>NW_027142361.1:14016555-14616555 GCF_026170545.1 Melanerpes formicivorus
GGTGGAAGGGTAAGGCCAAGAAGCCTCCTCCCTTCCCCCTTGTAAGGCAAAGGGAAAGAAACTTGAAGGGAAAGGAAAAAAAAACTCACAAGCTGAATTAGCAAAGCAGTGGAGCTATATTTACAAAGCAATGTAGGGTATGCAGGGGAATATTTACAAATTTACAATATATACAAAGATATACAACAGAGTAACACAGAAATGAGAGTAACCCCCCTCAGAAGAGGGGGTTCCCCACCTCCGCTCTCCCCTCTCTCCCCCCCTTTCCCCAGAATGGGATAGAAAGAGAAAGAAAAGAGAGGAAAAAAAAATGTTAGAAGCAGTTCGTGTTAATTGGAAGGGAGTTAATACCGGCTTTTATCTGGTCTTCAAGGCCGAGGCCTTGGCAGAAAGCCGAGCAGAGAAAGAGAGCTGCTGCACCGTGGAGAGGCGGAAGCAAGACTGACAGAAAAGTCCTGGAAATGCTCAGTTCACTCCCAGTTCAGAAGGTGCTTCCTCCCACTTCACCAATGAAATAGTTTAGATTATTCTTTCCGTTTACCAACTTCCGTCCACCATATTCCCTTTCTTAAGGGGACAGCCTCAAACGGTCACAGTTCCTAACCCAGCACATAGTGTAATGGTCCAATCCACGGGCTGACAGCTTAGCAAGCAGTTTGCTGTGGGGGACAGTGTCAAAGGCCTTGCTGAAGTCCAGGTAGACCACATCCACAGGCCTCCCCATATCCACCAGACGGGTCACCTGATCATAGAAGGAGATCAGGTTGGAGAGGCAGGACCTGCCCCTCCTAAATCCATGTTGGCTGGACCTGAGCCCTTGGCCATCCTTCAGGTGTGCAGTTATTGCCGCCAGGATAATCTGCTCCATCACTTTCCCTGGCACTGAGGTCAGGCTGACCGGCCTGTAGTTTCCAGGTTCCTCCATCCGACCCTTCTTGTGGATGGGGACCACATTGGCCAGTTTCCAGTCATCTGGGACCTCACCTGTGAACCAGGACTGGAGGAAAATGATGGAGAGTGGCCTAGCTAGCACATCTGCCAGCTCTCTCAGCACCCTAGGATGGATCCCATCCGGTCCCATGGACTTGTGAGTGTCCAAGTGGCTCAGCAGGTCCCGAACTAATTCCTCATGGATTTCCGGGGCATTACACTGCTCCCCGACCCCATCGCCCAGCTCAGGAGGCCACTCGTCCTGGACTCCTCCTGCCTTGCTGTTAAAAATTGAGGCAAAGAAGGTGTTCAGGACCTCAGCCTTTTCCTCATCTTCGTTCACCATGTTCCCCTCCAGGTCCACTAGGGAGTGCAGGTTCCTCCTGCCCTTCTTCTTATTGTTAATATATTTATAAAAATGCTTTTTATTATCTTTGACTGAGGTGGCCAGCTTCAGTTCCATCTGGGCCTTTGCCTCCCTAATTTTATTCCTACATAATCTAACAACTTCCTTGAACATACCTCGAGAAGCCTTCCCCTCCTTCCAAAGGTGATACAGCCTCCTCTTCCCCCTTAAATCCTCCAGGAGCTGCTTGCTCATCCAGGCCAGTCGCCTTCCCCGCCGGCTTGCCTTTCGGCACGTGGGAACCGCCAGTTCCTGTGCCTTCAAGAGCTCCTGTTTGAAGTAGGTCCAACCCTCCTGAACCCCTTGGTTCATGAGGGCTGGTACCCAGGGGACTTTACAAACAAGTTTCTTAAATAGGCTGAAGTTTGCCCTTCGGAAGTCCAAGGTGAAGGTTCTGTTGGTGCTCCTCCCTATTTCCCTGCATATTGAAAACTTCACTATCTTGTGGTCACTGCACCCTAGGCAGCCTCCCACGATCACGTCTCCCACCAGCCCTTCCCTATTGGAGAATAACACGTCAAGTAGAGCCTGTCCCCTGGTAGGCTCGCTTAACAGCTGTGTCAGGAAGCAGTCCTCCATTCGCTCCAGGAATCTTCTGGACTGCCTCCTCCCTGCTGAATTAAGTTCCCAGCAGACCAGTTTCCCCAGGCAAAACTCTGATTCTGGGGAGAGCTGTGCATATGAGGGAGTTGGGCTGATGGGTTCTAGAGAACCATAGAATCACACAATCCCAGCTTGGAAGTCACCTCAAGGATCATCTGGTCCAACTTCTCTTGAGTAAAGCCCAATCTGGATAAGATGGCCCAGCACTCTGTGCAGCTGAACCTTAACAGTGCTGGGGAACGCTTAGAGTGCTGCAGTTTGTAACTCTGTTAAACAGAGCATTGCATTTACATTTAACATAATTATTTCATTGTGTGCCATCAGGGTTGTTCTTGATGGTTGGAGGTTTTTTCCTACTGAGTTGGGAACCTACCAGCTGTCAAATGGAAGTGGTGGGAAGGGCTCTGTGCTGCCTTAGCATTTGCAGTAGGAGGGTAGGTACTGCTCTGCATCACCAGCAGAGTAAAGACTCTTTAGCTTCTGTAGCTTAGGAGGAAGTTGCTGCAGTTAGGGCTCATGGCATTAGGAAGACATGCTTCCTTGGGCATGCTTACAGAGCACTGAGAGCTGGGCAAGCCAGGCTGCCTTTGTGGAGTGGGAGAGGCAAGGAGGCACACTAACAGCAGACAGACTGGTCTGGGAACAGCCCACAGTGTGGGAATGTGGCTGAGCCTAGGCTTCAACATGCGTTCAACCATGCTGGAGGCAATAAGACTTAGGAGTAGAGTCAAATCACCTCTGTGAGCAGAATCTTTGGCCCTTATTCTAGCATGGCAATAAGGGCCTCAGCCAGTGGTCTCCAGGCTTGAGAAGATGATGTGGTGTTTCATGTGTGCTAAAGCAAAATCAGATGGCCTTGAGGTACTGAGCTTCCTTGGCTGCTTTCTTGCTAATTCACCAGTATGTGGTATTACTATGTACTGTTCATGTGAAAGCTAGAAATTGCTTTATCCTTGGATCCTGAGTAGTGACTTGGGTTTGAAAACACTAAATATAGGTTATAAACCTCCTGACTGGCTTCAGCATTGAGCTAATAAGGCTGTGAGTGACACACTTTCATATTTGATCTTAGTTTAGTCTTTACTTCACTCTTGCATTTTGTTACCTGGTATTTAAAGACTTGTGCTGGGTTTTGTAGCCATAACAGAAATCTGAGGTGGTGATGTAGAAATAAAATAAGGGTCATTGGGAGATCTTGGATCTGGCTGCTTCTTATGTTTAATTTTTTCTTTTGTTTAATGAAGGCAAGTGTGGCTTAGAGAAAAAACAATGGGGAGTTGAAATCAGTGGGTACAGAAACATCTGTCATAAAAATGGAAAATATTGTTGCCTGTAGTGGTTTGAGCCTTAACTGGGAGTTAAAAGCCCAGATGGGGGAAAAGCTGAGAATCTCTTCCCCACTCCCCTCCCTCCTCCCTCCAAACAGAGAGGGGAAAAAAAAGGGTAAGGAGCAAATCCACTAAACAACAAACTGGAGTCGGCTTAGAAGTAGAGAGGCAAAGAATTTTCTTTAAACTATATATATATATATAGCAATAACAGGAAAGGTTCACAAGGGCAAGGAACAAGAATGGATGGGAGTGGGACAGAAAAGAATAATACAAAACCAGTCTTTCTCTGAGGAGGTGCGAAGGCAGCAGGGAAAAGGATCAGGTCTGGCCACGTGGCTGAGGAGCAGGAGGGCAGCTGCAGTAGCTCTCATCCAGCAGAGGCAGGAGGCAAAAGGAGATCCAAGAGCTACGATGTCCTGCTTTTTATACCCTAGCTGGGCAGGGAGGGGGGAGTGGAACAGACTCAGCTTCCTAGGGGAAAACGCCCTGCAGGGAGGGTAAAGTACCCGCAAGCCCTCCACCCTGCTTTGGTTTGTTTTGTTTTCAGAAAAGGGCGTTAACCCACCACAATCCACCCCTCTGTTCCACTTCCTCTCTCCTGCCACAGCCCCTTCATGCAATTTTGACACGTGGTATTTGAATCCTTGGTGCAAGTCCCTTGTTATTCCGTCTCGCTCTCTCCCAGGACAGTCTCTCTCTCTCTCTCTCCGGTGATGGTCAATGTAGGTGGTGCTTGAACTGGGCAGGCATGTGGAGAAGAATCAGGAATCAGTCTGTCTTTGAAAGGGAAAGAAAAAAATCAGGAACAGTCCGTTGCTGTAGGGACATCAGGAACAGGTACAGGTGAGATGATGCAGGAGCTCTCTGGGTTGGTGTGCAGTGGGTACGTTGAGTCCTGGATGCTGGGCTGGTATTAAGCTAGGGGGGAGAAACTTAGAACAACTTATAACTATTCACACAATTACATTGATGAGTGTTGCCTCCTCTGAGTTCATCCCCTCTCAGCCAGAGTCACATTCCGCTGTGGGATACACTGAATGTCCCCAGTTTCTAACATGACCCAGTACGTGTGACCAGGACCCTCAGCCGAGACCACCCCTCGGGTTGGTTTGCCCCCACCAGCAGCAGGGAAAACCCACACTGACTTCCCCAGCAGGTTCTTCTCAGCAATCACAGGAACTCCATCTCCGTCCACTGTTTGCAGCAGGTCGGACTGGGCAGGACCAGCTCGGTTCACAGATCCTCTGCTGTTCACTAACCAAGTGGCTTGAGCTAGGTGCTTTTCCCAGCTCCTGAAGGTTCCTCCCCCCATGGCTTTTAGGGTGGTCTTTAGCAAGCCATTGTAGCACTTGACCTTCCCTGCAGCTGGTGCATGGTATGGGATGTGGTAAATCTACTCAATCCCATGTTCCTTTGCCCAGTCCCTTACGAGATGGTTCTTGAAGTGGGTTCCATTGTCCAATTCAATCCTCCTAGGGGTGCCGTGTCTCCACAGGATATGTCTCTCTAGGCCCAGGATGGTGTTGCGAGCAGTGGCATGAGGAACTGGATAGGTCTCCAGCCACCCTGTACTTGCCTCCACCATGGTCAGTACGTACTGCTTGCCACTGTGAGACCGAGGAAGGGTGATGTAGTCAATCTGCCAGGCCTCTCCATATTTATATTTTGACCATCTCCCCCCATACCACAGAGGCTTCATGCGCTTGGCCTGCTTGATGGCAGCAGATGTCACATTCATGGATGACCTGTGAGATGGCCTCCATAGAGATGTCCACGGATCTGTCCCGAGCCCACCGGTATGTGGCATCTCTCCCTTGGTGGCCAGAAGTGTCATGGGCCCAGCGAGCTAAGAACAGCTCGCTTTTGTGTTCCCAGTCCAAGTCTATTTGGGAGATCTTAGCAGCCAGGTCTGCTTGGTGGTTGTGCTTGTGCTCCTCTGTGGCTCTGCTCTTGGGGATGTGTGCATCGATGTGCCGTACCTTGGTTGGCAGCCTGTCCAGGCGGGCATCAATGTCTTGCCACAGGTCAGCACCCCAAACAGGCTTCCCTTTTCTCTGCCACCTGTTCCTCCTCCATTCCTTCAGCCACCTCCACAAGGCATTGGCTACCATCCAGGAATCAGTGTAGAGGTACGGCACTGGCCAGTTCTCTCGTTCTGCTATATCCAGGGCCAGCTGACAGCTTTTACCTCTGCGTACTGACTGGATTCACCTTCTGTATCACTTGCTTCTGCCACTTGCCTTGTTGGGCTCCAGACAGCTGCCTTCCATCTCTGCTTGCTTCCTACAAGATGGCAGGACCCATCTGTAAATAGAGCATAGCCCTTCTCATTGTCAGGGAGATCGTTATATGGGGGAGCCTTCTCAGCACAGATCACTATCTGCTCTGGTGGCATTCCAAAGTCAGCACACTCTGGCCAGTTGGTGATCACTTCCACTATGCCAGGGCGTTCGAAGCTCCCCATCCGAGCTTGCTGAGTTAACAGGGCCATCCACTTACTCCAGGTAGCATCTGTGGCATGATGTGGGGTTGAGCCTCTCCCTTTGAACATCCAGGTCAGGACTGGAAGCCTCGGAGCTAGAAATAGAGGTGACTCAGTCCCAATTACCTCAGAGGCAGCCCGGACGCCCTCATAGGCAGCTAGGATTTCCTTCTCTGTCGCGGTGTAGTTGGCCTCGGAGCCTTTGTACCTCTTACTCCAGAAACCTAGGGGCCTGCCCCTGGTTTCACCAGGAGCCTTCTGCCACAAGCTCTATGTACGACCATTCTCACCGGCCGCAGTGTACAGCACATTCTTGATCTCTGGCCCAGTTCGAACAGGTCCCAGAGCCATAGCATGGACCACCTCTCGTTTGATCTGGTCAAACGCCACCTGCTGCTCAGGTCCCCACACAAAATCATTTTTCTTCCTTGTTACATGGAAGAGAGGCTTCACAATTTGACTGTACCCAGGAATGTGCATTTTCCAGAAGCCCACAAGCCCCAAAAACGACTGTGTCTCTTTCTTGTTTGTGTGCTGCACCATAGTGGCTACCCTGTTCACCACCTCCTGAGGAATGTGGCGACGGCCATCCTGCCATTGAACACCCAGGAACTGGATCTCCCTGGCAGGCCCTTTCACCTTGCTTCTCTTGATGGCAAAGCCAGCCTCCAGCAGGATGTCAATTAACCTTTTACCCTTCTGATAAACTTCCTCTGCTGTCTCACCCCATACAATGATGTCATCGATGAACTGCAGATGCTCAGGAGCTCCACCTTTCTCCAAGGCAGTCTGGATCACCTCATGGCAGATGGTTGAGCTATGGATCCAGCTTTGAGGCAACCTATTCCATTGATACTGTACTCCCCTCCAGGTGAAAGCAAACTGTGGCTTGCATTCTTCTGCAATGGGAATGGAAAAAAAAGCATTAGCAATGTCAGTTGTGGTATACCACTTGGCCGCCTTCGATTCCAGCTCGTACTGGAGCTCCAGCATGTCTGGCACGGCGGCATTGATCGGAGGAGTCACTTCATTCAGGCCACGGTAGTCCACGGTCAGTCTCCATTCCCCATTTGCCTTCCGCACTGGCCATATCGGGCTGTTGAAGGAGGAGTGAGCCTTGCTGATCACCCTCTGGCTCTCCAGTCGTCGAATCAGTTGGTGTATGGGGTGCAGAGAGTCTCTGTTGGTCCTGTATTGCCTGCGATGTACTATGCGAGAGGCAATAGGTAACTTCAAATCCTGCACCTTATGGCTGCCCACTACGAAGGGGTCATCCGACAGCTTGGGCACGGTGGACAGCTGTTCTTTGCCTGCAGTCTCCACAGCTGCCACCCCAAACGCCCACTTGTGCTCCCTAGGGTCCTTGAAGCATCCCTCCCGCAGAAAGTCAATGCCAAGAATGCAAGGTGCATCTGGACCAGTCACTATGTCATGTTTTCCCCATTCATTCCCAGTCAGGCTTATCTCAGCTTGCAGTACAGTCAAGTCTTGTGAGCCTCCTGTGACTCCTTGAATGCTTATGGACTCAGCCCCTTTGTACCCCAATGGTATCAGGGTGCATTGGGCCCCTGTGTCCACCAGAGCTCGGTACTTCAGGGCTTCTGAAGTGCCAGGCCATTTCACGTACACATCCCAGTATACTCTGTTGTCCCTGGCCTCCACCTGGCTGGAGGTAGGGCACCTCTAATGCTGGTGGCAATGTCCACACTTGTCACACGGTCCTGTGTTAGTAGGATTAGTTGCTTATCTGTTCAAGGTCACTCTGGCAAGGAGCCCAGAAGCAGGCAAGCTGGAAAGGAGAAGGAAAGGGGCGAACTGAGGAAAAATTCCAGCTGCTCTAAAACTTAAAACTGCATTCTACCAATCTACCAATGAAATTCATTTAGAATATCGATGTTTTCATTGTCTTCACCAAAACATTCAGCCAGAGTGTCCCAGCACTGTCCCTTCCTTAAAGGCACAGCCTCAAACAGTCACACTAGGGGAAGGGTCTCTTGAGCGAGAGGGACCACTCTGGGAAATTGGGGCAGCCCTTCTCCTGGATGAGTTATCCCCGTGGTGCCCACCTTGCCGTTCCCACACCCTGTTCCAGAGGGCAGAGGTGGGTTGGCCATGCCAGGTGTCCATGTCCTCTCCATGGTCACAGAGGAACCTCCACAGAGACCCCTTTGACATCCCCCGATTGGCTTGGGGTGATCTCCTAGGGGAAGGTCTCCTGTTCCTGATTGCTGAAACCTGGACCCATTCTGAAGGAGAAGGGGAAAAGGAGGCATCGCTCCCCTTTTTCAGTTCAGACATGGAGGTCTTGATCTCTTTAACAATGTCTCTAGCCATAGTTTCTATGGCTGAGATCAGGGGTTTCTGATTTATGCTGTCCTCATATTCCCTTAAATCATTGGCAAACTCACAGACAGTTTTAGGACTTCCATCCTGTCCAGTCAAGAGTATCCCTCCTAATGTGTGAGCATATTTCTGAGGAGCACCCTGGGTGAGTTTCTTTACAAAGGGCCGTCTCATGGGCACCTCATCTGGTCCGAAGGGAGCTGGCCATCCCCATAAATTATTTCCACCACAGCCATCTGCCTCAGATACCGAATGCCCTGTTCCATAGTTGTCCATCTAACTGGGGCCCAGGACAGGTCATCTCTTGAGCGGTACCGGCTCTTGATGGCATTGAGAATCCGGGCCCAGAGAGTGTGTATTCCATCAAGTTTGACTAACTCTTTGTCCAGACCAGCATCACGAGTCAGGGAGCCTAAAAGCTTCGCCTCCCTCTTATCCAGGTCCACTGTGTCCACCCCCTCCTCCCAGCATCTCAGGGCCCAGCTTAGTATTGGCTCACCCTCTTTCCTTGTGTAATCCAGACAAGTTTGCCTTAGTTCCTTTCTGGGCAGCGATGTAACAGTTATTTCCTGGTCTGAATCATCTTCATCCACCGATGGGTTCTGTGAGGTGCTGGGGCCTGCTGAGGTTCCTTCCTCACCATCCGTGCTTGGCAATGATTTTTGATTTCTTTTCCTGCGTGTGGTGACCGGTGCTAGAGAGACTGCATTGGCAGGAGCATCAGGGGTCAACTGTGGAACTGCTGGTGGTGGGGCAAACCCTTGTGCCTGGGGCTCAGGCTGAGATCTGGCACACTCATTACAACCTGACCCCTCCCTCTTTGTGTCTACAGAGGGCTTACAATGCCCACAGCAAACACGCCCCCAGTCATTAAAGAGTGCAAAGGAGTGTGTTATCACCCTCCAAACAGCTCTTAATGGGTTAGCTCATCCTTCACCCAACACGGTCACAGCAAATGCCCCTATAAGGATTACATTTAAGCATATGGAGCATATTGCAATGTAAAGCAATTTTCCATCACAGGCAGTTTTATCTACACCATTGGTTTCATAGCCTGCTTCAGGAAAATTTCCTATGTTAGAGAAGTTACCACTGACAGTGAAATTCAATGAATTCAAGAGATACATGCCTAACTTAATTGGTAAAGTTTTTATCCAGTTGATCAGCATCTCTATCATTAACCACACCACATGGTAAGTTATTAATTTGTAGATGTGGGTCCAAAAGATCCAGCCAAAAGCCCATGCAAAGGCTTGGACCATCAGGTTCTTTAAAATTGCCATTTCTACTTCCAGTTCCTTTTTCAGAAAAAGTATTGTTTTCCCAATACAAGATTAATTTCCAAGCCCCACGTTGGAGGTGCCAAAAATTGTAGTGGGTTGAGCCTTAACTGGGAGTTAAAAGCCCAGATGGGGGAAAAGCTGAGAATCTCTTCCCTGCTCCCCCCCCTCCTCCCTCCAAACAGAGAGGGGGGAAAAAATGGGTAAGGAGCAAATCCACTAAACAACAATCTGGAGTCGGCTTAGAAGTAGAGAGGCAAAGAATTTTCTTTAAACTATATATATATATATAGCAATAACAGGAAAGGTTCACAAGGGCAAGGAACAAGAATGGATGGGAGTGGGACAGAAAAGAATAATACAAAACCAGTCTTTCTCTGAGGAGGCGCGGGGGCAGCAGGGAAAAGGATCAGGTCCGGCCACGTGGCTGAGGAGCAGGAGTGCAGCTGCAGTAGCTCTCATCCAGCAGAGGCAGGAGGCATAAGGAGATCCAAGAGCTATGATGTCCTGCTTTTTATACCCTAGCTGGGCAGGGAGGGGGGAGTGGAACAGACTCAGCTTCCCAGGGGAAAACGCCCTGCAGGGAGGGTAAAGTACCCGCAAGCCCTCCACCCTGCTTTGTTTTTTTGTTTTCAGAAGAGGTCATTAACCCACCACATTGCCCATGTCAGCATTCATACAAGAGGCTTTAACATGGGTTTGTGTAGTTTAGCTGCTCCTAGCCACACAGTTTGTGTGGAGTCAAGCATGTCCTCTGTGAGCCTGACATTTTCAATTGCTTCAGGCATCCTGGCCTGTATCAGGAACAGTGTGGCCAGCAGGAGCAGGGAGGTCATTCTGCCCCTGGACTCAGCACTGGTTAGGCCACACCTTGAGTCCTGTGTCCAGTTCTGGGTCCCTCAGTTTAGGAAAGATGTTGAGTTGCTGGAAGGTGTCCAGAGAAGGGCAACAAGGCTGGGGAGGGGTTTGGAGCACAAGCTCTATGAGGAGAGGCTGAGGGAGCTGGGGTTGCTTAGCTTGGAGAAGAGGAGGCTCAGAGGAGACCTTATTGCTCTCTAAAACTACCTGAAGGGAGGCTGTAGCCAGGTGGGGGCTGGTCTCTTCTCCCAGGCAACCAGCACCAGAACAAGAGGACACAGTCTCAAGCTGCACCAGGGGAGGTTTAGGCTGGATGTTAGGAAGCAGTTCTTCCCAGAGAGAGAGATTGGCCATTGGAATGGGCTGCCCAGGGAGGTGGTGGAGTCACCATCACTGGAGGTGTTTAGGAAGAGACTGGATGGGGTGCTTGGTGCCATGGTTTAGTTGATTAGTGTTGGATGATAAGTTGGACTTGATGGTCTCAAAGGTCTTTTCCAACTTGGCCTAGCCTATCCTATCCTAGCCTAGCCTAGCCTAGCCTATCCTATCCTATCCTACCCTACCCTACCCCTTGGCAGAACTAAGGCAGACTTCCACAAGCAGAAGAATGTGTCTGTCACTGCCTGTAGGTGTTGATGGGAATGAGGTCAGTAGCTTTGAGTGGAACTGGTTTTGCCCAGAATGCTTCAGAAAAGTGGTTGTATTTAGATTACATTTTCTTAAAGGCTTTGTCTCCCCTTGGCCTGTGCTGTCTTTGAGACTCTCAGTAGTGTAAAAGCCTGTCCTGAAGTGAAGATTCGTCACATTTGGGTTGTTCTTGTGAAACTCTTGTTGACAAACCTGGGTGGAGTAGCATGAGGTTGATGTCTATTTGTGATAAACTCACAACCCAGCTGCTGTTGTGATTATTAAAGTGGCCAAAATGGTTTCCAGAGACCTGCCTGGATTTCATACCTAAGCACACATCCTAAGGCAGGAGGAGAGTCATCGCTAAGTGACAGTCAGGGGGCTTCTGATCTCTGTGGTCAGCTTTTGAAATGGCAGCTAATGCCTGACCAAACATCCTTGTTTTATGATTTAGTGTGTGCTTCTGGGGGAGGGTGTTGGGGTTTGTAAAGTCAGATTTGGTTGTAAGAATTGGTGTCTTTGGTCCTGCTGCAGGAGTACTTACCAGATGTACCTCCTGTTATGTCATGATGGTAACAAACTTTATTTTGCAGAAGGTTCAAAAGCTGGCTCTTGCTTCATGTGCTTGCCTTCCTCATTCAGTGTACCTTCTTTAGGCTGCTGCAAGTCTTCTGGTTCATGAGAACACCAGAAAACTGTGGTCTTCTAGTCTGGTTGTCATTTTCAGTTACAGAAGATCTCCTGAAAACGTTTAAGTGCTCCAAGTGATGAGAACCTTCCTTTTCTGTGGTCAGATTAATTATTTCTGTGTTACATGGAAGGCACCTGCTGCTTCAGCTTTGCTGTGTGGTGCTTTATTCTGCCTTCAGGTGGATTTCCAGGATGTGTAAGAGATCTTGTAGTCATCCTGGTCTTCATGTACCTTTTTTAGTATTAGTACAGCACTTATGTACATCCACTCCTGTTGTGGTCCTTGGAATAGTTTCATAGTTTCATAGTTTCATTCAGGGTTGGAAGGGACCACAAGGATCATCTAGTTCCAACCCCCCTGCCACGGGCAGGGACACCCCACACTAGATCAGGCTGGACAGAGCCTCATCCAGCCTGGTCTTAAACACCCCCAGGGACGGGGCCTCGACCACCTCCCTGGACAACACATTCCAGGGTTTCACCACTCTCATGGTGAAGAACCTCCTCCTCACATCTAGCCTGAATCTCCCCACCTCCAGCTTCATTCCATTCCCCCTAGTCCTATCACTACCTGAGATCTTGAGAAGTCCTTCCCCAGCCTTCCTGTAGGCCCCCTTCAGATACTGGAAGGCGACAATTAGGTCACCTCGGAGCCTTCTCTTCTGCAGACTGAACAGTCCCAACTCCTTCAGTCTGTCCTCATAGGAGAGGTGCTCCAGCCCTCTAATCATCCTTGTGGCCCTTCTCTGGACATGTTCCAGTACCTCCACATCCCTCTTGTAATAGGGGCTCCAGAACTGGACACAGTACTCCAGGTGGAGTCTCACCAGGGCTGAGTAGAGGGGGAGGATCACCTCCCTCGACCTGCTAGCCACACTTCTCCTGATGCAGCCCAGGATCTGATTGGCTTTGCGGGCTGCAAGTGCACACTGAGAGCTCATGTTGAGCTTTTTGTCCACCAGCACCCCCAAGTCTCTCTCCTCAGGGCTACTTTCCAGCCAGTCACTGCCCAGCCTGTATTTGTGCCTGGGATTGCCTCGACCCAGATGCAGGACCCTGCACTTGCTCTTATTGAACTTCATGAGGTTGGCTTGTGCCCACCTCTCCAGCCTGTCAAGGTCCCTCTGGATGGCCTCCCTTCCCTCCAGCGTGTCTGCTGCACCACACAGCTTGGTGTCATCAGCAAACTTGCTGAGGGTGCACTCAATGCCTCTGTCCATGTCACCCACAAAGATGTTGAACAAGACAGGTCCCAGGACTGATCCCTGAGGGACTCCGCTTGTCACTGGCCTCCACTGGGACATGGAGCCACTGACAGCCACTCTTTGGGTGCGGCCATCAAGCCAGTTCCTTATCCATCTAGTGGTCCACCCATCAAACCCATGTGTCACCAGTTTGGAGACCAGGATGTGGTGCGGGACAGTGTCAAAGGCTTTGCTCAGGTCCAGGTAAATGACATCAGTTGCTCGCCCCTCATCTATTAATTTTGTCACCTGCTCATAGAATGTGGGTGTTGTATTCAAGTGTTCTTTCATGAACTGGAATGAAGACAACTTCTACAAGGTTAGCAAGTATTCACATCTTCCTGTGTGCGCTTCTGTTTACCAACTTCCGTCCACCATATTCCCTTTCTTAAGGGGGCAACGTCAACCGGCCACAGTCCACCCCTTCTAAACAATTTCATTGGCTGTTCATACTGTCCATCTAATCCAAAACGATATTTATAGTTCGTGAGTAAAGTTCATAGTCCATTCCGGCTATGCTCAGATGTAGATGATTCAAAAGTCCAAGAAAATCAGAAAATGAGAAAAATAGAAAACAGTTCATTTCTTCACCGACGAAGCGAAGAAAAGGGAAACAGGGATTCTCAGGGTCTCTTAGTTGACTCAGGGCTCTCAGGGATCTCAGGGTTTGTGCACCGTAGATTCCTCATTGATTCTTCCTTTGGACGCGATGTAGCTGTACAACAGTTTGAAATTAACCTCTTTCAGCTAAAGTTAAATTTCTTTGTGGAATACACTGAATTTCACCATTCTCTTGCATTACCCAATAAGTGTGACCCGGACCTTCAGCTGAAACCACCCCTCGGACAGGTTTAGCCTCTCCTGAGGGTGAAAATACCCAAACAGTTTTACCTAACAGATTCTTTTCTCTAACAACAGGAACTCTATCACCTTCTACTTTCCGTAGCAAATCTGAATGTGCAGGTCCAGCTCGGTTCACTGAACCTCTACTATTTACCAGCCAGGTTGCTTGTGCTAAATGTTTTTCCCAGTTTTTCAAAGATCCACCTCCCATGGCTTTGAGAGTGGTCTTCAACAAACCGTTGTAGCGTTCAATCTTCCCTGAAGCTGGTGCATAGTAGGGAATGTGGAATATCCACTCAATACCGTGCTCTTTTGCCCAGTTCTTTACAAGGTTGTTCTTGAAATGAGTTCCGTTGTCTGACTCAATCCTCTCTGGAGTTCCGTGTCTCCGCAGGATCTGTCTCTCCAGACCGAGAATGGTGTTGCGTGCAGTTGCATGTGGAACTGGATAATAGAATAGAATAGAATAAACCAGGTTGGAAGAGACCTTCAAGATCATCGCGTCCAACCTATCACCCAACACCACCCAATCAACTAACCCATGTAACCAAGCACCCTGTCAAGTCTCCTCCTGAAAGTTTCCAACCATCCAGTGTTTGCCTCTACCATAGTAAGCACGTATTGCTTACCAGAACGAGAATGTGGTAGAGTGATGTAGTCAATCTGCCAAGCTTCACCATACTTGTACTTGGACCATCTGTCACCATACCACAAGGGCTTAATTAATTTTGCCTGCTTAATAGCAGCACAAATGTCACAGTCATGGATGACTTGTGTGATAGCATCCATGGAAATGTCTATGGATCTGTCACGAGCCCACTGGTATGTTGCATCTCTGCCTTGATGTCCTGACGAATCGTGAGCCCACCGAGCTAAGAATATCTCACCTTGGTGTTTCCAGTCGAGATCAAGATCAGAGTCCATGTCTACTTGAGAAACTCTTGCAGCTAGATCTGCCTGATGGTTGTGTTGCTGTTCCTCAGTAGCTTTGCTCTTAGGAATGTGAGCATCGATGTGTCTCACTTTCACTGGAATTCTCTCGACTCGATCAGCAATGTCCTGCCACAGGTCGGCTGCCCAAATGGGTTTTCCTTTCCTCTGCCAACCATTCTTTTTCCAGTTCTTTAGCCAACCCCATAGAGTATTGGCTACCATCCATGAGTCGGTGTAGAGATAAAGCTTTGGCCCTCTCTAACATTCAGCTATTTCGAGAGCTAGCTGGACAGCTTTTACCTCTGCGAACTGACTGGATTCTCCTTCTCCATCCTTCACCTCTGCAACTCGGCGTGTTGGACTCCACACTGCAGACTTCCACCTTCGCTTGTTTCCAACGAGACGACAGGAACCGTCTGTGAACAAAGCATATTTCTTTTCATCATCAGAAAGGTCATTGTAAGGAGGAGCTTCCTCAGCATGAGTTACTTTCTCCTCTGGGCGTTTGGCACAGTTGGTACCTTCAGGCCAACTTGAGATCACCTCCACCAGACCAGGTCTTTCGAGATTTCCCATTCGAGCTGTCTGTGTTATCAGAGCCATCCACTTAGACCATGTTGAGTCTGTGGCATGATGTGGTGTGGGGCCTTTGCCTTTGAGCATCCAATTCAAAACTGGTAATCTGGGAGCTAAGAGAAATTGTGATTCAGTTCCAATTACTTCTGAAGCTGCTTTCACTCATTCATAGGCAGCTAGAATATCTTTTTTTTGTTGGAATATAGTTAGCCTCTGAACCTCTGTAACCTCGACTCCAGAAACCAAGAGGTCGTCCACATGTCTCACCTGGAGCTTTTTGCCACAAGCACCAGGTTGGACCATTGTCACTTGCAGCCGTGTACAAAATGTTCTTAATGTCTGGGCCCTCTCGGACAGGTCCCAGACCCACTGCTTGAACGACCTCTTGCTTTATCTGGTCAAAGGCTGCTTGTTGTTCAGGTCCCCAGTAGAAACTGTTTCACTTTCGAGTCACATCATACAGAGGTTTCACAATCTGACTGTATTCAGGAATGTGCAGTCTCCAAAATCCCACTATCCCCAAGAAACGTAGGGTTTCTTGCTTGTTGGTGGGATTTGCCATGGTAGAGACTCTATTTGCCACATCCACTGGAATGTGTCGGCGTCCATCCTGCCACCACACTCCCAGAAACTGAATTTCTGTGGTAGGTCCTTTCACCTTGTCTCGCTTGATGGCAAAACCTGCATTCAGAAGAATGTCAATGATTTTGTTACCTTTCTCAAAGACTTCCTCAGCAGTTTTACCCCAGACGATGATATCATCGATGAACTGGATGTGTTCTGGAACACCACCTTTCTCCAGAGCATCGTGGATTACTGCATGACAGATGCTTGAGCTGTGGATCCAGCCCATTGGCAGTCTGTTGAAAGTGCACTGGATTCCTCTCCAGGTGAAAGCAAACTGAGGCCTGCATTCCTCTGCTGTGGGAATAGAGAAAAATGCATTAGCAATGTCTATGGTAGCATACCATTTGGCCTCTGGATTCCAGCTCATACTGGAGTTCCATCATGTCTGGTACTGCTGCACTCATATGCCGTGGCCAGGTAGAGGGGAGCAAATATACCGGCATGATATACTATCAATAGACTGCGTTTATTGCACACACAGTGTCTACTTTTATACAGTTTTCTTCTTTCTTACATGCAATCAGGCACTGTTCATGCATCATAGGATTGGACGGCTCGCTTTGTCCACGCGACGAGCACGCATCAAGGCTTTTCTTCTATTGGCTCACAGTTACTTGCGTGTTCTTGCTTTGAACTCCAGTTCTGTGGTTAACATCATCCTGATTTATACCTCTCTGTGTCCAAGTTCATTATCTCACCTCCTTGTTATCTCAGTTCAGTTTCAGGTCAAAACAGGGTGTATTTCATATTCTGGTATAAACATGTTCTATTGCCCAAGGGCTGGCCCCAACATCTCCCCCTCTTTTTTCAAATAAGGAGGGAGAAATGCTGTGCAAGCGGTACATCAAACATTGCAAAAGACAAGGAATAATTAAAAACAAAAGAATTAAAAACACACCCACATAACACAAAATTTTTACAAGGCTGCGAAACCAACCAGTTAGACCCCATCCGGAAAAGAGTTGGTCTAACCAATCAAACCTATCATCTACCTTTAATTTATTAACTCCATCTTTAAGCATTTGTATACTAGCATGGACAGATTCAGAATGTTCAGACAAATTCATGCAACACATTCCTTCAAAGTCTTCACAACCATGTCCTTGAGCTAACAGCAAAAAATCAATTGCAGCACGGTTCTGTAAAGTAGCATGTCTAACACTATCAACATCTAATAACAAACCTGTCAAAGCCAAGCTAGTAGCATTATTCTGTTTAGCAAGCCAGCATCCTAACTTCCTTAAGGTACTTAATGCTTTGCTAGAAGCGATCCCTGGCACAAGAATAGATGCAGCAAACACTTCTCCTTTATTCCAAAAGTCAAGGTTATCATCACAGCTTTGCTCAAAGGCATGAAGAGCACGTTTATATCGCCAATGGTTACGATATTGCTTTTGCCATTGCAACAAGGTGGTATTATTGGGTGTAAGCATTGTGAGCTTAGAGAGTGTACATGGTCCTCTTTTTATGTAGGCAGGGACAGCAGGCCAAGCTCTATCCCCACACACCAGAAACACACCAGGCGGTAACTGCAAAGGTATGTTAGCAGGTTTTGACACATTTTTCGAAGTATAATTACACCACAGGGAGCTATTACGAAAAACAGCGTGGATTGGTGAAACATCCCAGGCCTTAGTCTGATTTTTTCCAGTATAATTAAACATTAAACAATAATCTGCTTGTACAGATCCCAAAAGATCTATTTCTTGTGGATTCAAAGCTGTTTGGGGCAACTGCGGTGCCCATCCATCCCAGTTGTCAACACAACCCGTGTCTTTTACGAGCTCTTGAGGAAAAGTTGCCGGAATTGGCCATTGATCTAAGGGTACTCCTACCAAACAAGTAGAAAAAGGGTTCTGTACAGTGGCAGTAGCCAAACAAATTGATTGTAAGCCTGATGCGTTGGCTAAAGTAATCCATACATTGGTGTCAAATGTATATATACCAAGCCCCATTTGTATTTGCCAAAACCAAAAACCCATTTTAATCATTTTTGTCAGGGTTATTCTTGTTGTCCAACCCATCTCGTGTTGACGTTGTTAATGACGGGCAAACCCACTTTGCTGGGACCCAACGAGGCTTCTCGTCACCTGTTGAAACACAAGCATACCCACGACCCCAAGTTAATAAATCATAAGACTGTTCCCATGTCCCCATTTTTGGATTCCAAACTTGAACTGGAGCATGAATCACAAAATTTTCATTTGCAAAATGTAGCTTTATAGGGATTTCTGTTTGTCGATCACTTATGGCCACAGGATTCTTCCAATTCAATACATAACATGCCTTGCTTAATAAATCATGAGGAGAGAGAACCAACTCCCCCTCTTTTTTCAGAGCACTAAGTAAACGTTTAATGTCCTGATGACGACATTCCACTATGCCCTGGCCAGTGCTATTATAAGGAACTCCAGTGATATGGTGAATGTTCCACTGAGTCAGAAATTGCTCACTTTGCTTACAAACGTAACCAGGGCCATTGTCCGTTTTCACAGTGTGGGGGACTCCCAATACTGCAAAAGCTTGCAACCAATGTTGTTTTACAGCTCGAAAAGCGGTAGATGTAAGGGCGGTTGCCCACACAGCATGACTATGGGTGTCTACCGACACATGAATATATTTCAAATGGCCAAAAGATGGATATTCAGTAATGTCTGTCTGCCAGATAGAACGAGGCTCAAGCCCACGAGGATTAACTCCATGGTTTTGCAAAGAAGGAAGACGTGCACAATCAGGGCAGGCAGCAACAATGTCCTGTGCCTGTCCCTTGGTAAGGTTAAACTCCTTCTGCAGTCCTCGCGACGATTGGTGAAAAAATTCATGAGACCGACGGGCAGCGTCAAAATTTTGTAAAGACAAAGCTCCAGAGACAAGTCGATCAATGACAGCATTGCCCTCAGTAAATATCCCCGGAAGGTTAGTGTGACTGCGTATGTGGGTGCACCAAAGTTTGCAAGTACGTTCTTCCAAAAGACCTTTAAGTTGTACTGTTAGGCTTGCAATGCGAGGAGTACCTATTTTGCCTATAACAGCACAATCAACTCGACATAAAACGCTGATTACATATTGAGAATCAGAAATCAAATTCAGAGGCAAAGTACTAAAGACAGTCAAAGCTTGTACAACTGCTTGCAATTCTAGAATTTGTACAGAGCAGCCAGGTTCGGACCAAATCCGTTGGTTCCATTTATCACTATCTTTCCACACAAATCCATACTTTCCTGTTTTCCCACTAGCATCGGTAAATACAGTTAGAGCATCCACCAATGGTTTTTGTACAATAACTGGACCTCTTGATATTATTGAGGTTGTTTTAAAAAGAGGATGTGAGGGATAATGGACAGACAGTTCAACACCAAAAGTTTCCAGTGCAAAAGAAACTGATGCCTCAGACCATTCATGAACCAAATTCACAGTTTTCCATGGCAGAATAAAAAGAGATGGTTCAATTCCAAACACCAAGCGAACTCTTTCTTTAGCTTTTAACAACAAGAGTCCAATGTAGCCTGGTAGTGATACAACAGATGAAGTCGTTTGAAAAGAGGGAAAAACCCATTCTAAAATAGCCAAGCATGTTGGCAAAAGCTGTACAATAACTGCTGATCGATTCTTTTCTGGGCCATAAATAACAATCTGTATAGGGTATTCAGGATCATACCGGAAAACCTGTTGACAAGCAATCTTGTATTCAATAATTTCTAGGGCCATTTGAGCATCTCGAGACAAGCTACGAGGTTCAGAGGGGTGAACAGAATCCCTAAGCAATTCAAACAAAGGGGCTAAATCTTCATTAGTAATACCACACCATGTGCGAATCCATTGTATGTCTCCTACCAATTTCTGCACATCATTAACAGTTTTGATGTCTTTGTATAATTTAAGTTTTCCTGGACGAACCCTTGTTTCTGTTACTGACATTCCAAGATAGAGCCAAGGGCTAGTCCTCTGTATTTTTTCGGGTGCTATGGAAAGACCATAGCATCGAAGGGTATCAATCAAAGAAGTTTCCATCTGTGAATCAATCTCATTTTCACTGGCTAACAAGATGTCATCCATATAATGATATAAAATAACATTTGAATACTGTTGTTTCCATTGTGAAAGAGCTAGATCTACATACCATTGACAAATTGTTGGTGAATTACGCATGCCCTGAGGCAGTACCGTCCACTCATACCTGAGTGCGGGTTGAGAAGTATTTTTGCGCGGCACACTAAACGCAAAGCGTTCCGTATCCGATGGGTGTAAAGGTATAGAAAAGAAACAATCCTTCAAATCTATTATCAACAGTTTCCATTCCTTGGGTAATGCTACAGGAAAGGGTAAGCCTGGTTGTAAAGCCCCCATTGGTTTCATCATTAACTGCCCTTAAGTCATGCAAAAGTCTCCATTTCCCTGATTTTTTCTTAATTACAAAAATAGGTGTGTTCCATTCACTCACAGAGGGTTTAATATGGCCAAGTCTTAATTGTTCTTTAACTAGTTCTTCCAGGGGTTGTAACTTTTCATCTGAGAGCAGCCACTGAGGTACCCAAACTGGATCATTTGAGATCCATTGAAGTTTTAAAGTGGGTAACCCCTGGCCCTCAGCAGCCGCCATTAAAAACTTTGAGTTTGTAACATAAGACCCCACTGGGACATAACATTGCGTCCTATAATCCATAGCGGTGTACACATAATGTAGGGCTTTACCCAAGCTTGCCTTTTTTCCTTAACATCTTCAACACACACAAATTGAGTGCTTTGTTTTGTTCGAGAGTCACCACCAATGCCACTGACTATTGTATGAGTGTTGTGAATTGGCCAATGTTTAGGCCATGCCGACACAGGGATTATTGTGACATCTGAACCTGTATCCAGCATCATTTCTACCCCTTGATTTGTTAAAGGTTCATTATTGTATAAAATCTGAACCATTCGCATGGGTCGTGCGGTCTGAATTGTTGTAGTAAACATTACCAAAGGTCCTGCAGTTTGTCCGGTGCTGCCAAATGCCCCTTCACCTCGTTTGATTTGCTTAGATACAGGCACTTGAGATTTAAAAGGAATTAACTGTGCAATTCTGCTCCCTTGAGTAATTGTTACAGGCGGAGCAAAAACCTTTACCATGATTTTGATAATACCACAATAATCTTCATCAATTAACCCAGGTAACACAAAAATGCCTTGTTTACTGGCTGATGATCGGCCAATTAACAAAGCACTTAATCCACCCCCTAGGGGTCCAGTCACAGTAGAATCAATTATACAAACATCCCCATTAGTTATAGTTACTGTTCTTGCCACGGCCAAATCGACTCCTGCACTTCCTGCGGTGGCTGCGGCGAGTTTGTTGAGGCAGCCATGGTTCGTCGCTGAATCGTTGGGTATTTCTGAGCCGCGCCCAACCCGCGGCTCTGTTGGTTTCCCGGGATCGGTGTTCCATCCTTCTTAAAGCGCGAGCGGCATTCAGCAGCCCTATGACCAAACTTATCACAACGGTTACATGTACCCGAAAAAGCAACAGGTTTCGGTGCCTGTGCTCCTTGCACCCGGGAAGGGCATGTCTTTTTCAAATGACCTGCCTTTCCACATAGATAACACACTCCAGAGCCTCTATCCCCCCTTCCCAGCCCCCCTTGTTTAAGAGCAGCGGCCAGTGCAGCGGCATGTATATTTGCCTTTTGCTTTTCTTCCTCCAAAGGTGCTCGGGAACATATTTCTACCATTTGTACAATGGATGCTCCCTGTGGCAAAGTTGCTATCAATTTTTTACAGGTAAAATTGGCATTTTGTGTGGCTACCTCTTTCAACATCATTGTTTTAACATCCTGACCTAAATCTGGTACATTATCCAAAGCTTCTCTAACTTTATCCACAAATGACAAAAATGATTCATCTGGTCCCTGTCTAATATGCAGATAAGGAGGATTAGGTTTTCCTATCTGTGGTAGAGCATTAAATGCTTCTAAGGCGGCTGCTTTGCTTTGAGCGAGCACTCTGGGGGGTACCGCTGCCTGTCGTTGAGGATCCCTAAAAGGGCCCGCTCCCATTAACATATCAAGAGTTGCAAACCTCAAAGGATCTCCATCAGGTAAATTAACATTTTCTAATTGTTTCTCTTCTAATCTATCTCTCCATTTTACCAAAAACATCGTAAAAGCAGTAGGACCTAAAAGAGTTTCCATTAAGACGTGAATGTCAGCAGGAACCAATTCCTGATATTTCATAAAGGCAGTCATTTGTCTGCGTACTGCTGAATTATTTAAGCCATATGCCATGACACTTTGTTGCAATTTGGACACCAATTGCCAATCTAAAGGTTTCCACTCTGCTCCATTCCCAGTCACATGTACTGGAGCAGAAAGAAGAGGTTCTAAAATTACTTCCCCTGCCAAATTAGCTCGAGATATGATTCCATGCCATCGTTTCCCCATATCAAAATTATTATTGCTTGGAATATCAACTGAGTTATTACCTAAAATGTATCCCTTGTTCTGCTCATCTTTTTGCATTTCATCTTTTAATTCTGAAATTTCTTGATTTGTTAACCCACCTCCTGGACCAAATACACGTTTTAATTCCTTATGACCTTCACTCATAGACATCTTTTTCTCTACTATAGCCCTCCCCAATCTTTTTGCTCCTTTTTATTCAGTTGTTCTTCTATATTCTTAATTCCATTTTTTACAGCCTCTGCTGCTTTTTCATACATTTCCCTCCTTTTCTTTTTCTCCCCATCCTTATTCAAAGCCTGCATTTGCTTCATAAGTTCTTCCATTTGTCTTCTCTGTTCCTTTAGCTCTTGAATGAGGTCCTTGTTGGGACCATCAGGAACAACAGAGTCTAAGCAATTTGGTAGAGACGGAGGGAGTGGTGGATCCGAGTCCATGAGTTCTGACTCCTCAGCCGAGGGCTCAACTGGGGGGGCCGACGGCTTTGTCGATTCTTCCTCCGGAATCCATGGTGGAATAATATCATCAAACTCACCCTTTGTTATAGGCACAGCAATCTTTGTTTCAGAAACACAGGGTGTCACTGATTCAGAAAAAAGACCCCACTCTATTAAGTCCTCGTCTTCCCCGTCTTTTGTCTTTTTGCCTTTGCTTATGGCATCTTGTAACGCAGCGGCAATCTCAGCGTCTGCGTGTACTTGATCGATCATTAGTCGTACTTCGCGGTACGTTCGTGCCTTTTGTTTGCTCCCTTTTTGTCCTGATTGCACACTTTCCCATAATTCTTGGCCTATTTTTTGCCACTGTTCTTTTGAAAAGAGCTGTCCTGTGGACGATAAAAGTCCACGGCGCTGGCACCAAAATAGAAAGTCTGTCAGTTCTTGCCGGGAGACAGAATGTCCTGTCTTTTTGGCTATACTAAGTAGCCCATCTATAGTTGCCGTTTCTATCGCTGATACAGCGGAACCCATCCCGAACCAGACCGCAGTCTGCCTGACTCACCGGTCAGCCGTGGCCACGTTTCTTCTTATTTCTTTTTCTTTTCCTGCCTCTCTCGAGCAGCCGGGATCTCTACCTTCTCTCGTCCTCTTCTCCGTCCTGGAGGATCTCCAATCTCACGTCGGGGGTCACCAGAATGCCGCGGCCAGGTAGAGGGGAGCAAATATACCGACACGATATACTATCAAAAGACTGCGTTTATTGCACACACAGTGACTACTTTTATACAGTTTTCTTCTTTCTTACATGCAATCAGGCACTGTTCATGCATCATAGGATTGGACGGCTCGCTTTGTCCACGCGACGAGCACGCATCAAGGCTTTTCTTCTATTGGCTCACAGTTACTTGCGTGTTCTTGCTTTGAACTCCAGTTCTGTGGTTAACATCATCCTGATTTATACCTCTCTGTGTCCAAGTTCATTATCTCACCTCCTTGTTATCTCAGTTCAGTTTCAGGTCAAAACAGGGTGTATTTCATATTCTGGTATAAACATGTTCTATTGCCCAAGGGCTGGCCCCAACACTCATAGGTGGAGTTACTTCATTCAGGGCTCGGTATTCAACTGTCAGACACCAGTCTCCATTCTGCTTTCACACAGGCCACACTGGACTGTTGAAAGGTGAATGAGTTTTGCTGATGACTTTCTGACTCTCCAACTGACGAATCAGATTCTGAATGGGCAACAAAGAGACACGTTTGGTTCTGTATTGTCTGTGATGCACAGTCTGAGAAGCAACTGGCAATTTAATGTCCTGTATCTTGTGTTGTCCCACAACTGCAGATTCATCAGAAAGCTCAGGCCTAGCAGACAGCTTCAGTTTTTGTCCATCAATTTCTACAGAAGCTGCTCCAAAAGCCCATTTGTAACCTCTAGGGTCTTTGAAACGCCCTTCTCTCAGAAAATCAATTCCCAAAATACAAGGTGCGTCAGGTCCGGTCACAACTGTATGCTTCCTCCACTGTTTGCCAGTTAAACTTATATTAACCTCCACCTTACTTAACTCTTGAGATCCACCAGTGACTCCCAAATAGTTATAGACTCTGATCCCTGGTAATTTGATGGCATTATGGTGCACTGAGCTCCTGTGTCAACCAAGGCCCTGTACTTCCGAAATTGTGAAGTGCCAGGCCACTGGATGTACACATCCCAATAGATTCTGTTATCTCTGTTATCCCTCTCCTCCCCCTGGTGGGAGGCAGGGCACCCCTAGTTATGGGGAACATGCCCACATGTGCATTGAGCACAGTGTGCAGTGTTATAACTGGAGCCACTGTTGGAGCTACTAGAGTTGTTCTGGGGAGCTGTGGAAGTAACAGCTACCCTTCTGGTATTGCTACCTCGGGTTCTGCCACTTTGCAGTTCCCTCAGTCTCCTGAAAAGATTAGAAGTTGGTTGGCCATCCCACCTGTTCATGTTCTCACCAAATTGATCATGCAGAGTTATGCAAATAGTCCTACGTGATTGCCTTGGTGGTCCGTTTTGGTTTAATGTGTTTTGGAATGACCTCCTTGGAGGATGTATATTCCTCACAGATGAAACTTGTATCCGCCTGGAGGAAGAATTGGAATTATCTTTTTGTGCTAATTGGTATATGGAATCTTTCAGTTCTTTCATGCAATTCTCAATTTTTCCAGACAGAGTTTCAATGGCTGAAACCAAAGGAACACGTGTCATGCTGTCCTCCAATTGTCTCATTTGATCACTGAATTGGCCAACCGTAGGAGGAGCTCCACCATAATTTCTTGTCACAATTCTGCTTGCCAGAATGTTTTCATAATTAGAAGGAGCAAGTTTGATGAGCTTTTTAGCAAGACCAGTTCCTATGGTATTGTCATCAGGATTCAGAGTTTCATGTTCACCATAGAGTATCTCTCTAACAGCAAATTCTCTTAAGCGCTTAATTCTCTCATCTATGGTAGTCCAGGGTTTAGGATTCCAGGGAAGATCATCTCGGGAAGGGTATCTCAGGAAAACTGCCATTAAAAGGCATATCCACAGATTAACCTTACCGAGAGCCTTGCCTATATGTCTATCTATTCCATTATCCTTCGAGAGAGTTCCTAGCCGAGTTGCTGACTTGTCTCCAACTATTAGAGCTGGGGCACCTGTATCATAACATCTACTAAGCCAAGCTAGAACTGGCTCCTTATCTGCTCTGGTGTAATCTTTACAGACGTTTCTAAGTTCTTCGTGAGGTGAAGGACAGTGGGAAATATCATCTCCTTCCTCCTTTGCCCCTTCCATCACATCTTCTGGAACTTGTTGTCTCAATAATCCTGCTGTCACTCTCCTAAGGACCTCTTTAAGCTGAGAAGCATCACTGCTAGCTGCTGTCCTAGCTGCATCTCCATCCTGTGTTGATCTCACTAATTCAGCTAGATCTTTAAAACAAATCTTCTCTTCCTCCTCAGCAGCATCTTTTCTAGTGGAAGGTCCCTCCTCTGCATCAGCATCTTGGTCCCCTCCCCCATCATCTCCTGGATCATCTTTGGCCTTTCCACTTCTAGTCTTTAAAACTGCTACTTGCTTAATTGGTGTGGTAATGGTTGTGACAGGCAGTGTGAGCAATCTGGCAGTGTAGGCCTAGAGCCTGACATGGTGGTAGGCCGTGCCCAGCATGAGTGCGGAAGTGGCTAGCAGTACAACAGAACAGTGCTGTGCCCGCTCTGTGTAACCAAAGCAGGGCACTGGTAGCCATAAACATAGAGATTTATCTTGGAATGATAGGACACACACGTATATCAACAATCCCGCGTGTTAACCAATAATCCACAGTAGTACAGTGTGTGGTCACTCGTGAGGGGCCAATGAAGCCATGCCAGCAATGCCCCCCGAGCTTATATAAGTTGTAAAGTTTTTCTTAATACGCACTTCTTCTGCGCACTTCTTACTAGCCTGTCAGCTCTACTGTCTGCTTTGCACTATACTTGCTTTATAACGGAACAATGATGAAGCAATAAAGGAACAATACTAGATCATATTGATCAGCCGTATTAGTTCCAATCTCCGTCGTCCCCAGAAATTGGAGCTGTGTTTGAATTTGCAGCCACCTTGACAGAAGCTGACAGGTTTTGAGACAGATCAGCTGCTGTGGTAGTGGCTTCCGGTCCTGCTGAGAGGGTGGGCGGAAGTGACTGTGCCTCGTTAATGGTGGCTACAGCCGGAGTCGAGGGAGCTGCCATGTTGGGAGCTGCCGCCGCCCCTGGCTGCTTGCCAGAATCAGCAACAGAACCGTTCAAAGCAGCTTTTCCAATAGACTTTTTAATTTTATCTTTAACTGACACAGATTTTCCATTCTCCTCATCACTGGATGTCTCTGGGGCTGACCCAGAGGTACGCCACCTTCTCTTTGATCTATGCTTAATAATAAAACATGCTCTGGACACCTTTCTCTCCTGGCACAAGGAAAACAGCAGATACACATTAATTATCACGAGAGCAGGATTGCACACATCAAATAAATCACCTTTGGATCCCAGCCATCACTTAAAATTACCCTTTCACGTATTGGGATCTTAAACTCCTTTATCTCAATCGGGGCTCTGGACGTCTCTGGGGCTGAGCCAGAAGTGTGCCTCCTTTCCTTTGATCTATGCTTAATAATGAAGCAGGCCTTAGATACTTTTCTCTCCCGGCACAAAGAATATAACAAATACACATTAATCATCACCGATAGCAGGATTACACACATCGAAAGAATCAGCTTTGGATCCCAGTCATCACTTAAAATTACTCTTTCACCTACTGGAATCTTAAACTCCCTTATCTCAGTTGGGAGAGTGCTAGAGGTGACATTTCTGTATTTCGTTAGCCAAAAGAATCCCAGACAGTGGTCATACAGAACCTGAATCTTATACTTGAACCATAAATATAATTGTTGCATTAAATATTTACCTAGGTGATCGATAAGGAGGCCCAGACAATATTTGTAAATCAGGACCGAACATATTGAAAAGTGCAATTGCTTAAAAATCCAAAGCGCCTTCATATTTGCCAGTGTGACTTGAGCAAGCAATAAATCAAGCTATTTTTGTGCCGCACGTTGGGACAGCCAATAAAAAAAAATGTGGTGGGTTGAGAGAGAAGGCCTAGCTTTCTCTCCCCCACAAAGAGGAAAAAAAAACACAGCTAACTCAGTCGGAGAAGCAGAAGGAATGCTATAATTTACAAGCTATGTGGAAAGGCAGATTAGATATACAATATATACAGTATTTACAATATATGTACAGAGATATACATCAAGGAAAAAAAAAGAATACAGGAACAAAATTCCATTCTCCGGACAGAGGAGGGTTCCCCCACTCACTCCCCCTACCTCCCTTTTTCCCAAAAAAGGGTTAGAAAGAGAGAAAATGCAATTATTAAGAAAGCAGAATCTTAGTAGGCCTATTAGTAGGATTAGTTGCTTATCTGTTCAAGGTCGCTCTGGCAAGGAGCCCAGAAGCAGGCAAGCTGGAAGGGAGAAGGAAAGGAGCGAACTGAGAAAAAATTCCAGCTGCTCTAAAACTTAAAACTGCATTCTACCAAACTACCAATGAAATTCATTTAGAATATCAGTGTTTTCATTGTCTTCACCAAAACACTCAGCCAGAGTGTCCCAGCACTGTCCCTTTCTTAAAGGCACAGCCTCAAACTGCCACACATTATTAAGGTCCATTGGAGCTGAATCCTCAGCAGAGACATGATTGTGCATGGCCCTGGCCAGAGCTGATCTTGAGCAGTCTGTCACTGGTAAAACACAGAGCAGGGCTGAAGAGGAGGATGAAAGATTCATCTTAACTTTGCTTGTATCTGTGGAACTGAGAGGACTTGGTGGAGTCTGTAAGCAGGAAAGCTCTAGAGATGAAGAAATCCGACTGGACTTCCAAAGAGGATCCAGCACAAGAACAAAAGCAGTCAACTACTCATGGATGGTTGGTTGGGACAGTAGACACTGGACACTGGAGCAAGCTCCATTTCCAGTGCTTGAATAGGATAATGTGATTTGGTATGTACCTCTCAGCAAAGCTGGGCTGAGTTACCAAGGAATGTCCATGTCTTAACTAGAGGCCAAAGAACATCTTTCCTTTGAGGCTGGGAACTAGTTCTCATTCAACTGGGAATTCTCTTTGGTGTGTCCTGACCTCTTCCAGGAACACCTGGAAAATCACAAGTGGTTTGGTATGAGCCATATGAGTACACACTGTGGCAGTATAGACCAGGAGCAATGGTGATTGTTCAAGAGGTGACAAAGGGGAAGATTGTGGGACTGGGCAAGTTCAAGGGTGGAAGCAGATCTTCAGATGGGGTGGTGAATCTGTGTTCCCTGTTGGACTTAGTGTTTCTACCTGGTGGAGCCAGCTGCTTGGTTTTGGAGAGCCATTTGCAGTCTTTTTGGAGGTGGCTGTCATTTGGGTCCATACTTGTGCTCTGCTGGTTGTTCTGTCTGGGAGTTTCTCCTTCCCTGTAGCTCTGAGTGTTTTGTGGTCATTGCTGTGGAGGTGCTGGCTTCCAGGAGGCCTCTCTGGTCAGGGTGGTCATATCTTCTCAGCAGCTTTTTGCATGACTTCTGTCTTGAGGCACTTTGGTAGCAGTGCCCTGCTGATATGCAGAAGAGTTGCCTTGTAGGTCTGTCCCTCTCTTCAAGGCCTGAGTTAGTTGCTGGTTGCAATGATTTCTGGCTGTTCCTAGGTTATCATTGAGTTGCCTGTGATGAATGCTACAGATCTGATCTCAAGTGCTTTCAGAACTTGCACTTCATCAGGGAGTCCTTCCCAGCCTGTCTTCCTGTTTGGCAGAAGCTGTGGTCTCCAGGTTTGCTCTTGGAGATGTGGGACTGATGAAGGGCCAATGTGACTCTGCTGTGCTGTCCCTCTGGGACCCAGAGGGGCCTGGAGCTGCATGTGTTGCCTAGGGTCTAGATAGGGACAGGCTATGTTTTCTTGTATCCTAAAGGCTCATGGCTCTCTTCTAGTGGCACCGGACACAATTAACAACCATGTGAAGACCTGTCGTGAGGAGCAGAAGAACCTGCACTTCTTTGCCCCAGAATATGGAGGTGAGCCTGGTTTTGTTGACCTTGCTAATGCTTCTGAGCTGTTCCAAGCATCTTGTTTGCAGCTACAGGCTTGTGGCAGATGTCACATTAACAGTTCTGGGTTATTTGCCTGCTTAAATGCTTCAACTCCCCTGTTCTTTGAGAACAGAAAAGGGAGAGAAGCCTGCAGGATTATCACAGCAGGCTACCATAGAGATGGTCCTGCAGGTCCTGCTGAGTGCAGGGATGGACTGATAACAGAGCCCTATTTTCTATGTTACAGAAGTTGCCAATGTCACTACTGCTGTGGACATTTACTCCTTTGGGATGTGTGCACTGGAGGTGAGTGTGGAACCACTGGCTCTGGGACAGAGAAGGAATCTGAGGGAAGGAGATGGCTCTGTAGAGATGCTGTGGTTATGGGTGGGTTGGCTTTGAAATGTACTCTTTGTTCTCCAAGTCAAATGCACTTTGCCTTGGTGAGATCCCTGCTGGGGCTTCCCCAGTGCCTTATTGAGCAATTATTAGCTCATCAATGTATGGTTCTTTCTGCAATTCTTCATGTGCAGTTCATTATTCTGCAGGGCTTGATAGGATGAGAGGAAACAGCTTCAGGTTGTGCCAGAGGAGGTTTAGGTTGGACATGAGGAGCAATTTTTCCCCTAAAAGAGTTGTCAAGCCCTGGAACAGGCTGCTCAGGGCAGTCATGGAGTCCCCATCCCTGGAGAGATTTATAAGTCATGTAGATGTGGTGCTGAGGGATGTGGTTTATTGGTGATCTGGTTTTGTGGTTCTGAAGTCTGATCCATTAGCTGGTGGGAGCAGTCACTACAACAAACTGTACATGATGTACTTGGCAACCAGAACTCCCCTTCTTGGGGGTTACCTGTTCCTCTGGTATCCAGAGGAGAGGACAGATGTAGTCCATAAACATTCTGGTCCAGAACAGTCCCTACCTGAGACAGGAACTGGTTGCAGCCATGTACAAATCTGATGTACCTGACCTTAGGAGCTTAGTGGTTCCTCTGTCCTTGCAATCAGTAGGCCTAAGTCTAGCAAACAGGAGCTGTTGGTATTTTCTGGGAAGAACTGTCAGAACCATCACAAAGAAATCTGAGAGTGCTGTACATCCTGTAAAGAAAGGAGGAAGAGAGCTGTTGGAAGCACACCACTCCTGGGAAGCAAAACTTGAGTTGAATCATAGAATGGTTTGGGTTGGAAGGGACCTTTAAAAGTCATGTAGTCCAACATCAAATCTTAAGACCTTGTCTGGAATCTTGTGCCAGCCTTTCCTAGCAAGGGATGTGTTTGCTGAAACCCGTGCTGGATGGTGTGGTGCACTTGCTTTCCTGCCTGTAATAAAGAGCTAGTCATGCAGCCAGGGGGGACATGATCAGCTTCTGGCACTGGTCCAGTCCCAGCTTCATTAGAGGATGGGAAGTGTCAAGCAAAGCACAGGCAAATGGATCAAGAGATTCAAAAAGGAGATGCTGTCCAGGGTGATGCTGGCACAGTGCCCAGGTCTCTGGCAAGCTATTAGGGTGCTAGAGACAAGCCACCATAACGAGGCAGACATTCTCTTTCTGCCTCCACAAACCCTGACCTCAGATAGCCCCAAGCAACACTGCTGTTGTGATTTCACTCTTGGCAGTGGTCCCCCTGAGCTCTGCTCAACACAATGAGCAGTCCTCAGGCCATACTCTGTGCTTGCAGATGGCGGTGCTGGAGATCCAGGGTAATGGCGAGTCCTCCTATGTGCCCCAGGAAGCCATCAACAGTGCCATCCAGCTGCTGGAGGACCCCTTGCAGAGGGTGAGTGAGGGAGGGAGGAGGGCTCTGTGCCCCTGCAGCTGCTGTGACATTGCACATCATCTCATGCAACTCTGCCTTTCAGGAGTTCATCCAGAAGTGTCTAGAACAGGATCCTGGCAAGCGTCCCACTGCCCGGGAGCTCCTGTTTCACCAGGCGTTGTTTGAGGTGCCATCACTAAAGCTGCTGGCTGCTCACTGTATCGTTGGACATCAGCGTGAGTATGGAGTTCCAGGGTTCCACAGCTGTCCTGCAGAGCTCCACTCAGCTGCCAGTACAGTTGGTGTTACTGGAAATCATGACCTTAATGCTGCTCCTAGCTGGCAGGGCCTTGGGAACAGAGCTGAGGTCGCTGCAGAGCTGGGGGACTGTGGTGCCCAGACAGCTCTGAGGGGCATGAGTTTGGCAGCCTCTGGGGTTTTCTGCTGTTCTTAAGTTGGAAAGGAACTGCAGCTCTTCTGACTTGGTTTGATTTGGTTGGCTTTTTTAAATAGACATGATTCCTGAAAATGCTTTAGAAGAAATGACCAAAAACCTGGACATGAGTGCAGTGTTGGCAGAGATAAGTCATGTGGACCGGGAAGGAGTCAAGATGATGTGAGTACCCTGTTGTGTGCTTGGATGAAGCTTCTCAGCTGCATGAGGAAGGGATGCCAGAGCCCTGGTGAGAGCACAGGAGGATCTGTGCTCCTTGATACTCATGCTGGTGTTTTACAACTAACCAGGGAATGAGGGAGTGGACACTGCTGGTGGTGAAGGGACCAGTGAAGGAGAATAACTCTTGGGTAGAAGAACACCTTGCACCCATGATCTCTGAGCAGATTCAATGGAGGGGACAATGAGAATTGTCCCTTGAAGGACAGGTGAAAAGTGAACACACTGTAGTTGGAACAGTCCTTAGTAAAATCTGGTTGAATCATCATTCCTGGAGGTATTTGAAAGCCATGTAGATGTAGTGCTGAGGGACATGGTTTAGTGGTAACCTGGCAGTGCTGGGTTAAGGGCTGGACTCCATGAGCTTAAAGGTCTTTTCTAGCCTAAAAGAGTCTGTGATGCTATAAATGGTTTGGGGAAAGGACTTGGGCCAGTCACAGGCTTGTGAAACTCCTCAGTGCTTCCTTAATGGAGCAGCTTGTTCTGCAATGTACAGAGGGAAAGGCTGCTTTGGGCAGCTGTCAGTGACACACAGCAGCCACTTCAAATGTGGAAGTGGCTTCCAAAGTAAGTGACCATAATAGCTACAAAGCACATGGAGGGTGAAAGAGTGATGTGAGATGTTGGATAATGAAACCTCAGTGAGTCAGAGGCTTAGCTGGAGAGGCTAAGGTGTGGATGCTGTATTTCCAGAGAGGACTAGAGTGCTTCTAGGGGAGTCCTTGGGAATGGTAAAGGTTCAAAATGGAGGATGAGGAACAAGCAGCCAAAGCTGTGCAGGAGAGATTCTTCACATACATGGGACTTCCATCTGTAGAGCATTGGCGTAAGCCAGCCTGGGACTTGCTTTTCAGGAGTGCAGTGTCTCAGGAGTGCTGGAGAAGACAAAAAAGAGGAGATGTATGCTGAAGGTCTGCAGGGTGGCTGGGGAGTGGAGGCAGATACACAGCTAAGACCAAAACTGGCAGGCCAGAGTACTTGGAGGGATCTGGCTGTTACAAAGAAGCTGTGGTCAAGTGGACACTAGAAATCTGCCTTTAATAAGGTGATGAGGAAAGCGTTTTGCTGGGGAATTGGTAAAGTAGGAGAACATGTGTGTCCTCATTAGTCAAAACCAGAAAGAAACAAGCTACTTGCTGTGGACTGTGCTGGTGCTGACTCTGTGCCATGCAAGAGACAGCAGTGGCTTGCTTTAGAGAAAGATGTGATGCTGCTCTCCCTGAGGGCTGAGTGCCACCATGGGAAAGGACAATGTGCAGCTTGTTGAAAACATGCTGCTGTGCAGCTGTAAGCAAGAGCAAGTACAGGAAGGGGTGTCAGATACTGGGAGAGGGGGTTAGTTGGGTGAAATGCTGACAGATGTTACCTGTACAAGGCACACATACAAAGCAGCAGCAGTCCTGGAGGAGATCAGAGAGCTGAGTCCAAGGGGCTGGAGATTGCTCTCGCCACATGGAGGAACTGTGTGTGCTTGGGGGTGAGGAAGAGCAGTAAATGTACAAGATGCAACAAGAGGGTAGGGGCTATCAGTGCTTACTGTCCTCCACCAGCAAGGAAGATGTTCAGTGGAGTTAGAGAGTGAGGAATTGAATGAAATGGCAAGAAGACTTCTGCTGGGACATAGCATTCAGAAGCCACCAATCTGAACAGACAATCTGGGAAAGCAATTACAGAGAGCACAAGTGCCCCAGACTGCAGTAAGAGGCTGTTTGGACAGGGCACTACACCCTGAGGTGTAGTTTCTAGTTCCTGGTTTGGACTTATGTGGCTGGTCATGCTGTGCCAGCAGAGGTTCTTGCCTTTGCAGAGCTCTTCTGGAGATGGGACACAGGTTTCAGGGGTCTGGTATGAGATGTCTCTGAAGAACCCTGCTAGGAGCACAGTCTTGCTGGACTGGCTGCCAAACAATTGTTTGCTTTGGACAATTGTCTTAGAGAGCAGTGATGATTGCTCTGCTTTCTGCTGTAACTAAGGTGTCACCTCATCCTCAGCTTCTGAACAGTTCCTACCTCTACAGGGAGACTGAAGTCTGTCTCACTTCTCTCCATACTCATCCTACCACTGACATGTCTGTAGTCTGGGACCTGGGGATTTGAAACTGCATCCAAAGAGACTACAGTGGATGGTTCTGTTAGATGGCATCTCACCTCAGTGCTTTATTTCTCTTTTCCCAGCTTCTCACAATCTCCAGCACTGGAGCTAGACAAGTTCCTGGAGGATGTAAGGTAAGAGGGGTTCTAAAGGGCACCTTTAACTGAAACTGGAAACCCTTGAGAGAGGCATAACCTGAGGCTCCTCGCTCACAGGAACGGTATCTACCCGCTCACAGCTTTTGGGATGCCTCGTCCCCAGCAGCCCCAGCAGGTTGTGGTGAAGTCCCCGATCGCTCCTCCCTCTGTGAAAACCCCAACTCCAGAGCCTGCTGAGGTGGAGACCCGCAAGGTGAGAGGCAAGGAGCTTTGTCCCTCCCCTCCCTGGGCTGTGTGGCAGTCATGTCATGGGGTCTCTGCTTTGGTTTCAGGTGGTGCTGATGCAATGCAACATTGAGTCCGTGGAGGAGGGTGTGAAGCACCATGTATGTTCCTTCCCATATTCTGGCTGAGTGTGCTGTGTGGGGGTGTCCTGGGGCAGGGTGCAGAGCTGGTGGCTCCACTGCTGGGATCCAGGCTGGTCTCAGAGGGACCTCTGCTGTCACAACTGCCATTTTTGGAACCCAAAGCCTGGTCCAGGCCTCTGAATCTGACTTGGCATACAGTGAATGATTTTGGCCCACCCCCAGAATCAGGCTTCCTCCATGGGAGGATGATACTGATGACTATGAGTTGGAGTGGAACTGGATGTGGCTGTTCTGTGGGGCTCTGGAGGGTGTCATTCCTTTCCTGATGGGATTTTGGGGTGCTGCTGGCTGGCTATGGTGCCACAGCCTGTGTCAGCCCACAGGACTGCAGCCCCTCATGAGAACTTCTTTACCCTGTAGTTAACATTGCTGCTGAAACTGGAAGACAAGTTGAATCGACACTTGAGCTGTGACCTGCAGCCCAGTAAGTACCTTTCCTCCCATGCTCTGGTGCACTGGGGCCAGCAGCATGCTCAGAACTGTAACTTTGACCCTTCCTTGTGTTGCAGATGATAACATCCAGGAGCTGGCAGCTGAACTGGTCCAGCTTGGGTTCATCAGCGAGGTAAGCAGGCTTCAGGCTCAGGGAGATGGTTTATGCTGGATCACAGCCTTGGACTAAGCTGCCCAGAGAGGTTGTGGAGTCTCCTTCTCTGGATATTGTGATCCTGGGCAACCTGCTGTGGGTGACCCTGCTTTAGCAGAGTGGGGTTGGGCAAGATGATCCTCAGAGGACCCTTCTCATCACCACCATGCTGGGATTCTGTGATTAGCTCTTTTCTAGCTGGGGAAGCAGGAGGAGTAAGACATGCCCCCGCTCAGGGCCAGCAGCTGCCGGCTGCAGCCAAGCTCTTGTCCTTCGCAGGCTGACCAGAGCAGACTTACCTGTTTACTTGAAGAGGCATTCAGCAAGTTCTACTACACCCGGAACGGAGCACTGACGGCAGTGACTGTGTCATCTTAGCAGCCCCCAGGCAGCCGGCACGGCAGCCCTGTGGCCTGTGACCCCCTCTGTGTCTGTCCATCAGCGTAGGGCATCGGCGAGACCCCAGCTGCAGTGCTCAGAAGCTCACCCTGCATGTGCCGTGGCTGGGCCCAGCAACAGTCCTCCCTGCTGCCCGCTCCAGGGGACTTTGCGCATCAGTATTATCTCCAGCCCTCCTTCCGTTGGGTGGTACCTGCAGAGCCAGGTCCTGGCCTGGGGGGTTCCACGGCCCCCTTCATGTGCATGGAGTTTGTTCTGTTTGAATTGTACAGTGTCTTTTGCACAGCACAGAAATGTTTTGGGATTTTTTTTCCTTTGGTTTTATTAATTTCTTTGTTTTGTTTTGTAGGGGGCTTGGTTTTCTTTTTTTTTTTTAATTTAACGGTAAAGGGGGGAGCCCCAAACCCTGCTGCCCACTCTGCCCTCCACCCGACTCTGGCACCAGTCCCCCCACTTATTGGGCAGGGACAGCTGGGTCGGGGGCCAGGTTCCCCCTGCCTGGCGCTTCTCCTCTTCGCTCCCAGTTGGCTGCACTTTGTTTACTGGTTTTGCGCGGCCGCTTGGCCTTGCGCTGTGCGGGGCTGCGGCTCCTGCAGCCTCCCGGAGCTCCGACTCCCGCTGGACCTGTACAGCTGCGGGCTCACCCAGGGCGGTGGGGCCTGTCCCGGATCCCGATGGCAGCGCTGGGACCTGTCCCTACTCCACCCCCGTTCTCGTCCCAGGGTGCTGGGCCCGCGGCTCCCCCCCTGCATCTCATTTATATAATTTCCTATTTTTAATAAACTGTTTTGTAAATACCTGAGTCCTGTCTCTTTCCGTGCCCTTCTCCTCTCCCCGGGACTGTTCTCTCCTCCCTGGGGCGGTTCTTTCTTTCTCCCCGGCACGGTTCTCTTCGGGCGGCGGCCATGGCCATGGCGGAGCCCGGCTGAGCCTCGGCGGCTGATGCGGGCCGGGCTGGCACTGATCGTACCGGGCCACGGGAGTCTGGTGCTCGGTGCCATCGTCCACGGCTCGGTCCTTCGGCATGTGGTCGGCGCCCGCCGCACCGTCACTCCCGAGTACACGGTGGCCAACGTGGTGTCGGTGGGCTCGGGGCTACTGGTGAGCGTGGTGGGGCCGGGCGGGGGCCAGGGGGCCGGGCTGGCCCTGCTCTAGCCGCAGGTCGATCTTGGGTCTCTTCCCGCAGAGCATCGCCGTGGGCATCGTCGCCATCCTAGTGTCGCACAACCCGTCCCGGGCAGCCATGGTGAGTGCGGCGCCGTCGAGGGGCAGAGGCCGGGCATGGTGCGGCACAGCCCGGCCCAGCCCCCTCGGCAGCCGCTCCCTGCTTCCTTCCTTCTCGGCGCCGGCGGGGAGTGTGACTGTCGCGGGAAGCGCTGGCCTGGCCGCACCAGGAAGGGTGGGCGGGCAGCAGGCTTGTGACCGTTTGAGGCTGTGCCTTTAAGAAAGGGAATATGGTGGATGGATGTTGGTAAACAAAAGAAGAATCTAAACTAATTTCATTGGTGAAGTGGGAGGAAGCACCTTCTGAACTGGGAGTGAACTGGTGTGGCCGGTTGACGTTGCCCCCTTAAGAAAGGGAATATGGTGGATGGAAATTGGTAAACGGAAGGAATAGTCTAAACTAATTTCATTGGTGAAGTGGGAGGAAGCACCTTCTGAACTGGGAGTGAACTGGACATTTCCACGACTTTTCTGTCAGTCTTGCTTCTGCCTTTCCACGGTGCAGCAGCTCTGCAGCTCTGTCTCTGTGCTGGGCTTTCTGCCAAGGCCTCGGCCTTGAAAACAAGATACCAGGCCTGTATATTAACTCCTTTCCAATTAACACAAACTGCTTCTAACATTTTTTTTTCCTCTCTTTTCTTTCTCTTTCTATCCCATTCTGGGGAAAGGGGGGGGAGAGAGGGGAGAGCGGAGGTGGGGAACCCCTCTCTGCCGAGGGGGGTCACTCTCATTTCTGTGTTACTCTGTTGTATATCTTTGTATATATTGTAGATATTGTAAATTTGTAAATATTCCCCTGCAAACCCTACATTGCTTTGTAAATATAGCTCCACTGCTTTGCTAATTCAGCTTGTGAGTTTTTTTTTCTTTCCCTTCAATTTTTTTTTCCCTTTTACTTTACAAGGGGGAAGGGAGGAGGCTTCTTGGCCTTACCCCTTCCAAACCCACCACATTTTTTTTATTGGCGTACCCAACGTGGGGCAGATAATTAGTTTAATTTATTATTTGATTGATTTAGTGTTTTCTAGCTGAATTAGCAAACATGAAGGTATTGTGGTTTGTGGAGCGATTATTCTTTTCAATTTTTGGGGCTCTGGTTTACAGGTATTGTTTGGGTTTGATTTTGGATTACCTGGGCAAATATTTGGTGCGGACAATTTATATGTGGGTTATGTATAGAGTTAAATTATGGTATGGAAAATGTATTAATTTCCTATGGCCAGTGAGATACAGGAATGTTACCTCCACCACTCTCCCAATTGAGATAAAGGGTTTTAAGATTCCGCCTGAGGAGAAAGTAACTTTAGGTGATGCCTGGGATCCAAAGGTGATTTATGTGATGTGTATAATTCTGCTGCTGGTGATAATTAATGTGTTTTCTCTGTATTCCTTGTGGCGAGAGAAAAAGGTGTCCAGGGCGTGTTTTGTTATTAAAACTAGATCAAAAAGAAAACGCCGTGGCTCTCGATCAGTCCCAGAGTCATCTAGTGACGAGGACTGTGCAGAACCCGTGTCAGTCAAAAAGAAGGCTAAAAAGTTAATTGGTAAAGCAGCCCTAAATGACTTTGCTGATTCTAGCAAGCAGCCAAGGGCATTGGCTGGTATCAACATGGCACCTACTCCTTCTCCCACTCCTTCTCCTTCTTCTTCTTCTCCATCGGCCATTAACGGAGCAACGTCACTTCCACCCACTCCCTCGGTGGGACCAGAAGTCACTGCCCCAGCAGCTGATTTATCTCAGGACCTGTCAGCTTCCATTAAGGTGGCTGTAAATTCAAACACAGCTCCAGTTAAGGTGGCTCCTTTAAAGACTAGAGCTGGAAAGGGCAAAGATGGAGAAGAAGAGGAGGAGACTGATCCTGGTGAGGGGCCCTCTACTCTAAAAGATCCTGCTCAGGAGGAAGAGAAGGTTTGTTTTAAAGATCTAGCTAACCTAGTGAGATCAAAGCAGGATAGAGATGAAGCTAGGAAAGCAGCTGGCAAAGGTGGTTCTCAGCTTAAAGAGATCCTTAGGAGAATGACAGCAGGATTATATGGGCAAAGAATTCAGGGAGACGAGGAGGAAGATGATATTACAGACTGTTCGTCACCACGGGAGGAATTGCGAAATGTCCGTAAAGATTTCACCAGGGCAGATAAGGAGCCAGTTCTAGCTTGGCTTAGTAGGTGTTATGATACAGGTGCTTCAGCTCTAACAGTTGGAGACAAGTCAGCAGCTCAGTTAGGAACTCTCTCAAGGGACAATGGAATAGATAGACATCTAGGCGAAGCTCTCGGTAAGGTTAATCTGTGGATACGCCTTTTAATGGCGGTTGCCCTGAGATACCCTTCCCGAGATGATCTTCCCTGGAATCCTAAACCCTAGACTACCATAGATGAGGGAATTAAGCGCTTGAGAGAATTTGCTGTTAGAGAGCTACTCTATGGTGAACATGAAACTCTGAATCCTGATGACATTCCTGTGGGTATTGGTCTTGCTAAAAAGATCATCAAACTTGCTCCTTCTAATTATGCAAACATTCTGGCAAGCAGAATTGTGTCAAGAAGTTATGGTGGAGTTTCTCCTACGGTTGGCCAATTCAGTGATCAAATGAGACAATTGGAGGAAAGCATGACACGTGGTTCTTTGGTTTCGGCCATTAAAACGATGTCTGGTGATATTCAGAATTTCATAAGAGAGTTAAAAGATGAATTTAGAAATTCCATATCCCAATTGGCACAAAGGGATAGTTTCAATTCCTCCTCCAGGTGGGTACAAGTTTCATCTGTGAGGAATACACGTCCTCCAAGGAGGTCATTCCAAAACAGGACATTCCAAAACAGGTCATTCCAAAACAGACCACCAAGGCAATCACGTAGAACTATTTGGATAACTCTGCGTGATCAGTTTGGTGAGAACATGAACCGCTGGGATGGCCAACCAATTTCTAATCTTTTCAGGAGACTGAGGGAATTGCAAAGTGGCAGAACCCGAGGTAGCAATACCAGAAGGGTAGCTGTTACTTCCACAGTTCCCCAGAACAACCATAGTAGCTCCAACAGTGGCTCCAGTTATAACATGCAAAGTTATCACCCTGCAAACTATGTGCAATGCACATGTGCGCATGTTCCCCATAACTAGGGGTGCCCTGCCTCCCGCCAGGGGGAGGAGAGGGATAACAGAGATAACAGAATCTATTGGGATGTGTACATCCAGTGGCCTGGCACTTCACAATTTCGGAAGTACAGGGCCTTGGTTGACACAGGAGCTCAGTGCACCATAATACCATCAAATTATCAGGGATCAGAGTCTATAACTATTCTGGGAGTCACTGGTGGATCTCAAGAATTAAGTAAGGTAGAGGTTAATATAAGTTTAACTGGTAAACAATGGAGGAAGCATTCAGTTGTGACCGGACCTGATGCGCCTTGTATTTTGGGAATTGATTTTCTGAGAGAAGGACGTTTCAAAGACCCTAGAGGTTACAAATGGGCTTTTGGAGTAGCTTCTATAGAAATTGATGGACAAAAATTGAAGCTATCTGCCAGACCTGAACTTTCTGATGAATCTGCAGTTGTGGGACAACATAAGATACAGGACATTAAATTGCCGGTTGCTTCTCAGATTGTGCATCACAGACAATACAGAACCAACCGTGACTTTTTGTTGCCCATTCAGAATCTGATTCGTCAGTTGGAAAGTCAGAAAGTCGTCAGCAAAACTCATTCACCTTTCAACAGTCCAGTGTGGCCTGTGCGGAAGCAGAATGGAGACTGGCGTCTGACGGTAGACTACCGAGCCCTAAATGAAGTGACACCACCTATGAGTGCAGCAGTACCAGACATGATGGAGCTACAGTATGAGCTGGAATCCAAAGAGGCCAAATGGTATGCTACCATAGACATTGCTAATGCATTTTTCTCTATTCCCATAGCAGAGGAATGCAGGCCTCAGTTTGCTTTCACCTGGAGAGGAATCCAGTACACTTTCAACAGACTGCCAATGGGCTGGATCCACAGCTCAAGCATCTGTCATGCAGTGATCCACGATGCTCTGGAGAAAGGCGGCGCTCCAGAACACATCCAGTTCATCGATGATATCATCGTCTGGGGTAAAACTGCTGAGGAAGTCTTCGAGAAAGGTAACAAAATCATTGACATTCTTCTGAATGCAGGTTTTGCCATCAAGCGAGACAAGGTGAAAGGACCTACCACAGAGATTCAATTTCTGGGAGTGCGATGGCAAGATGGACGCCGACACATTCCAGTGGATGTGGTGAATAGAGTCTCTACCATGGCAAATCCCACCAACAAGCAAGAGACCCTACGTTTCTTGGGGATAGTGGGATTTTGGAGACTACACATTCCTGGATACAGTCAAATTGTGAAACCTCTGTATGATGTGACTCGAAAGAGAAACCATTTCCACTGGGGACCTGAACAACAAGCAGCCTTTGACCAGATAAAGCAAGAGGTAGTTCAAGCAATGGGTCTGGGACCTGTCTGAGATGGTCCAGACATTAAGAACATTTTGTACACGGCTGCAAGTGACAATGGTCCAACCTGGTGCTTGTGGCAAAAAGCTCCAGGTGAGACACGTGGACGACCTCTTGGTTTCTGGAGTCGAGGTTACAGAGGTTCAGAGGCTAATTATACTCCAACAGAGAAAGAAATCTTAGCTGCCTGTGAAGGAGTAAAAGCATCTTCTGAAGTGATTGGAACTGAATCACAACTTCTTCTAGCTCCCAGATTACCAGTTTTGAATTGGATGTTCAAAGGCAAAGGATCCACACCACATCATGCCACAGACTCAACCTGGTCTAAGTGGATGGCTCTGATAACACAGAGAGCTCGAATGGGAAATCTTGAAAGACCTGGTCTAGTGGAGGTGATCTCAAGTTGGCCTGAAGGTATCAACTGTGCTAAGCCTCCAGAGGAGAAAGTAACTCGTGCTGAGGAAGCTCCTCCTTACAATGACCTTTCTGATGATGAAAAGAAATATGCTTTGTTCACAGACGGTTCCTGTCGTTATGTTGGGAATAAGCGAAGGTGGAAGTCTGCAGTGTGGAGTCCAACACGCCGAGTTGCAGAGGCGAAAGATGGAGAAGGAGAATCCAGTCAGTTCGCAGAGGTAAAAGCTGTCCAGCTAGCTCTCGATGTAGCTGAACGTGAGAGATGGCCAAAGCTTTATCTCTACACCGACTCATGGATGGTAGCCAATGCTCTATGGGGTTGGCTAAAGAACTGGAAGAAGAGTGGTTGGCAGAGAAAAGGAAAACCCATTTGGGCAGCCAACCTGTGGCAGGACATTGCTGATCGAATCGAGAGAATTCCAGTGAAAGTGAGACACATCGATGCTCACATTCCTGAGAGCAAAGCTACTGAGGAACAACAACACAACCATCAGGCAGATCTAGCTGCAAGAGTTTCTCAAGTAGACATGGACTCTAATCTTGATCTCGACTGGAAACACCGAGGTGAGATATTCTTAGCTCGGTGGGCTCACGATTCGTCAGGACATCAAGGCAGAGATGCAACATACCAATGGGCTCGTGACAGATCCATAGACATTTCCATGGATGCTATCACACAAGTCATCCATGACTGTGATATTTGTGCTGCTATTAAGCAGGCAAAACGACTTAAGCCCTTGTGGTATGGTGACAGATGGTCCAAGTACAAGTATGGTGAAGCTTGGCAGATTGACTACATCACTCTACCACGTTCTCGTTCTGGTAAGTAATACGTGCTTACTATGGTAGAGGCAAACACTGGATGGTTGGAAACTTATCCAGTTCCACATGCAACTGCACGCAACACCATTCTTGGTCTGGAGAGACAAATCCTGTGGAGACACGGAACTCCAGAGAGGATTGAGTCAGACAACGGAACTCATTTCAAGAACAACCTTGTAAAGAACTGGGCAAAAGAGCACGGTATTGAGTGGATATTCCACATTCCCTACTATGCACCAGCTTCAGGGAAGATTGAACGCTACAACGGTTTGTTGAAGACCACTCTCAAAGCCATGGGGGGTGGATCTTTGAAAAACTGGGAAAAACATTTAGCACAAGCAACCTGGCTGGTAAATAGTAGAGGTTCAGTGAACCGAGCTGGACCTGCACAATCAGATTTGCTACGGAAAGTAGAAGGTGATAGAGTTCCTGTTGTTAGAGAAAAGAATCTGTTAGGTAAAACTGTTTGGGTATTTTCACCCTCAGGAGAGGCTAAGCCTGTCCGAGGGGTGGTTTCAGCTGAAGGTCCGGGTCACACTTATTGGGTAATGCAAGAGAATGGTGAAATTCATTGTATTCCACAAAGAAATTTAACTTTAGCTGAAAGAGGTTAATTTCGAACTGTTGTACAGCTACATCGCGTCTAAAGGAAGAATCAACGAGGAATCTACAGTGCACGAACCCTGAGATCCCTGAGAGCCCTGAGTCAACTAAGAGACCCTGAGAATCCCTGTTTCCCTTTTCTTCGCTTCGTCGGTGAAGAAATGAACTGTTTTCCATTTTTCTCATTTTCTGATTTTCTTGGACTTTTGAATCATCTACATCTGAGCATAGCCGGAATGGACTATGAACTTTACTCACGAACTGTAAATATCGTTTTGGATTGGATGGACAGTATGAATAACCAATGAAATTGTTTAGAAGGGGTGGACTGTGGCCGGTTGACGTTGCCCCCTTAAGAAAGGGAATATGGTGGACGGAAATTGGTAAACGGAAGGAATAGTCTAAACTAATTTCATTGGTGAAGTGGGAGGAAGCACCTTCTGAACTGAGAGTGAACTGGACATTTCCACGACTTTTCTGTCAGTCTTGCTTCTTCCTTTCCACGGTGCAGCAGCTCTGCAGCTCTGTCTCTGTGCTGGGCTTTCTGCCAAGGCCTCGGCCTTGAAAACAAGATACCAGGCCTGTATATTGACTCCTTTCCAATTAACACAAACTGCTTCTAACATTTTTTTTTCCTCTCTTTTCTTTCTCTTTCTATCCCATTCTGGGGAAAGGGGGGGTAGAGAGGGGAGAGCGGAGGTGGGGAACCCCTCTCTGCCGAGGGGGTCACTCTCATTTCTGTGTTACTGTGTTGTATATCTTTGTATATATTGTATATATTGTAAATTTGTAAATATTCCCCTGCAAACCCTACATTGCTTTGTAAATATAGCTCCACTGCTTTGCTAATTCAGCTTGTGAGTTTTTTTTTCTTTCCCTTCAATTTTTTTTTCCCTTTTACTTTACAAGGGGGAAAAGAGGAGGCTTCTTGGCCTTACCCCTTCCAAACCCACCACAACTGGGCATTCCAGCACTTTTCTATCAGTCTTGCTTCTGCCTCTTCTTTGGGCAGCAGCTTTCTGTGCTGGGCTTTCTGCCAAGACTTCGGCCTTGAAACCGATAAGATAGGCGGCCTGTATTAACTGCTTTCCAATTAACACAAAACTGCTTTTAACTTCTTTCTTTCTCTTTCTCTCTCTTTTCTGACCTACTCTGGGGAAAGGGGGGGAGAGAGGGGAGAGCAGAGGTGGGGAACCCCCTCTGCTGAGGGGGGAACTCTCATTTCTGTGTTACTTTATTTTATATCTTTGTATATATTGTAAATATTGTAAATTTGTATATATTCCCCTGCATATCCTACATTGCTTTGTAAATATACAGCTCCACTGCTTTGCTAATTCAGCTGTGAGTTGTTTTTTTTCCTTTCCCTTCAATTTTCCTTCCCTTTACTTTACAGGGGGGAGGGAAGAGGTTTCTTGGCCTTACCCTTCCAACCCTCGACAAGGCTGGACACAGGACACCGGTCTGGGTCAGAAAAGCCTGGAGGTGCAGGGGAGACCTGAGCGGGGATCAGTCTCTTCTCTCAAGGAACAAAGAATAGAACAAGACGAAATGGCTTCAGGTTGCACCAGAGGAGGTTTAGGTTGGGTGTGAGGAGCAATTTCTTCCTCAGAATGGTTATCAAGCCCTGGAACAGGCTGTCCAGCGTACTGGTAGAATCCCAATCCCTGTGGGTGCAGTGCTGAGGGACATGTGGTGACCTGGCAGTGCTGGGTTAACAGCTGGACTTATCTTAGAGGTATTTTTCTACCTCAACCATTCTGATTTTCATGGTGGATGGAATTGCAGCAGGGGGTGGGGTCTCAGAGGATGGGCCAGCAGGGGGCAGACTGCTGGGGGGAGGGGGGAGCCTCAGCTCTCAGTGAGCTGGAGCTCCCATGATGCAGGAGCCAGTGGAAAGGAGTCGTCTGGGATCTTGGAGCTCACAGATGGGATGAAGGATGCACCAGGAGAAGTGTGGCTAGCAGGTCGAGGGAGGTGATCCTCCCCCTCTACTCAGCCCTGGTGGGACCCCACCTGGAGTACTGCGTCCAGTTCTGGAGCCCCTATTACAAGAGGGATGTGGAGGTGCTGGAGCATGTCCAGAGAAGGGCCACAAGGACGATCAGAGGGCTGGAGCACCTCTCCTATGAGGACAGACTGAGGGAGTTGGGGCTGTTCAGTCTGCAGAAGAGAAGGCTCCGAGGTGACCTAATTGTGGCCTTCCAGTATCTGAAGGGGGCCTACAGGAGGGCTGGGGAAGGACTTCTCAGGATCTCAGGTAGTGATAGGACTAGGGGGAATGGAATGAAGCTGGAGGTGGGGAGATTCAGGCTGGATGTGAGGAGGAGGTTCTTCACCATGAGAGTGGTGAAACCCTGGAATGGGTTGTCCAGGGAGGTGGTCGAGGCTCCGTCCCTGGGGGTGTTTAAGAGCAGGCTGGATGAGGCTCTGTCCAGCCTGATCTAGTGTGGGGTGTCCCTGCCCATGGCAGGGTTGGAACTAGATGATCCTTGTGGTCCCTTCCAACCCTGAATGAAACTATGAAACTATGAAAAGCTTCATCTGAGCATAGGGCTGAGCCATGCTAGAAGGGGTAAGAGGTTGCATGGGCTCGCTCGTTGCAAACATCTGGTGGGTCCCATCACCCCTGTGACCCTGGAGAGTGAAGTGCTGAGGCATGGTGTACCCAGCCCTAGAATCTCCCCTGGCTTTGCCATGCCTGCTCTCATGTGTTCTCCTTGCTGCCTGCAGCACTGGACTCTACTAAGTGTGTCCCTGTTGAACCTCCTCCTGTCCACAGCGTGCAGCGTGGGCCTGGTGCTGGCCATTGCCCTCACCATCCACGGCTGGGGCAGGCACCTTGTCATAGGCTGCAACAGCTCTGCGCTGCCTGCTGATGCCCACGCTGCCATCGTCACCAACGACTGTCCCTTCAACACCACATGCATCTATGCAAGTCTGCAGGGCCATCACAGTGCCCTGCTCCTTCCTGCTCTTCTTTTCTCTGCTTCCACTTTTGTCTTCTTTCCTTCTCCCTGCCTCTCTTCCCCTCACTCTGCCTCCCTCTCCCTTTCTCTCTCCTGCCATGTCTGCTCAGCCTCCACTCAGTCCCATACATGTTGCTTGGGTGAAGGAACCATGCTCCTGAGGAGCCTCTGACCCTCTGCTCTGCAGGACACAGCCCTGGCACTCTGGATCCCCTCCATGGTCCTGGTGGTCACAGAAGCTGTGCTGTTTGGTGGCCCTGATCCTCCGAGGTATTGGGCCCTGTGCATGCATCTATGGCAAAGACCAGGTAGGTCCCATCAGTCTGGCTCAGGCTCCCTGCCTCTGCCCACCCCTGCTGCCTTTTTGCTGCATTTTGAAGGTGCTGGGTTCTGATGGGCCCCTGTTCCCATACAAGCAGGCTGAGCAGCAGTGGGAGGGGAGGATGTCAATTTTGACCTTCTTCTAAGCATTGGTGGCAGACTGGCACCCCTTCATCTTGGGTAGTTGCAGGGAGACGCTCCTCTTTATCTGTCTGATAGCCGAGCCTGTTCTATCCTGAGCAAACAGCCTCCCCACTGTGGTCCAGCCCTTCCACACATTCCTGCTGCTCTCCACCTCTGTTTTTTACCTCTCTCCAGCTGCCCAGGCCAAGTACTGTGAAGGAGAGGCCACCACGTGAGATGCAGCAGCTCCTGGAGGGGCTGGCTGAGTCTCGTACCTAGCTGGAGAGGTGTGGGCTATGCTTGAGGGACAGGAGGGGACAAGCTGCTGTCAGTGGGGCCCCTGCCCACACCAGCCCCCTGCAATGTCTCTGTACAAGCACAGTGGACAAGTGCTATCCAGAGGTGCTGGCATGAGCCCAGCCCCAGAGCACAGCCCTGCTCTCATGCCTACTCTTTCCTTCCAGGCACTGCTGCAGGAGTCTGACCCAGCGTGGTGGTACTTCCCCTGCCCCATGCTCCTGTCCTGGGTGCAGGCAAGGGTAGGGTGGGCTACAGTGGGGAGGGTGTGACCGTTTGAGGCTGTGCCTTTAAGAAAGGGACAGTGCTGGGACACTCTAGCTGAATGTTTTGGTGAAGACAATGAAAACATCGATATTCTAAACGAATTTCATTGGTAGATTGGTAGAATGCAGTTTTAAATTCTAGTGCAGCTGGAGTTTTTTCTCAGTTTGCTCCTTTCCTTCTCCCTTCCAGCTTGGCTGCTTCTGGGCTCCTTGCCAGAGTGACCTTGAACAGATAAGCAACTAATTCGCATGAGGCCTACTAAAATTCTGCTTTCTTAATAACTACCTTTTTCTCTCTTTCTAACCCTCTTTGGGCAAAAAGGGAGGTAGGGGGAGAGAAGGGGGTATGGGGGGGGAACCCTCCTCTGTCTGGAGGAGGGAATTTCATTCCTGTATTCTTGGGTTTTTACTTTGCTGTATATTTCTGTATATATATTGTAAATACTGTATATATTATGTACATATCTTGCATTTTCCACATTGCTTGTAAAATATAGCATTCCTTCCGCTTCTCCGGCTGAGTTAGCTGTGGTTTTTTTCCTCTTTGTGGGGGAGAGAAAGCTAGGCCTTCTCTCTCGACCCACCACAGAGGGATGTGCCTTCCCCCCAACCTGGGACAAACCCTGCAGGTTCCAGACACACTGCCCAGGGTCACCAGGCATCCTTAGCCCAGCAGGTGCTCTGGGCCTTGGACACTTCACCCTGCTCTCCCCAGGCTGCAGGGCCCTTCCTGGCACACTGAAGGCTCTGTCTCTTATGTGCCATGGTGGGGGTGGGCAGAGGTATTTGGCCCTGATGTGGGTGATGGTGTCCCTGCTGCAGAGCAGGCAAGATCAGGCTGGCTGTGCCTGCACTCAGGCAGGCCAGGCAGTGGGAAGTGAAGAACCTCTTTTGGTGTGAATCTCCCTTGTTTTCTTAAATAAACATTTCATTTCCACACTGTCTACTATCAGTGGTTCTGCAGGGAGGATGGAAGGATGGGACTGCTGCTGGGTAAGCCCAGATCCACACCTGCTCCTCACCAGGCTTAGGGATGTAGACAGATCAGAGAATCACAGAATTGTTGTGGTTAGAGAAGACCTTTAAGATCATTGAGTCCAACTATTAACCCAGCACTCCCAGGTCACCCCTAAACTATGTCCCTTAGTACCACATTAGCATGGCTTTTAAAGCCCTCTAGGGAAGGGGACTCCACCACTGCCCTGGGCAGGCTGTTCCAGGCCTTGACAACCCTTTTGGGGAAGAAATTGTTCCTCATGTCCAATCTAAACTGCCCCAGCACAAGTTGAGGCCATTTCCTCTTGTCCTGTTCCTTGTTTCTTGGGAGAAGAGACTGACTGCTGCCTCACTCCAGCCTCCTTTCAGGAAGTTGTAGAAAGTGAGAAGGTCTCTCCTGAGTCTCCATTTCTACAGTTCCCTCAGCTGCTCCTCAGAAGACTTGTGCTCTGGGGTGCACATTTAGCACAGCTGGGTTGAGGCCAAAACACACACATGTACAGAGTTGTGGTCCTGTGCTTGTACACATATTCATGGACTTGGCATCCCTGAACAAACAGGAGCACATCACGGTTGAGAAATTAGTTTATTGGGGTGGAAATGGAGGGTGCTGAGGAACAGGACTGAAAGATGCCATGGTCCAACTCACTGGAAAGAGAAGCTGATGCTTGGGAGACCCCCACACCACTGGCTGAGGAACTTGAGCACATCTTGACATGCAGGGCTGTGGGATATCTGCAGAATGAAAGTGGCTTGGCAGGGACAAGGGGGCAGCACTGTCCCCCTATGCCCAGGGGCACCCCAGGACTGACAGAGCTGCACAGGCAGGGCTGAGGCTGCTCCAGCTCCTTGGGCGAGGTTAATCCCAGCCCAGCAGCACACAGGGCCGGTGCAATAAAACTGCCCTAGTTTGGTGGGTCTCCACCCAGCAGGACTCTCATATTGTCACCAGGAGGGGCTGAAGACCCTGCACCCTGTCTCCTTGCTCCACAGGGTGCCTGGCTTACCTTGACAGCCATCAGGAATTTGTTCCACGTGTCCTTGTTGGTTTCTCAGCCTGGCTGCTTGAACTCAATCTTGTTCCTTAGCACAGGGTACCCTGGTCACATAGCAATTCCCTCAGAAATGAGACCCACAGCAGACCCCTTCCCTGCCTGCTGCAGCCAGCTGGCCAGGGGCAGCTCCCATGAGGCAATGCCACCTCTTGTCTTCTGGAGAGCAGAATGAGGAAGGGGGTGCCCACAGTGGTGGGATCAAAGGAAGGTAGGAGACTGTCCCTCTGGCAAGGACACACCAGCCTGTCAAATAATGGCACTCCACTCCCCATCTTTGGAGCCAGAGCACTGTTCTTGGTGGCCCACCCCTGCCCTCAGCTTTTCCAACCCACTCCAGGTCCTGCTGCTCAATCCTCCAATGTATGATGTGTGTGAGTTGGGGGACACTGCATGCCATGACAGACAGCTTTTGGGGTTGGGGCAAAGCAGGGACAGGTGCTGCCTGTGCTGGCAGCCTGGGCAGGCTCCTGGCCAGTGCTGTGTGAGACTAAGCAGGGACTTGGAGAAACATGGAACGGGAGACACTGGAACAGACCTCTGGGGTCCATATGGTCCAGCTCCTCTGCTCCAGACCCACCCTACACCACCTGCCCACTCTGGGCATGGAACCACATGTGTGAGCTGGCCTGGCATGTACCTGTCAGCACGCAGGGCAGGGAGTGCACCCCAGTGCCCGCTGCCACCAGCGAGGCTTCGTAGGTGTCACACTCGTCCTGCGGCAGCACCTGCTCCAGCCGCTGGTCCATGGACATGGTCAGCACCCAGTCCTGGACCTCCTCCCGCTTCTTCTTCTACAGGGCAGAACCCAGGACACCTCCTGGTACCACGTACTGTGCCGGCACCCAGCTACAGCAGGAGGCAGCACACCATAGGGGACAGCATCTCTCTTCATGGGAGCTGAAGAATCCCAGCGTGGTAGGGGTTGGAAGGGACCTCTAGGGATCATCTCATCCAACTCCCTTGCTAAAGCCCTTAAAAACAAAGGGGTCCAGGAGTGCTGGTCCTACTTCAAGGAAGAATTGTTGAAGGCTCAGGGACAGGCTGTGCCAATGTGCCGGAAGATGAGCCACCGGGGCAGACGGCCAGCCTGGATGGTTAAAGAACTTTTAATAGAGCTAAGGGAAAAAAAGAGGGTGTATCACCTTTGGAAGCGAGGGGAGGCAACCCGTGAAAAATTTAAGGATGTTGCTAGGTCTTGCAGGAAGAAAATTAGGGAGGCAAAAGCGCACTTGGAGCTTAGTCTGGCCTCTGCTGTGAAGGACAACAAAAAGTCCTTCTATAAATACATTAATAGCAAGAGGAAGGGCAGAGACAACCTCCACTCCTTGGTGGACACGGAGGGGAACGTTGTGATAAGGGATGAGGAAAAGGCAGAGATACTTAACACCTTCTTTGCCTCAATTTTTACTAGCAGGACAGAATGTCTTCCAGACAGCTGGCCTGCAGAGCTGGCAGAAGGAGCCAGGGAGCAGCATAGTTTTCCACTGTTCCAAAATGGGGTAGTTGGTGATCTGCTCAGCCGCCTGGATCCCCACAAGTCCATGGGACCAGATGGGATCCATCCTAGGGTGCTGAGGGAGCTGTCAGAGGAGCTGGCCAAGACGCTCTCCATCATTTTTCAGCAGTCCTGGCTCACTGGAGATGTCCCAGAGGACTGGAAGCTGGCCAACGTGGTGCCCATCCACAAGCAGGGCCGGTTGGATGAGCCAGGGAATTATAGGCCTGTCAGCCTGACCTCAATGCCAGGCAAGATCATGGAACAGGTCATCCTGAGTGCATTAACACAGCACTTAGAGGATGGCCAAGGGATCAGGCTCAGCCAACATGGATTTAGGAAGGGCAGGTCCTGCCTGACCAACCTGATCTCCTTCTACGAGCAGGTGACCCGCCTGGTGGATGTGGGGAGGCCTGTGGATGTAGTTTACCTGGACTTCAGCAAGGCCTTTGACACCGTCCCCCATAGCAAACTCCTGGCCAAGCTGTCAGCCCATGGCTTGGACAGCAGCACTCTGAGCTGGGTTAGGAACTGGCTGGATGGCCGAGCCCAGAGAGTGGTGGTGAATGGTGTCACATCCAGCTGGCAGCCAGTCAGTAGTGGAGTCCCCCAGGGATCAGTGCTGGGCCCCATCCTCTTTAACATCTTTATTGATGATCTGGATGAGGGCATTGAGTCTATCATCAGTAAATTTGCTGATGACACCAAGCTGGGGACAGGAGTTGATCTGCTAGAGGGTAGAGAGGCTTTGCAGAGAGACCTCGACAGGCTGGACTGATGGGCAGAGTCCAACGGCATGAGATTTAACACATCCAAGTGCCGGGTTCTGCACATTGGCCACAACAACCCCATGCAGTGCTACAGGCTGGGGTCAGAGTGGCTGGAGAGCAGCCAGGCAGAGAGGGACCTGGGGGTGCTGGTTGATGGTAGGATGAACATGAGCCTGCAGTGTGCCCAGGTGGCCAGGAGGGCCAATGGCATCCTGGCCTGCATTAAGAACAGTGTGGCCAGCAGGAGCAGGGAGGTCATTCTGCCCCTGTACACTGCACTGGTTAGGCCACACCTCGAGTACTGTGTCCAGTTCTGGGCCCCTCAGTTTAGGAAGGATGTTGACTTGCTGGAACGAGTCCAGAGAAGGGCAACGAAGTTAGTGAGGGGCTTGGAACACAAGCCCTATGAGGAGAGACTGAGGGAGCTGGGGCTGCTTAGCCTGGAGAGGAGGAGACTCAGGGGTGACCTTATTGCTCTCTACAACTACCTGAAGGGGGGTTGTAAACAGGCAGAGGTTGGTCTCTTCTCCCAGGCAGCCAGCACCAGAACAAGAGGACACAGTCTCAGGCTGCACCAGGGGAAGTTCAGGCTGGAGGTCAGGAGGAAGTTTTACACAGAGAGAGTGATTGCCCATTGGAATGGACTGCCTGGGGAGGTGGTGGAGTCGCCGTCACTGGAGGTGTTCAGGAGGAGACTTGACAGGGTGCTTGGTTACATGGGTTAGTTGATTAGGCGGTGTTGGGTGATAGGTTGGATGCGATGATCTTGAAGGTCTCTTCCAACCTGGTTTATTCTATTCTATTCTATTCTAAAGCAGGTTCACCCAGAGCAGGTTGCCCAGGATCATAACATCCAGGTGGGTTTAGAAGTCTCCAGAGAAGGAGACTCCATAACCTCTCTGTGCAGCCTGGTCCAGGGCTGTCACCCTTTGTGATCCAGCAAAACCCATCTCCTTGTCTGAATTCCAGGCCCTTTCCAGAGAAGAAGACTTCACTCTGAGTGCTCTGGAACTCTCACAGGAAGGAAGAGAATCAGAATCCTTTCAGTTGGAAAAATTCTTTAGGGTCATTGAGTCCAACCACTATTTAACTCTACCTAAAGTGTGGTGCTGAACCATGTCCCTTAGCACCACATCTATGAATCTTTTAAACCCCTCCTCATTTTCTCCTCATCTTCAGATGGTACCTCCAGGGTTCCAGTTTGTGCTCATTGTCCCTTGTCCTGTCACTGGTCACCAGTGTGGCCCTATCCTCTTGACCCCCACCTTTTAGATATTGAGCAGATCCCCAGAAGGCAGATGACACTCACCGGCATGTGCTGTTGGGCTGGGAGCGGCACTTCGAAGGGAATGTCCGTACCCTGGAAATCAGAGTTGTCCAGAGAATCCAGGTTCCCTTCTTCAATGGCCTGAGACAGGAGAAAGGAGAAGTGGTGGAGCACTAGGACAGCACAGTCTACACTGTGGGGATGGCATTACTGATGACCCTGTTTATCGGTGCTGTGGTGGCTGGGCCCCCTGGGAGGTGGCATTTGTGGCCATTCTCTGCAGTGGTGGCTTCAAAGAAGGGGAAGATAGAAGGAGGAGCTTTGCTTTTTCACCAGCAGCTGCTGACAGCACTGGGAAGACTGTTAACAGTAAAGTCTGTCAGCTTCCTAAGGTCTGGTGTTTTCTGGGTTCAACCTGCTGGTCAAGGAAGGAGGTGACTGGCATGGGGGATGCTTGAGTCTTACCACAGTCAGTAAAGCACTGGGCCATGACATCCACCCCTCAGGTGATTTGCCTTCCCTTGGGACAACTCAGATGAGCTGTAACAACCCTGGCAGCCATGAAGACCACAGGCCCAAATTGTCAGGCCAGCCAGCTCTTTGTTGCACCATGTACCCATGCACATAGAGAGTGACACAGCCAGGGCTGTGGCAGGTCCTTCCACAGCTAGAGTTAGGGTACTTGGTGCTGTGCATGCACCCACACCAGGCAACATTCAGGGTTCCTCAGCAGCACCAGCTGGAATGCGTACTGCCACATCTGACCCCAGGAGAGCCCTGGCCAGCTGAGGGTCTGTTTTAGCCCTGCAGTCTGTTTTTGGTATGGAGCACTCCCTCTAGCAGACTATACCCACATCTGAGAGGTCCAGGAAGTGGTTCAGGAAGATGAAGGCCATGTTCTCCCAGCTGACTGCCTAGTACAGAGAGGAACCACAAGTGAGTGTGGGCAGCTTACCTTCACAGCCATGATTCTCCTGCCCAAGCAATGTCTAGAAAGGACATGGTCCTGTTTGTGCCACGACACCCTGCTGGCAGCACAGGTAACAGGGAAGGAGAGTGTACATCCCAGCTTGCTGCCCTTGGGGACTACTTCACAGGCAGCCACGAGGACAACCAGGCCCAGGCTGTCCCACAAGATGGAGTCAGGCATGACTGCACAGCTGGCATCAGTGAGAACAAGACACTTTGCTTGCCATGTGTCACTATCTGGGCAGGTGATCAGAACTTGCAGCCTCAGGAGTGAGGGCAACCTTGGGTGACTCAGAGCAATCAGGAGCCTTGATCTACACTGACAGAGCCATGGAATCTAAGGTAGCCTCTGGTTCACCCCTGGGCCTGCAGTTTGAGTCTGCTCACTAGCTCAGCTCTGCCCTCCCACTGCCTACTGCCATGTCATGGCAAAACACAGTGGCTGTTTGAGGAGGAGCTTCCAATGCCAGTGTCCAGCTACTGCTGTGACTGCAGCTGGGGAAGGATCAAGCTGAGAATCCCTGATCCCAGGGTTCTCCACCTCCTTAGCTGCTCTGGTGGCAGAGCTCTTACCTTGGCAGCTATCCCAGCTTCATAGAAAGCCTTGTCTGCAGGGAGGAGGTCAGTGTGACGCAGCAGGGAAATGGACAGCTTGGCAGCCACTGTGTCCTGCAGATAGAGGGGACAGTAAAGCCACAGCCATCAGCACATGATCTCATGAGGGATCTCATGAGGTCACACTGTAGTGACTCTGTACCCACATATTACAGAATCACAGAATGGTAGGGGTTAGAAGGGACCTCTGGAGATCTTCTAAGTCCATATTCTAGATGGGTAGCAAAGGTTAAGCACTTCAGTCCTGACCATAAGTACCCTCACTGAGTGAACACACAGGAGAACTGTCCCCTGAAGATAAAGTTCTTCTGCCTTATAAACCTTCCACACCCAAACTCACACTCTTTGAGTCACAGAATAGCCAAGGTTGGAAGGGAGCTGTGGTGATCACCTAGTCCACCCCCTGCCATGTTCAAAGCAGTCAACTACAGAAGGTTGTTTCAGGAACATGTCTAGTTACAGTGTCTGAAGGGGTGGAGACTCTGCAGCCTTTCTAAGCTACCTGCTCTCATACTCAGCCACACTCGCACTCAAGTTCTTTCTTGTGTTTGATCATACAAGAATTCTTAAGTTGGGGCAAGGAATTCAAAGAAGATTTCCCTTTTATGCTTGTCAGACAGGTTCTCATCATACCATGACTGAGAAGGCCACCTCTCCTTCATGGTTCCAAACAGACCACTCAACACCTCAACATTCCACAACTGTATATTTCTGTACAGGTTTCCAAGACATCAGACCTTTCTGCCTGACAGGTCTCTGGACCCCCAACATCTACACATACAGCCACAGGGAAGCCCCAATCTCCCCTACAACTTTTACTGGGGTCCTAGATGTGGCAACCTTTTTCACAGCCTCCATCACAGCTCCAGTCCCAAGCCCATACAGAGCTCTTATCACAAGTCAAGCAGGGACTTTGCTATAGATTGTAGCCTAGAACAAATCCCCATGAATATAAGACTCAAGACTCAAGACTACAAGACACAAGAATTGTGAGGGCCAGCACCCAGGGCTATGAACCACCAGAGCCCCACAGAAGGCCTAGCACAATGGTCCAGGATCTGCCAAAGCCCCATGTGATGCCAAGCACTCAAGCCCACGATCTCTTAAAATGCCTGAGAGACCCAGCACACAAAATCATGAGCTCCCAAAACACTGTGCAAAGCCAGTCTGCTCTCAAGACCTTGTGTGAAGTCCAGCAGCTCTCACAGCCCAGGCAGCTCTCACAGCCCAGTTGTAAAGGCAGCAATGCCTCTCCTGGGAAGACCAGATTTTTCTGTTCCCTAAATTCCTGCTGGTGCCTCATCTCTCAAAGTCATGCCAAGCACAGGAATCAGCTTCCCACCGCTTTACATCCCAGCCTCAGGTCCTGTGATTGAGTTCATGTCCCTTGCCCCTTGTCCCATTGTAAGGACTCAGAGAAGACTAGCTCCAGTTCCACCTGCTAGTGGAGGGCTCCCAGGTCACTGCAGTCCCATTCTCATGCACGTATGTTGTGTAAGTGACCTGTGGAGTAGAACAGTGAACTTTGGATAGCCCTAGACCTGCATGTCCCCACAGGGTTCTGCACTCAGGGTGGTAACCTGGCAAAGGAACTTCAGAAGCCTTACCAGTTGCTTCATGCCCTGAGCAGCAGAGCGAGTGGCATAGTAGTGAGCAAGCAGCAGCATTGTTTTAAACTCTTCATGGGCTGCAGCGTTTGCCTCACTTGACTTTACTAAGTTTTCACACTGAGGAAGAGAAAGAGAGAGTAACTGAGAACATGAGAACGCAAGGGTGATCTTCATTCACTTGAGCCCAGGGAAAAGTTGGGTGAGAGGAGGATCTGGAATATCCAGACGCTTCTGGGGACTGGAAAAGGGCAGGGCCTTGGGAGCTCTGGGTTCTACAGAGTGCTGAAAGGAGAGGCTGTGGGAGAAGGGAGAGAGCAAGCAGAACTGCAACAGCAGGGAGCACTGGAGGCAGGGGTGAGTCTGGATGGACAAAGAGGGACTTGTGGATTTTGGTTGTGCTAGAGGTGGACAGAAGCAGAGAAGAGGCAATTGTGGGCTCTGCGGTATTTTGGGACAGGGAAGAATGAGCACAAGGCTGTAAGCATCTCTGGGGAGATAGGGAAGACTCTCATTTTCCAGGTTCAGTAGTTGTGTACTTTCCACAGGTCCTCGATCCATCCAGGCTGCCAAATGTGGGTGTAGGGCGAAAAGTGGCGTGGTGTGATAGTCCCCCATGTAGCAGAGACACAATGAGCTCTGCAAGGGTCAGTGCCCAGGCCTACTTCTAGGATTTGGCCTTGAGTGCAGGGTAATCTTCTTTGACTTTTCTTGCCCAGCTATGCCCCCTTCATAGTATTCTGCTGTTCTTCTGTCCACATAGTGGACATTTCCCCACCTCCTCTCACTTGGTGTTCTACAAACACTGCATGAGTCACCTGGCTAGAGACTAGGTTCTTCTTCCTCCCTTGCTGGGAGCTCCCAGGGTGCTGGAGTTTAACCATCAGTCGTGGCCACAGTCTACACTCACCAGATGGAAGAGAACATCACGCAGGTCAGCCCAGCTGGAGTAGGCCTCAGCACAATTCATGCCAGAAGCGTTCACCATCTCCACAAAGAGACGCTTGTAAATGTTGAAATTCTGCAACCAAGAGGAGAGAAATCTTGAGGGAGCCAGATGGGGAGTCAGAATAGAATAGAATAGAATAGAATAGAGTAGAATAGAATTAACCAGGTTGGAAAAGACCTTTGAGATCATCGAGTCCAACCTATCACCCAACACCATCTAATCAACTAAACCATGGCACCAAGCACCCCATCCAGTCTCTTCCTAAACACCTCCAGTGATGGTGACTCCACCACCTCCTTGGGCAGCCCATTCCAATGGGCAATCACTCACTCTGTGTAAAACTTCTTCTTAACATCCAGCCTAAACCTCCCCTGGTGCAGCTTGAGACTGTGTCCTCTTGTTCTGGTGCTGGCTGCCTGGGAGAAGAGACCAACCCCCACCTGTCTACAACCTCCCTTCAGGTAGTTGTAGACAGCAATAAGGTCTCCCCTGAGCCTCCTCTTCTCCAGGCTAAGCAACCCCAGCTCCCTCAGCCTCTCCTCATAGGGCTTGTGCTCCAAACCTCTCCCCAGCTTTGTTGCCCTTCTCTGTACACCTTCCAGCAACTCGACATCTTTCCTAAACTGAGGGGCCCAGAACTGGACACAGGACTCAAGGTGTGGCCTAACCAGTGCTGAGTCCAGGGGCAGAATGACCTCCCTGCTCCTGCTGGCCACACTGTTCCTGATACAGGCCAGGATGCTATTTGCCTTCTTGGCCACCTGGGCACACTGCTGGCTCATGTTCCCTTAGGTCCCTTTCTGCCTGGCTGCTCTCCAGCCACTCTGACCCCAGCCTGTAGCACTGCATGGGGTTGTTGTGGCCAATGCATAGAACCTGGCACTTGGATGTGTTAAATCTCATGCCCTTGGACTCTGCCCATCTGTCCAGCCTGTCGAGGTCTCTCTGCAGAGCTCTCCTACCCTCTTACAGATCAACACCTGCCCCCAGCTTGGTGTCATCTGCAAATTTACTGATGGTGGACTCAATCCCCTCATCCAGATCATCAATAAAGATGTTAAAGAGCACAGGGCCCAGCACTGATCCCTGGGGGACACCACTGGTGACTGGCTGCCAGCTGGATGTGGCACCATTCGCCATCACTCTCTGGGTTCAGCCCTCCAGCCAGTTCCTAACCCAGCACAGAGTGCTGCTGTCCAAGCCATGAGCTGACAGTTTGGTGTCGTAGGGTTGGAAGGGTAAGGCCAAAAAGCCTCCTCCCTCCCCCCTGTAAAGTAAAGGGAAAGAAAATTGAAGGGAAAGGAAAAAAAAACCTCACAGCTGAATTAGCAAAGCAATGGGTGCTGTATATTTACAAAGCAGGGAAACACAGGGAAATATATACAAAATTTACACTATTTACAGTATATACAGAAATATACAACAAAGTAGCACAGAAATGAGAGTTCCCCCCTCTGCTGAGGGGGTTCCCCACCTCTGCTCCCCCTTCTCTCTCCCCCTTTCCCCAGAGAGGGTTAGAAAAGAGAGAAAAGAGGAAAAAGTTAGAAGCAGTTATGTGTTAATTGGAAAGCAGTTAATACAGGCCTTGCAGCTTATCAGTTTCAAGGTGAAGCCTTGGCCGAAAGCCCAGAAACAGTGAGCTGCTGCCACCGAAGGAGCGGAAGACAAAAACTGACTGGAAAAGTGCAGGAAAGCCCAAGATACCCTGCTGCACTCCCAGTTCAGAAGGTGCTTCCTCCCAATCTACCAATGAAATTAGTTTAGATCCGTCTTTTCGTTTACCAACATCCGACTACAATATTCCCTTTCTTAAGGGGACAGCCTCAAACGGTCACAGTTTGGTCAGGAGTTTGCTGTGAGGAATGGTATCAAAGGCCTTGCTGAAGTCCAAGCAGACTACATCCACCGCCTTCCCCACATCCACCAGGCGGGTCACCTGATCATAGAAGGAGATTAGGTTGGTCAGGCAGGACCTACCCTTCCTAAATCCATGCTGGCTGGGCCTGATCTCTTGGCCATCCTGTAAGTGCTGTGTGATTGCACTCAAGATGACCTGTTCCATAATCTTGTCAGGAAACATCTGGAGGGCTCCTGCTGCCAAGCACAGGCTGAGGGAAAAGCAGCTCTATACAAAGGCTCCTGGAACAGCAGTGTTGTTATTACCCATGGGTTGGCAGGTGCTCCATGGTGGACATAGAGACTCAGGGCTTTGTCCCAGCTACCCTTTTGGATGAGGTGGGTTGCGTACAGAGCTACATACTTGTGCAAGACTTTGTAGTTCTGGATAAGGCACAGAGAAAGCAGGAGCATGAGATTCATGAGGTGAACACTTGTCACTTGGTAGAGATGGTTTCAGATGTGTGTACAACCCCAACAACTACTACAGCACAGATGACTTCTTTCACTGGAGAAAGCCTTAATCAGTAACAATCATCAGTAAAGAGAAATAAATGTCAAATTTGGTTTCATGATGAGGATGCCTCATTTCTACCTACACTAAGCCTCTAAAGCACATGTAGAAAGAAGGTTTTTAGAATAAACCATAAACCTTTATTAGAATAAACCAAACCAGGTTGGAAGAGACCTTCAAGATCATCGTGTCCAACCCATCAACCAATCCAACCCACCCAAACAGCTAACCCATGGCACCAAGCACCCCATCAAGTCTCCTTCTGAACACCTTCAATGACGGCGACTCCACCACCTCCCCGGGCAACCCATTCCATAGCGCAATCACTCTTTCTGTATAGAACTTCTTCCTAACATCCAACCTGAACCTCCCCTGGCGCAGCCTGAGACTGTGTCCTCTTGTTCTGGTACTGGCTGCCTGGGAGAAGAGACCATCATCAGCCTGTCTACAACCTCCCTTCAGGTAGTTGTAGAGAGTGATAAGGTCACCCCTGAGTCTCCTCTTCTCCAGGCTGAGCAACCCCAGCCCTCTGTCTGTCTGCCTCCTGAGGGGTCACACAAGCACTCACCTGCTTTGCTGCCACCTCCAGGCACTTCTCCCACTGCTCCTGCTCTGCATACATATCCAAAGCAGCCATGACATCTATTCCCACCAGCTGGGGATGGAAACAACCATGAACTCACTGTGCAGGCATGGTTTCCTGCCAGAATCAAGGCCAGCATCAGCCCACCCAGGTCTTTTCTTCACACAACACACACAGAGCCCCTGCCCTTCTGCAGTATGGAAGCTCAGACCTAGGGTTACTCATCTGGCATGCAGAACCCATGGGTCATAGGCACACAGACTCCTCACCTGTGGGCACCTTCAGGCAAAAGCCCCATGAGAAATGCCCCAAGGACCTGCACAGATCCTGATACCATTCCCTAGCCGGTGAGACTTCCCCGATACGTACCAACTCGACCTTGCCTTGGTTCTTTAGATATTCCTTGTAAAGATGATCCACATATTCCTCTGACCTGCCAGGTAGAAAGAATAAGAAAGAATAAGCAGCAAGAGTAACAATGTCTTGCATTGGTGCAAAGGCTGGATTTGACTCTATCTCCTTTGGGAAAAAGAGGACTCATGGCTCTGCCATGTCTCTCTAGGGTGGAAGGGGAAAGAAAGAGTCTAAGCAGCTCTTGGCAATGTATGTGTGAGGAAAGAAGGGTATGACAGGACTTTCAGAAGGAAATGCATGCAGACGAAGACAGTGTCAGGATGGTAAATGGCTTGGGAAGGGCAGCTGTGGAGAATGTGCCCTGTCGATCGTGCAAAGACTGCTATGGGGAGCAGCAGGACAGGACAATGGATTACTTAGTGATGGGAGAGGGAGCAGAAGAGCATAATTTGAGAAGATCAGGGCATACCTGGGGTCCAACTCCTTGGCCACACGCTTGGCTTTGCTCCATTCCTCCCCTTCAATGAAGGCATCGATAGCTTCTCGGATGAGGTCCAAGCTGAGGTAGAGTTCAGCTGCCTACAGGGCCAGAGACAGTCCCATAGGAGATGAAACCCCACCAGCACCCTGCAGCACAGGCTGGAGCTGGTGCTGTTGGGAGTGATCAGCACACAGCAACAACAGCAAGGCCCTTCCCAAAAGGCAAGCCTCCTTCTCTACTTCCTGCTTTCTCTCATGGCCTGGGTCTCTCACACTATTCTAGAACTTGATCTCTTCCCCTCCTTCCTCCTCTTTGAAGCCCCTTCACTGCCTGACTCTGGATAGGGCCATCCTCCCACCACCCCAGGATGTGACTTGGCCTCCTTCCATTGGATGGAGCATTCCCTTTCTATGTCACTGCTTCTACAGTGGCAGGAACCAGCACCTACCACACTGTATTTCTTCATGGCCACCAGCTGAGGAGCCACTATTCGTGTCACCTCCACACTCTGTGACTGACCCAGGAATTTAATGGCCAACTCAGCAGCCTGTGAAGAGAAATTGTCAGCAGCATAAGTGATAAAAGCAGATTGAGAGAGGGATGATGCTGGGAATAGCTCAGTCCCAACTAAAAGACTGAGAGTCAGGAGCACTTGAACTATGCAGAAGGGGAGAAGCATGTCAGCCCACTGCAGCAATTCAGAGGAGTAAAGTCCAGCTACTTTCAGGCATGGCAGAAGATCAGGCAAGAGGACAATTGCTCAAGTTGGCCTAAGGGCACAGGTATGACTGGAAAGTATGAACAAGAACACAATCCAAAGACTGGTGGGCACAGACCACAAGAAGAAGAAAGGGCACTCATCTAGCCAAGGGAGATATGGCCACAAAGACACAAGCACCCTGCTGGAAGTGGTGCCAGAGGAGGGATGTCAGTGCAGCACAGGGTAAGCACACAGCCAACTGACTTCACAGAATGGCCATGAGGGCTTCCAGACCCTGCAGTCACTGGAGCCTGCATACCTCCTCTGGTGCCCCACCGTGGCCAAGGTGTCCCTGGGATACACTGCAGGGTGCAGGAGACTGCCCAGAGAGCAGAGCAAAGGAAGGGAATCCTAATTCCCCACTGTACCTTCAGCAAGCACTTCTCCACCAGGACACTGTTGCTGGGATCACGCACTTTCAGGTAGCAGTCCACTGCCTGGGCGTACTCCCCGGCCTGCTCCCACTCCCGGGCCTGCTCCAGCAGCCCTTCCATTCCTCTGTGGGAGGAAGGCAGGCTGTAAGCAAGGCTGGGGTGCTGCCAGAGATCCTGGGTGTAAGGCATGCACAGGGAGGGGCACAGCAGAGTGAAGTCAGGGACCTCAGTGGTCCTTTGCCAAGGAATGCAAAAAGCCAGGAGGAGAGAGCTCTTCTCTCAAGTAACAAGCAATGGGGCAAGAGGAAACGGCCTCAACCAGGGGAGGTTTAGGTTGGACATAAGGAACAATTTCTTCCTGGAAAGGTGTGCCAAGGTCTGGAATAGGCTGTGTGGGTCTGTGGTGGAGTCCCCATCCCTGGAGGGCTATAAGAGCCATGTAGATGTGGTACCGAGGGACACAGTGTAGTGGTGACCTGGCAGTGCTGGGTTAATGGTTGGACTTGTTGATCTTAAAGGTCTTTTCTAATCAAAATCATTCCATGATTGAGGACTCTGGGTTGACACACTGGTGGTACTGGAGACCCTGGAGATCTGTAAATGGCAAGAAGTCATTTGGGAGACCTTGGATGGCAGGAATAAGCCTGGAGTCTCCCAGAGCAGGGAGGAAGGATGTTAGGAAACCTGTGCAGTAAGAAGTTCAGGGTCCTCAGAAGGAACTCACTGGATTCCCGGGGTTCTGTCAGGCTCTCTCTGTAAGGTATTAGCACATTGGCCAAGTGGAAGAGCTGCCCATCTGTTCCCTGTAGCCTGACCATAGCATCCCTCACCTGGAGGCCTTCTTGGCAGCCTCATGGCCACACTCCTCCTGTAACTCCTCCAGCTGACCAGGCACATACTCCTTGCAGATCCACAGGGCTTCGCTCCACAGGCCAGCCTTCTGCACAAGCACAGTGGGGAGAAGAAATGTTCACCCTTCACCAGGTTTCCCTACACTCCTGGTGCTACCTAACACATCTAGCCTCTCATGCCATCTTGAGAGGGCACCCACTGGAGAAAACAACCACAGCAGCACCAACTGTTTCCTCCTTGAAAATGATACCTACATCTATTCATGCACCCAAGTTACCTCAGAGGAACAGGCTCATCCATCCCAGCAACCTCTGTGGAATGGACACCTACAGTATCCAAACACACCCACTCATGCTACCCCTGAGGACCATCTGTATTCTTGTCAGAGAGCTAAACCATGCTGTGAAATCCCCACCAGTTCAGACTTCTAAGAGCAGGCCAGAATTCTACTGGTTTCTACTGGAATCCAGCCGGGTTATATTAGGAACCACTCAAGTATCACAGAATGGTAGGGGTTGGAAGGGACCTCTGGAAATTATCTAGTCCAACCACTCTGCCAAAGCAGTTTCACCTAGGGCAGGCCACACAGGAACGTGCTCAGACAGGTTCTGAAAGTCTCCAGAGAAGGACACTCCACAACCTCTCTGGGCAGCCTGTTCCAGTGCTCTGTCACCCTCACTCTAAGTTTTAGCTCATGTTGAGGCCGAACTTCCTGTGCCCCAAAAATAAGTGGTTTCTCTTTGACAACTAAGCTGACAGGGAGAGCTGGGAGATAGGTTTCACTCTTCCTCCACCCAAACTGAGCTCTTGTCCATCAAGCAAGGCAGACTGTGCTCACCTTGTAGTACTTTATGGCCAGCTCAGGTCTCTGTCCTTGCAAGAGGAAGGCCTCTGCTCTCTGGAATTCTTTCTGCTCAAAGGCGAAGCGTGCCTGTCCCACAAGCACATCAGCCACACTGTCTGGGTCATGAGCCTCAGTCACATGCTGTGCAGCATCCCAGTTCTGGTTATGCACAAACCTAGGGGAATCAACAGGAGATGGAAGAAGAGGGAGAGAAAGGAGCAGAAGAATGCTGGAGAAGCACCCAGGCAGGGGAGAGGAGACGCAGCAGCCCAGGCTGGGGAAGCATACATACATCAGCACTGCCTCTTTGGGTTTCCCAGCTTTAATAAACTCTGCTTCTGCCTCTTCAAACTTGCCCTAGGAGAGAGGAAGGAACTGCTTGCATGACCTAACACCATTGCGTGACCTCATCTGTCACCACGAGGCAGAGGACTTATGAACAAAGATGTGTGTGGGAGCCTGGGGCTGTGATTGCAGAGCCTTCTGAGGGAGCAGTGTCTGCAGCCAAGAAAGTGCCTGCTACAGCAGCCCTTAGGGACAACTGTTCAACTGCTGGAGTGACCAGAGAACTCCTGCCAATTACCTCATCCTCTAGGAACATGGCATACTTTAAGTGGATCTCTGGCATCTTCTGCTTCATAGAGAGGTGGGCCAGTTCAAAAGCAAAATCAAAGACCCTGCACCAAGAGAGAAAATGGGGTGAGAGCAGGAGTATATGCTGTAAGGACATACCTTCATAGTATCATAGTATCATTCAGGGTTGGAAGGGACCACAAGGATCATCTAGTTCCAACCTCCCTGCCATGGGCAGGGACACCCCACACTAGATCAGGCTGGACAGAGCCTCGTCCAGCCTGGTCTTAAAAACCTCCAGGGACGGGGCCTCGACCACCTCCCTGGACAACCCATTCCAGGGTTTCACCACTCTCATGGTGAAGAACCTCCTCCTCACATCTAGCCTGAATCTCCCCACCTCCAGCTTCATTCCATTCCCCCTAGTCCTATCACTACCTGAGATCCTGAGAAGTCCTTCCCCAGCCTTCCTGTAGGCCCCCTTCAGATACTGGAAGGCCACAATTAGGTCACCTCGGAGCCTTCTCTTCTGCAGACTGAACAGCCCCAACTCCTTCAGTCTGTCCTCATAGGAGAGGTGCTCCAGCCCTCTGATCATCCTTGTGGCCCTTCTCTGGACATGTTCCAGCACCTCCACATCCCTCTTGTAATAGGGGCTCCAGAACTGGACACAGTACTCCAGGTGGGGTCTCACCAGGGCTGAGTAGAGGGGGAGGATCACCTCCCTTGACCTGCTAGCCACACTTCTCCTGATACAGCCCAGGATCTGATTGGCTTTGCGGGCTGCAAGTGCACACTGAGAGCTCATGTTGAGCTTCTTGTCCACCAGCACCCCCAAGTCTCTCTCCTCAGGGCTGCTTTCCAGTCAGTCACTGCCCATCAAGAGTAAAACATCATCAAGAGTAAAACATCAAGAACAGCACAAGATGTTGAGAGAGGAGAATACAGGTCTCCAGTGAATGGGCACTGCCCATCCCTCTTGCTCCTGACCAGAGAGCAGGAGCTTTTAGAGCTCCCATGAAGGAAATTCACCTCTTCACACCTTTTGTTATCCCCAGAGGCCTTTGGCTCTACCCTTAGGGGAGGTCACAAGATTGCCCTGAGCTGAGTGAAGTAGGAGAGTCAGGTAAGAGCAGCAGTGAATGGCAGAGCAGTTAGATGGCTGGCCAGGTGCAGACTGGGGCAAACACTCTCCAGGCAGGCAGTTGCTTATGGTGACATGAGGAATACCTCCTCCCATGCTCAGAGACTCTCACAAGGATCCCTGCTGAGGTTACAGAGCAGACTGCTTCTGCCTGTCCATTTCTGTCTTGCCATCTGAGACTAACAAGTGGACAGGAACAGGAGGTGTCAAGGAAGCAGAATACTTCTGTGAAGATGTAGGGGTGGAGTGGGAAGACATGCCACATCCTAGACTTGCAGTTGTCACATGCAGACAGTTATCTTGGGGGACCCTTCTCTCTCAGGTCAGGCAGATAGGAGAGCAGTGCTGGGCTGATGGACCTGCTTACCCACTGTCTGCTGCATGGTCAATGGCCATCTCCAGAAATCCAAATTTCCTGAGGAGTTTCACAGCTGCCTCCCCACCCAGACTCTTTGCCCACATATAGGCTTATAGGAGTTGGCTCCCCCATGTGTCTTGGCCACCTGTCCAAAGCAAAGAAAGAGGAAGAGCCCAATGCATCCATTTCATCTTCAGCAGGCTGAGTAAGGACTCCCCTCTCACACAGAATCATGGAATCATCAAACTATTTTGGTTGGAAGAGACCTTTAAGATTATCAAATACAGCTGTTAACCCAGCACTGCCAGGTCACCACTAAACCATATCCCTCAGTACCACAACTACATAGCATTTAAATCCCTCCAGGGATGGGGACTCCACCACTGCCCTGAGCAGCCTGTTCCAGGCTTTGACACACCTTTCAGGGAAGAAATTGTTTCTGATGTCCTATCTAAACCTCCCCTGGTACAACCTTCTCAAACAGGTCTCCAGCCTAATGAGAAATACAAGCTGCCATTTTCTAGTGCCATTATAACCCCACACCATCATACATGCTATCAGTCCCACATACAGAACTGGTTAGTTCTGCCATGCATCAGCTAGGCCTCCCCCACTGACCACAAGATTGGGGGTAAAGGGAACTTTGAGGGAAGACTGCATGAATTGAGACCATTGTCCTCTCTGCTGATCAACATACATCAGGTGGTTTTTTGGGGTACCATCTTCTAACAAGGTATGAGTTTTTGAGACAACCTCCCTTCTCTACAGAGCGGCTGGTGCAACAACAGCCTTTTTATGACCACAGTCTTGAGAAGCTCCACTGTGCAGATGAGCACATGGGAGCTGTGGGCATGAGCAGTGAAGGGCTAAGTTCAGCCTCACACAGCAGTTTTTCACCCTGTAGGAAAGGCTGGCAACCAATGGGATGGGATGAGGCTCAAAGCTAATGCAACTTTAGCCTGGAGAAGAGGAGGCTCAGGGGAGACCTTATTGCTCTCTACAGCTACCTGGAAGGAGGTTGTAGCCAGGTGGGAATTGGTCTCTTCTCCCAGGCAACCAGCACCAGAACAAGAGGACACAGTCTCAAGCTGTACCAGGAGAAGTTTAGGCTCAAGGTGGGAAGAAAGTTCTTCACAGAAAGAGTAATTGGCCATTGGAATGTGCTGCCCAGGGAGGTGGTGGAGTCACCATCCCTGGAGGTGTTCAAAAAGGGATTGGATGTGGCACTTGGAGCCATGGTTTAGCTGTCAGGAGGTGTTAGGTATTAGGTAATAGGTTGGACTTGATGATCTCTGAGGTCTTTTCCAGCCTGGTTGATTCTGTGATTAAAACATAATATAAGAAAGGCCACCCTGGTAGACCAAAGATTCATTCCCTTCAGTATCTCAATGGTGGTGAAATCACATGCCTGGAGAAGGATTGTGAGAACACAGCAAGTACATACCAGTACATTCCTCCATGACATCTATTCATCTCTGACAACCTGCATTGCAGAAGCCTTCTGAGTTTGTGCCATGTTGCCCTCACATCATTGTATTTAATGGCTTTTGACAGACTCTGCATCCATGATTTGTCTAATCACTTTTGGGCCAAAACCAAGCAATAATTTGACAAGCTCAAGGAAGAAAAATCTATCAAGAAATCTTAAACATAAACCTGCTATTGTCTGCAGACTGCTGGAAACCATGAAAGTACACAAGGGGAAGCACTACCCTGTGTTTGTCTGCCCTGTTCTTCATACTCTTCTCTTAAACGTCTGCAAGAAGCCACAGATAGCCAGGATCCCAAACATGCACTGCTCACACTCAGCACTGCTTCCTCACACTCACATACATTATGTGCTGTGTGGGAAACACCACCTAGTAATAAGTAATTATTTTTTTGTGTTATTAGACACAGAGAATAATTTCATTCCACTGTGAGGATGCACCATCCATTTTCACAGTGATATCAAGTTTTCTGTTTGCTTCACAACTCCTTTCCTGCTGATTCCCATCTTCCCAAGGGCCTCCTTGACTATTACTGAACACTCAGCTGGTGTTTCAGAGACATGTCAGCAATGAGTTGTGGCCTTTTTCCTGACTAACAACAGTCATTCTAGACCCCACTGGTATATGATGGATGCCACTAGGATTTCCTCTACACAGTTACAGCTCCTGCTTCCCAGCTCAGTCCTCCTGTACCTCATTGATGCAGAAGACAAGTGAGAGCTTTGATGGCACTAAGAAGAACACCCAGTGGGCCACTCACCTGCTCATACAGTTCTCCTCTGATCAGTGCCATGGAGACCCTGTTGATGACATCCCTGTTGGTCAGGAGCTCATCCCTGCTCATGGCCAGCTGTGCTGCTTTGGCTGGCAGCCCTGCCCGCAGGTATAAGCTGATAGCTGCCATGTAGTCACCCTGCCCCTCTTGGACCTCCCCAGCCTTCTCTTCCTGCTGGGTATCCAGCAGCCACTGGTAGTAACCCCAACGTAGCTTATCCAGCATTGGGTGTCCTTATTGAGAAAAGCAGCACTGGTTGGCCTGGGCAAGGCAAGATATTGTCCTGCTCATCCCACAGCCTTTGAACAGGCAGTTCATGCCATGTGGCATTTCCCTTGTTGCCCAGCTAGCAGGACCCACAGTGCCAGCCCTGTGTATCCCTACATCATTCATTCTTTTTTGAAGCCCTAGATAATCCTAAAACAATTTCATCATCTTTTCTCCCTTGCTTTCCACTCAGCACTATACTTACATCAGTGAAACCTCCCTTTCTGCTTGGAGCCCCTTCAAGATGAAATTAGGTCCTGATAGGGCAGGTGAAGAGAACCTAGACCCTGAACGGACTCCCAGCCCAAAAGTCCAGTGCAGCTACGTTCTGTACCTTGGCCTCAGCAACCACAATGCATTCATCCCACATGTGCAGCTCCTGGTACATGTCCATGGCCTCCTCTGTGGCATTCTGTGTCAGAGAGCAAAGTGTCAACCTGAGGGCTCCATTTAGCAGATACATTGCCATTGCCCCTCACAGTGGACAGGGCTAGATGTGCAGAATCCTATCACAGTGAGTACGGAAGGAATCTCTGGAGATCATCTAGTGACCCACAGGGACACTCACAGCAGGTTGCCCAGGATTGTGTCCAGGTGGGTTTGGAACCTCTCCAGTGGAGACTCCACAACCTTTCTGGGCAGCCTGTTTCAGGGCTCTGGTCCCCTAACAGGAAAGATTTTCCTCCCTTTTCCTTGAAAAAGTGTACTGTCCCCCTTACATGGCTATACATCCTCCCTCACTCTCTGCATGCACTTCAGGGCAACCCCACACTTGGAACAAGAAATATTTCCTTCTATTTCAGGGCAAAAACTCTTCTACCAGGAATAAGCAACCTCTTCCTTTTCTCTTTCACAACAGGGCACTGACCTCCCTGCTCAGAAATAAATGAGACCTCTTCTGCTCCTTGCTTCTTTACTCATTTGTTCCAGGAATATAATTTCTGCCAGCTTGTAGTTCTTGTCTAGCATGGCCAAGTGGGCACACACCAGGTAATGGTCTGTGCCATCTCCACCCTGCAGGCAACATAAGTTAGCACAGTCAGTTTGGCCAGTGAGAGAACAAGGCTCTGGGCGATACAAGGGAGGTGTCTGCAGGTGGGGTCTGTGTCATTATAGAACCTGGAGAAGGCGGTGAGAATCACAGAGCTGACAAGACAGGAGCACTATGAAATGGCAAACCAGCAGGGGGACCTGGCAGGTGTGGACAAAGGACTATGTCAGCAGTTTCTACACCACCTGGGACCGGTCTGTAGCAGGACACTAGTGAGCATGGACACAGAAGACAATATGTGTACAAGTGTTTACAAGAAAGCAGCTGCCCTGCAGAGCAGAAAACAGAAACAGTTTGACTTACATGCTCTTGAGCTGCCTGGTCAGCAATGGTGTTGGTTTCCTGTAGAAATCAAGCCTTTGCCACGTTGCCCAGAGCTGCAAAGCACCTGGAAAGATCAAGGCAGTTAGTCTGTAACTGGCTTTTGTTGCCCACATTTGATCTGAGAAAAGAAAACCTGCACCTGGGCAGCAGACACAGCTCTGCAAGCTGGAGGGGTGGGCTGGCCCTGCTTCAAGAGAAGGATTTGCCAAGACCCATATTCAGATGTGCCCTTTAGCCCTGCTCCATGGGAGAAGCCATGGACACAATCAGTGCTTATCCTTTGCATCCCCAGGCCTCAGAGATACTCTGAGCTTGCCCATGCCTGTCAGCTCCCCAGAGCCTTGATATACACTTGTGACCGTTTTAGGCTGTGCCTTTAAGAAAGGGATATTTGCTGGAACACTCTGGCTGAATATTTTGAAAACATTCAGATATTCTAAACGAATTTAATTGGTAAATTGGTAGATTGGTAGAATGCAACTTTAAGTTTTAGTTCAGTTTGAGTCTCACTCTGTTCCAGTCTGTTCTGCCTTTCCAGCCTGCCTGCTTCTGAGCAACTAGCCAGAGCTGGCCTTGAATAACAGATAGGCTAATCCCTGCATGCACTTTGAGGCCTAACAAAATTCCATCCTTATTAATTACCTTTTCTCTTTCTCTAACCCCTTTTTGGGAAAAAAAGGAGGTAGGGGGAGAGAGGGGGTACAGGGGGGGAACCCTCCTCTGTCTGGAGGAGGGGGTTTTGGTCTGTACTACTTTCTTTGCTGTGTATTTCTGTATATATTGTAAATACTGTAAATACTGCATTTCATTTTGCTCATAAATATAGCTTTGCTTCTCCGACTGAGCTAGCTGTGGTTTCTTTCTTTGTGGGGGAGGGAGAACTGAACCTTCTCTCACCACCACAACACGGCTTTGGGTTGCCATCAGCTACAGAGTGATGTCTTCCTGTCCCCAGTTCTAGCACTACTGTCTAGAACGAAAGGGCAAAGTCATTGCCAGGAACACAGAACACTTCATTCCTGTGACCGTTTGAGGCTGTGCCTTTAAGAAAGGGACAGTGCTGGGACACTCTGGCTGAATGTTTTGGAATAATAACAAAAACAATCAGATATTCTAAACGAATTTCATTTGTAGATTGGTAGAATGCAACTTTAAGTTTTGAGTTCAGTTGGAATTTTTCTCAGTTTCTCTCTGTCCTGCTTTTCCAGCCTGTCTGCTTCTGAGCAGTCGGAGTTTGACCTTGGATACCAGATAAGCACTAATCCTGCAATTAATTCGCATGAGGCCTACTAAAATTCATCTTTCCTTAATAACTGCCTTTATCTCTCTCTAACCCTCTTTGGGCAAAAAGGGAGGTAGGGGGGAGAGCAGGGTACAAGGGGGAAACCCTCCTCTGTCTGGAGGAGGGAATTTCATTCCTGTATTCTTTTTTTTTCCCTTGCTGTATATTTCTGCATATATATTGTAAATACTGTAGATATTGTGTATATCTAACCTGCCTTTCCACATTGCTTGTAAAATATAGCATCCCTTCCACTTCTCCGACTGAGTTAGCTGTGTTTTTTTTTCCTCTTTGTGGGGGAGAGAAAGATAGGCCTTCTCTCTCAACCGTCCCAACGTGGGGCAGAAATAGCTTGATTTATTGCTTGCTCGAGTCGGACTAGCAAACATGAAGGTGTTTTGGATTTTTAAGCAATTGCTCTTTTCAATATGTTCGGTTCTGATTTACAAATATTGTCTGGGCCTCCTTATCGATCACCTAGGTAAATGTTTAATGCAACAATTATATTTATGGTTCAAGTATAAGATTCAGGTTTTGTATGACGGCTGTCAGGGATTCTTTTGGCTTACAAGATACAGAAATGTCACCTCTAACACTCTCCCGATTGAGATAAGGGAGTTTAAGATTCCAGTAGGTGAAAGAGTAATTTTAAGTGATGGCTGGGATCCAAAGGTGATTTATTTGATGTGTGTGAATCTGCTGCTGCTGATAGTGATTGCGTATTTGTTATATTCTTTGCGCCGGGAGAGAAAAGTATCTAATGCCTGCTTCATTATTAAGCATAGATCAAAGAAAAGGAGGCACACTTCTGGCTCAGCCCCAGAGACGTCCAGTGATTAAGAGAGTGGACAATCTGTATCAGTTAACGATAAAGCTAAAAAGTCTATTGGAAAGGCTGCTTCAAACGGTTCTGTTGCTGATTCTGGCAAGCAGCCAGGGGCGACGGCAGCTTCCAACATGGTGGCTCCCCCATCTTCAGCCGCCATTAACGAGGCAAAGTCATTTCCATTCTCATTCTCGGCAGGACCGGAAGCCCCCTCCAAAGCAGCTGATAAGTCTCAAAACCTGTCAGCTTCTGTTAAGGCGGCGGTAAATTCAAACACAGCTCAAATTAAGCAAGTAGCAGTTTTAAAGACTAGAAGTGGAAAGGCCAAAGATGATCCAGGAGCTAATGGAGGAGAAGAGCAGGAGACTGATCCTGGTGAGGGACCTTCTACTAGAAAAGATCCTGCTGAGGAGTGTTATAGATGACTCCAGGTAAAAGTTTTTGGTAACAGATTTATTGGCACTAAAAGATTGTAAAAAGGCAATAAAAGCAACAAAAGCAAGCAAAGCAACCGGTTGGGCATGTGAGGGTACAAAACTTCACCCAAAAAGCAACCTTACAATAGTTTTCTTCATCTTATATAGTTCCATCATCTACATAAGCAAACTTATGCTAAATAGAAGGCAGGCATATGATAATTAGTCTTAGAATAGGTGGTCAAATCCCTTCTCCCTACATTCAGTGTGGTAAGGGTCAAAGCACCCACTTTCACGCATGCCCAATTGTGCAGGCTTCTTATCTGAAGAAAACAAATTCCTAGTTCTGAATGTTTATCTTTAAGACAGCTCCTTCTCAGCCGTGATGTCTCCAATTAACCAGACAGTATCCTTGCAAGTCTGCAAGATAGGTTTCTTTCCCTTTACCCTCTAAACAGGCCTCACAAGATCCTGACCCTTAATGCCAGTGCACTCTAAGTCTTATAATTTTAACACAAATCACCAGTATATTCATCACAATCTCCCATTTTCTTTTTGTCACCGTTGATTTGTGTTACAATTTCCAGATATTTCAGAACCTTCTTAATTGGATCTTAATTAAGTTCCTCTATTTTGATCACCTTCAGATCATAACCATCTGCTTGTAACTTATTGGCATAAACAATTTTACCTAAAGGTCTTACCATTTTAAAACAACAATTACAATGAATTACACAGATCAGTATTACAATTATTCCAACAGGTATTACAAACAATTTTTTAAAGCAACTTATATTCGATAACTAAGAAGTTAACTTATCCCATATTTCTTTAAATCCAGAAGAAGTATCATCCAAAGAAATCTGATGTAATATTTGATTGTGATCTACAATCACTTAACAAAACTACAGGAAGGATGTTGACTTGCTGGAACGAGTCCAGAGAAGGGCAACGAAGTTAGTGAAGGGCTTGGAACACAAGCCCTATGAGGAGAGACTGAGGGAGCTGGGGCTGCTTAGCCTGGAGAGGAGGAGACTCAGGGGTGACCTTATTGCTCTCTACAACTACCTGAAGGGGGGTTGTAAACAGGCAGAGGTTGGTCTCTTCTCCCAGGCAGCCAGCACCAGAACAAGAGGACACAGTCTCAGGCTGCGCCAGGGGAAGTTCAGGCTGGAGGTCAGAAGGAAGTTTTACACAGAGAGAGTGATTGCCCATTGGAATGGACTGCCCGGGGAGGTGGTGGAGTCGCTGTCACTGGAGGTGTTCAGGAGGAGACTTGACAGGGTGCTTGGTTACATGGGTTAGTTGATTAGGCGGTGTTGGGTGATAGGTTGGATGTTATGATCTTGAAGGTCTCTTCCAACCTGGTCTATTCTATTCTATTCTATTCTATTCTATTCTATTCTATTCTATTCTATTCACATAACTACAACAGTTTACATTTATGACTACCCATACAACATGTAAGAAATCCAAAGCTAACCTGTTTTGAGAGACTACTGACTTCAAGCAATTGAGCTTTTATTGCATCTATGCTTGCATTCATCATAATTTCAGCTGTAGCAGAAAAATTTACTATCGCTTTTTCAAGTTCACTAACCCCAAGCCAAGGTAGAAACCTCCTAGCAAAACTATGAAACTTGTTATGCCTGGTTGGTAGTGGATTTGCTCCCCTCTTGGTTCTTCTTGCAAAGCTCCTGAGTAATTCCTGTGGCTGATTTACTATAAAGATATGAGGATAGGCCAGTCCTATAGCACATCTTCCTTACCCGCCTAAGGGTAATACCTTATAAGCATTTTTACCACATATCCAATACCATCCTGACCCAATAGGTATCAGCCATCCTTTAGGTATGTGTCTGTCTTTCTGGTCTGATCATGGCTCCCCATATTTCCTTCTTCCTAACTAATAAATTGTGAACACTTTGATTACTGTCCTATAAAAATTACATTCCCACATCCAGGGTTAGTCCTATTTCCCCTTTATTCCGGCCTATAGTTGTCTCCCAACATCGCTGGATACAAGGTACAGGCATATCTACATCCAAGGGTTCTTCAAATTGTAATCTCCCCCTTAACTGAGATTGTGGAATCTTGGTACAATCCTCAAGTTGCTGGGCTTTTTGAATGCTTTTTGTATTTCTGTTACATCAGGAAAGACTGTCCCTATCAAAGGAAACCTGTGTGCTGAATTCTCAGGTAGCTGGGAACATATCCAACAGTAAAAGGACACTACTGCCTGTCTGCTGCAGGCTTGAACCCACGACCCTGAGATTAAGAGTCTCATGCTCCGCTGACTGTGCTCCCTTTCAACAACTGCAGATAAGTGTTCTGTTCTCATACCTTTACTTCAGATGATGTTATGATCTTAGCTCCATAATGGCCTTTCAACCTACCTGTCATTACTAATATTAGAAGAGAATTTATTCACACGTGGGAACATGGTCTTTGATTTTGATTGGACTCCTTATACAAAAATAGGGTTAGGATCAAGATTAGGCTCCACCAGTATATGTTAACTCTGCCTCCTTAGCCTACTGGGTGCAACCAGCAGCCAGGTGTCATGTCTTGGCAGCAGTTACATTCTTCAGGAGCCCCACAGATTCCTTAACCCACTTTAAGATTTCATTTGGAGTCTCTTCTCTATTTCCTCAGTTGGCTTGTTTACCATTTCCCATTGTGCTTTTGTTATTTCAATTCCTCTTCCCTCAAAATCCTCTACAATAATTTTTCTTATGTCTTCCTTACTTTTTTTCCTTCTACTAGCCCTTTCAGTTTCAGAAACCTGATCTCCTTCTATGATCAGGTGACTGCCTGGTGGATGTGGGGAAGCCTGTGGATGTAGTCTACCTGGACCTCAGCAAGGCTCTTGACACTGTCCCCCACAGCAAAATCCTGGCCAAGCTGTCAGCCCATGGCTTGGACAGCAGCACGCTGAGCTGGGTTAGGAACTGGCTGGAGGCAGAGCCCAGAGAGTGGTGGTGAATGGTGTCACATCCAGCTGGTGGCCAGTCACTAGTGGTGTGCCCCAAGGATCAGTGCTGGGCCCCATGCTCTTTAACATCTTTATTGATGATCTGGATGAGGGCATTGAGTCCATCATCAGTAAATTTGCGAACAACACCAAGCTAGGGCAGGAGCTGATCTGCTGGAGGGTAGAGAAGCTTTGCAGAGGGACCTGGACAGATGGGCAGAATCCAACGGCATGAGATTTAACACATCCAAATGCTAGGTTCTGCACATTGGTCACAGTAACCCCATGCAGTGCTACAGGCTGGGGTCAGAGTGGCTGGAGAGCAGCCAGGCAGAGAGGGACCTGGGGGTGCTGGTTGATGGTAGGCTGAACATGAGCCTGCAGTGTGCCCAGGCAGCCAAGAGGGCCAATGGCATCCTGGCCTGCATCAGGAATAGTGTGGCCAGCAGGAACAGGAAGGTCATTCTGCCCCTGTACGCTGCACTGGTTGGGCCACACCTCAAGTACTGTGTCCAGTTCTGGGCCCCTCAGTTTAGGAAGGATGTTGACTTGCTGGAGCGGGTCCAGAGAAGGGCAATGAAGTTGATGAGGGGCTTGGAACACAAGCCCTATGAGGAGAGGGTGAGGGAGCTGGGGTTGCCTAGCTGGAGAAGGGGAGACTCAGGGAAGACCTCCTTGCTCTCTGTGCTGGGTTGAGGCAGCCCCCTTCCCCACCCCTGGCAACAATAAACACTCAGACAAACGGATTGCAAAAGTGATAGAAAGTTTAAATAGAAAGCAGTGAACTTTTACAGAAAACCAAAAGCACAGTGACAAAGATAGATCCCAAAACAGACCCAGAGAGATCCCATCCCCACCTGAGGGTACACCCAAGACCCCCAGGGCTCCTTCTTCCCCCTCGCACTGCTAGGCTAGTCTCAGCTGGCCAGATCTGAGACTGCCCATCCCCCCGTGGCCTTGGGCCTAGCCAGGCCCAAAGCCAGGAGACATCTCCCCCAGTTACCGGCTGACCGAGGAGGAAGAAAAGAGACAGTGCTAGACTCCGCACTGGATCTTATAGTGGTGCAAAGGATTGTGGTAAGAAATACTACATAATTTCCTGTGTCCACCCCTCTGGGCTGGACTTCTGGACACAGGAAGTAAACATTGCAGGGGGACACCCAGCTCAAACTGCAACACGCCACCCCTTATTTCATACCACAATCTTTGCACCCAAACACATCATTAAATCAGAAATCTTCCAATGACATGTTCGGCGAAGTCCATATCTTCATCTGGGCGTCCACCCAAACAGTCTCTCATTCAGGCTCTAGTGTCAGTCCATTCCAGTTCTTCTTCCCCCATCTAATGGAACCTCTCAGCGATGCAGAGTTCAGTCTTCTGCGGTGCAAGCTCTTCATGGATCCGTTGGACATCCTGGTCACCTGGAAGAAACCTCACAACTTCTCAACCAAACCTTTATTCCCATCTCTATTTACTCAGCGGCATATTTCCACCCCTGGGGCAAGCCAGTTAGAACAATCAGGCTCTAACTGCTTCTCCACCCCTCCAGGAAAACAGCACGCTGAGCCTTTCACAACCCTGCACGGACCTATCCCAAGCCCAGTGCTGACCGCTTCCAGCCGCGGCCCGAGGCTCTACAGATGCATGTCACGGTACACCGCCTTCCCGCTAGGCGTTCGCGTACCGAGATGTGACAGCATCCAAAAACTTAACCCTCCCCTGGCGGAGGGAGGGGCTGCACCACAACCTAGTGAGAAGAAGGGAGGTGGAGCCAGGTGCTCGGCGCCATTTTCGGAACTCGTCCGAAAAAGTTGGGGAAGAGACTAGGGCCGGCCCCGCCGCAGCCCCAGCGCACGGCTGTGCTCACCGCCGCCGCAGCCCGAGTGCACGGCCAGGACCGCCGTCGCCGCTCCGAGCGCACGGCCGGTCCCGTCGCCACCGCAGCTCAAGTGGACGGCCAGGGACCGCCGCCGCCGCTCCGAGCGTACGGCCGGTCCTGCCGCCGCCCGAGCACACAGCAGGGCTCCGCCCACCTCTGCCGCCGCGGTACAGAATCAAAATCGCCTCCACCCCTCGGGCATTCAAACGCCTCATCCAGCAAAAGCCATAAGCACATCCTCAGGGCCCTTGAGAACAGCTTTCAGCTGGAGTCCCCGTTCGCCCATAGGGAGTCGAGCTCGCCCGCTCGCCGCGGCTGGCCCTACCCCGCAGCGAGAGCGGACCTGACTTTGATCTGCTAGCCACTGCTCCTCCCCCACTTCACTCCCTGCCGCTTTTACCGCTCCGCAGAGAATAAAGGTGGAGGAAGGGCAGGTCCCGCATTCTCAAGCGGTGCCCCCATTCCGATGGTTAAGAACCACCCCTGCTTGAATAGCAGGAGGGACTCCCTGCCACCGGTCACGCACCAGGAGTCCCCCTGCAATCCACAAGAACTGACACAGTCGCCCCAACACAACATATAAGCCCCCAACTGCCAAAAAAAACAAAATGACGCCCAGAACTAAATTTAAACTCTCTTATCTTTTGCAATCCGATCTGCAGAGTAGCCATAATAACCAACTCCTACTCCTGCCTGGCTTGCCAAGAATGTAAGGGGGTTGGGGGCAGATCCTCTGCCCACCTCAACCATCCTCTGCTACCAAGAATGTGCTGGGTTGAGGCAGCCCCCTTCCCCACCCCTGGCAACAATAAACACTCAGACAAACGGATTGCAAAAGTGATGGAAAGTTTAAATAGAAAGCAGTGAACTTTTACAGAAAACCAAAAGCACAGTGATAAAGAAAAAATCCCACAGCAGACCCAGAGAGATCCCATCCCCACCTGAGGGTACACCCAAGACCCCCAGGGCTCCTTCTTCCCCCTTGCACTGCTAGGCTAGTCTCAGCTGGCCAGATCTGAGACTGCCCATCCCCCCATGGCCTTGGGCCTAGCCAGGCCCAAAGCCAGGAGACATCTCCCCCAGTTACCGGCTGACCGAGGAGGAAGAAAAGAGAGCGTGCTAGACTCCGCACTGGATCTTATAGTGGTGCAAAGGATTGTGGTAGGAAATACTACATAATTTCCTGTGTCCACCCCTCTGGGCTGGACTTCTGGACACAGGAAGTAAACATTGCAGGGGGGCACCCAGCTCAAACTGCAACATCTCTACAACTACCTAAACGAAGGTTGTAGACAGGCAGAGGTCGGTCTCTTCTCCCAGGCAGCCAGCACCAGAACAAGAGGACACAGTCCCAGGCTGCACCAGGGGAGGTTCAGGCTGGATGCCAGGAAGAAGTTCTACACAGAGAGAGTGATTGCCCACTGGAATGGGCCGCCTGGGGAGGTGGTGGAGTCACCATCACTGGAAGTGCCCAGGAGGAGACCCAATAGGCTGCTTGGTGCCATGGTCCAGTTGATCAGGTGGGCTGGATTGGGCGATAGGCCGGACGCGACGATCCCGAAGGTCTCCTCCAACCTGGCCTACTCCATTCCATTCTATTCTATTCTAATTGTTCTTGGTATCCCTAAGTAAAAATTTCTCTAGCCTTTATTTTCCACTTATGCCAATCCCTTTCAAGAATTTTCCATGGGGATTTAAACCCTTTTTCGTTAACACAAAATAAGATCTCTATATTTGTCAATCCAAACTGCCTATTTTTGGGCCTACTTTTACAGTTTTACATTTACAGCATTCAGGACAAAATACTCCTCAATTATAAGAGATACAAGACCATTTCTTACAACATTTAAAACATTTACAAGTTACCCATCCCCCATGAGTTCTATGATGTTTTATACACAGAATGAAATGGGGATATTCCTCAATGTTCTCTTGCAACGCAGATTCAATATCACACGCTATTGCATATATTTCAGGAGGTGGGTCTGCCTTGTAAGTTCTGGAGCTTTCAGACTGAGATGTTACAGTATTGCATTGAGTACTTATCTGTCAGCACTAACTGCAGTCTCAGAGATGCTTCCAATCATCTATATAAGTGGCGTGGAATTCATGCTGATGTCAGTTTTGCTTTCTCTGTAGAGTCACTCTAATCTCTCCAGGCTCAGAGGTTACTGTCCTTTTACTCGCGACACATGCGTCCACCCTTTTTCTGCAGTCCGGACAGCTGTAATCTGTTGTTGATAAAACAAAAAAAGATCTCTCCCAAGAGAGTGTATTCAGTCTCTGAAACAACTAACAAATCATTTAAACAAATCCTTTTCCAGATTCTATTTCTATATTTTCAAGCAGGGGCACCTTAAAAGGTTCCCCTTTAGCTTCAATTACTGTTGCTGGGGTTTTTCCTTCTCAAACCTCTTAGGAGTCTTAGGAGTCTTTTGTATAATGGATTTTCTGCTCCCATATCTACCAAAAAAAATTACCTCCTCCTTCTGGGGACTCATTTGATATTCTTGTCCCCAGAATATACAGCCCCTGACACCTTTATCCATGATCGATAGTACCCCAAAGGTCCGAGCAGCTGCCTGATTTCTGACTTTCCCTTACAGCAGTTACAAACAGTTTAGCCTCTGCTTTTTGTTTCTCTTCATCCCTCCTTACATATACTTTCTGAGCTTCCCATAGTAACTCCTCTAATCCCCTGTCTTGCCAATCCTCGATCTTTTCCAGTTTCTTTCTAATATCTCCCCATGATTTCACCACAAACTGTGTCCTGAGAAGTATCAGTCCAACTGCAGGATTGGGGTCTATTCCAGAGTACATGTGCAAATCTTTCTTTAATTTTCCCATCCACTCCGTGGGAAATTCATCCTTCCTCTGTTGCTCTCTGAAAGCTTTATCAAAATTCTGTCCTCTAGGAACAGCTTCCCTAATTCCTTGTATTATTATAGTTCTCAGGTCTCTCATAGTCTGTCTCCCTTGGGGCTGCTGATGGTCCCACCCAGGGTCTTGGTTAGGCCACTTTTGATCTCCTGGTGGCCCCCCCTGGTTCTGCCTCTCCCATATTCTCATACCAGCCTGTCTAATCCTGTTTCTTTCCTCTGCAGTGAATAGAATACTCAAAATAGACTGCATCTCTTTCCAAGTATATGTATTGGGACCCAAAAATTGGTCCAGTCTCTCAGCTACACCTAAGGGATCATCCAGCAAGGTACCCATCTCTTTCTTAAAACTGTGGACATCTGATGTACCGAGAGGTACAGTCACAAACCCTGTTCCTCCTTGCTGCCCCCCCATAGGCACTTCTCTTAGTGGATGTAATCCTACACTGTCTCCCTCTTGTTCATTCCTGTCATTCCTCACTCTGCTTCTTGTTTGGGTGGGTGAAGGAGAAGTTGGTTGCAGGGCTATTTGATTTAGGGGACCTTGACCCCTGTTCTGGTGAAAAGGTGGTGGTAGGTTATCCAGGGGTTCCCATTTCTCCTTCTCCTTGTCTTTGTCCTTATCCTCAGTTCTTAATATTGGAACAGGAGAGGGATGTGAGACCCTAATCCAAATAGCAACATATTCAGCTTCTTCCTTACTAAAACACTTTTTAGAATTCACATGATGGTTCAAAGCTTGGCAAATCCAATCCTCAAAAGATCCAAAAATAGGCCAAAACACATGTGGTCTTAATGATTCTTTTGGCCATACCTCCATACAGTAGTGAATCATTCTTTCTTTTGATTTCCCTTTTGTGGTGGGTTTGGAAGGGGTAAGGCCAAGAAGCCTCCTCCCTTCCCCCTTGTAAAGTAAAAGGGAAAAAAAATTGAAGGGAAAGGAAAAAAAAACTCGCAAGCTGAATTAGCAAAGCAGTGGAGCTATATTTACAAAGCAATGTAGGGTTTGCAGGGGAATATTTACAAATTTACAATATCTACAATATATACAAAGATATACAACAGAGTAACACAGAAATGAGAGTGACCCCCTCGGCAGAGAGGGGTTCCCCACCTCCGCTCTCCCCTCTCTCCCCCCTTTCCCCAGAATGGGATAGAAAGAGAAAGAAAAGAGAGGGAAAAAAAAAAAAATGTTAGAAGCAGTTTGTGTTAATTGGAAAGGAGTTAATATACAGGCCTGGTATCTTGTTTTCAAGGCCGAGGCCTTGGCAGAAAGCCCAGCACAGAGACAGAGCTGCAGAGCTGCTGCACCGTAGAAAGGCAGAAGCAAGACTGATAGAAAAGTCCTGAAAATGCTCAGTTCACTCCCAGTTCCGAAGGTGCTTCCTCCCACTCCTCCAATGAAATTAGTTTAGACTATTCCTTCCGTTTACCAACTTCCGTCCACCATATCCCCTTTCTTAAGGGGGCAACGTCAACCGGCCACACCTTTTCTCTGTCCATTATCCTCCCAGTATTGAATGAGCATTCCTAACGGACTCTCTGGAGGAATAGAAGGTAAAGCCTTCTTTCCATCCTGCCTTGATGACTTACTCTTCTTTTGTCCCATTTTCTCCTGACTACCACAAATATTACAAATAATAAACAAATAAAATAAAACTAAAATAAAATAAAACTAAAATAAAAAACTAAAAAAATTTAAAGAATTCCAAAAACTCATGCGAGTGGAACAGTCTATACAATTCCTACTCACGAATACAATTCCTGGCTACTACAAAAACTCATGCGAGTGGAACAGCCTAAACTATTCTTACTCACGAATACAATTCCTGGCTACCACAAATACTTAGGCAAGTGGAATAAACCACAAATACTCATTCAAGTGGAACAATACCACAAATAATCATGGGAGCGGAATAATCAAAATAATTCCTACTCACAAATACCCCTCTTCTTTACCAGCCAGAGCCACCGCGCCAGATCCACTGTACCTCCCCCCTTGCAGAACCTGAAACAGCGGACTCAAACACTCAAACTACGGTAGCCGAATACAAATGTAGCCGAATCCTTCCACCCCCAAGCGGTATTCTCACCACCGTGGTCGTCGTCACTTGGATCTCATATACGAAGTTTTACGGGGTCCACGTCCTCCAACTGGACGTCAAACAACAAAACAACACCAAAAAAAAGAAAAAAAGGAAAACAAAAGAAAAGAAAAAAAATTAAAATAAAAAAAAATTAAAAATTTCTTTGCTTGCCTTTATTGAGTTCTGATCGTGCTGACCATTCCATCTTTTAACTACAATGAAGCCACAGAAAATGCTGTGGGGCACCCCTTCATTTGCAGTTGAAAAGATGTGAAGGTTCAGATGATTCCCGGCCAACACACCATTTGTTATAGATGACTCCAGGTAAAAGTTTTGGTAACAGATTTATTGGCACTAAAAGATTGTAAAAAGGCAATAAAAGCAACAAAAGCAAGCAAAGCAACTGGTTGGGCATGTGAGGGTACAAAACTTCACCCAAAAAGCAACCTTACAATAGTTTTCTTCATCTTATATAGTTCCATCATCTACATAAGCAAACTTATGCTAAATAGAAGGCAGGCATATGATAATTAGTCTTAGAATAGGTGGTCAAATCCCTTCTCCCTACATTCAGTGTGGTAAGGGTCAAAGCATCCACTTTCACGCATGCCCAATTGTGCAGGCTTCTTATCTGAAGAAAACAAATTCCTAGTTCTGAATGTTTATCTTTAAGACAGCTCCTTCTCAGCCGTGATGTCTCCAATTAACCAGACAGTATCCTTGCAAGTCTGCAAGATAGGTTTCTTTCCCTTTACCCTCTAAACAGGCCTCACAAGATCCTGACCCTTAATGCCAGTGCACTCTAAGTCTTATAATTTTAACACAAATCACCAGTATATTCATAACAAGGAGGAAGAGAAGGTTTGTTTTAAAGATCTAGCTGAATTAGTGAGATCAACACAGAATGGAGACGCAGCTAGGACAGCAGCTAGCAGTGGTGCTTTTCAGCTAAAAGAGATCCTTAGGAGAGTGATAGCAGGATTATTGGGACAACAAGTTCCGGAAGATGTGATGGAAGGGGCAAAGAAGGAAGGAGATGATATTTCCGAATGTTCTTCACCTCGCGAAGAACTTAGAAACGTCCGTAAAGATTACACCAGGGCAGATAAGGAGCCAGTTCTAGCTTGGCTTAGTAGATGTTATGATACAGGTGCTCCAGCTCTAATAATTGGAGACAAGTCAGCAGCTCAGTTAGGAACTCTCTCGAAGGATAATGGAATAGATAGATATCTAGCCAAGATTCTCGGTAAGGTTAATCTGTGGATACGCCTTTTAATGGCAGTTTTCCTGAGATACCCTTCCCGAGATGATCTTCCATGGAATCCTAAACCCTGGACTACCATAGATGAGGGAATTAAGCGCTTGAGAGAATTTGCTGTTAGAGAGATACTCTATGGTGAACATGAAACTCTGAATCCTGATGACATTCCGGTGGTCTTGCTAAAAAGCTCATCAAGTTTGCTCCTTCTAATTATGCAAACATTCTGGAAGGCAGGATTGTGTCAAGAAATTATGGTGGAGCTCCTCCTACGGTTGGCCAATTCAGTGATCAAATGAGACAATTGGAGGATAGCATGACACGTGTTTCTTTGGTTTCAGCCATTGAAACTCTGTCTGGAAAAATTGAGAATTGCATGAAAGAGCTGAAAGATTCCATATCACAAATGGCACAAAGAGATAATTCCAATTCTTCCTCCGGGTGGATACAAGTTTCATCTGTGAGGAATAGATGTCCTCCAAGGAGGACATTCCAAAACAGATCAAACCAAAGCAGACCACCAAGGCAATCACGTAGGACTATTTGGATAACTCTGCATGATCACATTGGTGTGAACATGAACAGGTTGGATGGTCAACCAACTTCTAATCTTTTCAGGAGACTGAGGGAACTGCAAAGTGGCAGAACCCGAGGTAGCAATACCAGAAGGGTAGCTGTTACTTCCACAGTTCCCCAGAACAACTCTAGTACCTCCAACAGTGGCTCCAGTTCTAACACTGCACACTGTGCTCAATGCACATGTGGGCATGTTCCCCATACCTAGGGGAGCCCTGCCTTCCGCCAGGGGGAAGAGGGATAACAGAGATAACAGAATCTATTGGGATGTGTACATCCAGTGGCTTGGCACTTCACAATTTCGGAAGTACAGGGCCTTGGTTGACACAGGAGCTCAGTGCACCATAATACCATCAAATTATCAGGGATCAGAGTCTATAACTATTCTGGGAGACACTGGTGGATCTCAAGAGTTAAGTAAGGTGGAGGTTAATATAAATTTAACTGGTAAACAGTGGAGGAAGCATACAGTTGTGACCGGACCTGACGCACCTTGTATTTTGGGAATTGATTTTCTGAGAGAAGGGCGTTTCACGGACCCTAGAGGTTACAAATGGGCTTTTGGAGTAGCTTCTGTAGAAATTGATGGACAAAAACTGAAGCTGTCTGTTAGACTTGAGTTTTCTGATGATTCTGCAATTGTGGGACAACACAAGATACAGGACATTAAATTGCCAGTTGCTTCTCAGACTGTGCATCACAGGCAATACAGAACCAACCGTGACTCTTTGTTGCCCATTCAGAATCTGATTCGTCAGTTGGAGAGTCAGAAAGTTGTCAGCAAAACTCATTCACCTTTCAACAGTCCAGTGTGGCCTGGGCGAAAGCAGAATGGAGACAGGCGTCTGACGGTAGACTACCGAGCCCTGAATGAAGTAACACCACCTATGAGTGCAGCAGTATCAGCCATGATGGAACTCCAGTATGAGCTGGAATCCAAAGAGGCCAAATGGTATGCTACCATAGACATTGCTAATGCATTTTTCTCTATTCCCATAGCAGAGGAATGCAGGCCTCAGTTTGCTTTCACCTGGAGAGGAATCCAGTACACTTTCAACAGACTGCCAATGGTCTGGATCCACAGCTCAAGCATCTGTCATGCAGTAATCCATCATGCTCAGGAGAATTCTCTTGCATTACCCAATAAGTGTGACCCGGACCTTCAGCTGAAACCACCCCTCACACAGGTTTAGCCTCTCCTGAGGGAGAAAACACCCAAACAGTTTTGCCTAACAGATTCTTTTCTCTAACAACAGGAACTCTATCACCTTCTACTTTCTGTAGCAGACCTGAATGTGCAGGTCCAGCTCGGTTCGCTGAACCTCTGCTATTTACCAGCCAGGTTGCTTGTGCTAAATGTTTTTCCCAGTTTTTCAAAGATCCACCCCCCATGGCTTTAAGAGTGGTCATCAGCAAACCATTGTAGCATTCAATCTTCCCTGCAGCTGGTGCATATTAGGGAATAGAGAATATCCACTCAATACTGTTCTCTTTTGCCCAGTTCTTTACAAGGTTGTTCTTGAAATGAGTTCCGTTGTCTGACTCAATCCTGTCTGGAGTTCTGTGTCTCCACAGGATTTGCCGCTCCAGACCGAGGATGCTGTTGCGTGCAGTTGCATGTGGAACTGGATAAGTTTCCAACCATCCAGCGTTTGCCTCTACCATAGTAAACACGTATTGCTTACCAGAACGAGAATGTGGTAATGCAGTCAATCTGCCAAGCTTCACCATACTTGTACTTGGACCATCTGTCACCATACCACAAGGGCTTAATTCACTTTGCCTGCTTAATAGCAGCACAAATGTCACAGTCATGGATGACTTGTGTGATAGCATCCATGGAAATGTCTATGGATCTGTCACGAGCCCATTGGTATGTTGCATCACTGCCTTGATGTCCTGATGAATCACGAGCCCACCGAGCTAAGAATATCTCACCTCGGTGTTTCCAGTCGAGATCAAGATCAGAGTCCATGTCTACTTGAGAAACTCTTGCAGCTAGATCTGCCTGATGGTTGTGTTGCTGTTCCTCAGTAGCTTTCCTCTTAGGAATGTGAGCATCGATGTGTCTCACTTTCACTGGAATTCTCTCGATTCGATCAGCAATGTCCTGCCATAGGTCGGCTGCCCAAATGGGTTTTCCTTTCCTCTGCCAACCATTCTCTTTCCAGATCTTTAGCCAACCCCATAGAGCATTGGCTACCATCCATGAGTCGGTGTAGAGATAAAGTTTTGGCCATCTCTCACGTTCAGCTACATCGAGAGCTAGCTGGACAGCTTTTACCTCTGTGAACTGACTGGATTCTCCTTCTCCATCCTTCGCTTCTGCAACTTGGCGTGTTGGACTCCACACTGCAGACTTCCACCTTCGCTTGTTTCCGGCAAGACGACAGGAACCGTCTGTGAACAAAGCATATTTCTTTTCATCATCAGAAAGGTCATTGTAAGGAGGAGCCTCGTCAGCTCAACTTACTTTCTCCTCTGGAGTTTTAGCACAGGCCAACTTGAGATCACCTCCACTAGACCAGGTCTTTCAAGATTTCCCATTCGAGCTCTCTGTGTTATCAGAGCCATCCACTTAGACCAGGTTGAGTCTGTGGCATGATGTGGTGTGGAGCCTTTGCCTTTGAACATCCTATTCAAAACTGACAATCTGGGAGCTAAGAGAAATTGTGATTCAGTTCCAATTACTTCGGAAGCTGGTTTTACTCCTTCATAGGCAGCTAAAATTTCTTTCTCTGTTGGAGTATAGTTAGCCTCTGAACCTCTGTAACCTCTACTCCAGAAACCAAGAGGTCGTCCACGTGTCTCACCTGGAGCTTTATGCCACAAGCACCAGATTGGACCATTGTCACTTGCAGCCGTGTACAAAATGTTCTTAATGTCTGGACCATCTCGGACAGGTCCCAGACCCATTGCTTGAACTACCTCTTGCTTTATCTGGTCAAAGGCTGCTTGTTGTTCAGGTCCCCAGTGGAAACTGTTTCTCTTTCAAGTCTCATCATACAGAGGTTTCACAATCTGACTGTATCCAGGAATGTGCAGTCTCCAAAATCCCACTATCCCCAAGACGCGTAGAGTTTCTTGTTTCTTGCTTGTTTGTGGGATTTGCAAAGGTAGAGACTCTATTTACCACATCCACTGGAATGTGTCGGCGTCCATCCTGCCACCGCACCCCCAGAAACTGAATTTCTGTGGTAGGTCCTTTCACCTTGTCTCGCTTGATGGCAAAACCTGCATCCAGAAGAATGTCAATGATTTTGTTACCTTTCTTGAAGACTTCTTCAGCAGTTTTACCCCAGACGATGATATCATCGATGAACTGGATGTGTTCAGGAGCACTGCCTTTCTCCAGAGCATCGTGGATTACTGCATGACAGATGCTTGAGCTGTGGATCCAGACCATCGGCAATCTGTTGAAAGTGTACTGGATTCCTCTCCAGGTGAAAGCAAACTGAGGCCTGCATTCCTCTGCTATGGGAATAGAGAAAAATGCATTAGCAATATCTATGGTAGCATACCATTTGGCCTCTTTGGATTCCAGCTCATACTGGAGTTCCATCATGGCTGGTACTGCTGCACGCATAGGTGGTGTTACTTCATTCAGGGCTTGGTAGTCTACCATCAGACGCCAGTCACCATTCTGCTTTCACACAGGCCACACTGGACTGTTGAAAGGTGAATGAGTTTTGCTGACAACTTTCTGACTCTCCAACTGACGAATCAGATTCTGAATGGGCAACAAAGAGTCACGGTTGGTTCTGTATTGCCTGTGATGCACAGTCTGAGAAGCAACTGGCAATTTAATGTCCTGTATCTTGTGTTGTCCCACAATTGCAGAATCATCAGAAAACTCAAGTCTAACAGACAGCTTCAGTTTTTGTCCATCAATTTCTACTGAAGCTACTCCAAAAGCCCATTTGTAACCTCTAGGGTCCGTGAAACGCCCTTCTCTCAGAAAATCAATTCCCAAAATACAAGGTGCGTCAGGTCCGGTCACAACTGTATGCTTCCTCCACTGTTTACCAGTTAAATTTATATTAACCTCCACCTTACTTAACTCTTGAGATCCACCAGTGTCTCCCAGAATAGTTATAGACTCTGATCCCTGATAATTTGATGGTATTATGGTGCACTGAGCTCCTGTGTCAACCAAGGCCCTGTACTTCCGAAATTGTGAAGTGCCAAGCCACTGGATGTACACATCCCAATAGATTCTGTTATCTCTATTATCCCTCCTCCCCCTGGCGGAAGGCAGGGCACCCCTAGGTATGGGGAATATGTCCACATGTGCATTGAGCACTGTGTGCATTGATATAGCTGGAGCCACTGTTGGAGCTACTAGAGTTGTTCTGGGGAACTGTGGAAATAACAGCTACCCTTCTGGTATTGCTACCTCGGATTCTGCCACTTTGCAGTTCCTTCAGGCTCCTGAAAAGATTAGAAGTTGGTTGACCATCCCACCTGTTCATGTTCTCATCAATGTGGTCACGCAGAGTTATCCAAATGGTCCTACGTGACTGCCTTGGTGGTCTGTTTTGATTTGATCTGTTTTGGATTGACCTCCTTGGAGGACATCTATTCCTCACAGATGAAACTTGTATCCACCAGGAGGAAGAATTGGAATTATCTCTGTGCACCAATTGGGATATGGAATTTTTAAATTCATCCTTCAACTCTCTCATGCAATTCTCAATTTTTCCAGACAGAGTTTCAATGGCTGAAACCAAGGAAACACGTGTCATGCTATCCTCCAGTTGTCTCATTTGATCACTGAATTGGCCAACCGTAGGAGGAGCTCCACCATAATTTCTTGACACAATCCTGCCTTCCAGAATGTTTGCATAATTAGAAGGAGCAAACTTGATGAGCTTTTTAGCAAGACCATTACCCACCGGAATGTCATCAGGATTCAGAGTTTCATGTTCACCATAGAGTATCTCTCTAACAGCAAATTCTCTCAAGCACTTAATTCCCTCATCTATGGTAGTCCAGGGTTTAGGATTCCATGGAAGATCATCTCGGGAAGGGTATCTCAGGAAAACTGCCATTAAAAGGCGTATCCACAGATTAACCTTACCGAGAATCTTGGCTAGATATCTATCTATTCCATTATCCTTCGAGAGAGTTCCTAGCTGAGCTGCTGACTTGTCTCCAACTATTAGAGTTGGTGCACCTGTATCATAACACCTACTAAGCCAAGCTAGAACTGGCTCCTTATCTGCTCTGGTGTAATCTTTACGGACGTTTCTAATCTATTCGCAAGGAGAAGAACACCCAGAAAGGTCATCTTCCTCTCCATCTACCACATCTTCCTGAACATGTTGTCCCCATAATCCTGCTATCACTCTCATAAGGATCTCTTTAAGCTTAGAAGAACCCTTAGCTGCTGTCCTAGCTGCATCTCCATCCTGTGTTGGTCTCACTAATTCAACTAGATCTTTAAAACAAACCTTCTCTTCCTCCTCAGCAGGATCTTTTCTAGTAGAGGGTCCTTCACCAGGATCAGTCTCCTGCTCTTCTCCTTCATTAGCTCCTGGATCAACTTTGGTCTTTCCACTTCTAGTCTTTAAAACTGCTACTTGCTTAATTGGAGCTGTGTTTGAATTTACAGCCAGCTTGACAGAAGCTGACAGGTTTTGAGACAGATCAGCTGCTGTGGTAGTGGCTTCCGGTCCTGCTGAGAGGGTGGGCGGAAGTGACTGTGCCTCGTTAATGGTGGCTACAGCCGGAGTCGAGGGAGCTGCCATGTTGGGAGCTGCCGCCGCCCCTGGCTGCTTGCCAGAATCAGCAACAGAACCGTTCAAAGCAGCTTTTCCAATAGACTTTTTAACTTTATCTTTAACTGATACAGATTCTCCACTCTCTTAATCACTGGACCTCTCTGGGGCTGACCCAGAGGTAGGCCACCTTCTCTTTGATCTATGCTTAATAATAAAACATGCTCTGGACATCTTTCTCTCTTGGCGCAAGGAAAACAGCAGATACACATTAATTATCACGAGAGCAGGATTACACACATCAAATAAATCACCTTTGAATTCCAGCCATCACTTAAAATTACCCTTTCACGTATTGGGATCTTAAACTCCTTTATCTCAATCGGGAGAGTGCTAGAGGTCACATTCCTGTATCTGGCAGGCCAGAAGAATCCCAGACAGCGCTCATACAGAACCCGTATTTTATACCGAAACCACAAATAAATTTTCTGCATCAAATATTTACCTAGGTAATCCAGAATCATACCCAAACAATATCTGTGGATCAGAACTCCAAAAATTGAGAAAAACAGATGCTCCAAAATCCAAAGCACCTTCATGTTTGCTAGTCTGGCTCGAGCAAGCAATAAATCAAGCTAATTATCCTCAAGCCCCACGTTGGGCACCAAAAAGAAATGTGGTGGGTTTGAGAGAAGGGCTCGGCCTTCTCCCCCCCCACAAAGAGGAAGAAAGAAAGCACAGCTAGCCAGCCGGAGAAGCAAAAGGGAAAAAAATGCTATATTTACAAGCAATTTTGGGGAATGCAGGATATATATACACAATTTACAGTATTTACAATATATACACAGAAATATACAACAAGGTAAAAAAGAAACAATAATACAGTGTGACCGTTTGAGGCGGTGCCTTTAACAAAGGGACACCATGGCAGAATGTTTTATAAATGTGGCCGGTTGACGTTGCCCCCTTAAGAAAGGGAATATGGTGGACGGAAGTTGGTAAACGGAAGGAATAGTCTAAACTAATTTCATTGGTAAAGTGGGAGGAAGCACCTTCTGAGCTGGGACTATACTGGGTTTTTCCAGCTCTTTATCTTCAGTCTTGCTTCCGCCTCTTCTTCAGGCAACAGCTTTCTGTGCTGGGCTTTCTGCCAAGGCTTCGGCCTTGAGGCCGATAAGATACCAGGCCTGTATTGACTCCTTTCCAATTAACACAAACTGCTTCTAACATTTTTTTTTTTTTTTCCTCTCTTTTCTTTCTCTTTCTATCCCATTCTGGGGAAAGGGGGGGAAGAGAGGGGAGAGCGGAGGTGGGGGACCCCTCTGCCGAGGGGGCTTACTCTCATTTCTGTGTTGCTCTGTTGTATATCTTTGTATATATTGTAGATATTGTAAATTTGTAAATATTCCCCTGCATTCCCTACATTGCTTTGTAAATATAGCTCCACTGCTTTGCTAATTCAGCTTGTGAGGTTTTTTTTTCCTTTCCCTTCAATTTTTTTTTCCCTTTTACCTTACAAGGGGGAAGGGAGGAGGCTTCTCAGCCTTACCCTTCCAAACCCACCACAATAAACAAGACAGGTATAAACTAATTTCATTGGTGGATTGGTAGAAAGCAACTTTGATTCCCTGTGAGACTAGTCTCAGTCTTGCACTTTCTCCTTTCGCAGCTCACAGCTTTTGGGCTTTCGGCCAGACTGACCTTGGAGCAGATAAGGCCTCTTCTAACACATAACTGCTTTTAATTAACATTTGCTCTTTTTTCTCTCTTTCTAACCCTCTTTGGGGAAAAAGGGGAGAGAAGGGGGTACAGGGGTGGGGAACCCTCCTCAGCGGAGGAGGGAATCTCGTTCCTGTGTGACTTTGTTGTATATTTCTGTGTATATATTGTAAATATTGTAAATTCTGTATATAAACCTGCATTCCCTAAACTGCTTTGTAAATACAGCACACAATCCCTTTGCTAATCCGGCTGTGTTTTTTTTTCCTTTCAATTTTTTCTTCCCTTTACTTACGGGGGGGGGAAGAAGGCTTTGCAGCCTTCCCCTCGACCCTTGACATACAGGAACGAAATTCCCTCCTCTGGAGGAGGGTTCCCTCCCTGTACCCCCTTCTCTCCCCTTTTTCCCCAAAGAGGGTTAGAAAGAGAGAAAAAGAGCAGTTATTAATTAAAGCAAAATATATTAGTAGGCCTTAGTTGCTTATCTGTCCCAGGTCAGTCTGGCAGGGAGCCCAGAAGCAGACGAGCTGGAAAGGGGAAAGGAAAGGAGCGAACTGAGAAAAGTCCCAGCTGCCCCTAAGCTTAAAACTACATTTTTACCAATCCACTAATGAAATTAGTTTAGAATATCTGATTGTTTTTGTTAATATTCCAAAACATTCAGCCATAGTGTCCCAGCACTGTCTCTTTCTTAAAGGCACAGCCTCAAACGGTCACACTGAAGCAAGTCCCCAGTGCAAAGAAATCTCTTTCAAGTGGCAACAGTGCTATGAGCATGTGAAATTTTCTTTCCTGGTCAATTTTAAAGCCCTGTAACAATGTCAGCAGTGCCCAAGGGGCTACTGCAGCTGCTTCAGGCAGTCAGTTTTTGCTCTGCACAGATCCTCAGTGTCTCCATGACACTGTCACCATCCCTGGTGGGGCAGCAGCAAAATCACCTGAGTGCCATTTCACATCTGGCTTCTACAGAGGACACACAGCAGTTTGGCTAAAATAGTGTTCAGTGAATACCTGTCAGTGTCACTGTGACCAAGCTGGCCACTTTCTTGTGCCCCTAAGTGTGAAACCACAGAACTGTGAGGATTAAAAAGCTGAATATTCACTTCTAAAGGGCTCTACTGCACATTATAGCCAGACCTGGCATCAACATCATGCTCAGAGCCTGAACTCAACTCTGTATGGAAAGCTCAGGGGTTACTGACTCCCAGATATCTATAAGTGAAGTGGGCCACCTGTCATCATCATCTGGTGTATCCAATTCTTACCTGTGATAATCCCCATCATCAATGGCAGTTCCAAACTCTATGAGGCCTTCATCCAGGGTGTAGGACACAGTGTTCACCCCCTCAGAGACTATCACTTCAGTCTTCCCATCATTCCATTCCAGGTCTACAATATCCCCCTGGAAAGAGCACCAGTTATCAACACTCCCAGGTTCTTCTGAAGTATGAGGGGTAGCAGGGGTGTGAGGACAGCACTCCAACAGCTCTGGTCATCAAAATTCTGTGGAATGAGCTCACATTGAGCAGGCACTGCTCTTATCTCACCAGAGGGAAGGAAAAAGCCACTGAGCAGTTCCTTGTTATGTTAACTATCTCCATCATCTGCCAGAAATGCCTGCCACAGAGCTGACAGATGAACAGTTCCTTTCTGTCTTCTGCAACACCACCCTGCCTATTTCCATATACATGGCCAACAAAGTAGCAGCAGCTGCTGGAAGCAACCCAGGTCTTGAGCTTTACCTTGAGAGGAAACATGGTGACTTGCTCTGGGGCATCAATGTTATACCAAATGCAGAGGCTGTTTCTGTTCTGAGCCACCACCACATCACTGCCTGGGACCCACTGCACATAGGAGCAGTAATTCAAAATGGTAGTCTTGGTGATGCTTTCGATGTCATAGAGCTGCAACTAGAGTGGGGAAGAGGAGAAAAAGGCTCAGCTGGGCTCCTGGCCGGGCTGCTAGCTCACAGGAACATGGCAGGAGCATCTGAGCAAGCACTTTGTGAAAGGTATTACCAACCAGGAATCAGACCTGTACAAGTTATGTAGCCCAAGCTCCCATGTTCCTATCCAAGACTGGAGACCTTCTATAACCTTTGCAGTGTGTTAAGCAGCATGATCATGTCCTGCCTTCCCTACTGCCAGACACACATGCATATAAACCAGAACACGCCTTGTGATACTTCAGCTCCCTCCCAGTTGCTGAGCTGGAACAGGAGTACGGTCTCTTAAGTCCCTCATGCAACCAAACTGGGGGACCACAAAAGGCCTTCTTCTGCAGTTCTAGCCCAAGCCGTCCATCCCATGTAGAGTCCTACTACAAGACCTGTTGCCAACAAAGTGAGAGAGAGTGTTTGACACCTGGCATAACAAGGATGTATGATGCCCTGTAACTTCAAAGTCCTAGGCTGTCTCTGCTCCTTGTTGTAACTGTCCTCACCTAGCAAAGATGAGAAAAAGAAGAGAGAATTGTGCTAGTCTCATGACATACCAGCCAAAAGAGAACAAGAAAGTCCCTGTTTTGGTCTGTACCAAACTGGTTAGAGAAATAGGTAAGAGAACTCTATTTCCAAACTTCATGGAGCCTACATCCAGGGTGCAAGACACAGTGTTCATGCCTTCTGATACCATCACTTCAGACTTCCTATCCAAGTCTACAGTATCCCTCTGGAAAGAACGCCAGCTAGCAAGACTCCCATGTTGTTCTGAAGTATGAGAAATAACTCAGAAGAATCATGGTACTGTCTGATTTAGGCTGGTAGCTGATATAATGAAGAAGCTGTCTATGTAGAATCTTGAAAGTCCTCAAAAGGAGGATCCAGAAGAGGTAACAGCAGTCTTGATAATGCCTGTGTCTGGTTGAGACAGTAAATTGGAGGACCCAAATATAAACTGAACAACACTGCAGAACTAAATACAAAAAGCTACATGGCTAGGAAAGTTCTCTCCTCTCACATGACAGGACACACATAGCTCTGTGGAAAAGCAAGTATCACTGCTATGAGGCCAGGCTGAGAGAGCTGGAGTTGTTCAGCTGGGAGAAGGGAAGGCTGTGGGGGAGACCTTCTTGTGGCCTTTCAGTACTTAAAGGGGTTGAGAAGAAAGATGAGGACAAACTTTTAGCAGGGCCTGTTGTGACAGGACAAAGGGTGACAGTTTTAAACCAAAAGAGAGGAGATTCAGACAAGAGAGAAGGAAGAAATTGTTTACACTGAGGGTGGTGAGACCCTGGCACAGGTTGTCCAGAGAGGTGGCAGATGCTGCATCCCTGGAGACATTTCAGTCCAGGTTGGACAAGACTCTGAGCAACCTGCTGTAGATGCAGATAGAATAGAATAGAATAGAATAGAATAGAATAGAATAGAATAGAATAGAATAGAATAGAATAGAATAGAATAGAATAGAATAGACCAGGTTGGAAGAGACCTTCAAGATCATCGCGTCCAACCTATCATCCAACACCACCCAACCAACTAAACCATGCAACCAAGCACCCTGTCAAGTCTCCTCCTGAACACCTCCAATGATGGTGACTCCACCACCTCCCTGGGCAGCCCATTCCAATGGGCAATCACTCACTCTGTGTAAAACTTCCTCCTGACCTCCAGCCTGAACTTCCCCTGGCACAGCCTGAGACTGTGTCCTCTTGTTCTGGTACTGGCTGCCTGGGAGAAGAGACCAACCTCTGCCTGTCTACAACCCCCCTTCAGGTAGTTGTAGACAGCAATAAGGTCACCCCTGAGTCTCCTCTTCTCCAGGCTAAGCAACCCCAGCTCCCTCAGCCTCTCCTCATAGGGCTTGTGTTCCAAGCCCCTCACCAACTTTGTTGCCCTTCTCTAGAAACGCTCCAGCAAGTCAACATCCTTCCTAAACTGAGGGGCCCAGAACTGGACACAGGACTCGAGGTATGGCCTAACCAGTGCAGCAGATGTCCCTGCTCACTGGGGCTTGGACTAGATGAGCTTTAAAAGTCCCTTCCCACCCAAACCATTCTGTGAGTCTATGATCTTGCAGACATAAGCCAAGCTGTTGCAAGAGAACACATTTTTAGATTTACATTAAGTGCACCATTAGTGTCCTCAGCCTGAGATTAACCCACTTTGTTGCAGTTTGAGCTGGGTGCCCCCTGCAATGTTTACTTCCTGTGTCCAGAAGTCCAGCCCAGAGGGGTGGACACAAGAAATTATGTAGTGTTTGACTGCCTGGGGAGGTGGTGGAATCGCCATCATTGGAGGTGTTCAGGAGGAGACTTGACAGGGTGCTTGGTTACATGGGTTAGTTGATTAGGTGGTGTTGGATGATAGGTTGGACGCGATGATCTTGAAGGTCTCTTCCAACCTGGTCTATTCTATTCTATTCTATTCTATTCTATTCTATTCTATTCTATTCTATTCTATTCTATTCTATTCTATTTCTTACCACAATTCTTTGCAACACTATAAGATCCAGTGCGGAGTCCAGCACTTCCTCTTCTCTTCCTCCTCCGTCAGCCGGTAACTGGGGGAGATGCCTCCTGGCTTTGGGCCTGGCTAGGCCCAAGGCCATGGGGGGATGGGCAGTCTCAGACCTGGCCAGCTGAGACTAGCCTATCAGTGGGGGGGGAAGAAGGAGCCCTGAGGGTTTTGGGTGTACCCTCAGGTGGGGATGGGATCTCTCTGGGTCTGTTTTGGGATTTTTCTTTGTCACTGCGCTTTTGGTTTTCTGTAAATGTTCACTGCTTTCTATTTAAACTTTCCATCACTTTTGCAATCCATTTGTCTGAGTGTTTATTGTTGCCAGGGGTGGGGAAGGGGGCTGCCTCAACCCAGCACATTCTTGGTAGCAGAGGATGGTTATTGTGAGGAGGGGGTCTGCCCCCAACCCCTTACATTCCTGGCCTAGCCAGGCAGGAGTTGGAATTGATTGTTATTGTGGTTACTCTGCAGATCAGATTGCAAAATATAAGAGAGTTTAAATTTAGTTCTGGGCATTGTTCTGTTTTTTTGGCAGTTGGGGCTCAAGTGTTGTTGTTGGGGCGATTGTGTGAGTTCTTGTGGATTGCAGGGGGACACCTGGTGCATGGCCGGTGGCAAGAAGCCCCTCCCGCTGTTTCAAGCAGGGGTGGTTCTTAACCATCGGAATTGGGGCACCGCTTGAGAATGCGGGACCTGCCCTTCCTCCACCTTTATTCTTTATGGAGCGGCAGAAGCGGTGGGGAGTGAAGTGGGGGAGGGGCAGCAGCGAGCAGATCAAAGTCAGGTCCGTTCTCGCTGCGGGGTAGGGCCAGCCACGGCGAGCGGGCGAGCTCGGCTCCTGAAACCCAAGAAGGGCGAACGGGGACTCCAGCTGGAAAACCGTTCTCAAGGGCCCTGAGGACGCGCTTATGGCTTTCGCTGGAGGAGCCGTTTGAATGCCTGAGGGGTGGAGGCGATTTTGATTCTGTATCGTGGCGATAGTTTTCTGGTTTTCTGTAAATGTTCACTGCTTTCTATTGAAACTTTCTATCACTTTTGCAATCCGTTTGACTTCAGTCACATTTTATCTCAATGCCTTATCAACAGCAGTAAGTCCCTCCACCCTTCTGTGGGCACAAACAGATCACAGGCAGTGCAGGCAGCAGTATCATCACACTGAACTGCATAGAACCTCAGGTCCAGACCATAGTCACAGCCATGCCACAGCTGTGTCCACATCAGGCAGGACAGTCTGCTCTGCAGTGGTCTGCTGCCAGACAGAGTCCAAGAGGACCCTCAGGAGCCTGGTGCCTTGCACAGAAAAGGCAAATGAATGAGGAAGGCTGGGGAGGAGGTTTACATTCACCTGTTGCTAAAGTCTTGATGTCTACCAGGTAGGCCAGTCTCTTGTTCTCCCCCATGCCCCTCTGCTGCCTCTCGTTGATGCACACACTGTTGTTTGAAGGGAATGGTGACTGTTAGCTTCATACTCTGCATTCACAGCACTCAATCACACAGTCCCTGCACTTTCTTCAAACTCCACATGGAACTTCCTGCAGTTCTGACCTGTGACTCTTGTACAGTACATAAAACTGCCTCAAGAGAGAACAAACCTTCCTGGTTCATGGCTTCATTCTTGAAGCTGCCCATCCAGAACTGGGGTCCCTGACAGCAAATTAGATATGCTGCTTACACCTCCAAGCAGCCCATGATCCTCCCTTCTCTCCATTATGGTATTTCAGAGGAACAGAAGAGGTCCTGCTGGCAGCTAGAGTCCCTGGTAATGCTGTATGAGGACCAGCTGGATGTAGAGATGCCTGAGAACAGGCACAGGAGGTTCCTCCTCAGTAATGGCTGAGCCAGGTTTCAGTAATCAGAGGAAAATGGGCTCTTGTGCTTCTCAGCTTTAAAACCATGAAGTGTAACTGAGCAGTTGAACCCTATCATTGGTCTCTGTCAGAAGCAGATGATGCAGATCCCATGTCTGAGGCTGTGGAGTGGGACACTTTCAAGTGTAAGGTGTAGTGGTTTGAGCCTTAACTGAGAGTTAAAAGCTCAAATGGGGAAAAGGCTGAGAATCTCTTCCCCACTCCCCCCCACCTCCTCCCTCCAAACAGGGAGACAAGAAAAAAAAAAGGGTAAGGAGCAAATCCACTAAGCAACAATCTGGAGTCAGCTTGGAAGTAGAGAGGCAAATATTTTTTTTCTTCAAATTATATATATAACAATAACAGGGAAAAAAAAAAGAAGAATGCAAGGTGCATCTGGACCAGTCACTATGTCATGCTTTCCCCATTCATTCCCGGTCAAGCTTATCTCAGCTTGCAGTACAGTCAAGTCTTGTGAGCCTCCTGTGACTCCTTGAATGCTTATGGACTCAGCCCCTTTGTACCCCACAGTATCACAGTATCACAGTATCACTTAGGTTGGAAAGGACCTCGAGGATCATCGAGTCCAACCTGACACCGCAGACCCCATGACTAGACCATGGCACCAAGGGCCACGTCCAATCTCCCCTTGAACGCCTCCAGGGTCGATGACTCAACCACCTCCCCGGGCAACCCATTCCAATGCCGAATGACTCGCTCGGTGAAGAACTTCCTCCTCACCTCGAGTCTGAACCTCCCCTGGCGCAGCTTGAGACTGTGTCCCCTCGTTCTGGTGCTGGTTGCCTGGGAGAAGAGGCCAACTCCCTCCTGGCTACAACCACCCTTCAGGTAGTTGTAGAGGGCAATAAGGTCACCCCTGAGCCTCCTCTTCTCCAGGCTAAACAATCCCAGCTCCCTCAGCCTCTCCTCATAGGACTTGTGTTCAAGGCCTCTCACCAGCCTTGTTGCCCTTCTCTGGACACGCTCAAGTGTCTCAATGTCTTTCTTAAACTGAGGAGCCCAGAACTGGACACAGTACTCAAGGTGCGGCCTAACCAGAGCAGAGTACAGGGGCACTATGACCTCCCTGCTCCTGCTGGCCACACTATTCCTAATGCAGGCCAGAATGCTATTGGCCCTCCTGGCCACCTGAGCACACTGCTGGCTCATATTCAGGTGGCTGTCGATCAGCACACCCAGGTCCCTCTCTGTCTGGGAGCTCTCCAGCCACTCCGACCCCAGCCTATAGCTCTGCATGGGATTGCCATAGCCAAAGTGCAGCACTCGGCACTTGGACTTGTTGAAAGCCATCCCATTGGACTCTGCCCATCTTTCCAGTCGGTCGAGGTCCCTCTGCAGAGCCTTTCTACCCTCTAATTGACTAACATCTGCCCCTAACTTTGTGTCATCTGCAAACTTGCTGATGACTGACTCTACCCCTTCATCCAGATCATCAACGAATATGTTGAAGAGGACAGGGCCCAGCACTGATCCCTGGGGGACACCACTGGTGACTGGCCTCCAGCTGGATGCGGCACCGTTCACGACCACTCTCTGGGCCCGGCCCTCCAGCCAGTTCCTAACCCAGCACAGAGTGTAGTGGTCCAATCCACAGGCTGACAGCTTAGTCAGCAGTTTGCTGTGGGGGACGGTGTCAAAGGCCTTGCTGAAGTCTAGGTAGACCACATCCACAGGCCTCCCCACATCCACCAGACGGGTCACCTGATCATAGAAAGAGATCAGGTTGGAGAGGCAGGATCTGCCCTTCCTGAATCCATGTTGGCTGGACCTGAGCCCTTGGCCATCCTTCAGGTGCGCAGTTATTGCTGCCAGGATAATCTGCTCCATCACTTTCCCTGGCACTGAGGTCAGGCTGACTGGCCTGTAGTTTCCAGGTTCCTCCATCCGACCCTTCTTGTGGATGGGGACCACGTTGGCCAGTTTCCAGTCATCTGGGACCTCACCAGTGAGCCAGGACTGGAGGAAAATGATGGAGAGTGGCCTAGCTAGCACATCCGCCAGCTCTCTCAGCACCCTAGGATGGATCCCATCTGGTCCCATGGACTTGTGGATATCCAAGTGGCTCAGCAGGTCCCGAACTAACTCCTCATGGATTTCCAGGGTATTACTCTGCTCCCCGACCCCAACGCCCAGCTCCGGAGACCACTCGTCCTGAACTCCTGCCTTGCTGTTAAACATTGAGGTAAAGAAGGTGTTCAGGACCTCAGCTTTATCCTCATCCTCAGTAACTGTGTTCCCCTCCAGGTCCACTAGGGAGTTCAGGTTCTTCCTGCCCTTCTTCTTATTGTTAATATATTTATAAAAATGCTTTTTATTATCTTTGACTGAGGTGGCCAGCTTCAGTTCCAGCTGGGCCTTAGCCTCCCTAATTTTATTCCTACATAATCTAACAGCTTCCTTGAACATACCTCGAGAAGCCTTCCCCTCCTTCCAAAGGTGATACAGCCTCCTCTTCCCCCTTAAATCCTCCAGGAGCTGCTTGCTCATCCAGGCTGGTCGCCTTCCCCGCCGGCTTGCCTTCCGGCACATGGGAACCGCCAATTCCTGTGCCTTCAAGAGCTCCTGTTTGAAGTAGGTCCAACCCTCCTGAACCCCTTGGTTCATGAGGGCTGGTACCCAGGGGACTTTGCAGACAAGTTTTTTAAATAGGCTGAAGTTCGCCCTTCGGAAGTCCAAGGTGGAGGTTCTGTTGGTGCTCCTCCCAATCTCCCTGCATATTGAAAACTTCACTATCTCGTGGTCACTGCACCCTAGGCAGCCTCCCACGATCACATCTCCCACCAGCCCTTCCCTATTGCAGAACAGCAGGTCAAGCAGAGCCTGTCCCCTGGTAGGCTCGCTTAACAGCTGTGTCAGGAAGCAGTCCTCCATTCGCTCCAGGAATCTTCTGGACTGCCTCCTCCCTGCTGAATTAAGTTCCCAGCAGATATCTGGGAGGTTGAAGTCACCAACAAGGACAAGATCAGATGATCTTGAGACAGCCTCCAGTTGCTTGTAGAACCCCGATGGTATCAGGGTGCATTGGGCCCCTGTGTCCACCAGAGCTCAGTACTTCAGGGCTTCTGAAGTGCCAGGCCATTTCACGTACACATCCCAGTATACTCTGTTGTCCCTGGCCTCCACCTGGCTGGAGGTAGGGCACCTCTAATGCTGGCGGCAATGTCCACACTTGTCACATGGTCCTGTGTTACTAGGGGAAAGGTCTCTTGAGCGAGAGGGACCACTCCGGGAAACTGGGGCAGCCCTTCTCCTGGATGAGTTATCCCCGTGGTGCCCACCTTGCAGTTCCCGCACCCTGTTCCAGAGGGCAGAGGTGGGTTGGCCATGCCAGGTGTCCATGTCCTCTCCATGGTCACAGAGGAACCTCCACAGAGACCCCCTTGACATTCCCCGATTGGCTTGGGGTGATCTCCTAGGGGAAGGTCGCCTGTTCCTGATTGCCGAAACCTGGACCCATTCTGAAGGAGAAGGGGAAAAGGAGGCATCGCTCCCCTTTTTCAGTTCAGACATGGAGGTCTTGATATCTTTGACAATGTCTTTAGCCATAGTTTCTATGGCTGAGATCAGGGGTTTCTGATTTACGCTGTCCTCATATTCCCTTAAATCACTGGCAAACTTACAGACAGTTTTAGGACTTCCATCCTGTCCAGTCAAGAGTATCCCTCCTAATGTGTGAGCATATTTCTGAGGAGCACCCTGGGTGAGTTTCTTTACAAAGGGCCGTCTCATGGGCACCTCATTTGGGTCCAAAGGGAGCTGGCCATCCCCATAAATTATTTCAATCATGGCCATCTGCCTCAGATACCGAATGCCCTGTTCCATAGTTGTCCATCTAACTGGGGCCCAGGGCAGGTCATCTCTTGAGTGGTACCGGCTCTTGATGGCGTTCAGAATCCGGGCCCAGACCAACATTACTGGTCAGGGAGCCTAAAAGCTTCGCCTCCCTCTTATCCAGGTCCACTGTGTCCACCCCCTCGTCCCAGCATCTCAGGGCCCAACTTATTATTGTCTCACCCTCTTTCCTTGCGTAGTCCAGACAAGTTTGCCTTAGTTCCTTTCTGGGCAGCGATGTAACAGTTATTTCCTGGTCTGAATCATCTTCATCCACCGCTGGGTTCTGTGAGGTGCTGGGGCCTGCTGAGGTTTCTTCCTCACCATCCGTGCTTGGCGATGATTTTTGATTTCTTTTCCTGCGTGTGGTGACTGGTGCTAGAGAGATTGCATTGGCAGGAGCATCAGGGGTCAACTGTGGAACTGCTGGTGGTGGGGCAAACCCTTGTGCCTGGGGCTCAGGCTGAGAGCTGGCACAGTCATTACAACCCGACCCCTCCCTCTTTGTGTCTACAGAGTGCTTACAATGCCCACAGCAGACACGCCCCCAGTCATTAAAGAGCACAAAGGAGTGTGTTATCACCCTCCAAACAGCTCTTAATGGGTTAGCTAGTCCTCCACCCAACACGGTCCCAGGAAATGCCACTATAAGGATTACATTTAGGCAGATGGAGCATATCGCAACGTAGAGCAATTTTCCATCACAGGCACTTTTATCTACACCATTGGTTTCATAACTTGCTTCAGGAAAGTTTCCTATGTTATAAAAGTTACCACTGACAGTGAAATTCAATGAATTCAAGAGATACATGCCTAACTTAATTGGTAAAGTTTTTATCCAGTTGATCAGCATCTCTATCATTAACCACACCACATGGTAAGTTATTAATTTGTAGATGTGGGTCCAAAAGATCCAGCCAAAAGCCCATGCAAAGGCTTGGACCATCAGGTTCTTTAAAATTGCCATTTCTACTTCTAGCTCCTTTTTCAGAAAAAAGTATTGCTTTCCCAATACAAGATTAATTTCCAAGCCCCATGTTGGAGGTGCAAAAAATTGTAGTGGGTTGAGCCTTAACTGGGAGTTAAAAGCTCAAATGGGGAAAAGGCTGAGAATCTCTTCCCCACTCCCCCCCACCTCCTCCCTCCAAACAGGGAGACAAGGAAAAAAAAAAGGGTAAGGAGCAAATCCACTAAGCAACAATCTGGAGTCAGCTTGGAAGTAGAGAGGCAAATATTTTTTTTCTTCAAATTATATATATAACAATAACAGGGGAAAAAAAAAAAAAAAGGTTCACAAGGGCAAGGATCAAGAATGGATGGGAAGGGGACAGAAAAGAATAATACAAAACCAGTCTTTCTCTGAGGAGGTGCAGAGGCAACAAGCAAAAGGATCAGGTCCGGCAACGTGGCTGAGGATCAGGAGGGCAGCTGCAGTAGCTCTCATCCAGCAGAGGCAGGAGCCAAAAAGGAGCTCCAACAGCTATGATATCCTGCTTTTTATACCCTAGCTGGGCAGGGAGGGGGGAGTGGAACAGACTCAGCTTTCCCAGGGGGGGAAACGCCCCTCAGGGAGTGTAAAGTACCCGCAAGCCCTCCACCCTGCTTTCTTCTTTTGTTTTCAGAAAAAGGCGTTAACCCACCACAAAGGTTACTTCCACAAAACAGCTACTGTGGCCAACAGGCCTGTGTGGCACTTACCTGACAAGATGAGGGTTCATGAACTCTGTGCGGACAGACCCCAGGATGTCATTGTGTGACCGGTTGACGTTGCCCCCTTAAGAAAGGGAATATGGTGGATGGAAGTTGGTAAACGGAAGGAATAATCTAAACTAATTTCATTGGAAGAGTGGGAGGAAGCACCTTCTGAACTGGGACAGCAGGAGGGTATACTGGGTTTTTCCAGCACTTTATTTTCAGTCTTGCTTCCGCCTCTTCTTCGTGCAGCAGCTCTGTTTTGTGCTGGGCTTTCTGCCAAGGCCTTGGCCTTGAAGACCAGATAAGGGCCGGTATTAACTCCCTTCCAATTAACACGAACTGCTTCTAACATTTTTTTTTCCTCTCTTTTCTTTCTCTTTCTATCCCACTCTGGGGAAAGGGGGGGGAGAGAGGGAAGAGCGGAGGTGGGGAACCCCCCTCTCTGCCGAGGGGGGTTACTCTCATTTCTGTGTTACTCTGTTGTATATCTTTGTATATATTGTAGATATTGTAAATTTGTAAATATTCCCCTGCATACCCTACATTGCTTTGTAAATATAGCTCCACTGCTTTGCTAATTCAGCTTGTGAGTTTTTTTTCCCTTTCCCTTCAATTTTTTTTTCCCTTTTACCTTACAAGGGGGAAGGGAGGAGGCTTCTTGGCCTTACCCTTCCACCCACCACATTTTTTTTATTGGCGTACCCAACGTGCGGCAGATAATTAGTTTAATTTATCACTTGATTGATTTAGTGTTTTCCATCTGAATTAGCAAACATGAAGGTATTGTGGTTTGTGGAGCGATTATTCTTTTCAATTTTTGGGGCTCTGGTTTACAGGTATTGTTTGGGTTTGATTTTGGATTACCTGGGTAAATATTTGGTGCGGACAATTTATATGTGGGTTATGTATAGAGTTAAATTATGGTATGGAAAATGTATTAATTTATTATGGCCAGTGAGATACAGGAATGTTACCTCCACCACTCTCCCAATTGAGATAAAGGGTTTTAAGATTCCACCGGAGGAGAGAGTAACTTTAAGTGATGCCTGGGATCCAAAGGTGATTTATGTGATGTGTATAAATCTGTTGCTGGCGATGGTAATTGCATATTTACTGTTCTCTCTGCGGCGAGAGAGAAAGATATCCAGAGCTTGTTTTGTTATTAAAACTAGATCAAAAAGAAAACGCCGTGGCTCTCGATCAGTCCCAGAGTCATCTAGTGACGAGGACTGTGCAGAATCCGTGTCAATTAAAAAGAAGGCTAAAAAGTTAATTGGTAAAGCAGCTCTAAATGACTTTGCTGATTCTAGCAAGCAGCCAAGGGCATCGGCTGGTATCAACATGGCGCCTACTCCTTCTCCTACTCCTTCTCCTTCTTCTTCTTCTCCATCGGCCATTAACGGAGCAACGTCACTTCCACCCACTCCCTCGGTGGGACCGGAAGTCACTGCCCCAGCAGCTGATTTATCTCAGGACCTGTCAGCTTCCATTAAGGTGGCTGTAAATTCAAACACAGCTCCAGTCAAGATGGCTCCTTTAAAGACTAGAAGTGGAAAGGCCCAAGATGGAGAAGAAGAGGTGGAGACTGATCCTGGTGAGGGGCCCTCTGCTCTAAAAGATCCTGCTCAGGAGGAAGAGAAGGTTTGTTTTAAAGATCTAGCTAACCTAGTGAGATCAAAGCAGGATAGAGATGAAGTTAGGAAAGCAGCTGGCAAAGGTGGTTCTCAGCTTAAAGAGATCCTTAGGAGAATGACAGCAGGATTATATGGGCAAAGAATTCAGGGAGATGAAGATGAAGATGATATTTTGGAGTGTTCTTCTCCACGGGAGGAATTGCGAAATGTCCGTAAAGATTTCATAGTTTCATAGTTTCATAGTTTCATTCAGGGTTGGAAGGGACCACAAGGATCATCTAGTTCCAACCCCCCTGCCATGGGCAGGGACACCCCACACTAGATCAGGCTGGACAGAGCCTCATCCAGCCTGCTCTTAAACACCCCCAGGGACGGGGCCTCGACCACCTCCCTGGACAACCCATTCCAGGGTTTCACCACTCTCATGGTGAAGAACCTCCTCCTCACATCCAGCCTGAATCTCCCCACCTCCAGCTTCATTCCATTCCCCCTAGTCCTATCACTACCTGATATCCTGAGAAGTCCTTCCCCAGCCTTCCTGTAGGCCCCCTTCAGATACTGGAAGGCGACAATTAGGTCACCTCGGAGCCTTCTCTTCTGCAGACTGAACAGCCCCAACTCCTTCAGTCTGTCCTCATAGGAGAGGTGCTCCAGCCCTCTGATCATCCTCGTGGCCCTTCTCTGGACACGTTCCAGCACCTCCACATCCCTCTTGTAATAGGGGCTCCAGAACTGGACACAGTACTCCAGGTGGGGTCTCACCAGGGCTGAGTAGAGGGGGAGGATCACCTCCCTCGACCTGCTAGCCACACTTCTCCTGATGCAGCCCAGGATCTGATTGGCTTTGCGGGCTGCAAGTGCACACTGAGAGCTCATGTTGAGCTTTTTGTCCACCAGCACCCCCAAGTCTCTCTCCTCAGGGCTATCCTCCAGCCAGTCACTGCCCAGCCTGTATTTGTGCCTGGGATTGCCTCGACCCAGATGCAGGACCCTGCACTTGCTCTTATTGAACTTCATGAGGTTGGCCTGTGCCCACCTCTCCAGCCTGTCAAGGTCCCTCTGGATGGCCTCCCTTCCCTCCAGCGTGTCTGCTGCACCACACAGCTTGGTGTCATCAGCAAACTTGCTGAGGGTGCACTCAATGCCACTGTCCATGTCCCCCACAAAGATGTTGAATAAGACAGGTCCCAGGACTGATCCCTGAGGGACTCCACCAGGGCAGATAAGGAGCCAGTTCTAGCTTGGCTTAGTAGGTGTTATGATACAGGTGCTTCAGCTCTAACAGTTGGAGACAAGTCAGCAGCTCAGTTAGGAACTCTCTCAAGGGACAATGGAATAGATAGACATCTAGGCGAAGCTCCCGGTAAGGTTAATCTGTGGATGCGCGTTTTAATGGCGGTTGCCCTGAGATACCCTTCCCGAGATGATCTTCCCTGGAATCCTAAACCCTGGACTACCATAGATGAGGGAATTAAGCACTTGAGAGAATTTGCTGTTAGAGAGCTACTCTATGGTGAACATGAAACTCTGAATCCTGATGACATTCCTGTGGGTATTGGTCTTGCTAAAAAGATCATCAAACTTGCTCCCTCTAATTATGCAAACATTCTGGCAAGCAGAATTGTGTCAAGAAGTTATGGTGGAGCTTCTCCTACGGTTGGCCAATTCAGTGATCAAATGAGACAATTGGAGGATAGCATGACACGTGGTTCTTTGGTTTTGGCCATCAAAACTATGTCTGGTGATATTCAGAATTGCATAAGAGAGTTAAATGATTCCATATACCAATTGGCACAGAAGGATAATTTCAATTCTTCCTCCAGGTGGGTACAAGTCTCATCTGTGAGGAATACACATCCTCCAAGGAGGTCATTCCAAAACAGGTCATTCCAAAACAGGTCATTCCAAAACAGACCACCAAGGCAATCACGTAGGACTATTTGGATAACTCTGCGTGATCAGTTTGGTGAGAACATGAACCGCTGGGATGGCCAACCAACTTCTAATCTTTTCAGGAGACTGAGGGAATTGCAAAGTGGCAGAACCCGAGGTAGCAATACCAGAAGGGTAGCTGTTACTTCCACAGTTCCCCAGAACGACTCTTATGGCTCCAACAGTGGCTCCAGTTATAACATGCAAAGTTATAACCCTGCAAACTATGTGCAATGCACATGTGGGCATGTTCCCCATAACTAGGGGTGCCCTGCCTCCCGCCAGGGGGAGGAGAGGGATAACAGAGATAATAGAATCTATTGGGATGTGTACATCCAGTGGCCTGGCACTTCACAATTTCGGAAGTACAGGGCCTTGGTTGACACAGGAGCTCAGTGCACCATAATACCATCAAATTATCAGGGATCAGAGTCTATAACTATTCTGGGAGTCACTGGTGGATCTCAAGAGTTAAGTAAGGTAGAGTTTAATATAAGTCTGACTGGTAAACAATGGAGGAAGCATACAGTTGTGACCGGACCTGACGCACCTTGTATTTTGGGAATTGATTTTCTGAGAGAGAAGCGTGTTTCAAAGACCCTAGAGGTTACAAATGGGCTTTTGGAGTAGCTTCTGTAGAAATTGATGGACAAAAATTGAAGCTATCTGCCAGACCTGAGCTTTCTGATGAATCTGCAGTTGTGGGACAACATAAGATACAGGACATTAAATTGCCGGTTGTTTCTCAGACTGTGCACCACAGACAATACAGAACCAACCGTGACTCTTTGTTGCCCATTCAGAATCTGATTCGTCAGTTGGAAAGTCAGAAAGTCGTCAGCAAAACTCATTCACCTTTCAACAGTCCAGTGTGGCCTGTGCGGAAGCAGAATGGAGACTGGCGTCTGACAGTAGACTACCGAGCCCTGAATGAAGTAACACCACCTATGAGTGCAGCAGTACCAGACATGATGGAGCTTCAGTATGAGCTGGAATCCAAAGAGGCCAAATGGTATGCTACCATAGACATTGCTAATGCATTTTTCTCTATTCCCATAGCAGAGGAATGCAGGCCTCAGTTTGCTTTCACCTGGAGAGGAATCCAGTACACTTTCAACAGGCTGCCAATGGGCTGGATCCATAGCTCAAGCATCTGTCATGCAGTGATCCATGATGCTCTGGAGAAAGGCGGCGCTCCAGAACACATCCAGTTCATCAATGATATCATCGTCTGGGGTAAAACTGCTGAGGAAGTCTTCGAGAAAGGTAACAAAATCATTGACATTCTTCTGAATGCAGGTTTTGCCATCAAGCGAGACAAGGTGAAAGGACCTACCACAGAGATTCAGTTTCTGGGAGTGCGGTGCAGGATGGACGCCGACACATTCCAGTGGATGTGGTAAATAGAGTCTCTACCATGGCAAGTCCCACAAACAAGCAAGAGACCCTATGTTTCTTGGGGATAGTGGGATTTTGGAGACTGCACATTCCTGGATACAGTCAGATTGTGAAACCTCTGTATGATGTGACTCGAAAGAGAAACCATTTCCACTGTGGGTCCGAAAAACAAGCAGCCTTTGACCAGATAAAGCAAGAGGTGATTCAAGCAATGGGTCTGGGACCTGTCCGAGATGGTCCAGACATTAAGAACATTTTGTACACAGCTGCAAGTGACAATGGTCCAACCTGGTGCTTGTGGCAAAAAGCTCCAGGTGAGACACGTGGACGACCTCTTGGTTTCTGGAGTCGAGGTTACAGAGGTTCAGAGGCTAACTATACTCCAACAGAGAAAGAAATTTTAGCTGCCTATGAAGGAGTAAAAGCATCTTCTGAAGTGATTGGAACTGAATCACAACTTCTCTTAGCTCCCAGATTACCAGTTTTGAATTGGATGTTCAAAGGCAAAGGATCCACACCACATCATGCCACAGACTCAACCTGGTCTAAGTGGACGGCTCAGATAACACAGAGAGCTCGAATGGGAAATCTTGAAAGACCTGGTCTAGTGGAGGTGATCTCAAGTTGGCCTGAAGGCATCAACTGTGCTAAACCTCCAGAGGAGAAAGTAACTCGTGCTGAGGAAGCTCCTCCTTACAATGACCTTTCTGATGATGAAAAGAAATATGCTTTGTTCACAGACGGTTCCTGTCGTCTTGTTGGAAACAAGCGAAGGTGGAAGTCTGCAGTGTGGAGTCCAACACGCCGAGTTGCAGAAGCGAAAGATGGAGAAGGAGAATCCAGTCAGTTCGCAGAGGTAAAAGCTGTCCAGCTAGCTCTCGACGTAGCTGAACGTGAGAGATGGCCAAAGCTTTATCTCTACACCGACTCATGGATGGTAGCCAATGCTCTATGGGGTTGGCTAAAGAACTGGAAGAAGAGTGGTTGGCAGAGGAAAGGAAAACCCATTTGGGCAGCCAACCTGTGGCAGGACATTGCTGATCGAGTCGAGAGAATTCCAGTGAAAGTGAGATACATCGATGCTCACATTCCTAAGAGCAAAGCTACTGAGGAACAACAACACAACCATCAGGCAGATCTAGCTGCAAGAGTTTCTCAAGTAGACATGGACTCGAATCTTGATCTCGACTGGAAACACCGAGGTGAGATATTCTTAGCTCGGTGGGCTCATGATTCGTCAGGACATCAAGGCAGAGATGCAACATACCAATGGGCTCGTGACAGATCCATAGACATTTCCATGGATGCTATCACACAAGTCATCCAGGACTGTGACATTTGTGCTGCTATTAAGCAGGCAAAACGACTTAAGCCCTTGTGGTATGGTGACAGATGGTCCAAGTACAAGTATGGTGAAGCTTGGCAGATTGACTACATCACTCTACCACATTCTCGTTCTGGTAAGCAATACGTGCTTACTATGGTAGAGGCAAACAGTGGATGGTTGGAAACTTATCCAGTTCCACATGCAACTGCACGCAACACCATTCTCGGTCTGGAGAGACAAATCCTGTGGAGACACGGAACTCCAGAGAGGATTGAGTCAGACAATGGAACTCATTTCAAGAACAACCTTGTAAAGAGCTGGGCAAAAGAGCACGGTATTGAGTGGATATTCCACATTCCCTACTATGCACCAGCTTCAGGGAAGATTGAACGCTACAACGGTTTGTTGAAGACCACTCTCAAAGCCATGGGAGGTGGATCTTTGAAAACTGGGAAAAACATTTAGCACAAGCAACCTGGCTGGTAAATAGTAGAGGTTCAGTGAACCGAGCTGGACCTGCACATTCAGATTTGATACGGAAAGTAGAAGGTGATAGAGTTCCTGTTGTTAGAGAAAAGAATCTGTTAGGTAAAATTGTTTGGGTATTTTCGCCCTCAGGAGAGGCTAAGCCTATCCGAGGGGTGGTTTCAGCTGTAGGTCCGGGTCACACTTATTGGGTAATGCAAGAGAATGGTGAAATTCAGTGTATTCCACAAAGAAACTTAACTTTAGCTGAAAGAGGTTAACTTTGAACTGTTGTACAGCTACATCGCGTCCAAAGGAAGAATCAACGAGGAATCTACAGTGCACGAACCCTGAGATCCCTGAGAGCCCTGAGTGAACTAAGAGACCCTGAGATTCCCTGTTTCCCTTTTCTTCGCTTCATCAGTGAAGAAATGAACTGTTTTCCATTTTTCTCATTTTCTGATTTTCTTGGACTTTTGAATCATCTACATCTGAGCATAGCCGGAATGGACTATGAACTTTGCTCACGAACTGTAAATATCATTTTGGATTGGATGGACAGTATGAACAGCCAATGAAATTGTTTAGAAGGGGTGGACTGTGACAGGTTGACGTTGCCCCCTTAAGAAAGGGAATATGGTGGACGGAAGTTGGTAAACGGAAGGAATAATCTAAACTAATTTCATTGGAAGAGTGGGAGGAAGCACCTTCTGAACTGGGACAGCAGGAGGGTATACTGGGTTTTTCCAGCACTTTATTTTCAGTCTTGCTTCCGCCTCTTCTTCGTGCAGCAGCTCTGTTTTGTGCTGGGCTTTCTGCCAAGGCCTCGGCCTTGAAGACCAGATAAGGGCCGGTATTAACTCCCTTCCAATTAACACGAACTGCTTCTAACATTTTTTTTTCCTCTCTTTTCTTTCTCTTTCTATCCCACTCTGGGGAAAGGGGGGGGAGAGAGGGAAGAGCGGAGGTTGGGAACCCCCCTCTCTGCTGAGGGGGGTTACTCTCATTTCTGTGTTACTCTGTTGTATATCTTTGTATATATTGTAGATATTGTAAATTTGTAAATATTCCCCTGCATACCCTACATTGCTTTGTAAATATAGCTCCACTGCCTTGCTAATTCAGCTTGTGAGTTTTTTTTCCCTTTCCCTTCAATTTTTTTTTCCCTTTTACCTTACAAGGGGGAAGGGAGGAGGCTTCTTGGCCTTACCCTTCCACCCACCACACATTGCTTCCATATTCCACCAGTGTCAGCTCTCCTGCCTTAAAGATCATGCAGACCTGAAGGGCAGAAGGGAATACACTTTTACAGAGGAGTCAGGTGAGCACACATACCCACAGCAAGGTGTGCAGAAAAGAACTCTGCTGCACACAGGTCTAAATTAAATCCTCTGGGATGAGTAAGGAATTCTCCTTGGCTTTCCATCGTGACTGCCAGCTTTTCCTTAGGGCTGAGGGTTACAGTTCTGAGCTTATTGGTTCTGAGGAGCCAACCTGTCACTCTGACAGCTGTATTGTGCACCTCTAACGCCCTCTCTGGCTTTTGCTTTTTATTGCTCCTCTCTCCTTTAGGGTTATGGTGGTCCACACACTGAGTTTGTTCTGTCTCTGGCACATGGAAAAGGCAAGTATAGGGAGAAAGTAGATCAGGATTTGAATTGAGAGGGTAAGTCCAGGAAACTGCTGAGAAACAGGGTTTTCCAAATGTACATTTGGCACTTTTTCTGCTGGTGCACATGCAGCTGGACTCACCACTCATGGGTACCATCCTGTCCCAGCCAACTTACATTCTCATTGTCAAAGAAGAACTTCTCATTTCCTCCAGATCCTTGCCAGGCCACCTGCAAAGAAATGGCATGCAATGAGCAAATGCCAGGCTGGAGTTCCTGCAGGGACCATCCTGCAGGCTTTGTGTGCAGATCCCTACTCCCACAATAGGCAGAAGGAATTAAAACACTGCAGAAGAGACCATGTTTCAGCTCCTAAGCTGTCAGTGCTGGTGTTCAGTTGTTCCCAGCCTTCAACTTCTTCACTTCCCTTTCTCTTTTTTTAACTTCTGCTTCAGACTCCTTCTCTCTTTGTGTCACCTCTTATTGTCTTCTGGACAAGAGGCCTTGGTGTGACCAATGTACTCCCTCCAGCCTATGCTTTCACAGACATTTCTCCACATTCCTCAGACTAATTTTATTACAAACAGCATCCCAATAGACCCTTTGCCTCCAGTTATCACCACAGGATCAGTGCTACCATTTGTGGGATAGGAATCTCCACACTACATGTAGTTGAAACACTTCTTTTTTGGGGTCATGTTGGCAATGACTGATAAGCATAGTGCCAGTGAGGAACCAACTGATATGTAATTTGAGAAGAGCACTGGGTAACACAACAGTTACTGTGATGACGACAGGCAAGTGGTCAGGGGGGGTGTTGAGGGGAAGGCCCCAGCCTTCTCCCCCCCGTAAGTGAAGGGAAAAAAAAACCACAGGTAATCACAGCCGGATGAGCAAAGGAATGTGCTATATTTACAAGCGGTTTTTAGGGGCTGCAGGATATATATATACACACACAATTTACAGTATTTACAACATATACACAGAAATATACAACAAAGTAACACAGGAATGAGATTCCCCTCCCCCTTCCCCTCAAACGATCACAGTCCACCCCTTCTAAACAATTTCATTGACTGTTCATACTGTCCATCAAATCCAAAACAATATTTACAGCTTGTAAGTAAAGTTCATAGTTCATTTTGGCTATACTCAGACATAGATGATTCAAAAGTCCAAGAAAATCAGGAAATGAAGAAAAATGGAAAACAGTTTGTCTCTTTGCTGACGAAGCGAAGAAAAGGAAACAGGGATTCTCAGGGTGTCTTAGTTGACTCAGGGCTCTCAGGGTTCATGCACCATAGATTCCTCGTAGATTCTTCCTTTGGATGCGATGTAGCTGTACAACAGTTTGAAATTAAACTCTTTCAGCTCAAGTTAAATTTCTTTGTGGAATACACTGAATTACCCTGAAGGATGGCCAAGGGCTCAGGTCCAGCCAACATGGATTCAGGAAGGGCAGATCCTGCCTCTCCAACCTGATCTCTTTCTATGATCAGGTGACCCGCCTGGTGGATGTGGGGAGGCCTGTGGATGTGGTCTACCTAGACTTCAGCAAGGCCTTTGACACCGTCCCCCACAGCAAACTGCTGACTAAGCTGTCAGCCCGTGGCTTGGACCACTACACTCTGTGCTGGGTTAGGAACTGGCTGGAGGGCCGGGCCCAGAGAGTGGTCGTGAACGGTGCCACATCCAGCTGGAGGCCAGTCACCAGTGGTGTCCCCCAGGGATCAGTGCTGGGCCCTGTCCTCTTCAACATATTCGTTGATGATCTGGATGAAGGGGTAGAGTCAGTCATCAGCAAGTTTGCAGATGACACAAAGTTAGGGGCAGATGTTAGTCAATTAGAGGGTAGAAAGGCTCTGCAGAGGGACCTCGACCGACTGGAAAGATGGGCAGAGTCCAATGGGATGGCTTTCAACAAGTCCAAGTGCCGAGTGCTGCACTTTGGCTACGGCAATCCCATGCAGAGCTATAGGCTGGGGTCGGAGTGGCTGGAGAGCTCCCAGACAGAGAGGGACCTGGGGGTACTGATCGACAGCCACCTGAATATGAGCCAGCAGTGTGCTCAGGTGGCCAGGAGGGCCAATAGCATTCTGGCCTGCATTAGGAATAGTGTGGCCAGCAGGAGCAGGGAGGTCATAGTGCCCCTGTACTCTGCTCTGGTTAGGCCGCACCTTGAGTACTGTGTCCAGTTCTGGGCTCCTCAGTTTAAGAAGGACATTGAGACACTTGAGCGTGTCCAGAGAAGGGCAACAAGGCTGGTGAGAGGCCTTGAACACAAGCCCTATGAGGAGAGGCTGAGGGAGCTGGGATTGTTTAGCCTGGAGAAGAGGAGGCTCAGGGGTGACCTTATTGCCCTCTACAACTACCTGAAGGGTGGTTGTAGCCAGGAGGGAGTTGGCCTCTTCTCCCAGGCAACCAGCACCAGAACAAGGGGACACAGTCTCAAGCTGCGCCAGGGGAGGTTCAGACTCGAGGTGAGGAGGAAGTTCTTCACCGAGCGAGTCATTCGGCATTGGAATGGGTTGCCCAGGGAGGTGGTTGAGTCATCGACCCTGGAGGCGTTCAAGGGGAGATTGGACGTGGCACTTGGTGCCATGGTCTAGTCATGGGGTCTGTGGTGTCAGGTTGGACTCGATGATCCTCGAGGTCCTTTCCAACCTAAGTGATACTGTGATACTGTGATACTGTGATACCCAATAAGTGTGACCCGGACCTTCAGCTGAAACCACCCCTCGGACAGGTTTAGCCTCTCCTGAGGGAGAAAATACCCAAACAGCTTTACCTAACAGATTCTTTTCTCTAACAACAGGAACTCTATCACCTTCTACTTTCTGTAGCAAATCTGAATGCGCAGGTCCAGCTCAGTTCGCTGAACCTCTACTCTTTGCCTGCCAGGTTGCTTGTGCTAAATGTTTTTCCCAGTTTTTCAAAGATCCACCCCCCATGGCTTATAAGAGTGGTCTTCAACAAATCGTTGTAACATTCAATCTTCCCTGAAGCTGGTGCATAGTAGGGAATATGGAATGGAAAATCCACTCAATGCCATGCTCTTTTGCACAGTTCTTTACAAGGTTGTTCTTGAAATGAGTTCCGTTGTCTGACTCAATCCTCTCTGGAGTTCTGTGTCTCCGCAGGATTTGTCTCTCCAGACCGAGAATGGTATTGCGTACAGTTGCATGTGGAACTGGATAAGTTTCCAACCATCCAGTGTTTGCCTCTACCATAGTAAGCACGTATTGCTTACCAGAACGAGAACGTGGTAGAGTGATGTAGTCAATCTGCCAAGCTTCACCATACTTGTACTTGGACCATCTGTCACCATACCACAAGGGCTTAATTAATTTTGCCTGCTTAATAGCAGCACAAATGTCACAGTCCTGGATGACTTGTGTCTATGGATCTGTCACGAGCCCACTGGTATGTTGCATCACTGCCTTTATGTCCTGACGAATCATGAGCCCACCGAGTTAAGAATATCTCACCTCGGTGTTTCCAGTCGAGATCAAGATCAGAGTCCATGTCTACTTGAGAAACTCTTGCAGCTAGATCTGCCTGATGGTTGTGTTGATGTTCCTCAGTAGCTTTGCTCTTAGGAATGTGAGCATCGATGTGTCTCACCTTCACTGGAATTCTCTGGACTCAAACAGCAATGTCCTGCCACAGGTCAGCTGCTCAAATGGGTTTTCCTTTCCTCTTCCAACCATTCTTTTTCCAGTTCTTTAGCCAACCCCATAGAGCATTGGCTACCATCCATGTGTCGGTGTAGAGATGAAGCTTTGGCCATCTCTCATGTTCAGCTATGTCGAGAGCTAGCTGGACAGCTTTTACCTCTGCGAACTGACTGGATTCTCCTTCTCCATCTTTCGCTTCTGCAACTCGGCGTGTTGGACTCCACACTGCAGACTTCCACCTTCACTTGTTTCCGATAAGACGACAGGAACTGTCTGTGAACAAAGCATACTTCTTCTCATCATCCGAAAGGTCATTGTAAGGAGGAGCCTTCTCAGCACGAGTTACTTTCTCCTCTGGAGTTTTAGCACAGTTGGTACCTTCAGGCCAACTTGAGATCACCTCCACTAGACCAGGTCTTTCAAGATTTCCCATTCGAGCTCTCTGTGTTATCAGAGCCTTCCACTGGACCAGGTTGAGTCTGTGGCATGATGTGGTGCGGAGCCTTTGCCTTTGAACATCCAATTCAAAACTGGTAATCTGGGAGCTAAGAGAAGTTGTGATTCAGTTCCAATTACTTCAGAAGCTGGTTTTACTCCTTCATAGGCAGATAGAATCTCTTTCTCTGTTGGAGTATAATTTGCCTCTGAACCTCTGTAACCTCGACTCCAGAAACCAAGAGGTCGTCCACGTGTCTCACCTGGAGCTTTTTGCCACAAGCACCAGGTTGGACCATTGTCACTTGCAGCCGTGTACAAAATGTTCTTAATGTCTGGACCATCTTGGACAGATCCCAGACCCACTGCTTGAACTACCTCTTGCTTTATCTGGTCAAAGGCTGCTTGTTGTTCAGGTCCCCAGTGGAAATTGTTTCTCTTTCGAGTCACATCATACAGAGGTTTCACAATCTGACTGTATCCAGGAATGTGCAGTCTCCAAAATCCCACTATCTCCAAGAAACGTAGGGTCTCTTGCTTGTTTGTGGGATTTGCCATAGTAGAGACTCTATTTACCACATCCACTGGAATGTGTCGGCGTCCATCCTGCCACCACACTCCCAGAAACTGAATTTCTGTGGTAGGTCCTTTCACCTTGTCTCGCTTGATGGCAAAACCTGCATTCAGAAGAATGTCAATGATTTTGTTACCTTTCTCAAAGACTTCTTCAGCAGTTTTACCCCAGACAATGATATCATCGATGAACTGGATGTGTTCTGGAGCAGTGCCTTTCTCCAGAGCATCGTGGATTACTGCATGACAGATGCTTGAGCTGTGGATCCGGCCCATTGGCAGTCTGTTGAAAGTGTACTGGATTCCTCTCCAGGTGAAAGCAAACTGAGGCTTGCATTCCTCTGCTATGGGAATAGAGAAAAACGCATTAGCAATGTCTATGGTAGCATACCATTTGGCCTCTTTGGATTCCAGCTCATACTGGAGTTCCATCATGTCCGGTACTGCTGCACTCATAGGCGGAGTTACTTCATTCAGGGCTCGGTAGTCCACTGTCAGACGCCCGTCTCCAGTCTGCTTCCGCACAGGCCACACTGGACTGTTGAAAGGTGAATGAGTTTTGCTGACGAATTTCAGAGGTACGCCTCCTTCTCTTTTATCTAGGCTTAATAATGAACCATGCTCTGGACACCTTTTTCTCCTGGCGCAAGGAAAACAGCAGATACACATTAGTTATCACCAGCAGCAGGATTACATACATCAAATAAATCACCTTTGGTTCCCAGCCATAACTTAAAACTACTCTTTCACCTACTGGCATCTTAAACTCCGTTATCTCAATCGGGAGAGTGCTAGAGGTCACATTCCTGTATCTGGTAGGCCAGAAGAATTCCAGACAGCGATCATATAAAAGCTGGATTTTATACATAAACCACAAATATAACTTCTGCATCAAATATTTACCCAGGTGATTGATAAGGAGGCCCAGACAATACTTGTAGATCAGAACCGAGCATATTGAGAATATCAATTGCTTAAAAATTCGAAGCACCTTCATGTTTGCTTCTCCGAGTCAAGCAAGCAATAAATCAAGCTAATTATCTGCCCCATGTTGGGCGCCAAAATAAAGAAATGTCGTGGGTTTGAGAGAAGGGCTTAGCCTTCTCTCCCCCACAAAGAGGAAGGAAAAAAAAACCACAGCTAGCCCAACTGGAGAAGCAAAGGGAAAAATGGTATATTGACAAGCAATTTTAGGGATTGCAGGATGTGTACACAATTTACAGTATTTACAACATATATACAGAAATATACAGCAAAGTAAAATAAAACAATAATACAGGAACGAAATTCCCTCCTCTGGAGGAGGGTTCCCCCTCTGTACCCCCTTCTCTCCCATTTTTCCCCAAAGAGGGTTAGAAAGAGATAAAAAGAGCAGTTATTAATAAAGCAGAATATTAGTAGGCCTTAGTTGCTTATCTGTTCAAGGTCACTCTGGCAAGGAGCCCAGAAGCAGATGAGCTGGAAAGGTAGAAGGAAAGGAGTGAACTGAGGAAAGTTCCAGCTGCACCTAAACTTAAAACTGCATTCCAGCAATCCACCAATGAAATTAGTTTAGAATATCTGATTGTTTTCGTTAATATTCCAAAACATTCAGCCATAGTGTCCCAGCACTGTCTCTTTTCTTAAAGGCACAGCCTCAAACGGTCACACCTGGCAGCACTGGGTAATGGGTGGACTCGATGATCTTGAAGGTCTTTTCCCATGATTCTGTCTTTACTTTCTTACCTTTTCTCACAGGTTGAGGGCTTTGAACTGGAGCCCATGCCGCAGTGCATGGGAAGAAGGCAAACCCAAAGAAATACCTCATCTTTACACCATCACTGCTTTAGCCTGGAAGAGGGATGGTTCACGCATCTGTGCGGTTTGTATCAGCAGCCCTGAGCCCAGTAGCCTCACCCGGGACACTTACACAGGCTCCTGACACTTACACATAGCTTACCAGGGAGAGCTTTTGAGATTGGTCACGCCATGGCCTGGGTGTGCGGTGCACAGTGCCCAGGTTGAGACCTTTTGTGAGGGACACTGCTGCAGTCAGGTGTGCAGAGTGTAAAGCTGTAAAGTATCTTGGGTGACATGTGATGTCTCTTGGGTGGCAGCAGTCCTCTTTTTATCACAGAAGCATAATTAAGCCAGCACAGCTTCTGTAGAGCACTCCCGTGATAGAATGGAATGGAATGGAATGGAATGGAATGGAATGGAATGGAATAGAATAGAATTAACCAGGTTGGAAGAGACCTTCAAGATCATTGCGTCCAACCCATCATCCAACACCATCTAATCAACTAAACCATGGCACCAAGCACCCCATCCAGTCTCTTCCTAAACACCTCCAGTGATGGTAACTCCACCAACTCCCTGGGCATCCCATTCCAATGGCCAGTCTCTCTTTCTGTGAAGAACTTCTTCCTAACATCCAGCCTAAACCTCCCCTGGTGCAGCTTGAGACTGTGTCCTCTTGTTCTGGTGCTGGTTGCCTGGGAGAAGAGACCAACCCCCACCTGGCTACAACCTCCCTTCAGGTAGTTGTAGACAGCAATAAGGTCTCCCCTGAGCCTTCTCTTCTCCAGGCTAAGCAACCCCAGCTCCCTCAGCCTCTCCTCATAGGGCTTGTGCTCCAAACCCCTCCCCAGCTTTGTTGCCCTTCTCTGGACACCTTCCAGCAAGTCAACATCTTTCCTAAACTGAAGGCCCAGAACTGGACACAGGACTCAAGGTGTGGCCTAACCAGTGCTGAGTCCAGGGGCAGAATGACTTCCCTGCTCCTGCTGGCCACACTGTTCCTGATACAGGCCAGGATGCCATTTGCCCTCTTGGCCACCTGGGCACACTGCAGGCTCATGTTCAGCCTACCATCAACCAGTACCCCCAGGTCCCTCTCCACCTAGCTGCTCTCCAGCCACTCTGACCCCAGCCTGTAGCACTGCATAGGGTTGTTTTGGCCGATGTGCAGAACCCGGCACTTGGATGATCATTCTTTCCTCTGAGCACTTGTGGGAAGCAGAATGGAAATTAATCTGTTTCTTATGCTCTGTTTATCTTATACTCTGTTTATTTCAGAGTTCTCTTCTACTTTCAGCCGTTGGGACTTGATCTGGGTCTTTCTCTGTTCAGTTAAATAATTCTTGAAAGTATTTTAGTCTTTCTGCAAATCCTCCAGTATTCTGTTGATAACTCCTAAAGCACTTTAAATTATTTAGGAAGGTTGCTTTTTATAAACTCTAAGATTTTTTTGCATCTCTCTCTGTTCAGCAATCAAAAATCCCTGAAATATTTTCAGAGAATTAATAGAACATGTGGAAAAAATCTTGCAGAAAAGGGGAAGGGGCTAAGGGATAGGAGACTGATGAAAGGATTGGGGGTGTTATAACGAAAGATAAAAAGGCCCAGAAGGCAAATTGCATCTTGGGCTGCATCAAAAGAAGTGTGGCCAGCAGATTGAGAGAGGTAATTCTGCCACTTTGCTCTGGTAAGACTTCACCTGTAGTACTGCATCCAGCTCTGGAGCCCACAATACAGGAAGGACATGGAGCTGATGGAGCAGGTCCAGAGGAAGGCCACAAAAATTATCAAGGGGTTGGAGCACCTCTGCTACAAAGACAGGATGAGGGAGCTGGGGTTGTTCAGCCTGGAGAGGAAAATGCTCTGGGGAGACCTAATAATGACCTTCCAGCACCTGAAGGGCACAAAGTGGTGGAGTCACCATCCCTGGAGCTGTTGTGCTGGGTTGAGGCAGCCCCCTTCCCCACCCCTGGCAACAATAAACACTCAGACAAACGGATTGCAAAAGTGATGGAAAGTTTAAATAGAAAGCAGTGAACATTTACAGAAAGCCAAAAGCACAGTGACAAAGAAAGATCCCAAAACAAACCCAGAGAGATCCCATCCCCACCTGAGGGTACACCCAAAACCCTCAGGGCTCCTTCTTCCCCCCCCACTGATAGGCTAGTCTCAGCTGGCCAGGTCTGAGACTGCCCATCCCCCCGTGGCCTTGGGCCTAGCCAGGCCCAAAGCCAGGAGGCATCTCCCCCAGTTACCGGCTGACGGAGGAGGAAGAGAAAGAGGAATTGCTAGACTCCGCACTGGATCTTATAGTGTTGCAAAGAATTGTGGTAGGAAATACTACATAATTTCCTGTGTCCACCCCTCTGGGCTGGACTTCTGGACACAGGAAGTAAACATTGCAGGGGGCACCCAGCTCAAACTGCAACAGCTGTTTAAGAGGGGATTGGACGTGGCACTTGGTGCCATGGTTTAGTAGTCATGAGGTCTTCCTGACAGGTTGGACTTGATGATCTTTGAGGTCTTTTCCAACCTTATTGATTCTATGATTCTACAAGAAGGATGGAAAGAAACTATTTATAGAGGTCTGTAGTGATAGGACGAGGGGCAGTGGTTTCTAACTAGACGAGAGTAGATTTAGATTACATGTTAGGAGCAAGTTCTTTGCTATGAGGGTGGTAGAGCACTGGAACAGGGATGTGTTGAGGACCCATATCTGGACATATTCAAGGTGAGGCTTGACAGGGCTCTGGGCAACCTGATCTACTTGAGGATGTCCCTGCTTACTGCAGAGGAGGTTGGATTAGATGACCTTTGTAGATGCTGCATCAAGAGAAGTGTGACCAGCAGGTCAAGGGAGGTGATTCTCCCCCTCTACTCAGCTCTGGTGAGACCACACCTGGAGTACTGTGTCCAGTTCTGGAGCCCCTATTGCAAGAGGGATATGGAGGTGCTGGAAGGTGTCCAGAGAAGGGCCACGAGGATGATCAGAGGGCTGGAGCACCTCTCCTATGAGGACAGACTGAAAGAGTTGGGGCTGTTCAGTCTGGAAAAGAGAAGGCTCTGAGGTGACCTAATTGTGGCCTTCCTGTATCTGAAGGGGGCCTACAAGAAGGCTGGTGTGACCACTTGAGGCTGTGCCTTTAAGAAAAGGGACAGTGCTGGGCCACTATGGCTGAATGTTTTGGAATATTAATGAAAACAATCAGATATTCTAAACTCATTTCATTGGTAGATTGGTAGAATGCAACTTTAAGTTTTGAGTTCAGTTGAAACTTTTCTCAGTTCTCTCCTTTCCTTCTCCCTTTCCAGCTCATCTGCTTCTGGGCTCCCTGCCAGAGCGACCCTGAACAGATAAGCAACTAAGGCCTACTAATATTCTGCTTTATTAATAATTACCTTTTCTCTCTTTCTAACCCTCTTTGGGAAAAAAGGGAGGTAGGGGGAGAGAAGGGGGTACACGGGAGAACCCTCCTCTGCCACGGAGGAGGGAATTTTCATTCCTGTATTATTGTTTTTTTTACTTTGCTGTATATTTCTGTATATATGTTGTAAATACCGTAAATTGTGTACATATCCTGCATTTTCCACATTGCTTGTAAAATATAGCATTTCCCTTTTGCTTCTCCAGTTGAGTTAGCCGTGGTTATTTTTCCTCTTTATGGGGGAGAGGAGGCTAGGCCGTTCTCTCCAAACCACCACAGCTGGGGAGGGACTTCTCAGGATATCAGGTAGTGATAGGACTAGGGGGAATGGAATGAAGCTGGAGGTGGGGAGATTCAGGCTGGTTCAGGTGAGGAGGAAGTTCTTCGCCAAGAGAGTGGTGAAGCCCTGGAATGGGTTGTCCAGGGAGGTGGTTGAGGCCCCGTCCCTGGAGGTGTTTAAGACCAGGCTGGATGAGGCTCTGGCCCGCCTGATCTAGTGTGGGGTGTCCCTGCCCATGGCAAGGGGGGTTGGAACTAGATGATCCTTGTGGTCCCTTCCAACCCTGACTGATACTATGATCCTATGATCTCTTCCACAGAACCATTTCATGATTCTGTGATTCTGCTGGAAGGGAGGAGATTGGGAAACTTTGAGGAGAAGTGGGAAACAGAAGGATCATGGGGAATATGAGGATAAAGATGATTTTGTAACCTCTCCTCTTCCTCTGCCATGTACATGCCAATATTGGGTAAGCTGTTTCTCTGAGAATTTCTCAGTCTTGCTGTCCTCAAGATGGACTGCCCTTCATGCATCAGGGGGCTTGAGCTTTGTTCCCTAGACAGCCAGGACTCATGGATTTCGCTCTCACCTCTGATCTTCTCCATTTACGTGTGGTCTGGAATGTCTCTCCTCAGCAGAATTCTCTGACTGTGTGCAATGTTTGTTTCCCCACCGCACTCTGTGTGGGGCAGTTGAACAATTTGACTGCTGCCTTCGCAGGAGCATTTACAAAAATAAATTTGAAATGACCTATGTGGGACCAAACCAGGTTAAGAGTTTCATGATGAAAAAGAGATGCTTACTGAAAGTAGGTGATTTTGGAGTTCTGCACCTATGGTTTCTTCATAGCACCTTGTCAGGACAGGCATAGGGGATATTCCAGGTACAGGGTCACAGCTGGGTGGAACTTGACTGGAAGCAAAGAGAGTGGAGTTATCTGTGTGGGTACCTCCATGCCAAGTGCAGGTTCCTTAAGTGGTTTAATTTCAGCCCAGCTCTACCTCATTCAAAATCAGGTGATAAGATGAGCTAGCAGTGGAGGCACCCTGCAGAGAGGGCAGGACTCTTGTCCTCAGTAGCCTGAGAAGTCCTCCAATTAAACTAGTAGTTTCTAAATGGCAAAAGTGAGAATCCTGCACTTCTACTGCAGCTGTCATCCCATACAACAGGAATAATGAGATTACTTTAAAAAAGCAGAGTGAAGTGATGTGAGGAAAATCTAAATACCCCTAGTATCATCTGTTGCACAGTCTTCCATGAGGCAAGGAGTCTGTTCTTCCTCTGTGCAAGGCCTCATTGTTTCCCCCCCACTTTCTGCAGGTCATTGTGAAGAACCTCTCAACAGGAACTGGAGTCGTGTTGAAATCCCAGTGTGGTTATGAGATTGATGAGGTGAAGATCTTGGGGAAAGACAGATATCTGGTGGCTCATACCTCAGACACCTTATTGCTGGGTGACATCAGCTCCAACAAGCTCAGTGAGGTACTGCAAAATCTGTGACATTCCCTGCATGTCAGATGCTTAACTTTGTAACTAAGAATGTGTTTTCTGTGTGGGAACAATGCATCTATTTTCAAAGGGTCCTAGAATAATTCAGGATGGAAGGGACCTTGGGAGGTCTCTTATCAAGCTTCCTACTCAAAGGAAGATATTAAATTCAGTTGTTGCTCTGATCCCCCAGTTTCTCTGGTCCCCAGTCTTTACTGTCCTCTTAGGGGAAAGCTTTATTCCTAAGCCTTGTTGGAATCACTGTTTTAATTTATGGCTGTTTCTCACCCTTTTGCTGTGCATCTGCCAAAAAAAACCCCTGGCATCTCCTTACTAAAGGTCTCTTAAATCTCCCCTTCTCAAGGCTGAAGAAGCCTAGTTCCTTCAGCTTCACTTCACAGTGCAAGGGCTTCATCCCCAATCATCTTGATGGCCCTCTGCTGAACTTGCTTCAGTCTATCCATGTCATTCCTTTACTAGGGGGTCCAAAACTAGATGTTATACATCTGTGCATTCCAGATGCGAAGGTATGAATATTAGTGTGTTTTCAAGCCCCATTCATGACTGAAGTGCCACAGCTTATGTCATCTCTGGTGTCAAACAGCTCATGCCCTCAGCCTTCCAGTGCTGAGTGCTGAGCCATATGCTAAGCCTAGGTGGTAGGTTAGTGTCTGACGAAAACACTAAACAGGCTTCATGATGCATTTACTTTGTTCACAGGGGTATCATATACTTCTAATGAGTCCAGTGGTGTGCTATTCAATCTAGCTAGGAGCAGGAGTTCCTGGCTACAGATCTGAGTTGGAAGTTACTGTATTTGGCAATCCATCTGAAAATCTGGCCAGACTAAATCTCTTGGGTTTCTCTACATCATACTGAACACAGGTGTTTTCTCCCCCTGTGACCGTTTGAGGCTATGCCTTTAAGAAAGGGACACTGTGACTGAATGTTTTATAAACAAAGGACAGGTCTAAACTAATTTCATTGGTGGATTGGTAGAGTACTGCCTTAAGTTTTGATTCCCGCAGAGACTTTTCACAGTCTTGAACTTTTCCCTCCTCCTTTCGCAGCTTGCGGCTTCTAGGCTTTCTGCCAGACTGACCTTGGACTGATAAGCGTGAGGCCTGCAAAAATCTACTAACATTTTGCTCTAACCATACAACTGCTTTTAACAACTGCTCCTTTTCTCTCTTTCTAACCCTCTCTGGGGAAAAAGGGGAGAGAAGGGGGTACAGGGGGGGAGCCCTCCTCCTGGTGGGGGAGGGGAATCTCATTCCTGTGTTACTTTGTTGTATATTTCTGTGTATATGTTGTAAATACTGTAAATTGTGTGTGTGTATATATATCCTGCAGCCCCTAAAAACCGCTTGTAAATATAGCACATTCCTTTGCTCATCCGGCTGTGATTACCTGTGGTTTTTTTTTCCCTTCACTTACGGGGGGGAGAAGGCTGGGGCCTTCCCCTCAACCCTCAACACCCCCCCGACCACTTGCCTGTCGTCATCACAGTAACTGTTGTGTTACCCAGTACTCTTCTCAAATTACATATCAGTTGGTTCCTCACTGGCACTATGCTTATCAGTCATTGCCAACACGACCCCAAAAAAGAAGTGTTTCAACTACATGTAGTGTGGAGATTCCTATCCCACAAATGGTAGCACTGATCCTGTGGCGATAACTGGAGGCAAAGGGTCTATTGGGATGCTGTTTGTAATAAAATTAGTCTGAGGAATGTGGAGAAATGTCTGTGAAAGCATAGGCTGGAGGGAGTACATTGGTCACACCAAGGCCTCTTGTCCAGAAGACAATAAGAGGTGACACAAAGAGAGAAGGAGTCTGAAGCAGAAGTTAAAAAAAGAGAAAGGGAAGTGAAGAAGTTGAAGGCTGGGAACAACTGAACACCAGCACTGACAGCTTAGGAGCTGAAACATGGTCTCTTCTGCAGTGTTTTAATTCCTTCTGCCTATTGTGGGAGTAGGGATCTGCACACAAAGCCTGCAGGATGGTCCCTGCAGGAACTCCAGCCTGGCATTTGCTCATTGCATGCCATTTCTTTGCAGGTGGCCTGGCAAGGATCTGGAGGAAATGAGAAGTTCTTCTTTGACAATGAGAATGTAAGTTGGCTGGGACAGGATGGTACCCATGAGTGGTGAGTCCAGCTCGTCTGCTTCTGGGCTCCCTGCCAGAGTGACCTTGAACAGATAAGCAACTAAGGCCTACTAATATTCTGCTTTATTAATAACTGCTCTTTTTATCTCTTTCTAACCCTCTTTGAGGAAAAAGGGGAGAGAAGGGAGTACAGGGGGGGAACCCTCCTCCAGAGGAGGGAATTTCGTTCCTGTATTATTGTTTTATTTTACTTTGCTGTATATTTCTGTATATATGTTGTAAATACTGTAAATTGTGTATATATCCTGCATTCCCCGAAATTGCTTGTAAATATAGCATTTTTCCCTTTGCTTCTCCGGTTGGGCTAGCTGTGGTTTTTGTTTCCTTCCTGTTTGTGCGGGAGAGCAGGCTAAGCCTTTCTCTCAAACCCACCACACCAGGTCACCTTTAAACCATGTTCCTCAGCACCACAACTACACAACTTTTAAACCCCTCCAGGGATGAGAACTCCATCAGGGACTGACAACCCTTTCAGAGAAAAAGTTGTTCCTCATGTCCAACCTAAACTTCCTCTGGCACTACAGGAGACTGTCTCCTCCTGTCATGTCTCTTGCTCCTTGGCAGAAGAGACCGATCCTCACCTTGCTCCAACCTCATTTCAGGAAGTTGTAGGGAGCCTTCTTGGCCACCCAGGTATACTGCTGACCCGTATTCAGTGCCTATCAACCAACAACCCCATCAACAATTCCCCCATTCCAGAGTGTTGCATGGGATTGTTGTGACCCAAGTGCAGGACATGAAGAACTGTGTACAGCTGAAGAATGCTGCTTTGCAATGGAGAGACCTTACCATCAGGCACCATACCTGTCATAGCTGCCAATGATGGCAGACTGGCCACCAGGACTGGCAGCTGCTGTGGTGAACTCCTTCTCTGACGAGTCCCGGCTGTAGTCAAAGGTTTGGATCATATTGCCCTCCTTCCCATAAGTTACAATCTTCTTATCACAGCCTGCAGCCACAATGCTGTTGGAAGCCCATGCAAGGGCATAAGGAGGATGGGTGCACCACAAATTTACCCTTCAACAGACAAGAAAGGACATCCTGAAAATGTGAATGGCTCTAGCCCCAAACCGGCTTCTGCATTCAGTTATCACAGTGAGACCAGTATGAGGCCTTCTATAGAGTCCAGTTCATGTAGATTGCTTTGTCTGCCTGCCACAGGCCATAGGAAGGTAGGCAGAAACCAGGACTGTGCCACTACTCCATTTATTTAACTGGGAGAGAAGATTCCTGATGGCAGTAGGAAGGCCAGCATCATTAACCAGCCTAGGCTGCACTCTTAACAGCAGTTTGTCTATGGGCTTTCAGTGTATCCTGGTAGAGGACAGACAAGCTGGAGAGAAAAGAGCTTGAGGCACAGAGAATCCTTTTGTGGAGGAGCAGGAGGCTCAGGAGAAATGTTGAGTGTCTTGAGTACCCTGTCCAAAGACAGAGTGTGAGCTTGAGATGAGGGTTAACTGGGATAATTATATATTGCCTTAGGAGAAGGTGACAAGAGCTGTTCCCTGGAACTCTGTCCTGTTGAGCATCATTCTTCTGGACACTCTAACATCAGGTCTTTCCAGACACTTGAAAAACCTCATGTTTCATATACAAAACCCTCATTTCCCCCTCTTATCACTGCACTCAGTGCATTTCAAAGCATCTAGTCTCTTCATCAATACTCAAAAAAACCTTATTCTGCTGAATGCTGACTGCAGCTTCTCTCCAGACCTCCCTCGATGGCCTGATCCCTTTCCAGAACTCTTGAGCTGTGGAGGAGACTGTGCAAAGAGGAGTTTTGCCCCTTGAAGAAGGATCTTTGATATCTGTGATTCACCTGAGCCCTCATCATCAAAGAAGAAGTGTACTATGGTTCCATCTGCATGGCCAGACAGGATTCCCTTCCCTGACACACTGCAAAGAAACACAGACAGGATGATGCAATATTGCAGTACTATTTGCAGCTTTATTATCATATCCTGGCCCAAAGGAGCTGCTCCCAGGGTCATTGTTGATGTTTCTCATCAAGGAAACCTTCACCAAATATGACCTGGGTGATGAACATAAGAGTATCTAGTATCTTCATCAGTGTCTGTAAAAACAAAGCAGACACAAGCTTGGGGAGCAGAGAGGAGAGTGGCCAGTTCAATGTCTTCACCATGTAAAATCACTATACCAAACTTCCTGTATTATTAAACCGGGGGGGGCTAAGTAACCTTAAATAAAACAATTACTATGGGCACAATTTCTTATAGGAAGGCAAATCAAACAACCCTTGCACTGGAATTCTTCCAGAACTGACACTGGGTAGTGTGACTTCAGGAATCCTTGAATGTAATACAGTTTAGAGAAGAAACACCTGGACAAATGTGTCAGGCCTAAGTCCATTATTTGTAGCATAAATGTCTTGTGCACCTCTTGACACAAGCAGGGAGAAGAGAGCAGGTAAGAAGAAACAGACCTAATGTAGCATACCCAGAAAAAAACCAACCATATATAGTGATGACTCAATTACAGAATCTAAACTCCAAAACAACCCAGGGATCATATACCTGTCCACTGATGACTGCAACCCCAGCCTTGTCATGGATACCATGACAGTAACAGTGTGATCTGTGTTTAAAAACAGAAGAAGAGGGAAAGCAAGTTGGGAGGAGGATTAGGGGAGAGGGAGAGGAAAGAAAATGGGGAAGAGAGGAGGAGAGCAAGGGAATAGAAACCTTCTGCAACAGAGGCAAAGGCAGGCAGACGTTGAAAGGACTTCACAGCAGCAGGAAGTCAGACTCCTAGGCTAATTTCAGGGAGGATTAATTTTTTTATCACTCAAAAACCATAATGATATCATACAGTGAAAATCCCACTGCCAGGACCAGGACATAGCTTACATTTTTTTAGGTGAAGGATACTAAAGTAGTTAAAATGAAATCTTAATTAAAATAATTTTAAATCACACTTTATTTTTCTCATGGTTTTACCTGGCAGAATTTTTTAACTTCTTTTTGGTAGCCCTTAAACTTGACTAGTGTTAGCAATTAGCCAGATGAAGCTAACAAAATTAATCTTTATGAAGTCATGGACTCAAACAAATCAACACAGCCTGAAATGTGTTTGAGGAACCATCACACTCCATGGGCCAGTGTGGCACAGAGAGGTATCAGATTTTAGAAAGGAATCCTTCAAGGAAGCAAGGAATTTTATTATCTCAACAGCAGAAGGACACTGTGGCACCCTCCCACAGCAGCACCAGGTATGTCAAGGCCCACAGTGGCCTGCCCACTTAGTCTCCTGAGACTAAGCCACAGTGTAAGCCAGTGTAAGCCACAGCAATGCCATACTCACTTGGAAGTTAGTGAGACCACATATGAATCTGTCCCATAAATGGTGGAAGACTTGTTGTTCTTTGTGTTAGTTAAACGAACCTGATAAAGAGAATCTGATCAATGGTGCTTCTGCCTGCAAAATGTGGGTTTACCCCCATGTCACATCCCCAGAGGTTTCCCAGTCCATGGCCACAGGAAGCTCATTGCTTTCTGATGGGTTGGAGAAGAAGTGGAAAAGTTGGAGTCATACCATTTCCCCATTTCTAGAAAGGCTCAGGAAAAGGACCAAATGGTCCAGTAGAACCCCCAAGCACTAACAGGGAACCAAACCCAGGAAATTCAAGTCAGTGGTGTTATCCCTTCGTTGCTACACACAGTAACAGCTCCTACAGCTGGGTTAGGAACTGGCTGGATGGCCGAGCCCAGAGAGTGGTGGTGAATGGTGCCACATCCAGCTGGCGGCCAGTCAGTAGTGGAGTCCCCCAGGGATCAGTGCTGGGCCCCATCCTCTTTAACATCTTTATTGATGATCTGGATGAGGGCATTGAGTCCATCATCAGTAAATTTGCTGATGAAACCAAGCTGGGGGCAGGAGTTGATCTGCTAGAGGGTAGAGAGGCTCTGCAGAGACCTCGACAGGCTGGACAGATGGGCAGAGTCCAACGGCATGAGATTTAACACATCCAAGTGCCGGGTTCTGCACATCGGCCACAACAACCCCATGCAGTGCTACAGGCTAGGGTCAGAGTGGCTGGAGAGCAGCCAGGCAGAGAGGGACCTGGGGGTGCTGGTTGATGGTAGGATGAACATGAGCCTGCAGTGTGCCCAGACATCCAAAAGGGCCAATGGCATCCTGGCCTGCATTAAGAACAGTGTGGCCAGCAGGAGCAGGGAGGTCATTCTGCCCCTGTACACTGCACTGGTTAGGCCACACCTCGAGTACTGTGTCCAGTTCTGGGCCCCTCAGTTTAGGAAGGACGTTGACTTGCTGGAACAAGTCCAGAGAAGGGCAACGAAGTTGGTGAGGGGCTTGGAACACAAGCCCTATGAGGAGAGACTGAGGGAGCTGGGGCTGCTTAGCCTGGAGAGGAGGAGACTCAGGGGTGACCTTATTGCTGTCTACAACTACCTGAAGGGGGGTTGTAGACAGGCAGAGGTTGGTCTCTTCTCCCAGGCAGCCAGCACCAGAACAAGAGGACACAGTCTCAGGCTGCGCCAGGAGAGGTTCAGGCTGGAGGTCAGGAGGAAGTTTTACACAGAGAGAGTGATTGCCCATTGGAATTGGCTTCCTGGGGAGGTGGTGGAATCGCCATCACTGGAGGTGTTCAGGAGGAGACTTGACAGGGTGCTTGGTTGCATGGGTTAGTTGATTAGGTGGTGTTGGATGATAGGTTGGATGCGATGATCTTGAAGGTCTCTTCCAACCTGGTTTATTCTATTCTATTCTACCCTGCAGCCCAGGTGCTTGAAAAAGCCCCTACATAGAAAACAAAACCAGGCATATAACAAACTTCTCTACCTTTCCTTCAGCAAGACCAAAGACAATGACATTCTCTGCTGGCCACGACAAGCAGGTCACAGCACTCTGCCGAGAAGGAGGTAAAAAAAAAGAGGTAAGAGCTCCACCCTGCTTAGCTCTTGCCCCATTGCTACATAAGACAGCTCATGAACAGTAAGACCACTCAAAGCAAGAAGAAGAAGAGATGGGGGCATTTGGACAGACTTTAAAGTAGGATTGAGGCTAAAGCTTAAACTAGGTCAGAGTGAGCTGGGGTAGAGCACAGGCTCGGAAGGGCTGAAGCAAAGCATCAGTGCTATACTAGTTGTGTTCAGCGTGGATGCTCTTCTGAGAGGATTACTTTTTGATCAGATATGTGGTTTTCCACATATGCTGCTGTTGAATGTACAAAACCATAGGTATTTTAAAAGAAACAAGCCTCACAGCCTCACAACAGGGTGGTGTGCTTGGCTACTGGTGCACAGAAGCCAAAAGTGCACACATTCATTGTGAACCCAGGCAGGACACCTTGCTTCATAAGAGCTGAACAGTGCCACTGTGTTCACAAGAGGTCTAAGAGGTTTTGCCAACGGCCAGACATGGTAAGGGCTCAATAAATGATCTCTCATATCAACTGAACACACCAAAAATGTGTATATACCAGTATATAGTTATAGGAGAAAACCAGGCACAGCAGTAAGAAACCACACATACAGCCTTAGAAAAAAAGAAGGATTTATTATGACAGAAATGGCAGAAAAGGCACAGGGAAGGAGAGAACAGAGAAATTCAGCACTGCAGTAAAAACACAAGAAGCTATCTGTGTGCTGTGCACAGCAACCCAGCCTGACCAATGTTTTGCTTCACTGATGGCCAGATGTGACCGTTTGAAGCTGCGCCTTTAAGAAAGGGACACTGTGACTGAATGTTTTATAAACAAAAGACAGGTCTAAACTAATTTCATTGGTGGATTGGTAGATTACAGCTTTGAACTCTGCATCCAGCAGAGACTTCTCTCAGTTTGCACTTTTTCCTCCTTTCGCGCTTGTGGCTTCTGGGCTTTCTGCCAGACTGACCTTGGAACTGATAAGCGTGAGGCCTGCAAAAAAAACCCACCTACTAACATTTTTGCTCTAATTATAACTGCTTTTAATCAACAATTGTTCCTTTTCTCTCTTTCTAACCCTCTGTGGGGAAAAAGGAGAGAGAAGGGGGTACAGGGGGAACCCTCCTCCTGGTGGGGGAGGGGAATCTCATTTCTGTGTTACTTTGTTGTATATTTCTGTGTATATATTGTAAATACTGTAAATTGTGTATATATATATATATATTCTGCAGCCCCTAAAAACCGCTTGTAAATATAGCACATTCCTTTGCTTATCCGGCTGTGGTTTTCTTTCAATTTTGTTTTTCCTTCACTTTGTGGGGGGGAGAAGGCTGAGGCCTTCCACTCAAATTTTTCGTGGCGCCCAACATGGGGCTCGATAATTAGCTTGATTTATTTCTTTATTCCTTTATTGATTTATTGCTTTATAGCTGGATTAGCAAAACATGAAGGTGCTGTGGATTTTGGAGCGTGGGTTTTTTTTTCAATTTTTGGGGCTCTGGTCTACAGATATTGCTTGGGTTTGATTCTGGATTACCTGGGTAAATATTTGATGCAGACAATTTATTTGTGGGGTATGTATCGAGTCAGACTTCTGTATGCACGCTGCGTAAATTTTTTCTGGCCAGTGAGATACAGGAATGTGACCTCTAGCACTCTCCCGATTGAGATAAAAGAGTTTAAGATCCCAGTAGGAGAAAGAGTAACATTAAGTGATGGCTGCGATGCGAAGGTGATTTATTTGATGTGTGTAATCCTGCTGCTGGTGATAACTAATGTATATTCGCTGTATTTTTGGTGTCAGGAGAGGAAGGTATCCAGAGTGTGTTTTGTTATTAAGCCTAGATCAAAGAGAAGGTGGCGTACCTCTGGGTCAGTCCCAGAGACATCTAGTAATGAGGAGTGTGAAGAATCTGTGTCAGTTAAAAAGAAGGCTAAAAAGTCTATTGGAAAAGCTGCTTTGAACGGTTTTGCCGCTGATTCTGGCAAGCTGCCAGGGGTGGCAGCAACTGCCAATATGGCGTCTCCTCCTTCTCCTCCCCCTGCATCTTCTTCGGCCATTAACGGAGCAAGGTCATTTCCGCCCACTCTCTCGGCGGGACTGGAAGCCACTGCCCCAGCAGCTGATTTGTCTCAGAACCTGTCAGCTTCTGTTAAGGTGGATGTAAATTCAAACACAGCTCCAATTAAAGTGCCTGTTTTAAAGACTAGAAGTGGAAAGACCAAAGATGATCCAGGAGCTAATGGAGAAGAGCAGGAGACTGATCCTGGTGAGGGACCCTCTACTAGAAAAATCCTGCTGAGGAGGAAGAGAAGGTTTGTTTTAAAGATATAGCTGAGTTAGTGAGATCGAAACAGGATAGAGATGCAGCTAGGACAGGAGGCAGCAGTGGTGGTTCCCAGCTTAAAGAGATCCTTAAGAGAGTGGCAGCAGGATTATGGGGACAACAAGTTGAGGAAGAGGAGGCAAAGGAGGAGTCAGATGACATTTCCGTCTGTTCCTCACCAAGGGAAGAGTTACGAAATGCCCGTAAAGATTACACCAGGGCAGATAAGGAGCCAGTTCTAGCTTGGCTTAGTAGGTGTTATGATACAGGTGCTCCAGCTCTAATAGTTGGAGACAAGTCAGCAGCTCAGTTAGGAACTCTCTCAAGGGATAATGGAATAGATAGACATCTAGGCAGGGTTCTCGGTAAGGTTAATCTGTGGATACGCCTTTTAATGGCGGTTGCCCTGAGATACCCTTCCCGAGATGATCTTCCATGGAATCCTAAACCCTGGACTACCATAGATGAGGGAATTAAGCGCTTGAGAGAATTTGCTGTTAGAGAGATACTCTATGGTGAACATGAAACTCTGAATCCTGATGACATTCCTGTGGGTAATGGTCTTGCTAAAAAGCTCATCAGGCTTGCTCCTTCTAATTATGCAAACATTCTGGCAAGCAGAATTGTGTCAAGAAATTATGGTGGAGCTCCTCCTACGGTTGGCCAATTCACTGATCAAATGAGACAATTGGAGGATAGCATGACATGTGTTTCTGTGGTTTCAGCCATTGAAACTCTGTCTGGTGAAATACAGAATTGCATGAGAGAGTTAAAGGATGAATTTAAAAACACCATATCCCAAATGGCACAAAGAGATAATTCCAATTCTTCCTCCTGGTGGATACAAGTTTCATCTGTGAGGAATAGACGTCCTCCAAGGAGGACATTCCAAAACAGATCAAATCAAACCAGACCACCAAGGCAGTCACGTAGGACTATTTGCATAACTCTGCGTGATCGGTTTGGTGAGAACATGAACCAGTGGGATGGCCAACCAACTTCTAAACTTTTCAGGAGACTAAGGGAATTGCAAAGTGGCAGAACCCGAGGTAGCAATACCAGAAGGGTAGCTGTTACTTCCACAGTTCCCCAGAACTAGTAGCTCCAACAGTGGCTGCAGCTATAACACTGCACACTGTGCACAATGCACATGTGGGCATGTTCCCCATAACTAGGGGTGCCCTGCCTCCCACCAGGGGGAGGAGAGGGATAATAGAGATAACAGAAACAATTGGGATGTGTACATCCAGTGGCCTGGCACTTCACAATTTCGGAAGTACAGGGCCTTGGTTGACACAGGAGCTCAGTGCACCATAATACCATCAAATTATCAGGGATCAGAGTCTATAACTATTCTGGGAGACACTGGTGGATCTCAAGAATTAAGTAAGGTGCAGGTTAATATAAGTTTATAGTTTCATAGTTTCATTCAGGGTTGGAAGGGACCACAAGGATCATCTAGTTCCAACCCCCCTGCCATGGGCAGGGACACCCCACACTAGATCAGGCTGGACAGAGCCTCATCCAGCCTGCTCTTAAACACCCCCAGGGACGGGGCCTCGACCACCTCCCTGGACAACCCATTCCAGGGTTTCACCACTCTCATGGTGAAGAACCTCCTCCTCACATCCAGCCTGAATCTCCCCACCTCCAGCTTCATTCCATTCCCCCTAGTCCTATAACTACCTGAGATCCTGAGAAGTCCTTCCCCAGCCTTCCTGTAGGCCCCCTTCAGATACTGGAAGGCGACAATTAGGTCACCTCGGAGCCTTCTCTTCTGCAGACTGTACAGCCCCAACTCCTTCAGTCTGTCCTCATAGGAGAGGTGCTCCAGCCCTCTGATCATCCTCGTGGCCCTTCTCTGGACACGTTCCAGCACCTCCACATCCCTCTTGTAATAGGGGCTCCAGAACTGGACACAGTACTCCAGGTGGGGTCTCACCAGGGCTGAGTAGAGGGGGAGGATCACCTCCCTCGACCTGCTAGCCACACTTCTCCTGATGCAGCCCAGGATCTGATTGGCTTTGCGGGCTGCAAGTGCACACTGAGAGCTCATGTTGAGCTTTTTGTCCACCAGCACCCCCAAGTCTCTCTCCTCAGGGCTATCCTCCAGCCAGGCACTGCCTAGCCTGTATTTGTGCCTGGGATTGCCTCGACCCAGATGCAGGACCCTGCACTTGCTCTTATTGAACTTCATGAGGTTGGCCTGTGCCCACCTCTCCAGCCTGTCAAGGTCCCTCTGGATGGCCTCCCTTCCCTCCAGCGTGTCTGCTGCACCACACAGCTTGGTGTCATCAGCAAACTTGCTGAGGGTGCACTCAATGCCACTGTCCATGTCCCCCACAAAGATGTTGAATAAGATAGGTCCCAGGACTGATCCCTGAGGGACTCCGCTTGTCACTGGCCTCCACTGGGACATGGAGCCATTGACAGCCACTCTTTGGGTGCGGCCATCAAGCCAGTTCCTTATCCATCTAGTGGTCCACCAATCAAACCCATGTGTCACCAGTTTGGAGACCAGGATGTGGTGCGGGACAGTGTCAAAGGCTTTGCTCAGGTCCAGGTAAACGACATCAGTTGCTCGCCCCTCATCTATTAATTTTGTCACCTGCTCATAGAAGGCCACCAGGTTGGTCAGGCAGGATTTGCCCTTGGCAAAGCCATGCTGACTGTTCCCAATCACCTCTTCACTATTCTTTTGAGCGAGTAGTGACTCCAGGAGGATCTGTTCCATGATCTTTCCAGGCACAGAGGTGAGACTGACTGGCCTGTAGTTCCCTGGTTCCTCCTTCTTGCCCTTTTTGAAGATGGGGGCAATGTTTCCCCTTTTCCAGTCTGTGGGGACTTCACCAGACTGCCAGGACTTTTGAAATATAATAGAGAGGGGTTTAGCAACCTCATCTGCCAGTTCTCTCAGTACCCGTGGGTGTAACCCGTCGGGTCCCATGGACTTGAACACTTTCAGGTTCTTCAGATGATCACGAACCTGATCTGCACTTACAATGGGCAGTTCTTCCTCCCCGTCCCTGGCTTTGACTTCCATAACATCAGGAGTGTGGCTAGAGGCCCTTGCAGTGAAGACTGAGGTAAAGAAGTTATTAAGTACCTCAGCCTTTTCCTCATCACAGGTGACCATGTCACCATTTTCTTTTCTGAGGGGGCCCACACCTTCCCTAGTCTTCTTCTTCCCATTAATATACCTGTAAAAGTTCTTAGTATTCCCTTTAATCTCCCTGGCTAGATTCAACTCAAACTCTGCTTTGGCTTTCCTGACCAGGACTCTTGCTGCTCGGGCAGCTTCCTTGTATTCCCCCTGTTCTACCTGTCCTTCCCTCCACTTCCTGTAGAGTTTCCTTTTAAGTAATAGTGTGTCCAGTAGCTCCTTGCCCATCCAGGCAGGCCTCCTAGCATTCTTACCTGCTTTTCTCTTTGTTGGTACACAGAGCTCCTGGACACAGAGGAGGTGGTCCTTGAATACTGACCAGCTGTCCTGGGTCCCTCTTCCCTCCAGGGCTTTGTCCCATGACACTTTGGCTAGCAGATCCCTGAAGCGATCAAAATCTGCATGCCTAAAGTCTAGGGTCATGAGCTTGGAATACTTCCTCCTGATTGCCCTGAGGATGTTAAATTCAACTGCTTCATGGTCACTGCAGCCAAGGCCGTCTATGAGCCTCACATTGCTTACCAGCCCTTCCCTGTTGGTGAGAACAAGGTCCACCATAGTACCATTTCTTGTTGGTTCCTCCACCATTTGGAGGAGGAAGTTGTCTTCTATGCAGTCCAGGAACATCCTGGATTGCTGGTGCCTTGCTGTGTTGTCCCTCCAGCAGTTTAACTGGTAAACAATGGAGGAAGCATACAGTTGTGACCGGACCTGATGCACCTTGTATTTTGGGAATTGATTTTCTGAGAGAGAAGCGTGTTTCAAAGACCCTAGAGGTTACAAATGGGCTTTTGGAGTAGCTTCTGTAGAAATTGATGGACAAAAACTAAAGCTGTCAGTGAGACCTGAGCTTTCTGATGAATCTGCAGTTGTGGGACAACATAAGATACAGGACACTAAATTGCCAGTTGCTTCTCAGACTGTGCATCACAGACAATACAGAACCAACCGTGACTCTTTGTTGCCCATTCAGAATCTGATTCGTCAGTTGGAGAGTCAGAAAGTCGTCAGCAAAACTCATTCACCTTTCAACAGTCCAGTGTGGCCTGTGCGAAAGCACAATGGAGACTGGCGTCTGACGGTCGACTACCGAGCCCTGAATGAAGTAACTCCACCTATGAGTGCAGCAGTACCAGACATGATGGAACTCCAGTATGAGCTGGAATCCAAAGAGGCCAAATGGTATGCTACCATAGACATTGCTAATGCATTTTTCTCTATTCCCATAGCAGAGGAATGGAAGCCTCAGTTTGCTTTCACCTGGAGAGGAATCCAGTACACTTTCAACAGACTGCCAATGGGCTGGATCCACAGCTCAAGCATCTGTCATGCAGTAATCCACGATGCTCTGGAGAAAGGCGGTGCTCCAGAACACATCAAGTTCATCGATGATATCATTGCCTGGGGTAAAACTGCTGAAGAAGTCTTTGAGAAAGGTAACAAAATCATTGACATTCTTCTGAATGCAGGTTTTGTCATCAAGCGAGACAAGGTGAAAGGACCTACCACAGAGATTCAGTTTCTGGGAGTGTGGTGGCAAGATGGACGCCGACTCATTCCAGTGGATGTGGTAAATAGAGTCTCTACCATGGCAAATCCCACAAACAAGCAAGAGACCCTACATTTCTTGGGGATCGTGGGATTTTGGAGACTGCACATTCCTGGATACAGTCAGATTGTGAAACCTCTGTATGATGTGACTCGAAAGAGAAACCATTTCCACTGGGGACCTGAACAAAAAGCAGCCTTTGACCAGATAAAGCAAGAGGTAGTTCAAGCAGTGGGTCTGGGACCTGTCCCAGATGGTCCAGACATTAAGAACATTTTGTACACGGCTGCAAGTGACAATGGTCCAACCTGGTGCTTGTGGCAAAAAGCTCCAGGTGAGACACGTGGACGACCTCTTGGTTTCTGGAGTCGAGGTTACAGAGGTTCAGAGGCAAATTATACTCCAACAGAGAAAGAGATTCTATCTGCCTATGAAGGAGTAAAAGCATCTTCTGAAGTGATTGGAACTGAATCACAACTTCTCTTAGCTCCCAGATTACCAGTTTTGAATTGGATGTTCAAAGGCAAAGGCTCCGCACCACATCATGCCACAGACTCAACATGGTCTAAGTGGATGACTCTGATAACACAGAGAGCTCGAATGGGAAATCTTGAAAGACCTGGTCTAGTGGATGTGATCTCAAGTTGGCCTGAAGGTACCAACTGTGCTAAACCTCCAGAGGAGAAAGTAACTCGTGCTGAGGAAGCTCCTCCTTACAATGACCTTTCTGATGATGAAAAGAAATATGCTTTGTTCACAGACGGTTCCTGTTGTCTTGTCGGAAACAAGCGAAGGTGGAAGTCTGCAGTGTGGAGTCCAACATGCCGAGTTGCAGTGGCGAAGGATGGAGAAGGAGAATCCAGTCAGTTCGCAGAGGTAAAAGCTGTCCAGCTAGCTCTCGACGTAGCTGAATGTGAGAGATGGCCAAAGCTTCATCTCTACACCGACACATGGATGGTAGCCAATGCTCTATGGGGTTGGCTAAAGAACTGGAAGAAGAGTGGTTGGCAGAGGAAAGGAAAACCCATTTGAGCAGCCAATCTGTGGCAGGACATTGCTGATCGAGTCGAGAGAATTCCAGTGAAAGTGGGACACATCGATGCTCACATTCCTAAGAGCAAAGCTACTGAGGAACAGCAACACAACCATCAGGCAGATCTAGCTGCAAGAGTTTCTCAAGTAGACATGGACTCTGATCTTGATCTCGACTGGAAACACCGAGGTGAGATATTCTTAGCTCGGTGGGCTCATGATTCGTCAGGCCATCAAGGCAGAGATGCAACATACCAATGGGCTCATGACAGATCCATAGACATTTCCATGGATGCTATCACACAAGTCATCCATGACTGTGACGTTTGTGCTGCTATTTAAGCAGGCAAAACAACTTAAGCCCTTGTGGTATGGTGACAGATGGTGCAAGTACAAATATGTTGAAGCTTGGCAGATTGACTGCATCACTCTACCACGTTCTCATTCTGGTAAGCAATACGTGCTTACTATGGTAGAGGCAAACACTGGATGGTTGGAAACTTATCCAGTTCCACATGCAACTGCACACAACAGCATCCTTGGTCTGGAGAGACAGATCCTGTGGAGACACGGAACTCCAGAGAGGATTGAGTCAGACAACAGAACTCATTTCAAGAACAACCTTGTAAAGAACTGGGCAAAAGAGCACGGTATTGAGTGGATATTCCACATTCCCTACTATGCACCAGCTTCAGGGAAGATTGAATGTTACAATGGTTTGTTGAAGACCACTCTTAAAGCCATGGGGTTGGATCTTTGAAAAACTGGGAAAAACATTTAGCACAAGCAACCTGGCTGGTAAATAGTAGAGGTTCAGTGAACCGAGCTAGACCTGCACATTCAGATCTGATACAGAAAGTGGAAGGAGATAGAGTTCCTGTTGTTAGAGAAAAGAATCTGTTAGGTAAAACTGTTTGGGTATTTTCTCCCTCAGGAGAGGCTAAACCTGTCCGAGGGGTGGTTTCAGCTGAAGGTCCGGGTCACACTTATTGGGTAATGCAAGAGAATGGTGAAATTCAGTGTATTACACAAAGAAATTTAACTTTAGCTGAAAGAGTTTAATTTCAAACTGTTGTACAGCTACATCGCGTCCAAAGGAAGAATCAACGAGGAATGTATGGTGCACGATCCCTGAGAGCCCTGAGTCAACTAAGAGACCCTGAGAATCCCTGTTTCCCTTTTCTTCAGTTCGTCGGCGAAGAAATGAACTGTTTTCCATTTTTCTCATTTTCTGATTTTCTTGGACTTTTGAATCATCTACATCTGAGTATAGCCGGAATGGACTATGAACTTTACTTACAAACTGTAAATATTGTCTTGGATTGGATGGACAGTATGAACAGCCAATGAAATTGTTTAGAAGGGGTGGACTGTGACCGTTTGAGGCTGCGCCTTTAAGAAAGGGACACTGTGACTGAATGTTTTATAAACAAAAGACAGGTCTAAACTAATTTCATTGGTGGATTGGTAGATTACAGCTTTGAACTCTGCGTCCAGCAGAGAATTCTCTCAGTTTGCACTTTTTCCTCCTTTCGCGCTTGCGGCTTCTGGGCTTTCTGCCAGACTGACCTTGGAACTGATAAACATGAGGCCTGAAAAAAAAAAACATCTACTAACATTTTTGCTCTAATTATAACCGCTTTTAATTAACAATTGTTCCTTTTCTCTCTTTCTAACACTCTCTGGGGAAAAAGGAGAGAGAAGGGGGTACAGGGGGAACCGTCCTCCTGGCGGGGGAGGGGAATCTCATTCCTGTGTTACTTTGTTGTATATTTCTGTGTATATATTGTAAATACTGTAAATTGTGCGTGTATATATATATATATATATTCTGCAGCCCCTAAAAACCGCTTGTAAATATAGCACATTCCTTTGCTTATCCGGCTGTGGTTTTCTTTCAATTGTTTTTTCCCTTCACTTTGTGGGGGGGAGAAGGCTGAGGCCTTCCCCTCAACCCTGGACACCCGTGCAGCAGAATTGTTTCCCTGCCCACAGCCAGAAGTAAGTGCTTAGTGAAGCTCGAGTGCCATCTTTGCCTCTCTAAGAGCAGCCACAGTGGTGGGACACCCCCCTGCCCTGAGATGTCTGCTTTTGATTCAGAGGCTGCAGCTGCCCTTTACCTGAGAGACAGCTTGAGAAAACCTGGTTCAGAAACTCCAGCAACTCCATCAGGAGCAGCTTCACCTACATCTTCTGGGGACTGGAACTAGGATGATTCCTCACAACTGCTACTGGGTACTTCAGGGGGATACCTAGCAGAAAACTTCTCTGGTGACATAGAGAAAATGGGGTTCACAGTGTGATGGCAACTGGCTGAAGAGCCTAGGAAAGCTGCTGGGCATTTGCTGCTGAAAATGAGAAAAGCAGTCAGTACTGAGAAGTTTCTCATATTGATGGCAAAGGATTTAGATTTCTGTGCAAGGAACACCTTTGCCTTTTTGAGATACTTCCATCAACCTCAACACAATCCTTCCCAGAGACCTGCTGAGCAGACTGATGCATGGAGGCAGAGCTAGAGCAGCAGAGCACAAAGGTAGCCTGACTGAAATCAGGAACATATGGGAAATACATTGTTGGAGTGAAACCTACATACATTGCATTTTGAGACTTAGAGCTGCTAACTTGTGAAAAAAAGCTGAGCTCAGAATCTCTCCTGCATTTCCCTTTCCCTTAAAACATTTGGTCCACTGATACCTGAAGTTGTCTCCAAGGCTTTACAGCTGACTGCATTGATCATTCAATAATTAAGTACTGTATGCAGCTGGCTGTTATGCAGACGGCTGTTATGCAGCCTCTGAAACCTAGTGAGTAAACACATGCCTCAAAATTCAGAAATTATCTTGGGATCTACCTGCATCTTTTGAAGGGCAAGTGTCAATGACAGTGTGGCCAAGTGAGTATGAGCAAAGAAGCCTCTGATTTATCTGCTGTATGCTGGAGAAAATGGAGTCAAACAGGATTTGGGGGCTCACCGTTTGGATGAACTTGTTGCATATCACCTTCTTGTCACCCCTACAGAAAAAGGCAGACAAAAATGACTATCAGTGAAGCCAGTTCTGCCCATTCTGGTTACCCTGCTGTCTGTATGCAGTACGGTTTACTACTGCCAAGAACAGGCTGTTGCAGTTTTGTACACTGCTGTCTATCAGAAGCCAACTTGAGCAGAAAATTAAAAAAAAACAGCTTCTGAACTTCCAAACTTCTGGCAACCTGCCTTTCTGAGCACTTTTAGCACACCACTTAAGTTCTACATCTATGAAACAAGGGACAGCAGTAGAGGCTTTTCAGGTCCAGCTCCACAGTGGCTCAGCTGGCCAATGCTCCCATAGGGAAATCACATCTGTTGCTCACCACAATAAGATCTGGGTGATTCCCTGCAGATGGGATAATGCACATCTGTCCTGGCTTCAGCTGGGACAGAGCTACTTTTCCTTCCTGATAGCTAGAATAGTGCCAGGTTCTGGATTCAGCAGGAGAAGAATGCTAATGTTTTCAATTGTTGATAAGGAATCCAACTTCCCATGTTTATCCAGTGTGCAGGAGCAGCAGAAGCTGGGAGGGAGCATGGCCAGGACACCAGACCTCAAATAGCCAAAGGGATATTCTTTATCATAAAACATCATGCCCAGTATATAAACTGTGGGGGAATTGGCTGGGGGAATGGATCTCTGCTGGAGCATTGGTCAGTGGATGTTGAGCAACTGCATTGTGCACCACTTGTCCTTTCCATGGGGTTTATTTCTTTATCCCCCCTCATTATATTCCTTTTCATTACAATTATTGTAAGATTTTATTTTAGTTAATAAAATATTATCTCAACCTATGAGTTTTACTTTGTTTTTCAATTCTCCTCCTTACTAGCGACTGCATGGGGTTCAGCTGCTGGCTGGGGTTAAGCCATGACAGCATCACAGTTGAGGATCAAGCAGGACATTGGTACAGTAGTACCAGAAAGTCCACTCCATGGCAGGATGGAGACTGCTGCCCTCTCCTCATAGAATTATGGAACTGGAGCATCTTTCTGATGAGCAAAGGCTGGGACTGGGGCTGTTTAGTCTGGTGAAAAGCAGACTGAGAGAATGTCTCAATGCTCATGAATATCTAAAAGGTGGCAGTCAAGAGGATGGGGCTGGACTCTTCTCAGTGGTGTCCAATGACAGGACAAGGGGTACAAACTGCAACCCAGGAGGTTCTATCTGAACATGAAGCAAAAATTCTCCCGTGATGTTGACAGAGCCCTGGAACAGACTGCCCAGAGAGGTTGTGGAGTCTCCTTCTCTGCAGAGATTCCAAACCTGCCTGGAAGCTATGCTGGGCAACCTACTCTGGGTGACTCTCCTTTAGCAGGAGGGGTTGGACTAGAAGATCTCCCTTCCAACATCCACCATGCTGGGATTTTGCGATTCTGTAATCACAAAATGGTTTGGGTGGGAAGGGACCCTTACAGGTCCAGTAGTCCAACCTCCCCACAGTGAGCAGGGACATTCTCCACCATGCCAGGCTGCTCAGAGACCCATCCAACCTTGCCTGACAAATTATCACAGTATCACAGTATAACTAAGGTTGGAAGAGACCTCGAGGATCATCGAGTCCAACCTGTCACCACAGACCTCATGACTAGACCATGGCACCAAGTGGACTCACCACTCCTCTCCAATCCTGTACACATAGACGATGTTGTCTGTTTGGCCGATGGCAATTTTGGTGGAGTCCGGCGAGAAGGCCATGCCTTTGACCACATAGCTTCTCCAGCCGTACTGTGGGGAGGACAGTGGGGTGAACCCCCAGGGAGGGCTGGCCGGCTCCGGGCCACCGCAGGGTTCCCTGGTGGCACCAGCAGTTCGGTTCCCGGTTCCCAGTCCCGACCCCTCACCTTGGCGTCGGCGGGCTTGGTGGAGAACTTGTCTCGCCGCTCGCCGTGCTCATCGTAGAGCAGCACGACCCTCTCCGCCGTGCAGACGGCGAACCGGGAGCTGCTGACCGACCACGCCATGCATGTCACCCGGGCGGTCCCGTCCTGGGGGCACACACAGGCTCAGCACGCCCGGCTCGCTCCCTCCCCGATCTGCTCTCCCCCGCCCCGGCCCAGCCCGCTCGCCCTGGCCCGTCCTGGGGATACACACAGGCTCCGCACCCCCGGCCCACCCCGCGATCCCCGCCTGGCCCGGCCCGTTCCCCCTCTCCCAGCCTGGTCTGACCTGCGGGGCCAGTAAGGTCCGCACATGCCGCAGTTACATCGCACCGAACGCCGGGATCGAGGCAAGGACCTCCTGGAGAAGAGGAGGCTCAGGGGTGACCTCATTGCCCTCTACAACTACCTGAAGGGTGGTTGTAGCCAGGAAGGGCTTGGCCTCTTCTCCCAGGCAACCAGCACCAGAACAAGGGGACACAGTCTCAAGCTGCGCCAGGGGAGGTTTAGACTCGAGGTGAGGAGGAAGTTCTTCACCGAGCGAGTCATTCGTCATTGGAACGGGTTGCCCAGGGAGGTGGTTGAGTCATCGACCCTGGAGGCGTTCAAGGGGAGATTGGACGTGGCCCTTGGTGCCATGGTCTAGTCATGGGGTCTGTGTTGATAGGTTGGACTCGATGATCCTCGAGGTCCTTTCCAACCTAAGTCATACTGTGATACTGTGATACTGTGATACCGGGACCGGGACCAGGACGGGCCCATGCCGCCACCGCCGCCGCCGCCGCCGCGCCCACCTCACCCCGCCCTCGTTGCCACGGCAACCGCAGCGCCTCCGCCGCTGCTAACGTCATCGCGCCGAGCCCCGCGGCGGACGCCGCTCCCCCACCGCCCGGGTCTGCTGTCGCGCTGCTACCGGCTTGGCTGGGCTCGGCTCGGCTCGGCTCTGGCATGGAGGCGCTGCGGGCGGCGGGACGCGCCGTGCTGCGAAGCCCGCGCCTCTCCCGGCACAGCCTGGGGCTCCGCCGGCGGCGCAGTGAGTGGGGGCCGCGGGGAGCGAGAGTCAGACGGGGGACAGGACGGGATGGGACAGGGCATCGCATCGCTCCGGGCGGGGAGTCTGCATCTCGGTCGGGTTGGGCCCAGGGCACGGCCGCTGCCTGCTGCGGGGAGCGGTGCGGAGCACGGCTGTGGGGCCGCGGGCCGGGGCGGACTGGCAGCTCTGCGAGATCCGGGAACGGGGAACGGGCTGCGGCTATGCCGCAGGGCAGCGGAGGGTGCAGTGGGGCAGGCTGGGACAGGACCTGGGGCAGGCTGTGGGGCAGCAGGCCACGGTGGGCAGCAGCGATGTGGGGCTGCTCGCCCGCTCCTCCCTGCCAGGTTCCCCTGGCCACCAGCCTCTTGCCCCACTTTCCAATCGAGGCCACCCGCAGCGGTGGGCTGAAGTGCCTGGGGCGGCCGTGATGGGTGTTGATGGAGATGCCGGGTGCTGGAACACGCTGTGCCTCATCCGAGGGTACCTTCCTGGGCTCCGCAGGCCTTTCTCCTGCCTCAGCCCCTGCACCAGGTCCTCTGCAGATGTGAGCATAGAATCATGGAATCGTTCTGGTTGGAAAAGACCTCTAAGAGATCATCAAGTCCAACCATTAACCCAGCACTGCCATGTCCCACTAATCCATGTCCCTCAGCACCACCCCTACATGGCTTTTAAACCTCTCCATGGATGGGAACTGCACCACTGCCACTGACAGCCTATTGCAGGGCTTGACACCCCTTTTGGGGAAGAAATTGTTCCTCATGTCCAATCTAAATCTCCTTTGGTGCAACTGGAGACCATTTCCTCTTGTCCTATCGCTTGTTCCTTGGGAGAAGAGTCTCACACAGGCCTGCATGCCACTGACTGCCACACCACCTGTGGTATAAGCAGCTCTGATACTGGTCTCACAGGCACATGTGGGAGCCCTGGGGACCAAGGGAGGTGTGCCTGGGCTGTTTTGGTCACAGCTGGAGGGTCTGAGCTTGCTCTGGCAGCTGAAACGCGTGTGGGCTCTATCTCAAAGTTCAGAGTCAGTTGGTGCTCTCCTATCCTGGGCAGAGGTCCTACGTGGCACCAGGTGGGTTCCCTGGCAGTTGTCATTTGTGCAGGAGTATGCTGTGCAAATACAGTCTCCTGATTTCCCTGTGGGTTCAGGTTATTCCAATTATGAGTTGAGCCTTCTGCAAGTGTGCCAGTAATGTTCAGGGAGCTAATCCCAGGAAAGAGATGAAAAATAACCCTGAACAGTACTGGCAAAGTTGTAAACAGTAGATACCTGAGCAATTCCCAAGGCAGGGTGCAGACCTGCTGAGTGCAGCACAACATGTAATGTCTGTTCCCTCCCTCCTCTGTGAGCTGAATCTCCAAGGAGAGACTGTGACTCACCATGTCTTTGGCCCTTCTGAATATCTCCCCTCTCACCATCCTTGTACTCTTTGGCATCTAGGTAAACATGCTGACAGGTCTCCTTGAAAACTGTCACCAGGCAGTACTTGGCACAAGGGACCCTTGTGTCCAGGCACGCTGGTCTGATAACCAAAGCTTTTGCCTTTGATGAGAGTGAACTTGCTGTTGAAACTTTGCCCTGTGGGAGCAGAGGTTGAGTGGATGGTTCTGAGGAGCTTGGTTTGTATGTTCTGTGTCCACAGTGGTTGTGTGAGGGCAGATGTAGGGCTATGACTCCTTCCACCAGCTGTGAGGCAGAACATGCTGGTGAAACAGGCTGGCTTCTGAAGGAAGCTGGAGATGCTGAGGACTGGCCCTAGGGAATCTTTCTTGACTGAACAGATACTCTGCTTATTGGGTTTTCTACTTAATTTTTTAATTTCTTGTCTGCAGCAAAGGGATTTGAAAAGCGAGGGCAGAGGAAACAGAAGCTGGTGCCCCTTTAATTCTGTGACCTGCAAAGTAATGCATGGGGGAGCTCTCTTCCCTCTGTGCCTTGGAGTTCATCCATAAAACATGTTTTCCAGGAAGCTAGTTTGTGTCCTTGAAATGCCAATCTCAGCTCTTCCTTATCACAGAATCTTTGTGGTGCAACTGCTGCTCAGCCACCTCAGCTTGAATGGCAAGTGCTGGAGGAGCTGCCCCTTCCCTGCCACCTGCAGGCTCTGACTGGGCTAATGTGGAGATTTTGATCTGACCAAGTGTGGCAGTAAATGCCAGAAGTGTGCCAGTGGCTTAGGTGGGTGAGATGAGTGCTCTGCTGAGAACATCCTGCTCATAGAGAAACAGATGAGACTCAGGAATGAGGACTTTGCAGGTAACAGTGAACACTGCAGCATCTGAGGCCCTTTGCAGATATTCAGTAGCTTACCATCTGTGCTGATGGAGCCTGTATCTCCATGGATGGAGGACCAAAGATGTGAGGGCAAACTGTCCTCTCATTCTGTTCCTCTTCCAAGAATGTCACAAAGTCAGGAGAGTGCCCAGTTGAGTGCAAGAGGCAGCAGTGAGGCTGCAGCAGGTTGTGGGGGGGAGGTTCTGCTGGGACCAGCCATGGGGCCTCTGGCTCACAGCTTCTAAGATGTTTTGTCTTTGCAGAGCTTCCTGAGAGCTGGGCTGATATGCAGGAGCCGCTGCTTGAGGGGATGTGCTTCACACTCAAGTATCTAGGCATGACACTGGTAGAAAAACCCAAAGGAGAAGACATGGCTGCTGCTGCCATCCGAAGGATTGTGGCCACGGTGAGAGCCAGGGTGGAGAAGAGACAATTCACAGCCCAGGCCCTGGACTCCAGGAAGGGTCTCTGTCTCAGCTCTGAACCCCAGTGAGGGAATGAGCTGTCCCCAAAGGGAGGGTGAGATGTAGGAGGCTGGCTGTCCCTGCCTATGTCAGTGGGTAAGCTGTGTCCTGCAGGCCAGCCATTGCTGCTTTCTTCCACACCAGGAGCATGGTTGGGAGCAGACATGTGCCAGTCACAGCATAGAGAGGAGGGGGAAGTGCCAGGGAGGTGAGTCTGTCATAGAATCATAGAAATCTTAGGGGTTGGAAGGGACCCCTAGAGATCATCTAGTACAACCACCCTGTCAAAGCAGGATCACCTAGGGCAGGCTACACAGGAGCATATCCAGGTGGGTTTTGAAAGTCTCCAGAGGAGACTCCACAACCTCTCTGGGCAGCCTGTTCCAGTGCTCTGTCACCCTCACCATAAAGATGTTTCTCCTCATGTTGAGGCAGACCTTCCTGTGTTCTAACTTAGCATTGTTCCTTGTCCCATTACTAGGCACCATGAAAGAGACTGTCACCTTCTTTTGACACCCACCCCTCAGATATTTATAGACATTAAGATCCCCTCTCAGCCTTCTCTTCTCAAGACTATACAGCCCCAGTTCTCTCAGTCCTTTCCCCTGTGCTTGTCAATGGTGTGCATGCATTCCCAGGGGTGCTCTGTGCAGGTCATGCCTGGGCTCTGCTTTCCCACCCCTGCAACAGGAGCTTTGCAGCAAGGGTCCAGGTGGGTGGCACTCCATACAGGGTCTGGGAACTCCTGCCAGTGACAGATGACAGTCCTTGCCAGATTTACAGAGGTGTCTGTTGTCTCCCCACTGGCAGGCACGGGTGGGAGCTCGCAAGTTCCAGAAGGTGATTCTGACAGTGTCTCCAAGGGGCATCTCACTGCAGGATGCAGACACCAAGGAGATGGTTGAGAACATCTCTATTTACAGGTGGGCATGGCATGTGGTATGGCATGTGGAGGTATTCACCAGCAGCTGGATAGAGACCAATGGGATCTTGAGCAGCCAGAGAGGGCTGCCCTTCTGCCAGTGGTACCTTCAAGCTTAGGTCTTCCTTGGCTCCCTGAGGTCTGTGCCCTCTCTCTGCTGTGTCTTACAGTATTGCCTGGGGCTGGTTGCAGGCAGGGTCCTTAGTTCTGGCTCAGTAGATTTGTCTTTCCCTGGACCCAGCTTTTCTGTTCTGATGTTCAAGCAGGAATAGGCTGATGGTTAGGAAGTCCCTGCTTGTCTGTCTCTCCACAGACACAGGACCACCATTTTGGCTGCAATGACAGGAGGGTGTCATTGGCTGATTGGGGATGGCTAAAGGCAGTTGCTGTGGGAGCTGATGTGGGGGTTTTCTGCTGCTGCCAGCTGTGCTTTGGCCAAGTTGGGTGTCTGTGGGTGGTGGGTGCGATGGGAGCATGGCTGCAGGCTGGTGGCTGGAAGGGAAGCAGATACAGGACATCTCTTTGGTGCTGCCAGAAGGTTGGGCTACCTTATCAGCGGGGGCAGATGAAAGCCTCAGGCTGTCAGCTAGGAGCTCAGCAGAAGAGCTGTGCTGGGGTCCTTACTGCCCTGAGCAGCTCCTCTCTGCCTGCAGGATCTCCTACTGCACAACAGACAAGCTGCAGAACAAAGTCTTCGCTTATGTTGCCCAGAGCCAGGAGAGTGGGGCACTGGAGTGCCATGCCTTCCTCTCACCCAAAAAGAAGATTGTAAGCATTTCCCTTCTGCTCTTGGCTCCATGAGGTAAGGGTGGGAGCAAGAGCCTTCCTTCTCCATCTTAAGAGAGAGAAGGTCCTGATCTCTGTGCACCTTGGCTGAAAATAAAGCCAGGGAGCATGTATGCTCATGATGCAGAGGCAGGTAGTGAGCAAAAAAGGAGGTTCTTCTATCTCAGCTCCTCTGGCATCTCCTCTGGGGGTCTGTGGGGGTCTGCTCTGCAGACAAAGGCAACAAAGGAAGCCTGGGGCCTCTAGGTTTCATGGCAGTGTGGTTGTCCTGGATTGAGGGCCCAGATGGAAGCAGGCATCCTCTCTTTCTCATACACAGGCCCAGGCTGTGACTCTGACTGTGGCCCAGGCCTTCCAGATGGCATTGGATCTCTGGGAAGCAGCACATACAGGTAGGAGGAATCTCTCAAATGTGTCCCTCTGCTTAGCCCTGGGACAGGGGTCTCCCATGTGGAACCCTGTCCTGGGCTGTGTGGAGAGATGGCTCACTGCTTGTCTGGTGAGACACCAAACAGGGAGAGCCTTGTCCCTGCCGTGGTGTTCTCTGCTGCTGCACTTCATGCCAGCCTGCACTGTCTCTGTCTGGGTGGGTGTGGGGCTGTCCCTGCTGTCCATGCTGAACTCCTCTGCACTGCTGAGCTGTAGCACACTTGGGGGCCCTGTGGCACCTGCCCTGAGCACTGATCCTGCACTCTCATTTCCACCCCTCCCCTGGGCACAATGGGGGCATCTGCCCCTTGCCCACAGTCCTGCCTGTACCTCCCCAGGTTGTAGGTACTAACTCTGCTGCTTTTGCCCTGTCCCAGGCTCTAGGCAGGAACAGCCCCTTCACCCTTCATGTGTCTTGGAGAGCAGTGAGCCCAGCAGACCCAGTGAGCCAGCCCCCCCGGGGAGCCCTCCCTTCAGACACCAGTTTGGGGTACAGTATGTGCAAGTCTGGCCCATGCCCAGGGAATGCCTCACATTAGGGAAGGAAAAGAGTAACCCTTATGCAGCTCCCTCCTTCTGACCTTCCAGGACCCTGTTAATGTTTGTGTAGCCTCCCTTGCCTGACATGAAGAAGGGGACTGTGCTCTGCTGGCTCCCAAGGCAGGCATGGTTCCTTGGGAGCTCTCCTGTCAGGCCCAGCATTGCTGCATCCCTCAGCCCTGCTCAGACATGGAGTTGGGACCTGCTCTGCACACTTAGTGCCATGGCTAGAAGTGAGATGCTGTCTCTGAAGGAGAGGAATTTTTAGTCATCATCTTGCCAGCCTGGGCTGTGTGGTCAGCCCTGCCCATCTGCACTACACCCTCTGCACATCCAGAGCCCAGCAAAGCATTGCCAGAGTTGCTGTTCTCACAGTGTCCCTGCCCAGGAGCCTCTGGATGCTTGGTTCTTGGCCTCACGCTTGCAGTGGTGGCCCAGCCTGGGGCATCTCATGCTTACAGCCTGCTCCTGGGTGGTCCCTCTGCCTGACCCTCCAGCTAAAGATGTCTCTGGGCAAAGGTGCTCTGGGTGCAGCAGCCATCTTGGCTTGTTTCCTGCTCACAGCCCTTGTTTGTGCTCTGCTGACTGGAGGAGGTGTGAGCAGAGCTGAAGTCTCTTTGCCCTTATGCCTGAGCCCTGAAGATTTCAGTAGCAGAGTGCTGCAGGTGCCACCTTTTCGCCTTTGCCTGTGCCTGGTGGGTGACCATGTCTTGTAGTGGGGCTGGGGACTGCCCTGTGCCTCTAGAACAGGCTCTGGGCAGCCCAGTCCTGCTCCTGACATAGACTGATCCAGGCAGTAAGGTGTCATGGTTGGCTTTGTTTGTTTGCCAGGAGGAGGAAGAGGAGGAGGAAGATGATAACATCGGCAAAACCTTATCTAGGTAGGTGATGAGTAGCTGCGTATGTTCAGGGAGCCCTCTGATGAGCCCTGTCTTCTTTCCTTCTCTGTACTCCATGCAAGGGGAGCTGCTGAGGCCTTGAGCATAGTGGGAGCATGGAGGAGATCTGCATGGAATCAGGGGAGAGCTTCTTGCTGTTCTCTGTGCTTTGATCAAGTGAACAGGGAATGATGCTGTAGTAGGGAAGATGCTCACCCTTAGGATGTACCCAGAGATGGTACTTATTCTGTTTCTGCCTCTGTTTATTGAGGCCAGCTGTCAAGGGTTAACCTCCACCTTACTTAACTCTTGAGATCCACCAGTGACTCCCAAAATACTTATAGACTCTGATCCCTGGTAATTTGATAGTATTATGGTGCACTAAGCTCCTGTGTCAACCAAGGCCCTGTACTTCCGAAATTGTGAAGTGCCAGGCCACTGGATGTACACTTCCCAATAGATTCTGTTATCTCTATTATCCCTCTCCTCCCCCTGGTGGGAGGCAGGGCACCCCTAGTTATGGGGAATATGCCCACATGTGCATTGAGCACTGTGTGCAGTAATATAGCTGGAGCCACTGTTGGAGCTACTAGAGTTGTTCTGGGGAGCTGTGGAAGTAACAGCTACCCTTCTGGTATTGCTACCTCGGGTTCTGCCACTTTGCAGTTCCCTCAGTCTCCTGAAAATATTAGAAGTTGGTTGGCCATCCCAGCGGTTCATGTTCTCACCAAACTGATCACGCAGAGTTATCCAAATGGTCCTACGTGATTGCCTTGGTGGTCTGTTTTAGTTTAATGTGTTTTGGAATGACCTCCTTGGAGGACGTCTATTCCTCACAGATGAAACTTGTATCCACCTGGGGGAAGAATTGTCATTATCTCTTTGTGCCAATTGGGATATGGAATTTTTAAATTCATCCTTCAACTCTCTCATGCAATTCTCAATTTTTCCAGACAGAGTTTCAATGGCTGAAACCAAAGAAACACATGTCATGCTATCCTCCAATTGTCTCATTTGATCAGTGAATTGGCCAACCATAGGAGGAGCTCCACCATAATTTCTTAACACAATTCTGCTTGCCAGAATGTTTGCATAATTAGAAGGAGCAAGTTTGATGAGCTTTTTAGCAAGACCATTACCCACAGGAATGTCATCAGGATTCAGAGTTTCATGTTCACCATAGAGTATCTCTCTAACAGCAAATTCTCTCAGGCGCTTAATTCCCTCATCTATGTTAGTCCAGGGTTTAGGATTCCATGGAAGATCATCTCGGGAAGGGTATCTCAGGGCAACTGCAAATAAAAGGCGTGCCCACAAATTAACCTTACCGAGAATCTTGGCTAGATGTCTATCTATTCCATTATCCTTCGAGAGATTTCCTAGCTGAGCTGCTGACTTGTCTCCAACTATTAGAGCTGGAGCACCTGTATCATAGCACCTACTAAGCCAAGTTAGAATTGGCTCCTTATCTGCTCTGGTGTAATCTTTACAGACGTTTCTTAGCTCTTCGCGAGGTGAAGGACACCCAGAAAGGTCATCATCTTCTCCATCTATCACATCTTCCTGAACATGTTGTCCCCATAATCCTGCTGTCACTCTCTTAAGGATCTCTCTAAGCTGAGAAGCGCCCTTAGCTGCTGTCCTAGCTGCATCTCTTTCTGGTGTTGATCTCAGTAATTCAGCTAGATCTTTAAAACAAATCTTCTTTTCCTCCTCAGCAGGATCTTTTCTAGTAGAAGATCCCTCACCAGGATCAGTCTCCTGCTCTTCTTCCCCATTAGCTCCTGGATCATCTTTGGCCTTTCCACTTCTAGTCTTTAAAACTGCTACTTGCTTAATTGGAGCTGTGTTTGAATTTACAGCCAGCTTGACAGAAGCTGACAGGTTTTGAGACAGATCAGCTGCTGTGGTAGTGGCTTCCGGTCCTGCTGTGCAAGGAGGCGGAAACGACTGTGCCTCGTTAATGGCCGAAGAAGAAGGAGGGGGAGCCGCCATGTTGGGAGTTGCTGCCACCCGTGGCAGCTTGCCAGAATCAGCCACAGAGCCATTCAAAGCAGCTTTTCCAATAGACTTTTTAGCTTTCTCTTTAACTGACACAGATTCTCCACTCTCCTCATCGCTGGACGTCTCTGGGGCTGACCCAGAGGAACGCCGCTGCTTCTTTGATCTATGCTTAATAATAAAACACGCCCTGGACACCTTTTTCTCCCGACGCAAGGAAAATAGCAAATATGCAATCACTATCAGCAGCAGCAGATTCACACACATCAAATAAATCACCTTTGGATCCCAGCCATCACTTAAAGTTACTCTTTCCCCCACTGGGATCTTAAACTCCTTTATCTCAATCGGGAGAGTGCTAGAGGTCACATTCCTGTATCTCACAGTCCAGAAAAAATCCAGGCAGCGACCATACAGGAGCCTCACCCTGTACATAAACCACAAATAAATTTTGTGCATCAAATATTTACCCAGATGATCCATAAGGAGGCCCAGACAATACTTGTAGACCAGAACCCCAAAAATTGAGAAAAACATACGCTCCAAAATCCAAAACACCTTCATGTTTGCTAGTCCGGCTCGAGCAAACAATAAATCAAGCTAATTATCCTCAAGCCCCATGTTGGGCACCAAAAAAATGTCGAGGGTTAGAGAGAAAGTCTCAGCCTTCTCCCCCCACAAAGAAAAAAAAAGAAATAAAACCCACAGCTAGCTACAGCCAGAGAAGCAAAAAAAGGGAAGTGCTATATTTACAAGCAATTTTTAGGGAATGCAGGATATATATATACATGATTTACAGTATTTACAATATATACACAGAAATATACAGCAAAGTAAAAAAAACCAATAATACAAGAATGAAATTCCCCACCCCCCTTTCTGGAGGAGGGTTCCCCCCCTGTACCCCCTTCTCTCCTCTTTTTCCCCAAAGAGGGTTAGAAAGAGAGATAAAGAGCAGTTGTTAATTAAAACAAAGTGTTAGTAGGCCACGCTTATCTGTCCAAGGTCAGTCTGGCAGAGAGCCTAGAAGCGGATGAGCTGCAAAAAGGGAGGAGGGAAGAGTGAACTGAGGAAAGTCTCAGCAGCACTCAAAGTTGCATTCTACCAATCTACCAATGAAATTCGTTTAGACCTGTCTTTTGTTTACAAACCATTCAGCCACAGTGCCCCAGCACTGTCCCTTTCTTAAAGGCACAGCCTCAAACGGTCACACCAGCCTATCCAGACATACTTCTCAAGTGGCACTCAGACTTCTCCCACTGATTTCCCTGGTTTTGGGCCAGGATGGAGGCCTGGTTGTGGTGACTTCTGCATGGAATATGGTCTGGGGCTGAGCTCACTGGTGTCTGTCCGATGCTTGGGAGGAGCTGATGGTACCAGTTCAGCAGTGGAGGATTAACCCATAGGTGTTTGCTGAAGTGCCTGTGGTGATGGGTGCAAGAGGCCTGTTCCATCATTGCTGTTCTCCATGTGCCTGGCACCTGGCTGGGGTCTGACAGCACTGAGCCTGGTCTGAGCTGGTGTCAGCTGGCCATCACTCCATGCACAAGCAGGAGAGATGTCTGTGCAGGGCCTTGGGAAGTGGCAGCTCTTTGTATGTGGGGGCTCCTGATGGGGTGGGGATGTGGCTTTGCAGCCTCAGGACAGGCTGGACTGTGGAAAGGGTTTGGTGGCTACTGGGCTTCTGCACTCTTAAGTGCCTGGTACTGCTGCACCATGCTAGTGTTGTCAAGGTGCTGCATATCAGCAGGCCTCGCTTGGTGTCTAATAGGTGCTCTGTTCTCTTCCAAAGCAGCACAGAGAAGCTGGGGAAGGGAGCCCACAGCCCAGCAGGTACGTTTCTTCCTTCAGTGCTGAGCTGCCATATCCCCAGCATGGCCTCTGCAGCAGAAGGTGGTGGCTCACCTGGGAAGGTCTGCCTCCCAGGCTGTGCTGGGCTCCAAACCACACACCTCATGGTCTTCTTTCATCTCGCTTTTCAGGGTCAGCACCTCTTATGCCCAGAGCAAGCTCTCCTACTGCACAGCTCCTGTGCTACCGTCTGGGACAACCCCCAGATAGCTGGAGGGGGCCAGGAGGGGTTGGAGACCTCCCTACAGTTGGCCTCAGGACTGCTGGCCCTGAGACTCCTCTGGGCTAAGCTAAATCTCGGCGACAATGGACCAGCCACTCAGGATTCACCCTATGCCTGCCCCTGGGCCAGACAGCGCCTGCCCCTGGCATTGCCTGCCAGGCTTGGGGCCTGCTGGCACCGCTGCCATGCGGTGCACAGACTGCAACGCCTGCTCCTTGTCCTGCATGAACCGCTGCAGCTGCTCCCTGCTTCCATCTCAGGCTGGTGGACCAGTGCTCCCTGCTCTGCACACTCCCAGTGCAGGCAGAGCAGCCCAAGTGCACCTCATGCTATGCCGTGTGCCCTGCCTCGCTCACCTCTCCTGCCCTGCTCCTTGTGGTGGCAACTGGGGACCAGCTGAGGCTGAGCAGCCCCTGGAGATGGTGGAGGATTTGCTCAGCATGCGTGACCCTCAGGAAGCTGGAGGAGTGAGGAAGGCCTTTCCCCTGCAGTTCAGCCCCACACCTTCTCACGAGTGAGATGAGCTGGTTTTTAAAGGAAAGTTCTGCCTTTCTAGGGAAATAAACTAAGTTTTTTACTGTTGCCAGTTGGGTTTGATGGGTTACCAGGCACAAGTGTGCAAGGTGCTGTATCTGCTGCACTTTCTGCAGTGAAGAGTCCTGGGTATATCCTGAGCTCACAGAGCCTGCAGCTACCCATCTTCAGCTGCTAGTGCTGACAGAGTGGTTCTCCCTATGCCGAGGGCTGCGGGGGCCCATGGTGGCCCTTATCTGAGGGGAGCTGGTTCAGACTGTGCTGGTGTGTCTTAAGCACTGTAAATGTCATCTGGCCCACCAGTTGACCATGCTGAGGCCAGCCAGAGGGGACACCAGCCCCTGTGTGTCAGCAGGTCTCAAACGCTCCCCATGTGCATACTTCTGCTCTGGGGTGCCTCTGTCCTGCATGCCTGGCTGTGGTCTGGAAACACAGGTATGCCATGCCCTTGGTCTGCTTCCCCAGACAGCACAGGGGTGGCTGCAGCCAGCAGGATGTCTGGTTCCTCCAAGTAGCAGGTTGCAGTTGCTTGCTAGGTGAGGGCATTTCTTCTGGGTTCCTGTAACGTTGCAGCATGTCTCCTGAGGCTGGTGGCACTGACAACCCCAGTGGAGCACGACTCACTGTGAGAGCCTATTTCCCAGCTGGTGCTGGTGGCAGGTGCTGTGGGCAAGGCTGGCAGCCTGGTGAGGCTTGAGGAAAGGCTGGCATTCTGGCACCCCTATTGTTTTTTTTAACATACTGCCTTAAAAAAACAGAAGTCAGTGAAATCGAGGTGATTTGTTTCTCTGGAGCTATTGTCGTGCTCCCTGTAGCTGAAGTTACAGTCCAGCATCACCTGTACTCCACCACCATGGTGCTTTGCTCCTCAAGTACCTCTCTTCTCACCTGACCAGGGAGAAGCACAGCCCCCTCTAGTGAGCAGCCTGATGGATTCTGGCCCTGTCCTCCTTCCTGGCCCTGGCCGGCTCTGCTCTCTGCAGCCTGTTTTGTTGTGCAGAGAACAGAACTGTGATGCCATCCTCAGTGGGACAGGCTGGAACTGCGCCTTGTCCAGCAGTGTGATATGACTCACCTGCAGCACTAGCCATCCTTCAAGGGCTGGAGGTGTGCAGGACAACCTCAGAAGACCTGCAGCTCTTGCATAGCAAGAACAGGTCTCCTAAGTGCCAGACACACGTGTTCAAGAAGTGCTGGTACACACAGGCACAAACACAACCCCACAGAGACAACGTTGCTTTTGAGCCAGGATGCTTTTATTGAAAAGACCTTGCCACAAGGAGTCCCTTATCCTGTCCCATCCTCACCTCATCCTGCAGCAAGAGCTGAGCAGCACCTGGAAGGAAGAGTCTTGAAAGTGCTTTACTGGGAGGTTTATTCCTGGAAGACACTGGATCCTGTGATGCTTTGAGTCCAGGGCTGCAGCGTCAGCACCCCAGCTGAGGGACAGGCCACAGAGGAGAGTATGGAGGGAGAGCAGCAGCCCAGGCAGCAGCTGCCATCTCTGCAGCAGAACCTCCTCACATCACCCTCTTCCCTCACCACCACAAGAGGGATGTCTGGGCTGGGCCTCAGGCTCAGGCACAGAGCAGGTACCCAGTCAGGGACTGCTGCCTGCAGGCTCTGGGGGGCAAACAAGCACCATCCAGACACCACCACCAGACAGTCACTAGCCCCAGGGCGGTCGATGGCTCATGCTATCCTCACATGAGCAGGTAAAATGGGCACATAAGAGGGAGCCAGTGATCCACCAGCTCTGGGCAATCAGGGCCAGCATTTTCCAACAGCTCTGTGTCACATCAGCCAACCTGGGACTAGCACCAGGAGAGAGGACGCATCCACAGTGGCCATGCAAAAGGAGCGAGGAGCAGGATGTGACACTGTCAAAAGCTCAGGTTGTCCCCAGAATGGTCATGAGCTCTGCAGCACACATCCTGCTGAGGCCACCAAGACCTTGCTGGGCCTCACCCTCTATGCCAGGCAGTGCAGGCATCACTGCTCACAGGGTGCTCAGCACCCCATAATGTGTCAGGACTGAGCCCCAATGGGGAAGTGGCAAAGCTGCAGCCATACCCAGGCACTGCTGGCTCCTACAGCCCTCTGGGGCTCACTCCACCCCATGGGATGGCTCCTGCCAGCACTTCCCGCCCTACCTGCAGGCTCTAAATGCTGGCCAGGCACTGTGGCAGCGACAGCTCCTCATGTTTATTTGTGTTTGTATCCCCTGCATCAAGGAGAGGCCTTGAAGTCCTTGCATGGCAACAATGGAGAGCAGTGGAACCCTGTTCTCAGCAGGGATCCACTCTGGGCCTAGGCCCACAAACCCTCCTACCACCTGGCCATGATGTCCCTGGCAGCACTGAGGTCAGTGCTCACCCTGCCCCATCCTCTCAGTCGTGGGGCCAAGAGGGGAGCAGCTCCTGCTCTGTGAGCGCAGACACCGGAGCCAAGAGCAAGAACTGCTCTAGGATGGTTGCTGGGTGGGCGGCCGGTGCCATGTGGTTGCACCCAGGCCTTTGTCCAAGCTGGTGCACAGGGACATTGCCTGCCCTCGAGCCAGCCCATCTGCTCCCTGGGAATCATCCCCCAGAGCTGGTGGTGTGGCCCCCCACCCTCCCTCTGCTCTGCAGCAGCAAGGGAGTGGGGCCAGGCGTGCGGGATGGGCAGGGCCCTGTGCTGCATGCACGTCCGGGAGCCGGCTCCATGCACATCCCTCAGGAAAGTGTAAGTTTGGATACGCAGATCTTCACATGCAGAGTTCCAGCTGGGTGCCTGCTGCTGCCTCCTCTTCCAAGGCCTGCTTTGGCTCTGGCAGGATGCCCAGGACCATGGACGCAGAGCTGCTGCTGCACTTACACCTCGATTATATTGACTGAGGGAGATGTCTTCTGTGAGAGAAAAACATGTTGCAAAGCTCTACTTTGTGAAGCCCCTGGGATGCAGACCCACAGCACATCACCAGCCTCCCCAGCACTGAGAGCAGCAGATCTCCTCTGCAGAAGGGCTGCAGCTGGAGTTGAGCCTCTGCCCAGAGATGAGGGTAGGTGAGGTGAAATCAGACACCCAGCTTCAGTGTTTCCCTCAGAAACAAGGGAGCTAACCCTGAAATCCCAGCTTTTGGCACAGATGGGTTGTCTTGGCAAAAAGGCTCTGGCAGCTCAGATCTATCACCTGCAGCTGGTGACCTCCTTCAACCACACACTTACCTCCCCAGGAAGCCTTTCTGCTCATTGCTGTGCCCAAGGATTCCTGGGTAAGCCATAGCTCTATCCCACACTTGTCAACCTCTATGGCTAGTAGATGGCTGGGGATTTCTACCTGGTTCTCAGTGGCAGCCACTCTACACCTGATGCCCTTGGACAGGAGCAGTCAGAGCAGAAAGACAGGAGGTAGGAGGATATCTCCCATTGGGCAGAGAATCCACAAAGCACAGAAGTGTACAGTGCTGCTAGATGGAAGCGCTGCTCCCTCTCCATTTTCAGACCAGAACAGTATTTCCATTAGGATGAGGAAGGGGCTCTGTGGTCCTTCCTATGAAGTACTTGTGTGGTGATGGCCTAGAGCAGGTCCCAGTGAAAAAAGTGAGCAGTGAGAGACCAGTGCAGAAACCATAAGAAGAGCTGCCCAGTTTGTCCTGAAGAGGCAAGAACTAGCCCTGTCTATGGGATGCAGAAGAGGTGCAGCCTTGGAGGGGCTGTGACAGGGAAAGGACCCTGTGATGTGAGAGCCATACCAGCTGATACATCCTGCCATCTCTTCCAGTGCTTCTCCTGCAGTTACTCATGGGGCACACACACTGCTTCAGAGATACTAAACCCCTTGGTTTTAGGTGAGCATGAGCTGGAGTGGTTTTGTTTCTGGAGAGAGCCAGAACCTGTCCAGGCAGCAAGCCACAGCAGACGCCAGAGACCATCCCACCTGGCAGCCCTCCCCACTCACCTTGCTGCGCAGCAGCCCTCCGCTTGGTCGCTCTGGTGTGCTGTGCTCTGAGGATGGCTTTGTCTTCTCCTTGTTGTTATTGGAGTCATTATCCTTGATGATGTCATACTGTCTGCAGAAGAGGGCGATCACCGCTGTGAAAGACAGGGGATGAAGGACTCCCTCACACTGCCTGTGCCCTGCCTCCCCTCCCCACAGCATCCTGGATGGAGAGCAATCAGGACCAGGGCACTCTGGGGTGCTGGTCACCCAACTCCTCCATCTGTGTCAACCTGGACCAGCCCAGGCACCTCTCCATGTGCGGCCAGGCCAGTCTCCTTGGGCAGATGAGGCATGAACACACCTGAAGGCACTGGGGCACAGGTGAGGTGTGAGGTGCCCACAGCAGATACCAAAGCACTTGAAGAGGGACAGCCCATAGGGCTAGTGAGCAGTTGAGTGGGTTGCTGAGTGGGTTGCTGAGTACCTCCTGCAAGGCACTGAAGTTACTAGGCCAGCACTTGGCTTTGTCCCATCTTGCAATCCAGCCATGGGGCCAGTCATTGTCACAGTGTGTTGCAGTTTGAGCTGGGTGCCCCCCTGCAATGTTTACTTCCTGTGTCCAGAAGTCCAGCCCAGAGGGGTGGACACAGGAAATTATGTATTTCTTACCACAATTCTTTGCACCACTATAAGATCCAGTGCGGAGTCTAGCACTTCCTCTTTTCTTCCTCCTCCGTCAGCCGGTAACTGGGGGAGATGCCTCCTGGCTTTGGGCCTGGCTAGGCCCAAGGCCACGGGGGGATGGGCAGTCTCAGATCTGGCCAGCTGAGACTAGCCTAGCAGTGGGGGGGGGAAGAAGGAGCCCTGGGGGTCTTGGGTGTACCCTCAGGTGGGGATGGGATCTCTCTGGGTCTGTTTTGGGATCTTTCTTTGTCACTGCACTTTTGGTTTTCTGTAAAAGTTCACTGCTTTCTATTTAAACTTTCTATCACTTTTGCAATCCCTTTGTCTGAGTGTTTATTGTTGCCAGGGGTGGGGAAGGGGGCTACCTCAACCCTTAGCACATTCTTGGTAGCAGAGGATGGTTATGGTGGACAGGCGGTGTGCCTCAAACCCACCACATTCCTGGCATTCTGCAGATCGGATTGCAAAAGATAAGAGAGTTTAAATTTAGTTCTGGGCGTCGTTTTGTTTTTTTGGCAGTTGGGGCTCAAGTGTTGCTGTTGGGGCGATTGTGTGAGTTCTTGTGGATTGCAGGGGGATACCTGGTGCGTGGCCAGTGGCACGGAGTCCCTCCTGCTGTTTCAAGCAGGGGTGGTTCATAACCATCGGAATTGGGGCACCGCTTGAGAATGCGGGACCTGCCCTTCCTCCACCTTTATTCTCCGCAGAGCGGCAGAAGTGGCGGGGACTGAAGCGGGGGAGGGGCAGTGGCGAGCAGATCAAAGTCAGGTCCGTTCTCGCTGCGGGGTAGGGCCAGCCGCAGCGAGCGGATGAGCCCGGCTCCCTGAGACCAAGAAGGGACTTGTGACCATTTGAGGCGGTCCCTTTAACAAAGGGATACTATGGCCGAATGTTTGTAAATGAAAGACAGATCTAAACTAATTTCATTGGTGGAGAGGCAGAAGCACTGCCTTAAGTTTGATTCCCAGTGGGACTAGTCGGAGTTCTTCCCCTCCTTCGGTGGCTTGCAGCTCGCAGCTTTCTGGGCTTTTGGCCAGACTGACTGATAAGATAAGGCCTCTTCTAACACATAACCGCCTAACTGCTTTTTAACATTTTTAACATTTGCTCTTTTTCTCTCTTTCTAACCCTCTCTGGGGAAAGGGGGAGAGAAGGAGGAGCAGGGGTGGGGAACCCCCCTCAGTAGAGGAGGGAACTCTCATTCCTGTGTTACTTTGTTGTATATTTCTGTATATATTGTAAATACTGTAAATTCTGTATATATTTCCCTGCGTTCCCTAAACTGCTTTGTAAATATACAGCACACACTCCTTTGCTAATCCGGCTGTGTGTTTTTCTTTCCCTTCCAATTTTTTTTTTTTTCCTTCCCTTTACTTACAGGGGGGGGAGAAGGCCCTGGCCTTTCCCCCAACCCTAGTACAGGACTCCAGCTGGAAAGCCGTTCTCAAGGGCCCTGAGGACGCGCTGTGAGAGACTAAAAGTTTGTCCCTCTTGGTGTGACTCAACAAAGGTAAAATCACTTGCTGCTTGCCCACACAATTGCTGATATGTGTTGGGCAGAGCCACTGGAAGGAAGGCGCAAAGACCAATCCTGGATGCAAATCAGCTTGTGATTGCATCGTGATAACACTGGACTACAAAGATGGACCCAAGGGCCCAGCCATCACGCCTTTAGGGCAAGATAATCTCCACCCATCAAGTACCCTGGGAAGGGTGGCACAATGGATTCACCACCTGTTTCCTGATGTGTAAGGAGTGTGGGGGCTTGTCTGGATGGAGACGGAGGAGGTGGAGGCCGCCCCCCCCCATCCAGAACCTTGCCCAATCACACAGAAATGCACAGAAAGATCTCCGGGGGAACAGTACCTGGATATTTACCTAAGGATTATTTTCTGCCCCTGGAATTCCTGAGGGACAATACTTGGATACATACCTAAGGACTAAAAACTGTATAAAAGACTTGAGCAACTACTGGCTTGTCGGGAGAAGAAAAACGGAGATGAAGGAAAACACAGGAGACAGACCATGCCGCTGAGAAGGACAATGCTGCTCCGGAGAAAAGAAGCCTCAGCACCCTTTCTCCACAGACCCAGGCTGCCCAGAGGACCACAGCTCTTCTCCAGCCAGAGCCTCAGCACCGTTCCTGTACCAACCCAACATCTCCTGCAGCACCTTTCCTCCACAGACTCAAACTGTCTTGGGGGGGTGAGGGGTGTGGTAATATAATTCCTTTCCTCTTCTCTCTTCTTTCTCTCCCTCTCTATTTTCTCCCTCTTCCCTTCTTATGTCCACTTTATTTATGTAATAAATAGTCTAGTTGTTGATATTTTGGCCTCGTTTGTGCCTCTAATTTCACAACACGGGAATATTCAAAAGAACTGTGTCTCCGGACCGAGACATTAATTGGCGTAGTCGGCAGGATACCCGTGCAGTGAAAGTATCACAGCAAGATTATTGCATTTCTGAGAACCCCGAAATGTGTGTGTGTGTCTGAGACATACTCTGAGTACGAAGTGAGTGCGGAGTCCAGATTCGTGTTTTCACCCTCCCGAGAGGGACGTGGCCGGAGAAGGACGAAGCGAAATTTTCAGAGAGACTGTGTGGGAGTTCTCAAAAGCTTTAAATGTGTGTGCTTTCCCGGGGAAGATTATCTGGGGTACAACTGTTGACTTTATAGTGTGACCTCCTCGAGAATCCTCTGTACCCTGCTTTAAATGTGTGTGCTTTCCCGGGGAAGGTTGGAAAGGATCTCGAGGATCATCGAGTCCAACCTATCAACACAGACCCCATGACTAGACCATAGCACCAAGTGCCACGTCCAATCTCCTCTTGAACGCCTCCAGGGACGATGACTCAACCACCTCCCTGGGCAACCCGTTCCAATGACAAATGACTCACTCAGTGAAGAATTTCCTCCTCACCTGTTGACTTTATAGTGTGACCTCCCCGAGAATCCTCAGTACCCTCTTTTGGGAAACCCAGTTTTGGTGATATTTGTAAAGTGTGTATCCTCTCAGGGAACGTGTGGCTTTCCCGAGAAGCCCAGTATTGAAGCAAAAGTTGAGAGATTTTTCCAAGTGTGTGTTCTCTCAGGGAAACAGAGTGACTCTTCCCTAAGAAACACAGGGTTGTTGTCCTGGTGTAACAGAAAATTTGAGGTACAAAAGCTGAGAAGCTTTTGCAAGTGTGGGTTCTCTCAGGGAAATAGTGTGACTTCCTTGAGAAGCCCAGGTTGTTGTTGTTTTTTTTCTTGTCTGTGACCTCTCCTGAAAAATCTATTGTGTATTTTTCCAGGAGAAGATTATTTTGGAGTAAGCCTTTTAAAAGTGTACGTTTTTCCAGGGAAGATTTTGTTGGTACAAACAGTGTTTTGATCTGAATTCCCCGTGAAACTTAGTGCCCTATTAAGAAATGCTTTGTGAAACAAAAGAGATGGCCAGGAGTGAGTGGCTTTTTAACCTTTTAGAAGCTCATGGTGCCCGCCCATCTGTACAGGTACTTGACTGGGCCCGTGAAAATTGGCATAATTTCCAGAGTGTGACTGATAGAATTGTGGCCCTGCAGAAAGATGCAAGAGCAAAAGCCGGGAAAGGCAAAGCTTTTGTTTGTGTGGTTTTAGGTGCCTGTTTAGCTGCCTCAGTGAAGGAGAAAGAGGAATGGCATGAGCAGGAGAATAAAACTATTTCCTCTTTGCAGGACTTAGTTTCATCACTACAAAGCCATGTCGCCACTTTGAAAGACTTAGTGGCAGACCTTAAAATTCAATTGGAAAAGGAGAGGAGGCAAAATTCGTATTTGGACTCAAAAGAGGGTGTGAATTACCTGAAGTCTGCCCCTATGTACCCTCGGGCAGAACTGACAAAAGCTAAGGAAACTACTGTGCATGTTAGACCTCTCATTAAAACTGAAGTTTTATATGAGGATGGGGAAACTACCCCCACTGTCACAACTAAAGGTGCACCTTTCTCCTACACTGTGCTGGCCAAAATTCATAAAGAATTTGCACGCTCTGCTGGGGAATCTGAGGTGGAATATGTATGGCGAGTTTCAAAGACTGGAGATGATCAGATTATGTTAACAGAAGCTGAAGCCATGGGCTATTGGGGTGATAATGTGTTTCTAACTACGAAAACCAGGAGTGGTCCCTGGAGCCTTACCCAGCAAGCTGCCTACTGGGCAGGGGGGTTTGATCCAAAGGAGAGAGGGGAACCTGTAGTTCTGCGGAGAGGGATGAATCAGATAATGGAGAATGTGCAAAAGGCTGCATGCCTGCAAATGATATATGAAAGAGACCTAAAACATAATTTTGAATCCCCCAGGGAACACTTGAATACCCGGCAATATTGGTGGGGGGTGGGTCAGAACAAAGGTATTCCAAAAGAAATGGTTGATGGGGTAGCCACGAGGCAATTAGAAATCATTGTGAAATGCTGGCCTGAGCCTAAAAAGAGGGCTGAGGCCACTGCTCCCCTCTTGGTAGGACCATTTGGTGAGGGGAGGGGTATGCCCCCCAGGGCAACCAAGGGCTTCACTTCTCAGTGGTGAGTGGGGACATGCGCTTATGGCTTTTGCTGGAGGAGCTGTTTGAATGCCCAAGGGGTGGAGGCGATTTTGATTCTGTACCGTGGTGGCAGAGGTGGGCGGAGCCCTGCTGTATAGTCGGGCTGCAGCGGCGGCAGGCCTGGCCGTGCGCTTGGAGCAGCAACGGCGGCCTCGGCTGTCCACTCGGGCTGCAGTGGCGGCAGGCCTGGCCGTGCACTCGGAGCAGCGACGCTGTTCCTGGCCGTGCGCTCGGGCTGCGGCGGGGCCGGCCCTAGTCTCTTCCCCGACTTTTTTCAGACGAGTTCCGAAAATGGCGCCTAGCACCTGGCTCCACCTATCTTCTTCTCAGTAGGTTGTGGTGCAGCCCCTCCCTCTTCCAGGGGAGGGTTGTGTTGTTGGATGCTGTCACGCCTTGGTACATGAAAGCCCAGTTGGAAGGCAGTGTACTGTGACATGCATCTGTATAGCCTCGGGCCGCGGCTGGAAGCGGTCAGCACTGGGCTTGGGATAGGTCGGTGCAGGGTTGTGAAAGGCTCAGCGTGCTGTTTTCCTGGAGGTGTGGAGAAGCAGTTAGAGCCTGATTGTTCTGACTGGCTTGCCCCAGGAGTGGAAATATGCCATTGAGTAAATAGAGATGGGAATAAAGGTTTGGTTGAGAAGTTGTGAGGTTCTTTCCAGGTGACCAGGATGTCCAACAGATACATGAAGAGCTTACACTGCAAAAGAGTGAACTCTGCATCGCTGAGAGGTTCCATTAGATGAGAGAATAACTGGAATGGACTGACACTTGAGCCTGAATGAGAGACTGTTTGGGTGGACGCCCAGATGAAGATACGGACTTCGCCGGATATGTCATCAGAAGATTTCTGATTTGATGATGTGTTTGGGTGCAAAGATTGTGGTATGAAATAAGGGGTGGCGTGTTGCAGTTTGAGCTGGGTGCCCCCTGCTGTGTTTACTTCCTGTGTCCAGAAGTCCAGCCCAGAGGGGTGGACACAGGAAGTTATGTATTTCTTACCACAATTCTTTGCACCACTATAAGATCCAGTGTGGAGTCTAGCACTTCCTCTTTTCTTCCTCCTCCGTCAGCCAGTAACTGGGGGAGATGCCTCCTGGCTTTGGGCCTGGCTAGGCCCAAGGCCACGGGGGATGGGCAGTCTCAGACCTGGCCAGCTGAGACTAGCCTAGCAGTGGGGGGTGAAGAAGGAGCCCTGGGGGTCTTGGGTGGGGATGGGATCTCTCTGGGTCTGTTTTGGGATCCTTGTCACTGCACTTTTGGTTTTCTGTAAACATTCACTGCCTTCTATTTAAACTTTCCATCACTTTTCCAATCTGTTTGTCTGAGTTTTTTTATTTCTGCCTGTGGTGGGGTGGGGGCTGCCTCAACCCAGCACACAGTGTTACAGCACCTATCACATGCAGCACATGTCCCACATCTGGGGACCCTGGACGTGGGACTCCAGAGCAGTGCTGTGAACTGTCATCATTACATGTATTGAACTCATTGAAAGAACAGAGCATTGACACAGCCACCCACAGACTAGGTCGATCTCTCCCTGTTGGCATCGACACACCAACCTATATGAGGGGTAAGCTTGCAGTAAACATCTTGTGTCAGGAAGGTATTCAAATCTAGGGCATGGAGAGATGCCAGCAAGATGCCACTAGAAAAATGGCATTTATTGGGAAGGGAGAAGGGAACAAATGACTTCCCATTTGCAGCAGCTGCATGTGACTAGTCAGGAGCTGACTGTTGTCTCCAAGGTTTTCTTGCTTCAAGGACAACCTGCTCTGGCTTGAACAGGCTGCTGGGCAGGAGCACTTCACCTGTCTCACAGTTCCAGCAGACTGAGGCACAGTCACTCCCAGCCAGTGCAGCACTGTTATCAGACATCACATAAGCCAGCCAAGACCCAAGTTACATGATGGTTCACGTCAGCTGGAATATTTCCACCCTGTCCCACATTGTCTCCTGCTCTTCCTGCCCAGCAGTCAGGCCAGTCAGCCCACATGCTCCAGATCATCACTGCTGAGTGACCATGGTCACTTCTTTTACCTCACTGGCTCAAGCTTCTAGACAAACTCAATGGAGTTGCTGGAATGGCTGAAAGACCCATAGCAATTGCTTGTGCACTATCTTGAGCCCCATCCTCTTTGTGGACCCTGGACTGGACCCCAGTCTGCTGGAACATTGCTGGTGGCACTCACCTGCCCACATGAGCAGCACAGCCACAATGATGATAATCTCGCCTGTCTGCAGCTGCCTTTCTTTGTCCAGCCCTTCCATGGTGATATCACCTGCAGAGAAGAGAACCCAGGCAGGGCTGGCAGCAGATAGTATCCCACCAAAACCTACTTCAGGACCAGCAACACTTGGGGATCTGAGAGAGAGCTCCAGAGGAGAGGCCCACCTCTCACAAACAAGGACGGGTATGGAATGACATCTTGGCCAGGAAGGAGGCGTGCAGCCTGTGGCTTTCCTGTGTCAGATAAACCATCCTCACTACCAAAGGCAGCCAGGGATTCTAACAGCTTGTCTGGGTTCAGGTAGAGACAGCACAAGGCATGGGACTAATGACTGAGGTTACTCCCCATGTAGGGAGCAGGGCAGGTTAGGGAAGCCCTGAGTTGAACACAGAAGCATTGATGAAAGTAAACCATCTTCTTGCCCTGCTATACTCTACTCAAGCCCCTTTCTTATGCCTAGAGCTTCAGACAGACTTCTGTGCCTAGTGGAACCTGTCTTGGATGTTTAGATCATCTGTCATAAACCAGCATATAGATAACCCCAAGGCAAGAAGGCACAATATGGACCAAATAGGAAACTGTGAGGCTCTCTAATTTGTCCTTTGGTAGCTTACAGGCTGGGAGATCTGAAAGCCTGTCCAGAATTTTCCTATGGGCATGAGCTAAATAAGCTACAGCGGTTGTCCTCGCCTCAGACTGCTTAGCTGGACAGGGTGCTGAGGTCTGGGACAGAAGGGCTGTAAACCAGGACTTGTGGACATAGGGACAACAGCAGCCATACAACCCTGCTACCCATTATGATTTTCTGTGTCCCATGCAGCACCTTCCTTACTGGCTGCTGGATCCCTGCCTGTGTGCTGTGGAGACCTCCAGGTGTGGCCCCACTGACAGCACCAGGGCAAGTGGGAAAGAACTGCCTCACCTTGGTTGGAGCTGTTGGAAGGGAGGCGGTCGGTCTCCTTCAGGGTGCGGAAGTGAACGCGCTTGCTGGCCTGGCTCTCTCCGTAGAGGCCAATGCTCTGCACCTGGATGATGTAGTCAGCATCCTCCGCCAAGTCCCAGAGCACGCAGGCGCGATTGGTGGTATTCACCTCCCGGATGAAGCGCTGCATCTGTCCATCCTGCCGCTGCCGGAGCCAAGAGCTGTCATCCCCAGGAGCCTGCTCCCCGCTGCACCAGGCACAGGCCCCGCTCTGCAGGGCTGTGCTGGGCACACTGCCTTCACTCCTCCCTTCCCAGGCAACCATCCATTCCTGGGGTGCGCCAGGCTGGCCAGTACTTTGCTATGCGCAAAGGCACCTCCCTGGAGAAGCCACCATCATCTGGGGCTGTGGAGGCACAGCAAGGCAAGCAAAGAAGGGTTATGTCATGGCTGAAGCACCATCCTTATCCAGAGACAACAGGGAAGCTGATGGAGGGACAGCTACCTATGGTCTGCTGCCTCCCACCAGGATGGGTGGCACAGACAGGGTGCCCAGGCAAGGGCTGCTCAGCAGCAGAGCTGTCCTCGGACAGGTGCCAGAGGAACTCAAAACTGTGGGAATGGGGCTGACATAGCAGCATGCTAGCAATTAGTGAGAGATAATCTAGAGAGAGTCTGGATACCTGCTGTAAGATGGCATAGCCGATGACCACATCTCCTTCTGGGACGTCCCAGGAGACTGTGGCAGAGTTTGCCTTCAGCTGCGTCACAGTCACGTTGACAGGGGATGGTGGCCTGTCTGGGTGAGCCAGGGATGGACCGAGGAAAGGAGGAGGAAAGAGGCAAAAGAAGACATCTGAGAACAGGCACTTGCTCCTGCACACCACCATGGAGGGCCCTCTTCAACATCTGCCTGTGGCAGCACATTGGTCAGGGATACAGGGAGCAGCATCCAGCAAATTTATCCCTGGAGTGGACTGACAAGAGTCCAGGCACAAGGATGAGCTTCTGCCAGCAGCCAAACATGCAGGGCACAGTGCTTCTCAGGCTGATGTGGGGTGGGGATGTGTCACAGAGCTACCCTGTGCCTGGGCAGCCACTCCTCAGTCTCATCAGCTGCACACCTCACCCTCTGCAGTACCCTGCAGCAGGGAAGGCAGACAGACTCACGAGGCATCTGACTGGCTTCTCTCTCAAGGGCTTGTGGTGGCAGACGCAGCCCATTGCTCATAACGTGTCCCACGTCAAGGGGATTCACAATGCTGACCATGTGCCCAGGCTGCCACACTCAGGCTAAAGACATGAAGGGCCCCTAGGAGGCTCCTTCCACCTCACAGACATCAAAATCAGAACTGCATGAAGGCCTGTCCTGAGCAAAAAAAAGGACAGAAGTTTAAGAGACTGTCATGGCAACTTAACAAGACCCTGCAGATGAAAATCACACAAAAAGACAAGTCCCTGCAGCCTGCCTCAAAGTGCTGCAGAGACTCTGCTATCAGAGAGAACAATGACATTCATATCAGCTCTTCATGAGGGCACCTGCTTGCAGATCTGAGGTACCTTCGCTGCTGCTCAGATGTTCATCTGCAGGAAAGTTTACTTCATTCTGCTCCAGAGCAGAAGAGGGGCTGCCTGGCATGACATGCTCCTGCTCAGCCTGGGCACAGGGGTAGATTCTTGGCAAGGAAGTCCTATGTTTCTGTAGGGTCCAGAAAGTCCAAAAAAATCCTACATTAATGCAGTTCTTCAATGGTAAAATAAGGTTCCTCTAAGCTCTGGGGCTGCCCCTGGATGTGCACATCACGAATGCCTGGCACACCACCCAGGACTGCGTAGGAAGCAGTTTCAGACACAGTATTTATATATCAACTGTGACAGAAAAATGGGGCAGTTTGGAATAAACACACTATGCAATTCAATCTGGCCATCTCATCTGCCTGGCACTACTCCTTCCTTCAGAGTTGGGAGGAAAACCCAATACAAAGCTGACTTTCCCAGCAGTGCAATGCCATTGGCTGCAAAGCCAGCAGCAGTGCTCAGCTCTTGCTCTCCTTCATGGTCTGCACTATCACCATTCTGAGATTTCGCAGCACTAAGAGCATGGCAGAATCCTACACAGGTACACAGACCTGCACACAAAGCCAAATTCTGTCTGGAAATTAGACACAAGAGCACATGAGGCTGTTGTTCACATTTCCTCTCTTCCTGTAAACAAGTCAGTGTCCTTCTACAAGCTGCTTTTGAAGCCCCAAAACAGATAGCTTTCGAGAAATAATGGGTTAAAACATAGAATGTGAAGCAATTGAAGAAAGCATAAACCAGATAGAGCAATAAATCGGCTAAGGCATGGGACACTGTGACAGAAAAAGGAGATAAGGAATAAAAGACTGATAAGAACTGTTAGAGCAAGCATGATTCAGAGCCAACAAGGTCAAACTGACCCTAAGAGCCTTGTCAAGTCAGCGGAACCAAGCCAGGCACACCGGGAATTGACCAAATTAGGAAAGGAGTTCAAAAGTTTAAGGAGGAAGACTCATCAGGAGACCCCTGCCCATGATGAAGGCCACCGGAATGACCACCAAGAAGATCCTCAAAAGAGATGTCCCCGCCCACGCTCCGCCTACACCACGCCCCATATGAATATGTATGCAAAGATATGATTATGTATATGATCTGATGCAATACTACATCCAAAACTGTATAAAAGACATGCTTTTGTTACGGGAAAGGCAGAAATCCATTTAGTGATTTCTCCAACGCGTTGCTAATAAAAATACCTCCTGTCTATCTGACTTAAACTGAGTCTCTTAGGCAGTTATTCTCGCCTTTTGGGGCAAAATTCGGCATCACTTTTGTAGCACAAATTCAACACTGTGATGTATGTAGACAGAAAGAGAGTCCCAGAGGGCACCTAAGATGAAGAAAAAAGACAACTACCAACCACAACCATACCACCACCAATGGCCTCAGAATGACAAGGAAAGGTCAGCTATTTAAATGCTTTCATTCACATTTAAAATTGTGGTAATAGTAACATTTAGGTTGGAAAAGATCTTTAAGATCATTGAATCCAACCACTAACCCAGCACTGCCAGGTCACTACTAAACCATGTCCCTCAGCACAACTACATGGCTTTTAAATCCCTCCAGGGCTGATGACTCCCCCACTGCCTAAGGCAGCCTGTTCCAGGGCTTGACGACCCTTTTGGGGAACAATTTTTTCCTCAGGTCCAACATAAACCTTTCCTGGTGCAATGTGAGGAAATTTTCTCTTGTCCTATCAAATTTGAACACAGCTCCAGATCCAACCAGGACAAGGCTGTGATTCCCACTGAGAGAAATGCAGGGTTGTGGTCTGCCACAGGCAGTTAAGACACATAGGAGGGTTCCTCTCTGAGTCCAGAAAAAATGTTCTCAGAGAGACACATCCCCATCAGAAGCCTGACACATCACCAAGAGGCAGTCTTTGGAGACAAGAACAAGACCATGACAAGATGCTGCACCTTCTCTTTCAGAAAAAGAGGCAGGGAAACTGAAAATGATTTAAAGATACAGTCAAACACCCTTTATCCCATTAAGTTTTCCCCATGGGAATCTGGTTCATCGACCTGTGAGCCAATGTCTCTGAGCCAGGTCCTCAACATTACACCCTCATCTCCCAACAACAAAACAGGCTGAACATAGCTGCAGACCCCAGATCTGAGCACTGTCTGGGGCAAGCGTCTTCTGTTCACACCAGAGCTCCCAACAGATGTGCTCTGGGTTTCTGCTCCAGCCACAGCCAATGTGAAAGTTTGCTGCATGACTACCATCTAAGCTGTAAAGCATAAGGACAGTTGTTCAAGGCTACCACTGCACTAGCAAAAGGGTCAGGAATAGCCCAGGAATTCAGTGGTAGAAAGTAGCTCCTGGGAACTCCTTTGGTCTGAACCAACCAGCATAGCTCAGGAGTCAACATGAGCCACAAACTGCTCCTAATCAGTAGCACTCGTGTTCTCTCCTCTTTGGAACTCATGAACTCAGTGTGATGGATATGAACCAGAGCCTGCCAGCTGGCCTCAGGACAACAACAGGACCTGCTACTTCGCAGGATGCATCTACAGTAACAAATTAGGGAGCTTTTTACATCTAACAGAATGAGAAGAAGTCTGACCATGCCCAAATGGGTTGTTAGATTTTCCAGCCTTTAAGTGTGTGTGAGGAAATTAAAGGCAGGATCTGACATCTCTGTGATGCAGAAGTCCATGAATGGAACTAGTGGCAGGCTCCTTGCTCTGCACAATAATTTTCTTGGCTTCTGCAAGGAGCCCAGCCTGGACCAGCCCAGGTTTTCAGGCTGGGGGTGCCAAGACATGGCCCTAGGGCAGAGCTGCAGGGCCCACATGGAGCTGGCAGTATTATTCCTTGAACTGTGATTCACCAGAGCTTGCAGAGGTCCCACATCGGGGCTTTCACTCACTGGCAGTAAAAGAGCATCCTGGAGGGACACCACCCTAGTACCAGACTGCAATGACTCAAAGCCAGCATGATCTGCTGTTACACTCAGAGCCCACAAAAATTTCCCAGGTGGAGAGAAGGGAGGGTGAGAGGACAGAAGGGCCATTGCAAAGCCACAGTGGACATGGCCAGTCAGAACTTCAGACCACATGTACCATAACCATGCTTTGTGCAGGCTCCAGGCAATCAGACCTGAACCTGCAAGACTTGAAGGTGTCCAGGCAGCAGTTTGTCATTAGAGAAATGAACATCCCTTCGTCAGTCTGCAGGCCAGCAAACTGCAGAAAAGACAGCTCTGAGTACACAGGATATGCACACCTGGCAGGAAGACACAGGATAAGAAGTTTCACAAATCAAAACTGAAGAAATTGACCCTAGAAACACCAGCCAGTGTTCAGTCCCAAGGATATGGAAGATAAGACCTCACGGAAATGTTATGACAAGATGTGGCCGTTTGAGGCTGTGCCTTTAAGAAAGGGACAGTGCTGGGGCACTCTGGCTGAATGTTTTGGAATATTAATGAAAACAATCAGATATTCTAAACGAATTTCATTGGTAGATTGGTAGAATGCAACTTTAAGTTTTGGGTTCAGTTGGAACTTTCCTCAGTTCGCTCCTTTCCTTCTCCCTTTCCAGCTCATCTGCTTCTGGGCTCCCTGCCAGAGCAACCCTGAACAGATAAGCAACTAAGGCCTACTAATATTCTGTTTTATTAATAACTGCTCTTTTTCTCTCTTTCTAACCCTCTTTGAAAAAAACAAAAGGGAGAGAAGGGGGTACAGGGGGGGAACCCTCCTCTGTCACGGGGGAGGGAATTTCGTTCCTGTATTGTTTTGTTTTTTTTTTACTTTGCTGTATATTTCTGTATATATGTTGTAAATACCGTAAATTGTGTACATATCCTGCATTTTCCACATTGCTTGTAAAATATAGCATTTCCCTTTTGCTTCTCCAGTTGAGTTAGCTGTATTTTTTCTTCCTCTTTGTGGGGGAGAGGAGGCTAGGCCTTTGACACTGTCCCCCATAGCAAACTCCTGGCCAAGCTGTCAGCTCATGGCTTGGACAGCAGCACTCTGAGCTGGGTTAGGAACTGGCTGGATGGCCGAACCCAGAGAGTGGTGGTGAATGGTGTCACATCCAGCTGGCGGCCAGTCAGTAGTGGAGTCCCCCAGGGATCAGTGCTGGGCCCCATCCTCTTTAACATCTTTATTGATGATCTGGATGAGGGCATTGAGTCTATCATCAGTAAATTTGCTGATGACACCAAGCTGGGGACAGGAGTTGATCTGCTAGAGGGTAGAGAGGCTTTGCAGAGAGACCTCGACAGGCTGGACAGATGGGCAGAGTCCAACGGCATGAGATTTAACACATCCAAGTGCCAGGTTCTGCACATTGGCCACAACAACCCCATGCAGTGCTACAGGCTGGGGTCAGAGTGGCTAGAGAGCAGCCAGGCAGAGAGGGACCTGGGGGTGCTGGTTGATGGTAGGATGAACATGAGCCTGCAGTGTGCCCAGGCGGCCAGGAGGGCCAATGGCATCCTGGCCTGCATTAAGAACAGTGTGGCCAGCAGGAGCAGGGAGGTCATTCTGCCCCTGTACACTGCACTGGTTAGGCCACACCTCGAGTACTGTGTCCAGTTCTGGGCCCCTCAGTTTAGGAAGGACGTTGACTTGCTGGAACGAGTCCAGAAAAGGGCAACAAAGTTGGTGAGGGGCTTGGAGCACAAGCCCTATGAGGAGAGGCTGAGGGAGCTGGGGCTGCTTAGCCTGGAGAGGAGGAGACTCAGGGGTGACCTTATTGCTCTCTACAACTACCTGAAGGGGGGTTGTAAACAGGCAGAGGTTGGTCTCTTCTCCCAGGCAGCCAGCACCAGAACAAGAGGACACAGTCTCAGGCTGCACCAGGGGAAGTTCAGGCTGGAGGTCAGGAGGAAGTTTTACACAGAGAGAGTGATTGCCCATTGGAATGGACTGCCCAGGGAGGTGGTGGAGTCGCCGTCACTGGAGGTGTTCACGAGGAGACTTGACAGGGTGCTTGGTTACATGAGTTAGTTGATTAGGTGGTGTTGGATGATAGGTTGGATGCGATGATCTTGAAGGTCTCTTCCAACCTGGTCTATTCTATTCTATTCTATTCTATTCTATTCTATTCTATTCTATTCTCTCCAAACCACCACACAGGACAGCTCACAGCACAGAACACTTTGCATATGATCCCCATGTTAAGCCTAACATTCTTCAGCCTGCTCTGCAGCTGAGGTCAGAGCAGTTTCATGCCAGAGCTGTTGTCATAAAGGTCTATTGTCATAAAGTGCAAGGGCTGCAGAAAACATTCTCTCTGAAGCCAACTATTAAAGCCAAGATGCTACAACACCCTGCACCCTCTCTGGGGAAAGCATGCCATGATTAAGTCCTGCCCAATGCATTAATTGCTAATGATTCTGCATCATTTATAATTTATCCAGCTACATTTTTTATTAAAGCCATACTAAAGAAATGGACACCACCAGAGAAAGAGCAATCACTTTCTGGCACACCCATTGTGTTGTTGGTGCTGCATAGCATTCCTTGCAGGTCTGCTTAAGAGGTGGGAAGACCTGGCCTCTCTGAGGATGGGCAGCAGGAGAGTTGACCCATGAGCACTGGACTGGGTCTGCCATGTGACTTGGCTTTGTAGATTAAATAAGAGGCCTGGCAGATGCTCCTCAAGAGTGATGTTGGCAGATGTGGGTCTGCACAGGGATGGGGCAGAGCCCTCTCCATCCTGCTGTGGCTGCAGAGAGAGTACCTTACCTGTCTCTCAGCCCACGTCCTTGGGGCTGCTGCTCAAGGGCACCCAGATGTTTGCCCAACTTAGCCCTGCAGCAGCGAGGAGAGCATCTGCTTGCACATCTAAAAATAAGTGGCCCCTTTTTAATAACCCTGATGGCATTTGTTCCTGAATCCTTCAGACCCTGGAAAACATTTTGCAAGGAGACTGAAAACATGGCAGAACACGTCCAATACTTGTGACTCCATTGAGTAGATCAGTGACCTGACAAGGAGCAGACAGACAGCAGACGGCTGCCACTGACACCGGATCGTTCAGACAGTCAAAGGAAGAAAGGACAGCGGCACCCGGGGTGCGACAGACCTCAGTGTCTCAGCAAACACTGGTCCAGAGACAGCAAGGCAGGAAGGTGGGTAGGGAACCCGCCAGCCAAGGACCAGCTCAGAGTCAGCCTGCAGCAGCGGAGCATCCCCGAGCAGTGGCACTGATGCACTCGAGACTCGCTGTTGAGGGGCAGGAATGGGAGACAGGGAGACCCTCCTGTGACCCGCGTTCCCGCACTGCCTGACTCAGAGGTGGGAGGCTTCGGGAGCCAGAGCTGCAGGCGGCGGCTCTGGGCGTCCCCGGCAAACCCGATGCCCTCCGCACGATCGCACCTCATCCCTCGCGGAGAGGACGCGGCACGGACGCAGGCACGGCTTGCCTGGAGGCACTACGGGGATGCCCCGGGTCCGGAAGGGCCGAGCCAGGCACGTTGGGTCACGGCCAAAGTGATGCTGGGGCCGGAGCCACACAGCGAGAAGGTCCGGCGAGGGGCTCCGTGCCACAGCAGGGTCCGGCAAAGGGCACCGGATCGCCCAGGTCCGTGTCCCCCGGGGAGCGCCCACCCCACGCTACAGCCGGGCCTCCGGGGAGCAGGGGGATTTCAGGCCCGCCGCCCATTCCCTACCCCCGACCCCCGATCCCAGCCCGGCCCCCGGCCCGGCCGCACTTACTGGCTCGGATGAGGCAGAGGTCGCAGCTGAAGAGCACCAGGACGGGGTTGAGGAAGGCCGAGAAGCGAGCCATGGCGGCGGGCCGGCGGCCCCGGCCCGGGCGGCAGCCCTGGCACCGGCCCGGCTCTCTGCGCCGCGGGACAGAGCGGGGCCGAGCCCCGGCCGCAGCGCCGGGCGGGCGGAACGGCCGCTGGGCACGGCCCTCCCGGCCCGGCCCGGCCCCGCCCCCTGAGCGGCACCGCAGCGGCTGCAGCCCGCCTCCGGCCCGACCACCCCAAACCGCCGGCGCCGCCCCCCGAGCCGCACCTCCGAAAATAACCGGTGCTGCTGAGCGCCTTACCCTTCAGCCAGCCACTGATGCCCCCCACTTGTTGTCCTACCCCCGTAATCACCAGTGCTGTGTCCTGTGCCGTTTCCCAGTAACCCCGCACGCTGTACCCCTAGTAGCCCCCAGAGCCCCTCCACATGTACCTCGAGCAACAAGCAGTGCCACCCTATGCTGCATCGCCAGTAAACCCCAGCGGGGGCTCTCCTCAGGCGGTGGGTTCACGTGTCTCTGATTACACAACCACCCTCCCTGCATGCCCTGTCCCCCTGTGTCACCCCTGACACACAGGCCCATGGCTCCTACCCTGCAGGTTGGCATCAAGGGCCACATGTCCCGCAGGTCCCACGGCCCCATGTCCCACATCTGCATGTTCCATAGTACCTCCCATGGCCAGTCGTCCCATGACAGCATGTCCCACAGTAGCACGTCATGTGAAACCACATCCCACTGCAGCAGGATGTTTTCTCAGTATCTTGCAGCTGCTGCCTGCATGCTCTGTCCTGCTGTGGAGGCATTGATGTGTGAAGAGCAACGAGGGACTATGCAAATGAAAGGGGTCAGTCTCCAGGACCTTTGAGGGCTTCTAGGCCACTGGGCCAGCACTAACTGTTCCCTTGCTGTACCCACAGCAAGATACCTCGTCCGTCACACAGCTTGTGGCACAGGTTCCTCTGTTCAGGCAGCCATGAGCAGCTGTGTGTGCTGATGTCAAACAGCTTCTGCTCATACTTTTGCACTAACTCAAACAACCTAAGTTTGGTCCTTCTCATACACTGAATGACTGGTTTCATACCATGCTTAGTTTTGTCCATAATTGACTTTTGGAGTTTGTTCTGTTTACATTTTAGTACATGAGTTATTTTACCTGCATGCTGAGCTGCTACTTCAGCTCCAGTTGTTGTCAGCACCACTACTTGGCTTCCTGCTATAGCATACATGTGTCATGTACAGAAACATAGACATGTTGTATACATGAACATACACATATTTGCATGATTTACTGGACGTTTCTCAGTATGTTCTTGCTACACATCCCACAGCCTTTGAAGCACATCCTAAATGCTGACACATTATCTGCTGGCTCACCAGTGGCACAGTTAGAACCTCTCCAGCTCCACCACAGCTGCAGTACTTATTCGATTCTCCCTGGTTTGCCCAGCATGACTCTGCCCTGCACAGGTGTGGGCAGGTGAAAGTGATGTGGTAACTTCTAAAAGACTTTCTTTTGGAAACTCAGCACTGCTCTTTGAGAGGAGAAACAGATGTCCATTAGCACTGTGGGACAATTTATTCTGCAAAGCCCCCCAAAGCCACTTTCAAGGGATTTAGAGTTTTGTGTCCTTTCCCTAGGCTCCAGGCTGCTCACACAAGAGGAGGATCATGCTGTGATCAGTGGAAGTTTCTGTCTGACCACCCCTGGACACCGCTGTTAGCTGAGTGGCATCCTGGGCTTTGTACCTCCCTCAAACCAGTTGTCCTGGACACAGGAAAGGACATGCTGTGCCACTCAGGGCAACCCTGGAGTGAAGCTTAGCAACCATCTCTCTCCAGTGCCATCCCATCCCTTGTGCACTGCTCTGGCGATGTGCACGGGGAGAAGCAGGGTGTGCTTTGGGAGTGGAGGTGGGTTCAGGGTGCACACATATTTCATCATAATTGGAGTGTTTGGGGGTTTCAGCCAGGCAAAATGCAATCTGCAGTCACAAATCAGGAGCTAATACATCTGAACTGCGTTATCTGCCTTGGAGCACCTTGTACCTGGAGTTCAGCAAGGAATTCCCACAGCAGGCTTGAGAGCAGCCTGGGCAGCTGGGGCTGCCAGTCCCACATCACTGCCTGCCTCAGGTCCTCTCCTCTCCCTGCCTTCTGGAAGAGGCTCCATAAGTCCCACTGGTCATCCAGCTTTGACCTGGGCACCCCTCCAGGATGCTCTTCTCCTCAACCACCCCTCTCACCCATCTGCATCTGGCGCTTGTGGCTATGCTTCACTCCTCTTTGCTAGGACAAGCTGGGCTGTGAGCAAAGGCCACATGAGGACAATGAGCACAAGTGCCACCTTGGCTGCTGCATGTCACATCAGCTGGGTGACTCTGCTGATGGGTGTATCTGGCTTTGCTGCCTCTGTGCTGGCTCTGTCCTGTGTCCTGCACACCCTGCCTAAGACACCCACAGGCTATAGGAGGTTCTTGCAGTAAGAGAGAATTTCCCAGAGAATCTCTGTTTCTGGAAGCCCCTAAATACATCCAATATCAGTCTTTAGTTTTGGAAATCACTGAGGCAAGTGTGAGGCTCTGGGAGAGGTGCTGGCAGCAAGGGAATGCCCTGATCATGGTGCAGGAGGCTCCTCTTCCTGCATCATGTCACCCTGCTGTCCTCTTTCTCTGCCCAATACTGAATACACCAGGAAGGATTCCTGACACATTAGGCACCTCTCTGCCTATGCCTGTGGCCCTTGGGAGCTGGGGAAGTTTCAGAGTTAGGATATGCCTGTGCAGAAACTGCCCATACTTTGTTGTGCACAAATGTTATTGACTAAATGAAGCCTGCAATGGACACATGGATTTTGTGTGATCTAACCCTTGCTCATCTTTTAACTAGCCTGAGATGAGTGTTGAAAGGAATTAACATGACATGACTTGCAAGAGCCAGGTCCTCACCTGGGGATCCTGGACCTCTGTGACTGTTTCCTTCCTGGAACACCTTACTCGTGCAATTATTTCCCCAAGAAACACCCAGTTTATGAATGTCTGTGCAATTCTCCATGTCCTCCACTCTCTGTGCAGGTCCTGTTCTGCCTGTCTGCCTCCAGAGAGTGGCAGAATGATGATGCCCAGGATGAAATTCTGGCTGCTGCAGCTCCTGCTGTACAACATGCCATGGCCATTTGTGACCTGATTATGCCCATGGAAACAGACAGTAGCTGCTTCTGAGACTCAGAGTGGCCTTTTCCAGGTAAGCATCATCCTTCAAACAGCTCTAGGGGTGACCTAGAGGAGGGCTAGACAGTGTACAAAAGTCAGACTTGCCCCTGCCCTCCCAGAGTCCAGCTCTCAACTTGTCCCATGACTGTCCACCATGTGTTTTCACCAACTTTGCTGTAGCTGCTGCTTTGCATTGTCTGTTCTCTTGCCTCCTGTTCACTGGAAGATAACGTCCAAGGTATGTTGTGTGGGTTCATCCACATCAGTTCAGCCATGTCCATGTGCTGGCTGCTGTATCTTATTTCTTTCTAGGGAGATGGAATTAACTCATCAATCCCTTGTGATAATAATAATAGATGATAAAGGTATCACAGATATTTTCCACAAAGCTGCTGCAGAAAAGTCCCCCATTGTCTTCAGACAAGGAATGATCTCAGATCCATCACCAGGCTGTGGATACCAGCCCTTTGTGACTTTATGAATTTTATGAAGTGTGGAAGGCCCCTCTGCTAAGCATTAATAATTCCCAATCCTCCTCTTTTTTTCATTTGGTCATGGTGTGGGGTTTTTGTACCATCTGCTGCATAATTGGTTCAGGGAATTCAGTGCTGGCCAAGAACAGACATTTATAGGTTTGATTTTTTGATTATCCCAGGGTATTGTGAAGTCAGGAGTTCTGCTATGTAATTATGTGCCATGTCAAAAGTAACGTATTCTGTTGGGTTCAGACCAGCTGCCCAATTATTTCTTCTGGCTGTTCCTAGTTCCTATTGTAAGAAACAGCTAATAATTGTTTGCTGTGTTTATGTGCAGCACCATTTGTGACTCTGCAGATCCTTACCACCTTTCCCAGCTGCTAAGCTCTTTTCTACCCTTTTTACAATGCCACAACTAGACAGCTTAAGGTGTTTGAGGTGAGAGTGTCCTGTGTATTGATACACTGATAATAATATTGCCACTCAGCCCTTTCCCAGGTCATTTACACCACATCAAGGACTCAAGGCCAAGAGCCAAGTAAAGCTAAAAAGGGATCTGACAGATGTATTGATCCAGTATCATTATGGTCATGGAGCACAAAAATGATGAGAGTTACAGAACTAGTTTGCTTGGGAACCAGAATCAGCCTCTATCTAAGGCCACTGCAACATCCCTGGGGAAGAAGTTTATTCATTATTGCTCATTCTACAAGGGTGAAGATGAGATACATGCAAAGCACTGAATCTAGAGCAGAAATGCTAATCCCACTGAGAAAAAGAATGTGGAGTACCAGGCATGTGCTGCATCCCATGTTGAAAACTATTCTGTCGTGACTGACTCTCGTGAAAGGAAGGGTCATGCACCTGTGGAAATGGTCACAGAGCCTGCTAGAGACCTGATCTGCCTCATTTTCTGCCTGACAGTGCTGATATTGGTGTCCAGCCAGAAGCTTGAGCTTCAAGGAGAGAGAAAACTCTCCCAAGAGTGCCTAGGAGGGAGGTTTGGGCAAAGAAGCTTATGGTGCATGCCTAAATTAGCCTGGGTTGTTTAGCCTAGAAACTATGTGTCACCGGCTGAGGCTGTCCCCTTAAGAAAGGGAATATGGTGGACGGATGTTGGTAAGCGAAAGAAGAATCTAAACTAATTTCATTGGAAGAGTGGGAGGAAGCACCTTCTGAACTGGGAGTGCAGAAAAGTATACTGGGCATTCCAGCACTTTTCTTCAGTCTTGCTTCCGCTTTTCCTTCGGGCAGCAGCTTTCTGTGCTGGGCTTTCTGCCAAGGCTTCAGCCTTGAAACCGATAAGATATAAGGCCTGTATTAACTGCTTTCCAATTAACACAAAACTGCTTTTAACTTCTTTCTTTCTCTTTCTCTCTCTCTTCTAACCTGCTCTGGGGAATAGGGGGAGAAAGGGGGAGAGCGGAGGTGGGGAACCCCCTCAGCAAAGGGGGGGGAACTCTCATTTCTGTGCTACTTTATTGTATATCTTTGTATATATTGTAAATATTGTAAATTTGTATATATTTCCCTGCATATCCTGTATTGCTTTGTAAATATACAGCTCCACTGCTTTGCTAATTCAGCTGTGAGTTTTTTTTCCCTTTTCCCTTCAATTTTTCTTTCCCTTTACTTTACAGGGGGGAGGGAGGAGGCTTTTGGGCCTTACCCTTCCAACCCCACCACACTATGAAACTGTGGGGGATGTGCTGACAGCTTCTCTTCATATGTTTGACAGCTGCCAAGTTTGTACAAGGCTGCTGCAGAGACTGGAATGATGTCTTCTGTGCCTGGGGATAGGACTTGAGCCCATGGAGCCCAGGGGCTATTCACTCTTTCTACTGTGAGACTGGGGGGATATTGGTCTTGTTTCCAGGCCCCCCAGACTCCACCAAGGTCTGTCTTGCTGCCTTTCCTCTGACACCTCCTCTGTGGTGTTGCTTCTGTCAGGTCCACAGCAATTTGTCATCTGCATTGCTGGCACTGGGATCTGCTCACTGTGCTGACTCTGCATTTGTTCCCGTTGTCTGTGAGCAGAACTGAAGCTCCTGGATGGAGAGGGAGCATGTCTGCCAGCCAGCCTGGCTCCTCCATGTGCCTCTGCTCAGCATGGGTGCTGTACTAACCTACACTGGATGTGCAGTGCTCCACAAGGCCAGGTGAACAGCCAGGGTGGCCTGGGACAGGGTGCAAACATGCAAAGATAGTCTGTCACTAGCTTAAGGACATGGGGCAGCAAGACAAGGCATTAACTGGGCAGCCCATGCAATGAAGAGCCCAATGTCATCGGGCTATTTCATGCACCAAGCATGGCAGTGGTTTGGTGGCATGTAACCTTGCTCTCCAGCACAGGATAACCCTGGGGATATGGATGGTGACCAGGGGAGGCTAGGGATGACCAGACTCTCTTGTTATGCGGTGGGGACACAGTCATCCTGTCTAGAGTGAGTAGAATCTACCAGACTCAGACCGTTGTTCCAGCCACTTCTGCCAGTGAGATGCCCTGTCCCTGCAGCAGGTGATTTGGCTCTGACATGGTCCTGGAACTGGTGCACATAGACTGGAAGTGTCCTCTCTGCTCTGTGCCACTCAGCATAGCAGCATTTCTGAGGTGGGGGCCAGGGCCATGCCTGTCTTAACATGCTCCTGTGCTGACCCAACCACTCTCAGACAGACTGGACCACACTGCCAGCCTTTCCCTGTTGTGGTTGTTTGGAGAGAAGGGCCTAGCTTTCTCTCCCCCACAAAAAGGAAGAAAAAACACAGCTAGCCACCAGGAGAAGCAAAAGGAAAAATGCTGTATTTTACAAGCAATTTGGAGAATGCAGGATATGTACACCATTTACAGTATTTACAACATATATACAGAAATATACAGCAAAGTAAAAAAAACAATAATACAGGAACAAAATTCCCTCCTCCGGAGGAGGGTTCCCCCCCGTCCCCCCTTCTCTCCCCTTTTTCCCCAAAGAGGGTTAGAAAGAGAGAAAAAGGCAGGAGATTAATAAAGCAGAGTGTTAGTAGGCCTTATCTGTTCAGGGTCACTCTGGCAGGGAGCCCAGAAGCAGACGAGCTGGAAAGGGAGAAGGAAAAGAGCGAACTGAGGAATGTTACAACTGAACTCAAAACTTAAAGTTGCATTCTACCAATCTACCAATGAAATTAATTTAGAATATCTGATTGTTTTTGTTAATATTCCAAAACATTCAGCCAGAGTGTCCCAGCACTGTCTCTTTCTTAAAGGCACAGCCTCAAACTGTCACACCTGTGAACTGCCACAGACCGACCCTGACTGCTTGGTGCTCTCGCACTATTCACCATGGCATCACAGAGGCACTGTGTTGCATTAGACTCAGATGTGTCTCCAGCAATGAGAACATCCCTGTAGGCTGAGATGAAGGTGTGGGGATCCCACCAGCCCCCTCCATCCACCGAACACATCATCTGATACCTCTGTAGATCATTGCTTCCTACCCTCAAGCAGCTATGAGAGGCAGCACTTGTGCATAGCTTTAGAGTGTGGCAATGCCAGCAACGAGCAGTGTGAGCAATCTGGCAGTGTAGGCCTAGAGCCTGACATGGTGGTAGACCATGCTCAGCATAAGTGCAGAGCCAGCTAGCAGTTTAGCAAAACAGTGCTGTGCCTGCAGCATGTAACTAAAACAGGGCACTGGTAGCTATAAGCATAGAAAGTTATCTTGGAACAACTGGACATGCACCTGCATCAACAAACCTTGTGTGTTGTTAGTAGTTGGACCAATAATCTAGAATAGTGCGATGTGTGGTCACTCATAGGGAACCAATGAAGCCATGCCAACAAGGCACTCCGAGTTTATAGAAGTTGTAGAAGTTCCCTTGCTACGCACTTCTGCCTTTCCTTTCTCTTCTTCTTCTACGCTTTACTTTACTGTGCTATACTCGCACCATAGGCCTGCACCATAGGCTTGCAATACTGGAACAATAAAGGAACAATACTCGATCATATTGGTCAGCTGTATTGACTCCAATCTCTGTCGTCCCATTATCTGGCACCCGAATATACATGAATCCTCGAGATCCTCGGAGTATGATGCTGCTTGACTCAGCATAAGAGGTATGTCCGCGTGATACGGAAAGACGGTCGAACTAGCACTGCCCCGGTGCTGGAAAAATTAGCAGCACATGCTCATAAAGGAAGTGAATCTCACCTTGGCCCAGTGAGTGACCAGGGATGGGCAAGGGGAAGCATGCCACGAAGCAGAAGAGGCTGTGCTAAACACCCTCCAAACTATCCTCTCCATGAGAGGTATTACTGGCGATTCTGGGATCTTATAAGGGCTATTAGCCTGGGCCCGGAATCATCCCCACGGCAAATAAGCTTTTACTTCCGAAGCACGGGACAAAATTGCAGCCCAGCTGTGGGATGAGGTGCTAGATACTTTAAAAAGAAGTTTTTCGCTATAGCACCGTGTGACGGACTGTCACATACAGTGCAATCAAAAATAGCAGAGCATTCTACTTCTGATTCAGCTGCTGTGTCATTGGTTCTAACTGAGATGAAAAAGGGAGACTCGGAAGGCACCCCCGCCCTCCGCCCCCTTCCTCTCCCCCTGCACATCATCTGCCGCTCCATCAGCATCCTTGTGCTGGGTTGAGGCAGCCCCCTTCCCCACCCCTGGCTACAATAAACACTCAGACAAATGGATTGCAAAAGTGATGGAAAGTTTAAATAGAAAGCAGTGAACTTTTACAGAAAGCCAAAAGTGCAGTGACAAAGAAAGATCCCAAAACAGACCCAGAGAGATCCCATCCCCACCTGAGGGTACACCCAAGACCCCCAGGGCTCCTTCTTCCCCCTCCCACTGATAGGCTAGTCTCAGCTGGCCAGATCTGAGACTGCCCATCCCCCCAGGGCTTGGGCCTAGCCAGGCCCAAAGCCAGGAGACATCTCCCCCAGTTACCGGCTGACGGAGGAGGAAGAAAAAAGAAAATGCTAGACTCCGCACTGGATCTTATAGTGGTGCAAAGGATTGTGGTAGGAAATACTACATAATTTCCTGTGTCCACCCCTCTGGGCTGGACTTCTGGACACAGGAAGTAAACATTGCAGGGGGGCACCCAGCTCAAACTGCAACACGCCACCCCTTATTTCATACCACAATCTTTGCACCCAAACACATCATCAAATCAGAAATCTTCTGATGACATATCCGGCGAAGTCCATATCTTCATCTGGGCATCCACCCAAACAGTCTCTCATTCAGGCTCAAGTGTCAGTCCATTCCAGTTCTTCTTCCCCCATCTAATGGAACCTCTCAGCGATGCAGAGCTCACTCTTCTGCGGTGCAGGCTCTTCATGGATCCGTTGGACATCCTGGTCACCTGGAAAGAACCTCACAACTTCTCAACCAAACCTTTATTCCCATCTCTATTTACTCAACGGCATATTTCCACTCCTGGGGCAAGCCAGTCAGAACAATCAGGCTCTAACTGCTTCTCCACCCCTCCAGGAAAACAGCACGCTGAGCCTTTCACAACCCTGCACCGACCTCTCCCAAGCCCAGTGCTGACCGCCTCCAGCCGCGGCCTGAGGCTATACAGATGCATGTCACAGTACACTGCCTTCCAACTGGGCTTTCATGTACCAAGGCGTGACAGCATCCAACAACACAACCCTCCCCTGGAAGAGGGAGGGGCTGCACCACAACCTACTGAGAAGAAGGGAGGTGGAGCCAAGTGCTCGGCGCCATTTTCGGAACTTGTCCGAAAAAGTTGGGGAAGAGACTAGGGCCGGCCCCGCCGCAGCCTGAGTGCACGGCCAGGAACAGCGTCGCCACTCCGAGTGCACGGCCGTGCTCACCGCCGCCGCAGCCCGAGTGGATGGCCGGGGACCGCCGTCGCTGATCCAAGCGCATGGCCGCGTCCGCTGCCACCGCAGCTCAAGTGGACGGCCGGGGGCCACCAGCGCTGCTCCGAGTGCACAGCCGTGCTCACCGCAATCCGAGCATACAGGAAGGCTCCGGCCACCTCTATCGCCACGGTACAGAATCAAAATCACCTCCACCCCTCGGGCATTCAAACACCTCCTCCAGCAAAAGCCATAAGCACATCCTCAGGGCCCTTGAAAACAGCTTTCCAACTGGAGTCCCCATTCGCCCATAGGGAGCCGCCCGCTCGCCACGCCTGACCCTACCCCGCAGCGAGAGCGGACCTGACTCTGATCTGCTCACTGCTGCCCCTCCCCCACTTCACTCCCTGCCGCTTCTGCCGCTCCGCAGAGAATAAAGGTGGAGGAAGGGCAGGTCCCGCATTCTCAAGCGGTTCCCCCATTCCGATGGTTAAGAACCACCCCTGCTTGAAATAGCAGGAGGGACTCTGTGCCACCGGCCACGCACCAGGTGTCCCCCTGCAATCCACAAGAACTTAACACAATCGCCCCAACAACAACACATGAGCCCCCAACTGCCAAAAAACCAAAACGATGCCCAGAACTAAATTTAAACTCTCTTATCTTTTGCAATCCGATCTGCAGAGTAGCCACAATAACCAACTCCTACTCCTGCCTGGCTCGCCAAGAATGTAAAGGGTTGGGGGCAGACCCCCTGCCCACTGAAACCATCCTCTACTACCAAGAATGTGCTGGGTTGAGGCAGCCCCCTTCCCCACCCCTGGCTACAATAAACACTCAGACAAATGGATTGCAAAAGTGATGGAAAGTTTAAATAGAAAGCAGTGAACTTTTACAGAAAGCCAAAAGTGCAGTGACAAAGAAAGATCCCAAAACAGACCCAGAGAGATCCCATCCCCACCTGAGGGTACACCCAAGACTTCCAGGGCTCCTTCTTCCCCCTCCCACTGCTAGGCTAGTCTCAGCTGGCCAGATCTGAGACTGCCCATCCCCCCATGGCCTTGGGCCTAGCCAGGCCCAAAGCCAGGAGACATCTCCCCAGTTACCGGCTGACGGAGGAGGAAGAAAAAAGAAAATGCTAGACTCCGCACTGGATCTTATAGTGGTGCAAAGGATTGTGGTAGGAAATACTACATAATTTCCTGTGTCCACCCCTCTGGGCTGGACTTCTGGACACAGGAAGTAAACATTGCAGGGGGGCACCCAGCTCAAACTGCAACAATCCTCCTCACAATTTCAATTGCCCTCTATTCCTCCTTCTACATGAATCGCGGCTCTCATTACCGTCCTTTCACGCAAAAAAATCTGCTCCTGCCATGTCTATAGCTGAAGAAGCGAATCCTGATCGAACTGATAAGGCGCACGAAATCAAAATGGAGGTCGCTACACATTAGGAATTAGACAAAGAAGACGCCATGCCCGCCATCTTGGCGAGCACACCGTGTTTATTAGATACCACCACAGCCGTCCGCACCCAGCAGAGAAACCAATAAAAAGTCAGCGAAATTTGTGATTCAGCGTTTTCAGTCCCCTTTATCAACATCTTCATCTTCCTCCGATACCGCCAGCGACGGCTTGGACTTGGAAGACAAGAGGACCAATGCTGGGAGGCCGGACAGTGCCGGCTCTGCCCTACAACTCCTATTGGAAAAATGGAGCGCTTGGAGGCTCACAATTGCATCATTCTTGCGACCACACCCCTCCCGTGAGCCCCAGCCGCCCCGGCGGTGGTTCCCACCCCAGCGGCGCCCCACCTGGCAGTTGTCCTGGTGATGGCTCCCACGGGCCCCCATGGCCCCCGCGAGTACCGGCGGCTTAGATCAAGGTGGCATCGACCGACGCACCGCCAATACCAGCACTGACACCCGCAGCGGCCATCCCCATGATCGCGGCAGCAATGGCCCGCACCAGTGGCCCCTTCCCCCCAGCGGTTTCAGCTGTGCTACACCCCCCACCCCCCGCCTCCTACATTCCAGACATTATCATCAGAGTATAGCACTTCGACGGAGGGTCCAATCAAGTTCCAATAGGATGATCGGGAGGTGGGAGGGACAGAGAACTGTCCCGCTGCGCTGGTGGAAAGGTATTGTGGGAAATGTAGTCACAGATGGAGAATCTGTAGAAGGTTAACAATGACTATGGCAATCTCTGGACTGACAAATGTTAAAGGAAGCTTGACAAGCCGTAGCTACCTATGGATTACAGTCAGGATACACAACTGCTGTAATCAATCAGTTGTTTTCAACAGATTTGTTAATCCCTTTTGACACACGTATGTCAGCAAATGGTGTTTATTACATGATCTGAGAGCAATCGATCATGGAGGAGATGGGTGCCTGTCGTAGTTTGGGCTGGGTGCCCTCTGCTACAGGGGTGTTTCCTGTGTCCAGAAGTCCAGCCCAGTGGGTGGACACAGGAAATTATGTATTTCCTACCATGATCCCTTGCACCATGTCGTAGTTTGGGCTGGGTGCCCTCTGCTACAGGGCTGCTTCCTGTGTCCAGAAGTCCAGCCCAGTGGGTGGACACAGGAAATTAGGTTATTTCCTACCATGATCCCTTGCACCACTATAAGTTTCGCGGCGGGGTCTGCCACTTGCTCTTTTCTTCCTCCTCCGTCAGTCGGTAACATGGGGGAGAGATCTCCTGGCTTTGGGCCTGGCTAGGCCCAAGGCCACGGGGGGATGGGCAGTCTCAGATCTGGCCAGCTGAGACTAGCCTAGCAATGGGAGGGGGAAGAAGGAGCCCTGAGGGTCTTGGGTGTACCCTCAGGTAGGGATGGTTTTCTCTGGGTCTGTTTTTGGGTTTCTCTCTCTTGTCACTGTATTTTTAGTTTTTTTTTTTTCTTTTTCTGCACGCACTCACTGTTCTATTTAAACTTTCCATCACCTTTGCAATCCGTTTGTCTGAGTCGTTATTTCTGCGCGTGGTGGGGAGGGGGGGCCTGCCCCAACCCATTACACACCACTATAAATTTTACGGCGGGGTCTGGCACTTCCTCTTTCCTTTCCTCTCCAACACCCGGTAACTGGGGGAGAGATCTCCAGGCCATGGGCCTGGCTAGGCCCAAGGCCACGGGGGCATGGGCAGTCTCAGATCTGGCCAGCTGAGACTAGCCTAGCAGTGGGGGGGGAAGGAGGAGCCCTGGGGTTTTGGGTGCACCCTCAGGTGGGGATGGGATCTTTCTGGGAATGTTTTGGGGTCTCTCTTGTCACTGTGTTTCTATCCTTCTGCATGTACTCACTGTTCTCTATTTAAACTTTCCATCACTTTTGCAATGTTTGTCTGAGTCGTTATTTCTGCGCATGGTGGGGAGGGGGTTTGCCCCAACCCATTACAGTGCCTTACAACCTAGCCTCCCAACTCCCAGTCCCCACAAATTGGGACCTGATTATTATTCATTTGAAGGATTGTCTTCTTTACAATTTGCTTACACCCAGAGGATTCAACAAAGTCTGCATCTACTGAGTCATCGATTAAGGCAGACTCCACCCACCTATATCAATAGGCAGCCTCAAGGCATGCCAGTATTCTCTGGCTTGGCTTTTGTTCCCATTTAGACAGACCCATTGTGACTTTCTCATTTGTAATTCCATGGATGATACTCTAATTGCAAAACAAGTTACATCCTAAGACAGTGCTCTCTGAGTTTCAACCCATGTCAGCAAGCAGAGGGTTGAAAATAACACCATGCCAGACCTTGCAACTTCTCAGTTAAGCGGCAATTCACTTGCAAATGCCTCGGAAGCCACACCCCGGCAGCCAGCAGACTTTTTCACTGCTATAACCACCCCGTTGGGGCGAGACCTTTGCTAGATCATATCAGCAATTGCAGCTTCCTGATAAGGCTTTGCAATTAAGTCAGGATATAATGATCAAAGAGTGGTCCAGAATCTAGGACAATAACTCTGATCCTGTGCTTTTCACTACTCAGCAGGGCCACTTGGTTCCTTTGTTGATACCATACATAGAGCATTCAATACTAATTTAGATCTGACCCACAATATGAAGGTAAAAATGCTGGATATTTTGGCATTTGAAAATGCTAATGAAGAAACTAAACAGGTTTTCAGCATTTTCTCAACAGGTGCCACTGTTTCATGACAGCAGAACGAATGAAGCACCGACAAACAGCAACGTATCTAGCCACGGCCATAGAAGCAGTCCTGAAACCCCCAGTACAACCACCGCACAAGGGAAACAACCTGGGTGGAAATCATCGTGCCTCTGAGAAACCTAGGTACCTTAAATCAAAGTGCCTGACTGCTGGACAAACTTGAAAGTGTCACAGACCTAATCATTTTACTCCAGACTGTCGCAGGCAGGGAAGCTGCTCCCGCGCGACGACACCAAACCAGGGTGCTTGGACCGTGCACCCGCTTCCCCCACCCCCCCTCCGCAGCCCCCCTCTGGCAGCGCATAGCGGACCTGACAACAGCCGCATATCACTCTTGAATCCACAAAGCGTTGTCGAGTTCAATTGGCGCGGTCCTTTGGGTCACAGACCCTGTGCTCTGTTATTTGGCAAATTGTCTACCTCTAGACAGGGCATCCTTATAATTCCTGGTTCAATACATTCTGATTATGACTGGGCTATGAAAATTATGCTCCATACCATTACCCTTCCTGTTAGCACTCTTGTTGGGACAGAAATTGCTCAGCTAATGCCATCTGAGTCCCGAATGCCTAAAACTTCCAACAGGATCCAAGGGCAAGAAGGCTCGGGTTCCACCGATGTGCCTAATACCTTATTAGCCCTAGAAATCCAAAAGGGAAAACTGGAACAGATTGTAACTGTCAGACACCCTTGTGGACAAATTATACAATTTTCAATGATTATGGATACTGGAGACGATGTCATTATTATACCTAGTCATAAATGGAATGGTCATTAGCCATTGCTCATGGTAAATGTTGAAGTCATGTGTTTAAAAGGTATCCAAACAACCTGTGTTAGCAAAGAGCCAGTGCAGAGCTTTTAACTACGGCAAATCAATCACTGTAAGACCGTACGTGTTAACCATTCCAGTTGCTCTATTGGGCTGAGATGCCTTAAGTTAGCTACGAGCAAAACTTGTTATTGTTCCTTTTCTGTAGCGGCTACTAGTCAGCAACCAACACTCAAATTAAAATGGAAAACAGATAATCCAGTATGGGTGGAACAATGGTCGCTCAGACACGATAGGCTGCAAGTCGTTAAGACCCTAATACAGAAACAATAGCAACTACGGCACACCTTGCTAGCCACCCTCAACCCACCCCTACCCCCACCCCCAGAAAAGGGAGGATTTTCTGGTAGGACTCTTGCCAACCAAAGCTCTGCTCTGATTCAGAGCAATAGTACTAATTTCTCCATTTCTGATTGCAATGTCCTTAAGAGATTTGTTATTTAGAGTTTTGCTAAGTTTTCCTGGTAAGCATAATGAATGGTAAGCATTTGGTATTCACAAGTACTTAATACATAGTAATTGTAGTAAGGTAAGTACTTAGTAACGAGTTCACATTGTAAGATTTTCTTTTGGTTCGAACCTTCTAAGTTGTGTGCCTAGGCATTTCAAAGGAGCTCCATGTAATATAGTTAAGATTTGTAGTAAATAGGTATTCATTTTAAAAAATATTCCTTAGCTAAGGTAACGTCTTTATATTTCCTTCTTAGACATAGACTAGAAAAAATACAAAAAATTAAAAAAGGTAAACAAAAAGGTAACAAGTGCAAAGAAAAAATTTAAACATAGAAATATATAACAAAAAGTACAAAAACTCTGGATACAAAAAATAGAGTACTAAATAACATAATAATAATAAAAAGAAGAGCAACAATAAAAACAAAATATTAAAAACAAAATATGACACACTAAAAAATCATAAGGATTACTAACACAGAATAGCTATTTACAAAAAACTCATAAAAATTGTTAGCAAAAAATAAAAATAAGAATTATCAAGACTACTAGATTAAAACAAACAAAAATCTATAAAAAGAAAAAAATCAAGAAAATTAAAATGAAAAATTATAATAAAAAATAATTAATAGAAAAGAAGGTTAAAAAATATAATACAAAAGTAAAAATAAAAATTAAAATAGAAAATCGATTCAATAAAACAAACATGCAAAATAAAAATAATTACAATAAAGAATATAAGATAAAAAAATAAAAAATTAGACACTAGATAAAAATAAAAGAAATTGAAAATAAAAAATTGATTAGAATAACAAATTAAAATACAGATTAAAAAATTGCAATAACAAAATAAAAACAATAATAAAGAAGGTAAAAAAGAAATAAATTAAAAAATGACAAAAGGAAGTTAAAAAAAACTTTAAAGAACAAAGAAAAATTAAAATAAAATACAAAATAACAAAAAATTAATTAAAAAATATATCAAAATTAGATTAAAATTAACAAAAAAATTTAAAAAATATAGATAAAAATAAAATACAATTAAAAATTGAAATAAAAAGAAATTAAAAAAATAAACAAAACCAATTCAAAACATGTAAAAATAATGACAAAAAATATTAAAATTAAACTTAGGAAAAAATATATATAATGAAAATAACATAAAAATTAAACAGATTTATTAAAAATATATTTCAAAATATTAAAGAAATGAAACAAAAATTAATTACAAAGTTAAAAATAGACTACATTCAAAACAAATAGAAATAATTAGTTACAAAATATGTGGAATCATAGACTCGTGGAATGAGTCAGGGTTGGAAAGGACCACAAGGATCATTTAGTTCCAACCACTGCCATGGGCAGGGACACCTCACACTGGATCAGGCAGGCTAGAGCCTCGTCCAGCCTGGTCTTAAACACCTCCAGGCATGGGGCCTTGGCCACCTCCCTGGACAACCCATTCCAGGGTTTCACCACTCTCATGGTGAAGAACCTCCTCCTCACATCCAGCCTGAATCTTCCCATCCCCAGCCTTGTTCCATTCTCCCTAGTCCTGTCATTTCCTGACATGCTAGGATGTCCCTCCCCAGCATTCTTGTAGGCTCTCTTCAGATACTGGATGGCCACCATCAGGTCACCTCGAGCCTTCTTTTCTGCTAACTGCAATCATCGCAATAAACAACGGCAGAAGAGTCAAGACCATGAGGACACAGCATTTCCCATGCAGTCGAACATCGATCACAATAACTGTTATGATAATCTGGGATCAAACAGCATCACTCAGAACAATGTACCACAGCATCATGTGAATTAGGACTGAATATTGTGGTTGTTTGATAACTTTGTATTCTCTCTTGTTAACTGTGTGCCTCTGAATGTAGACATCCTAGAGGATACACTTTCATCTTTACATTTTGCTTAGTAGAGATTATTAACAAAAAAAAAAAAAAAAAAAAAAAAGGGGAAAAGAGAGAATACCCCATAGCAAAAAATTGGTTCATGGCAACCCTAGAAATGCTGTAACCCTAGGAACATCAACCCTAGAAAGTGCTGTAACCCTAGAAACATCAACTTTGCAAAATACTGTAACCCTCTCACCACAAGACACATGAACACGGCACAACTGTCATGAAAATGACAATCAGCAAACCTGCTTAGCACTGACCTCAACGACTGTCACGATAATCCAAGATGTCAACAGAAAGCTTCTAACTTATGACTGAGTGTTGTGACTACTTAACTGTTGTGTGAACATCAAGAGATCAGAATTACTAGGATGAGCAAAACCACATTATTCTGTGTAATTTTATATTGGGCAAAGCAATGAATCTCCTTTTGCTCTTGCTGCTTGCCTGCAAGTTTTCTGTCTGTGAAGCTAGAGCCTGGCCAGATCTACCTTTACAGATTAAAGAAATCTTGCTACCATTAAACAATTCATGATTTTTGACCATCCTAGAGAAAATAAAGATGCAACATAATCCTAAAGCAGATTGTAAGAGACAGTGCTAAGGATTGCATTTGTGCCTCAATCTCTGTGTGCAATGCGTTCAGGCATAATCAAGTCTTCTCTGTCAATAAGAGGAGTGAAATGTAAAGATCAGAACTATTAAGATCTAAGTTCTTCTTTACAATGTTTGTTATCTTTGACCATGTATTATGCCAACTCTGTAGAGCATTGTAACTAATTCAACTTAAGCGTCATGCCTTGTATGGGTTACATCAGTCTGTTAGACATGCTGCACTACAGAACTCTTGCTTTTGCTATACAGCTTAGCTTTACCTTGCTTGCTTCTGTGTTTGCAGTAGCATCTTGTATGGGATGAGAATAACTCCCATGACCAGATTGCTCACAAAAACAAAAAGGGGGATTTGTGGCAATGCCAGCAACGAGCAGTGTGAGCAATCTGGCAGTGTAGGCCTAGAGCCTGACATGGTGGTAGGCCATGCTCAGCATAAGTGCAGAGCCAGCTAGCAGTTTAGCAAAACAGTGCTGTGCCTGCAGCATGTAACTAAAACAGGGCACTGGTAGCTATAAGCATAGAAAGTTATCTTGGAACAACCGGACATGCACCTGCATCAACAAACCTTGTGTGTTGTTAGTAGTTGGACCAATAATCTAGAATAGTGCGATGTGTGGTCACTCATAGGGAACCAATGAAGCCATGCCAACAAGGCACTCCGAGTTTATAGAAGTTGTAGAAGTTCCCTTGCTATGCACTTCTGCCTTTCCTTTCTCTTCTTCTTCTACGCTTTACTTTACTGTGCTATACTCGCACCATAGGCCTGCACCATAGGCTTGCAATACTGGAACAATAAAGGAACAATACTCGATCATATTGGTCAGCTGTATTGACTCCAATCTCTGTCATCCCTTTATTAGAGGGCATGAAAGGTCTGAGTTCATGGACAGATCATTCTCTTTCTTCTCTTGCTGTGTCCCACCCCCTCAAGGCTTTACTGTCTTGAGATGAGGACCCAGGCTAGCAGCCATGTGTGTCCCCACTCACCCCAGCCACAGCTCCTGCTGCCATCTCTTTGCCTTGTGCAGCACCTTGGACAGGCCTCAGTGCTTAGATGTTGCTCCACTGCAGGGCCCCCTTGGAGCCTGTGCCAAGTGCCTTTGTGCCATCAGAACCAGATCTGGGCAATGGTGCCAAATGCAGGACCACACTAGTGCTTCTCCTTCCTATTTCTCTTACAACCATGATGAGTAGTGCAGGATGATCAGGGTGCACTTGTCATGCCATGGTCTGATGAGAGCTGCACATTTCTGGACAGACTACAGCTAAGGACTTGGGTCAGGTGCAGCCCTGCCTCCCTGCCCCAAAAACTGTGCTTGGCCATTATAGCAAGGCTGGGATTGCGGCACTGCACAAGGAATAAGGGCTCTACCTGCTCTCAGGCATGGCTAGGAGTGGAGGAATGTCATGCCCCTGGACCACAGGTACATTGCAATGCAGCAGTTGCATGAGGCGCATGAGGCTATCAGATTAAAAGGAATCCAAACCTGGTGCACACATTTGTCTGCTTCTGATGAAGAGATGCACCTGAGGAAGAGTTGTCTGGGGTTGTCTCTCTCCTGCAAAGGTCCTGCATGGAAGATGGGCACTTCAGCAGGGAGAGCTGGAGTATCACAGCATCCCGGTGGGGACAAAACTGCACGAGGACATACTGCTTCTGTGTGCTGTGCATACAACAGGCAATGGAGATGCTGGAGGACTGAACTCAAAAGGGTTCTAGTCTGAGTGTGAAGACATGAGATGTCCCTCTAGCCTTGGGGTGGCCCCCAAGCCCCCGACTTCATCTGACCTTGCATTTTCCAGCTCAGCCCTGTAACAGACATTGCAAAACTTATTTCTCCACAGCATGCACCTTCTTTGTATAAAATTTCTCTTTCCTACCCATGTACTCATGCATGGCATCAAATCATGTCATGTCTCCTCCCTGCCAAGCTCACACACTGAGCCTTCAGGTCTCCTGCTGCCTTTGTTAGTGTCTTTCTCTCCACCAGGAGAGGGGCCCAGTGAAGTGCAGGGGCATTTTGCAGATTTCAATGGCTGTGCAGGGTGTCCTCCAGCTTTTCTGTAGAGAATAAAGCCCCCAGTTGTGGCCAGCACCATCAGGGTTTGGTAAGGTTTCTGCTCATTCAGCCAGTCCCACTGTCCCTGCTTAGAGGCCAGCATGTTCCTTTCCATGACATGTGGCTGTGCTGTACTTGCTGGTTGCCTTGGCTGCTGGTCCTTGTGCAGCGGCGATGACGTGGGCAGTGCCCTCATCCTGCTGGGACTGGGAGACCTGGTGTCTAGCTGGAGACCTGGGTGGATAAGCTGGGACAGCTCAGTGTGGCAGCCAGACGCAGGGCGAGAGCAGCAGCTTGATATTTAACTGTCTGGATTAATGATTACAAGCGAGGGGCTGGCAAAGGTAGAATGAAGTGAGCTGCAGCAAGCAGTGGAGCCCAAGTGCCCAGCCTGTGTTGGACCTGGACCCAGCCAAACTGCATCAGTACCTGGCTCTGGGCCCTGCAGACTCTGCCAGAGCCTTTTTGGGGCCTGGACTATGCGAGGGATGAAGAAATACAGGCATGTCATTGAGACACCAGACCCTGGCAGGTGGGAGGTGAGGACCCCTGTGTGGTGTGGGTCAATGTGCTTCACATGGGGAGGGAGGGAGAGGGAACTGGAATGTGCAGTGCCAGGCACTTGTGGCAGGAGCATCCAGGAGATCTTTGCTAATTGCTGCTGCTCCATGCTGAACTGACCTTGCCAGCTACTCTTCCCCTGTCATTGCCACCCTCAAGATCCTTTTCCACTTGAGGCAGATGAGAATGATGAGCTGCAGGAGGACAAATCCTCATGAGCAGCTAGCTGCAGATACTGCCAAGACATGTTCTCCCTGTGAGTTCAGTACTCAGTATTCCTAAGGTTGGAAGAGACCTCAGAGATCATCGAGTCCAACGAGTTCCCTGTCTGAGCAATGCTTAGAGCACAGATTCATGAGTTATAGCCCCAGAGAGATTCTCATGCCTGGCAGCTGTGACCCTCAGCTGAGGTCATTACCTGGAGTTCATAAGAACAGCCATCTCAGTTCAGAGGAAAGGTCTGTCTAGCCTTACCATGGATACTGCCAGAGGCTGGATATCCCTATCCCTACACCCCACCAGTCATCCCAATGGTAAACTGTAGTTACAGAAAATGTGTTTCATGTCTGGACTCAACTAGTCTTAACAAGCGCAGTGGGCTCTGTAAGCAGAGCTTTGCAAGGGAGCTGTGGATGGGAGCCCTAAGGAAGGCACAAAGAAGTCAGCCCCCACCAGAACATGGCATCCCTTGTGCCCCAGAGCAACACAGGGAGTCACAGCAGGATCTGGTCTGGGCATCAGTCAGCTTCAATTGAGGCAGGACAGCTCCATCAGCACAGGTCCCAGTCTGACTCAGACACTGCACTGAAGAAGCTGGACCGAGGGCTTGTCTTTTGTTGTTTACTAAATTCAGAGTATGAAGTTTCCTCAGACCAATGTGGTTTCTCTTACCCTGGTAAGAGCAGACATTTAGAAAATGTCAGTCTTGCTTCAGTAGCTTGAGAGACTTTAAGACAATGCTGAAGGGAATGTGGTTGCCAAGGCAGGCTTTTCAGAGAGTGGTCATGCCAGACCAATATGTGATCTCTCTTTGACAAGGCAAAATACTTTTTTCCACGTGAATGAAATCCATCAACTCTCACCTTCCTGGACCTCAGTTCTGTTTTCCTAAGCAGTGTACTTGATATGACAGGCTGTGGGATGTGAATAGTTACTGGGATTTCTATAAGGGATTTCTGGCAGCCTGTGTTTCTGGGAATGACTGTGATGGTCTGTGCAGGGCCACATCAAAACCTTTGTCTCAGGTGAGTATTTTCATTATGAACTTTTGTACAAAGCAAACAGTGAGGTGATGAAGCTCTCCAGTAGCCCAAATTAAAGGATTTTGCTAAAAGTAGGAAGGAAATATTGCTCAGGAACTGAACAAGGATTGCTGAGGACTGAAGCACTGAATATGCAAAGATACTCCAGCTGAGTCTAAGCATTGGTCTATTGGCCTATGAAGTGAAGAGACATCTCTAGGAAGGCAGTGAACCTTGGTGGTAAAGGGTTTCCCTGCTGAACATGTAAAATGCTGAGGCATGGTCTCCCATGACTGCCAGTGGGCTGTCCCTAAGACAACAGTCTTGATGAGGCCCCTGACTTTTGCCAGCAATGTTTAACTGATTTCTGGAAAGCTTATTGGTGCCCAAACAGGGCAGTTCTGCACAAGAGTTGGATAAGATGGTGCCATCCCCATGGCTTGCTGGCCCTTTTCCATCCCACAACCCTGCACTCACCCCACCTGTGGCCACCTTGCAGCTGGTGGGCTACAAGGCTGCCCTGCCCATCAGTGAGAAGTCCAACCCCATCACGCGGGAGCTGGACCGGGCTGACCCCATGCAGATTGTCCAGCTGCTGAAGGAGTGTGATGCCGAGATCTTCCAAGAGGAGGAGGAAGCCTTGCTCAACTACAAGGTATCTTGGGGCCCAGTCTGATACCTCCTGCTCCCTCACAGCTGTCAGTCCTTGATCTGCAGAGTGGGTGCCCATTGGGAGCCATCCTGTGGCATCTGCTGGGCAGCAGCCTTGCCGGTGCAGGGTGGGCACAAATCTGGGAGGGAGGTCTGGTTCTGGTCCCAGCACTGGCTGCAGCACTGTGAGGAGATGCCAGCCCTGCTGCAGGATGAGGAAATGGCCCCACCAGCCCTGCACACCCCTCTCCTTGGGCAGCATGGGCTGAGTGCTCTAGCAGTGCCTACAGTGCCCATGTGCTCCTAGCCCAGCTCTTCTTTCCCAGAGGCTCTACAGCCAATCAGTATTGGGTGACGGAGATTGGAATCAATACGGCTGACCGATATGATCAAGTATTGTTCCTTTATTGTTCCAGTGTTGCAGGCCTATGGTGGAGGCCTGTAGTGCAAGTATAGCACAGTAAAGTGTAGAAGAAGAAGAGACAGGAAAGGCAGAAGTGCGTAGCGAGGGAACTGCTACAACTTATATAAACTCGGAGTGCCTTGTTGGCATGGCTTCATTGGTTCCCATCGCACTATTACAGATTATTGGTCCAACTACTAATGACACAATGAGGTTGTTGATGCAGGTGCATGTCCTGTTGTCCCAAGATAACTTTCCATGTTTATAGCTACCAGTGCCTTGTTTTAGTTACATGCTGCAGGCACAGCACTGTTTTGCTACACTGCTAGCTGGCTCTGCATTTATGCTGAGCATGGCCTACCACCATGTCAGGCTCTAGGCCTGCACTGCCAGATTGCTCACACTGCTCATCGCTGGCATTGCCACAAATCAGTACTGAAGATGATGATTGACATCATCAACAAAGTGCAGGAGGTGCTGAAGGTGAGGACCTGCAGTATGGTGCAGGGCTGCAGGCTCTGCACAATGTGCAAGGGATGCCTTCTGCCTCATGGCTGGGACATGTGGCACACCTGGGGCTCCGACCCTACTCTCTACTCTACCCATTCTGCAGGACCCAGAAAATGGTCTCATTGTCCTGAGTGGCAGTGACACATCAGGCAGGCTGGCCTTCCTCATTGCTGTGAGTAGCCTTTATGTGCTGTGACTGGGATGGAGCCCAGTCTCTATATGATCCTGCCCCATCCTCAGAGGCCACCCTTTCCTAGAGACCCTGCTTCCAGCAATGCCCTCTGCCCTCAGATTGACAACACACCTTCTTTACCTTGGGTCTTCTAGAATAGCCATGGAGTCAAGTGTGGCACCGGATGAAAAGGGGTCAGGGAATGTCTAGGCAGACCCATAGGACATCCTGGAGCCTCTGCAGGCTTGTAATCACCCAGCAGAAGGCCTGGCAGAAGCCTGGGAGAGTGTGCTGCTCCACACTGGGAGATTCCCTGGGGGTATGGTTCCCATTTCTAGTCCCATTTCAGTTTGTTATGGGGCAAACTGGAAGCACCTGTAGGCAGTTGTAGAAAGACTCATTGGTATTTTCTGAACAGAGCTGGTGACTGGCTCAGCATGGAAACGAGGGATGTCTCTTGAGTCTGTCACTTTAGTACCTACTTTGTCTGCCACTCTCATGAGATCTGACCTCATGTACTGCACTGGCCAGGGAGTTCCCAAGGGAGTTTCCAAGTTTTTTATTTGTATCCTGTCCTTTTTAATGTAATGATTACTTCCCTCTCTCATCAGACTTCCTTTAACAAGCTGCTCAGAGGCCTGGGTCAGCTGCCCTGTTACACACACATCATTGCTGGGGGACACAGGTAAGGGAAAGCACTGAGTTTGCTGTCAGCCCTCGAGTGTGTGCTGTGGTTTGGGCAAACAGGAGTATGTGTGGCTTTGGAGCCTGGAAGGCAGTAGGATGCCTGCCTTGATGGGTGGTTGGGTACAGGCAGGGCTTTTGTGCTCCAGCCCTGAGCTGTTCTGACCTGCAGCAATTGCAGAGTGAATCCTTGTGCAAGGGCCTCCAGGATCAGCAGGAAATGACCACCAGAGGGGAAGTTTCACATGGAATTTATCAGGGAGCAGTAAGTCCCAGACATATTCAATGATTCAGCTGTAAATATACTGTTAGTATTGACAGCAGGTGTGGACAGTGGTTGGTGGGCAGGGTTGGTGATCCTCAGGTTAGCAATCCTCCTGCAGGACACTCCCAGGACTGGACACGCTGGGACAGAACAACTCTGGTGCACTGGTTAATTAAATGTGACCAGCACTTCTTTCAGGCCCTGAGCAAGGTGAGCCAGAGTTGTCCATGGTGCTGCTGTTCAGCTCTCCAGAGAAGGGTGTATGTGTACAGACTGCTCATCAGGAATGGTCCCTAGGGCATGCTAATGTCTGAAGAATGTCTAAGGGTAGTTTGCTAAAGTGTTAATCGGCTGAGGATATTCTAATAGCAATTAAACAGCAGAGATGACCACGCTTCAGTGCCCAGGCATGGTCCCTGGCCTTCTGTAATTTATCAGTGTAGGCATAGCTACCATGTCTCATTACAGTCAACTGCAGACTGTGCCTACAGATGGGCTGTGTCCTCCAGAGTGGTGGCTGCACAGGATTCATGAGCTGCAGGGACAAGTGTTGTGGCTACATGAACAAGGGGACAGTGAGGAGATTACTCTTCTGCATGCAGATGATAATGGAGCTGTGGAGCCTGATCTGTAACCTCACCTGAAAAGAAGGCGAACATTTGAGGAACACAGAGCAGACAGAGACAATGATCTGAGGACTTGAAATATCTCAAATGCACAGACAGAAAGAGTTCAAACTGTTACAAGAAAAGCCTATAAGTTGTCATTTAATGCACACACAGACCTGGGAGCGTGTACTGAATGTTAGAGGCCTCTTTGTTCTTCAGAGAGAAGTTACATAAGGTTCAAGAGCAAGGAATAACATCACAAATGTTCTAGTTAGAAAAAAAGGTATGAGATTAACCCTTGGCTTACCCTCCTGGCTGCTCAGTTCATAGTCTGTTGACAGCATCATGATGGACCCTACTTTGAGGTCTGTTCTGAGGATCATTATTTGTTTGTGATATACATATCAAGATCAGGAACTGCAGACAGGACCCTCCACAGATGAGTGTCTGTCATGACGTGACCAAGCCAGCCTCCTCTGGGCAGACAGGGAATTTAGCCCAGGCTGAGGCATGCTCCAGGTTCCGACCACTCAGACCTAGTGGTGAACCCAGAAGTCTTGGGGCCAAACACCTGCTCCTTTCTCCTCTGGGCTGACTCCATTCAGGAGCCAGGAGAAGGTAAGTACAGTGCCTCATAGGTGGGCAGAACAGTTACTGAGCAGCTGCTCCTTTCTGCCTGTAAAGGGACTAGAGGCCAAGTGGAAAAGAAGCTTAGGGCTGGTCTGCCTGGACTTGCCAACAGACTACGGCTGACTCTGCAGAGTGGACTGCTGCTTGCACCCAGGAGAGGACTTTGTATGGACAATGTCTAGTGAAGCCTCTGCTTGTGGATGACAGTCTACATTCCCCACCCAGGTTCAGGTCACCCAGTGACATGCCTAGCCAGAGACCTCTACTATTACCTGATGATTTGGCCAAACTGAAGTCTAAGACACCACATCAAGCCAGACCCCTGTTCTTTGGTCAGCGCATTGCCAGTGCCAAGAGTGGGTGTGGAAGGCAGCACTGCCTGACCTGATGCTGTATAGAATAGGTTCAGTCTTGCCCTGGAGGCAGAGTCAAGAGCCTGAGGGTGGGGGTGTTTGTCTTCTAGTTTGTGAGGAGGGAACTTCTGCCAGCAGCTCTACTTTGTCTGGATTTCCCCGTGAGTAACTCCAGCATGGCTGTCTTCCCTCACAGATCCTTGGTGATGTCTCAGGAGGGACTCAAGGACAGTGATCTGCTGGGGACTGAGGAGCTGAGGAAGGTGAGGTCAGGGAATGGGGAAGAGAAGTCTGACTGATCCTGCAGGCATATGTGAGCCAGCCTGGAGGATGAAGTCACCAAGGGCTTGGGGTGCTGGGGAGATCTAGAAGCAGGGCAGTGCCAGAATGCAGAACAAGAGTCAATGCAGACAGGTTCCTGCTTGTGTTATGTCTCAGGTGAACTCCTTCTGGTCCCAGTACCTGGAAGAGTGTGGTGCAAAGGCACCTTGACCACCTTTCCCAGCAAGAATGGTTGCTTTCCTTCAATGAGTGCACTGAGAAGTTTCCTTTTTCATCTGTGGCTGCACTTCCCTTTGCATCAGGATGATTCACAGCTCCTTGACAATCTAACACAGGGAGAAATATTTTTTCCCACCGGCACAACGCAGTTTTCCCTTTTTTCTTCTGCCTCAGGTCTGTGATGGGAAGAAGAAAGTGGTTTTCATTGGCATCTCCTGTGGTTTATCTGCAGATTGGCTGGGAGCGAGACAGGTTCACAGTGCTGATGTATGAAGGGGAAGCTGCATGTGGCTGGGGAGGATCAGTTAACTGTGGTGGAAACAGTCTTGGATAGGTACCTGGACTGGGAGTTCATCACTTCTGCCTGTTACTGATGGATGGACACTTGATTTTTTTTTTTTGCCATGGGTTACCAGATGGTGTGAGATGAAAACTCCTGTAGATCTTCAAAGGTGTCTTCAGACACTGTTGAGGAATGGCTTGAATCTAAGGGACATGGGTCTATGGAACAACTATTTGAGCAGAATGTGTAGGCCGTACTCCATCTTGTTGCTTACTGCTCAGTTAGCTAAAATGCTGATGTAGCAAGGTCATCGTGGCCCTGTAGCTATGCTTGCAGCTGCGCTTAAAGATAACAGTATGTGTCATCATAGCTTTGTAGCTATGCTTGTAGCTATGCTTCAAGATAACAGCATGTGAAACAAAGTATAAGTAAAACAAAGAACTAATTAGAGAGGAGCTTGTGAAATTGCACATAGACCTAACTGCAAGTAGGCTGGATATTATAATGTAACCCTGGACTAATAGCCAATGGAATGATGACACTTGTGCATATTTAGCTGAGATTCTTTATAAGCCGTGCTTTCAAACAATAAAGTTGAAGCTTGCTTATCAATCATATTGATTGGCTGCGAGTCTTTCCTTGCCGTTGTCCCGCCAAGAGTCGTCCTGACAGTTCCTGACAAGTGGCGCCTGGAACAGGGACCTAAAGGGTTAACAGGGACAGAAGAACTGTTGGAGATACTCTTGCTGCCTTTGTGGAGAAGGGCGAGCTGGAGAGCATCGATAGGGTATTCCCTGGTTGTGCAGCGATCAACGGGCAAAGTACGACTTGACGCAGGTGTAAGGAGTTCATACCATGCCTGGGCAAGAATTCAACAGGAGGAATTCTGCTCACCGTCCAGGTAAGGGCTGCAGTCTCTTGGTTCAAGGCTGCACTTAAGGAAATCCCCGGGGTAGGGAGAGCGAAGTAGCCCTTAATTTATTTAGAAGTTTCCTTTAGAAATGAAAAGTAGAGGATGTGATGGGGATGACAGTGCAAGACCGCACCGATGGGTCAAAACGGCAGCCAGTGATCATGGAAAAAGAGGTAGCGTTCTCATTACTTCATTGTTTTTTAGAAAAACGAAAGGCAGATGTATCATCTAAGATAATTCCTGGGCTTTCGACCCATGGATCTGCCTTAGGGTATTACCCTAGCGGAGATAGTTATCTTGATGAAACTTGTTGGAGAGACTATGGAAACAAACTGTGGGACTGGGTCACTATCAAGCTGCAAAAGCCGTGGCGAGAATGCATAAACTGTATTAAAAACTTGTGGTGGTTTGGAGAGAAGGGCCTAGCCTTCTCTCCCCCACAAAGAGGAAGAAAACCCACAGCTAGCCAGCTGGAGAAGCAAAAGGAAAAATGCTACATTTTACAAGCAATTTGGAGAATGCAGGATATGTACACCATTTACAGTATTTACAACATATATACAGAAATATACAGCAAAGTAAAAAAAACAATAATACAGGAACAAAATTCCCTCCTCCGGAGGAGGGTTCCCCCTCTGTCCCCCCTTCTCTCCCCTTTTTCCCCAAAGAGGGTTAGAAAGAGAGAAAAAGGCAGGAGATTAATAAAGCAGAGTGTTAGTAGGCCTTATCTGTTCAGGGTCACTCTGGCAGGGAGCCCAGAAGCAGATGAGCTGGAAAGGGAGAAGGAAAGGAGCGAACTGAGGAATGTTCCAACTGAACTCAAAACTTAAAGTTGCATTCTACCAATCTACCAATGAAATTCATTTAGAATATCTGATTGTTTTTGTTAATATTCCAAAACATTCAGCCAGAGTGTCCCAGCACTGTCTCTTTCTTAAAGGCACAGCTTCAAACGGTCACAGTCCACCCCTTCTAAACAATTTCATTGGCTGTTCATACTGTTCATAACTAAAGTTCATAGTCCATTCCGGCTATACTCAGATGTAGATGATTCAGAAATCCAAGAAAATCAGGAAATGAGAAAAATGGAAAACAGTTTATCTCTTCGCTGACGAAGCGACAAAAAGGAAAACAGGGATTCTCAGGATCTCTTAGTTGACTCAGGGCTCTCAGGGTTCTCAGGGCTTGTGCACTGTAGATTCCTTGTAGATTCTTCCTTTGGACGTGAAGTATCTGCACAACAGTTTGAAATGAAACTCTTTCAGCTAAAGTTAAATTTTTTTGTGGAATACACTGAATTTTACCATGCTCTTGCATTACCCAATAAGTGTGACCCGGACCTTCAGCTGAAACCACCCCTCGGACAGGTTTAGCCTCTCCTGAGGGTGAAAATACCCAAACAGTTTTACCTAGCAGATTCTTTTCTCTAACAACGGGAACTCTATCACCTTCTACTTTCTGTAGCAGATCTGAATGTGCAGGTCCCACCTCAGCAAGACAAGCACATTCTTTGAGAACTAGTGTGGTGGGGTGGAAGGGTAAGGCCAAGAAGCCTCCTCCCTTCCCCCTTGTAAGGTAAAGGGAAAGAAAATTGAAGGGAAAGGGAAAAAAAACTCACAAGCTGAATTAGCAAAGCAGTGGAGCTTTATATTTACAAAGCAATGTAGGGTATGCGGGGGAATATATACAAATTTACAATATTTACAATATATACAAAGATATACAATAAAGTAACACAGAAATGAGAGTAACCCCCCCTTGCAGAGGGGGTTCCCCACCTCCGCTCTCCCCTCTCTTCCCCCCTTCCCCAGAGTAGATAAGAAAAGAGAGAGAAAGAGAAAGAAAGAAGTAAAAAGCAGTTTTGTGTTAATTGGAAAGCAGTTAATACAGGCCTTCTATCTTATCGGTTTCAAGGCCGAAGTCTTGGCAGAAAGCCCAGCACAGAAAGCTGCTGCCCAAAGAAGAGGTGGAAGCAAGACTGCAGAAAAGTGCTGGAAAGCCCAGTATACCTTCCTGCTGTCCCAGTTCAGAAGGTGCTTCCTCCCACTCTCCCAATGAAATTAGTTTAGATTATTCTTTCCGTTTACCAACCTCCGTCCACCATATTCCCTTTCTTAAGGGGACAACGTCAACCGGTCACAACTAGTTAAGGCTACAAAAATGCCACAGCAGCTACTGATGCCCTGCAGTACTTCAGAGCTGTACTGGGCAGAGGAGCCTCATCATGGCTCAGATACTGGCCTGCTTCTCAGCCTGGGCATCTATCTCTTGGTGACAGCTTCCCCCAATTTCAAGTGAGTAAGAGCTAGGCTGGGATGTCAGTGCCATGCAGATGTAGGCAATGCTGCTGTGGTGCCTTGATCATCAGCCAGCTGGTCCTGTTGATGGTCAGGTGCAACTCCTATACTCTGTACTGCCTCATGGCTCCGAGCTTTCTCCACAGACCAGTGGGTGCAGATGTGGTTACAGGCCTTGTTGACAGCCTTCTTGTTCCTCTACATCATTGTTCTGTGTTTGCACAGAAATTCCAGTGGGAACTCAGCACCAAGTGGATTCTGAACACAGTCAGCACCGGAGCCTATGTCTTGAAGGGCAAAATCCTCCGCAACTGTATGGTAGACCTGAGGATCGCCAACTCCAAGCTGTTCTGGAGGGCAGTGTCCATCCTGCAGGTACTGGGCTTCTCGGGAACAGCCCAGTGACAAGCTAGGGGCTCTGAAACCAGGAAGCAGAGAAGTCCCTAGCCTGATAGGGACAGAACACTCTGTAAGGAAAGGTGAAGGCCAGGCTGTTCTGAGGGAGGGCAGAGATCCAGGCAAGGCCATTTGCTAGATATTTTATTGGACAAACTGGCATCCTGTAGTAAAGGACAGGCAGCAACCATCTTCCCTTCCTGGGAAGTTTCTGTCTCTAGCATCATGGTGAGGAAACTGATCCCAGTAGAGGCCCAGGGAATATCTGCACAGCTCAGCCTCATTTCCAGCCTCTGAAGCCCTGCAGAGCTGGAAGCCAAGAAGTCAGTAGGAGGGAGGTGGGAGGACTCTGAGCAGAGCCAGAAATATACCTTTAGAGCTAACTAATTGGCTTTATCAGAATTCTAATGGCTTCTGAGGCAGGTTTCTAGGGGTCTAGGGACTTCTGGAACTGACTGAACCCAGGACCAGAGAGGCTGTAGGTTCTTCATCTTAGGATATATTCAAACTCAGTTGCATAACTCTGAGCAACCTACTTTAATGGGAATTTGTGGAGCGAAGGTGTGTTGGACCAGTGACCTCCAGAAGCCTCTTCCCACCTAAGTTTTTCTGTGACTCTGTGAGGCAGATGAGATGCCACTGCAGTATCAAAGCAATGTGAACCATTATAGGAGCCCAGAGAACAATTGGTTGTTGGCTGTGCCAGTATATGGCCTTCTCTGCATTGTCAGTCTTGCCTGGATTATGCATGGGCATGCATGGATGTTCATGCAGCTATAACCATTACTGGTTGTGACTGTGCACATGTAGTGGGTTGAGAGAGAAGGCCTAGCTTTCTCTCCCCCACAAAGAGGAAAAAAAAACAACACAGCTAACTTAACCAGAGAAGTGGAAGGAATGCTATATTTTACAAGCAATGTGGAAAGGCAGGTTAGATATACAATATATACAGTATTTACAATATATTGGTTTTCAAGGCACCAGAACTGAAAACAACTTATGGAACACACTTGTCCCAGAGGGTGTGGCCGGTTGACGTTGCCCCCTTAAGAAAGGGAATATGGTGGACGGAAGTTGGTAAACGGAAGGAATAGTCTAAACTATTTCATTGGTAAAGTGGGAGGAAGCACCTTCTGAACTGGGAGTGAAGTGGACATTTGCACGACTTTTCTATCAGTCTTGCTTCCGCTTTTTCTTCGTGCAGCAGCTCTGCCTGTGCTGGGCTTTCTGCCAAGGCCTCGGCCTTGAAGACCAGATAACAGCCGGTATTAACTCCTTTCCAATTAACACGAACTGCTTCTAACTTTTTTCCTTTCTTTTCTTTCTCTTTCTATCCCATTCTGGGGAAAGGGGGGGAAGAGAGGGGAGAGCGGAGGTGGGGGACCCCTCTGCCGAGGGGGGGCCACTCTCATTTCTGTGTTGCTCTGTTGTATATCTTTGTATATATTGTATATATTGTAAATTTGTAAATATTCCCCCTGCAAATCCTACATTGCTTTGTAAATATAGCTCCACTGCTTTGCTAATTCAGCTTGCGAGTTTTTTTTCTTTTCCCTTCAATTTTTTTTCCCTTTTACTTTACAAGGGGGAAGGGAGGAGGCTTCTTGGCCTTGCCCTTCCACCCACCACAGAGGGGGATAAGAATCCTGGGGCAGGAATTGGCAGGGCTCATTGATAGGGCTTTAAACTAGATTTGAAGGGGGAAGGGGTTAATAGTCTCCTGCTGGCCGGTGACAAACAGAGGGGCAGCTCACCAGCAGTAGAGAGAAGGAGAGCTGGTAAGGGCTCTCAACTTGCTGCCCTGAGGCAAGCCACGAATGATCCACCAGGACATTCTGTGGAAACCGAGGGGAATTGGCACAAGAGGAGGACAGGGCCAGCCCAGCTGAAGTGCTTCTATGCGAATGCGCGCAGCTTGGGCAACAAACAGGATGAGTTAAGGGCCACTGTGCTGCTGGGATGCCACGACATAGTGGCTGTTACTGAAACTTGGTGGGATGAATCCCATGACTGGAATGTAGGCATAGATGGGTATAAACTCTTTAGGAAGGATAGGCAGGGGAGGAGAGGAGGAGGTGTTGCCCTCTATGTCAATAGCCAGTTGGAATCAGTGGAGCTCCAACTGGGGAGGGATGATGAGCTAGTTGAGAGCATATGGGTTAAAATTAAAGGCAGGACAGGGGAAGGAGATATTACTGTGGGGGTCTCCTACAGGCCACCTGACCAGCAGATCCAAGCAGATGAGGCCCTCCACAGGCAAATAGAAGCGGCTTCCAGGTCACAAGCCCTGGTCCTCATGGGTGATTTCAACCACCCGGATATCTGCTGGAGGGACAACACAGCAAGGCACCAGCAATCCAGGATGTTCCTGGACTGCATAGAAGACAACTTCCTCCTCCAAATGGTAGAGGAACCAACAAGAAATGGTGCTATGCTGGACCTTGTTCTCACCAACAGGGAAGGGCTGGTAAGCAATGTGAGGCTCATAGACGGCCTTGGCTGCAGTGACCATGAAGCAGTTGAATTTAATATCCTCAGGGCAATCAGGAGGAAGTATTCCAAGATCACGACCCTAGACTTTAGGCGTGCAGATTTTGATCGCTTCAGGGATCTGCTAGCCAAAGTGTCGTGGGACAAAGCCCTGGAGGGAAGAGGGACCCAGGACAGCTGGTCAGTATTCAAGGACCACCTCCTCTGTGTCCAGGAGCTCTGTATACCAACAAAGAGAAAAGCAGGTAAGAATGCTAGGAGGCCTGCCTGGATGAGCAAGGAGCTACTGGACACACTATTACTTAAAAGGAAACTCTACAGGCAGTGGAGAGAAGGACAGCTAGAACAGGGGGTATATAAGGAAGCTGCCCGAGCAGCAAGAGTCCTGGTTAGGAAAGCCAAAGCAGAGTTTGAATTGAATCTAGCCAGGGAGATTAAAGGGAACACTAAGAACTTCTATAGGTATATTAATGGGAAGAAGAAGACTAGGGAAGGTGTGGGCCCCCTCAGAAAGGAAAATGGTGACATGGTCACAAGTGATGAGGAAAAGGCTGAGGTACTTAATAACTTCTTTACCTCAGTCTTCACTGCAAGGGCCTCGAGCCACACTCCTGATGTTAAGGAAGACAATGCCAGGGATGGTGTCGTAGTTTGGGCTGGCTGCCCTCTGCTACAGGGGTGTTTCCTGTGTCCAGAAGTCCAGCCCAGTGGGTGGACACAGGAAATTAGGTTATTTCCTACCATGATCCCTTGCACCACTATAAGTTTCACGGCGGGGTCTGGCACTTCCTCTTTTCTTCCTCCTCCGTCAGCCGGTAACTGGGGGAGAGATCTCCTGGCTTTGGGCCTGGCTAGGCCCAAGGTCACGGGGGGATGGGCAGTCTCAGATCTGGCCAGCTGAGACTAGCCTAGCAATGGGAGGGGGAAGAAGGAGCCCTGGGGGTCTCGGGTGTACCCTCAGGTAGGGATGGGATTTCTCTGGGTCTGTTTTGGGTTCTTTTCTCTTGTCACTGTATTTCTAGTTCTCTGCATGCACTCACTGTTCTATTTAAACTTTCCATCACTTTTGCAATCTGTTTGTCTGCGTCGTTATTTCTGCGCGTGGTGGGGAGGGGGGCCTGCCCCAACCCATTACATTTTGGCGCACCAACGTGGGGCTGGCTGTTGTGCCCACTCTGCAGATCGATTGCAAAGGATGGAGAGTTTAAATTCAGTTCTGGGCGTCGGTTTGGGTTTGGCAGTTCGGGGCTCAAGTGATGTTGCCGGGGCGGCCGTGTAAGCTCTTGTGGATTGTGGGGGGATGACTGGTGCGCTGCCGGTGGCACGGACCTTCTGCTATTTCAGGCAGGGGTGGTTCTCGACCATTGGCATCAGGGTACCGCTTGAGAACGCGGAACCTGCCCCTCCTCCACGTCGGGAAGCGAAGTGGGGGAGGGGCAGCGGCGAGCAGATCAGAGTCAGGTCTGTTCTCGCTGCGGGGATAGAGCCAGCCACTGCGAGCGGGCAAGCCAGCTCCCGAAGCCCTGGGGGGCCGACGGGGACTCCAGCTGGAAAGCCGTTTTCAAGGGCTCTGAGAACGCGCGTATGGCTTTCGCTGGAGAAGCCGTTTGAGTGTCTGAGGGGTGGAGGTGATTTTGATTCTGCACCGCGGCGGCAGAGGTGGGCGGAGCCCTGCTGCATGGCGAGCGGCGGCGGCGGACCCGGCCGTGCGCTCGGGCTGCGGCGGGGCCGGCCCTAGTCTCTTCCCCGACTTTTTCGGACGAGTTCCGAAACTGGCGCCGAGCACCTGGCTCCACCTCCCTTCTTCTCAGTGAGCTGTGGTGCAGCCCCTCCCTTTCTGGTGGGGGGGTGTGTGTGCAGCTGGATGCTGTCTTGCCTTGGTACGGGTACGCCTAGTGGGGGGGCGGAGTACCTCGGACATGCATCCGTGTGGTTCTGGACCGCAGTTGGAAGCGGTTGGTTGCGGCACCCTGGATGGATTGAAAAAGGCAGTCGTGGGTTGGATGGTTTCGACTGGCCTGCCCCAGGGGTGGAGAATATGCCGCCGAGTGACCATAGGTGAAAAGTAGAGGCTTGGCTGAGAAGTCGTGAGGCTGTTCCAGGTGACCAGGATGCCCAACGGATCCATGGAGAACTTGCACCGCAGGAGAATGAGTTCTGCATCGCCGGGAGGTTCCATTGGATGAAGGAAGAAGAACTGGAATGGACAGACACTAGAGCCTGACTGAGAGACTGTTTGAGTGGACGCCCAGATGAAGACACGGACTTCGCCGGACATGTCATCAGTTTTCTGATTTGATGATGTGTTTGGGTGCAGGGATCATGGTTTGAAATAAGGGGTGGCTCCTGTCGTAGTTTGGGCTGGCTGCCCTCTGCTACAGGGGTGTTTCCTGTGTCCAGAAGTCCAGCCCAGTGGGTGGACACAGGAAATTAGGTTATTTCCTACCATGATCCCTTGCACCACTATAAGTTTCACGGCGGGGTCTGGCACTTCCTTTTTTCTTCCTCCTCCGTCAGCCGGTAACTGGGGGAGAGATCTCCTGGCTTTGGGCCTGGCTAGGCCCAAGGCCACGGGGGGATGGGCAGTCTCAGATCTGGCCAGCTGAGACTAGCCTAGCAATGGGAGGGGGAAGAAGGAGCCCTGGGGGTCTCGGGTGTACCCTCAGGTAGGGATGGGATTTCTCTGGGTCTGTTTTGGGTTCTTTTCTCTTGTCACTGTATTTCTAGTTCTCTGCACGCACTCACTGTTCTATTTAAACTTTCCATCACTTTTGCAATCTGTTTGTCTGCGTCGTTATTTCTGCGCGTGGTGGGGAGGGGGGCCTGCCCCAACCCATTACAGACGGGGAGGAAGAACTGCCCATTGTAAGTGCAGATCAGGTTCGTGATCACCTGAAGAACCTGAAAGTGTTCAAGTCCATGGGACCCGACAGGATACACCCACGGGTACTGAGAGAACTGGCAGAGGAGGTTGCTAAACCCCTCTCTATTATATTTCAAAAGTCATGGTAGTCTGGGGAAGTCCCCACAGACTGGAAAAGGGGAAACATTGCCCCCATCTTCAAAAAGGGTAAGAAGGAGGAACCAGGGAACTGCAGGCCAGTCAGTCTCACCTCTGTGCCTGGAAAGATCATGGAGCAGATCCTCCTGGAGTCACTACTCGCTCAGAAGAATAGTGAAGATGTGATTTGGAACAGTCAGCATGGCTTTGCCAAGGGCAAATCCTGCCTGACCAACCTGGTTGCCTTCTATGAGCAGGTGACAAAATTAATAGATGAGGGGCGAGCAACTGATGTCGTTTACCTGGACCTGAGCAAAGCCTTCGACACTGTCCCGCACCACATCCTGGTCTCCAAACTGGTGACACGTGGGTTTGATGGGTGGACCACTAGATGGATAAGGAATTGGTTTGATGGCCGCACCCAAAGAGTGGCTGTCAATGGGTCCATGTCCCAGTGGAGGCCAGTGACAAGCGGAGTCCCTCAGGGATCAGTCCTGGGACCTGTCTTGTTCAACATCTTTGTGGGTGACATGGACAGTGGCATTGAGTGCACCCTCAGCAAGTTTGCTGATGACACCAAGCTGTGTGGTGCAGCAGACACGCTGGAGGGAAGGGAGGCCATCCGGAGGGACCTTGACAGGCTGGAGAGGTGGGCACAGACCAACCTCATGAAGTTCAATAAGAGCAAGTGCAGGGTCCTGCATCTGGGTCGAGGCAATCCCAGGCACAAATACAGGCTGGGCAGTGACTGGCTGGAAAGCAGCCCTGAGGAGAGAGACTTGGGGGTGCTGGTGGACAAAAAGCTCAACATGAGCTCTCAATGTGCACTTGCAGCCCGCAAAGCCAATCAGATCCTGGGCTGCATCAGGAGAAGTGTGGCTAGCAGGTCGAGGGAGGTGATCCTCCCCCTCTACTCAGCCCTGGTGAGACCCCACCTGGAGTACTGTGTCCAGTTCTGGAGCCCCTATTACAAGAGGGATGTGGAGGTGCTGGAGTGTGTCCAGAGAAGGGCCACAAGGATGATCAGAGGGCTGGAGCACCTCTCCTATGAGGACAGACTGAAGGAGTTGGGGCTGTTCAGTCTGCAGAAGAGAAGGCTCCGAGGTGACCTAATTGTGGCCTTCCAGTATCTGAAGGGGGGCCTACAGAAAGGCTGGGGAAGGACTTCGCAGGATCTCAGGTAGTGATAGGACTAGGGGGAATGGAATGAAGCTGGAGGTGGGGAGATTCAGGCTGGATGTGAGGAGGAGGTTCTTCACCATGAGAGTGGTGAAACCCTGGAATGTGTTGTCCAGGGAGGTGGTCGAGGCCCCGTCCCTGGGGGTGTTTAAGAGCAGGCTGGATGAGGCTCTGTCCAGCCTGCTCTAGTGTGGGGTATCCCTGCCCATGGCAGGGGGGTTGGAACTAGATGATCCTTGTGGTCCCTTCCAACCCTGACTGATACTGTGATACTATGATACTATGATATGTACAGAAATACAAGGAATTGTGGCCCTTGGTGCCATGGTTTAGTCATAAGGGCTGTGGTGACGAGTTGGACTTGATGAACTTTGAGGTCTCTTCCAACCTTGGTGATTCTGTGATTCTGTGAATATGACTATGGGAAAACCCTGTGGGCATTTTCAATTTAATACATTTAGTATTTAGGCAACCTCAGAAAATTGAAATAATCTTCAAAAAATTATTGTAAGCAATTTCATACATTTTAGTACAGGTAAGCAACTCTGAAGTTAAAAGAGCTTAAACAAGCTAAAGCATAAATAGAATTAAATTTGGTTAGAGACATAAAGGGGAACATGAAGAATTTCTTCATGTATATCAGTGACAGAAAGAAGGCCAGATAAAATGTAGGGCCCTTATAGAAGGAAAAAGGAAAAAAAAGAATACAGGAACGAAATTCCCTCCTCTGGACAGAGGAGGGTTCCCCTCCTGTACCCCACTCTCTCCCCCTACCTACCTTTTTTCCCAAAAAGAGTTAGAAAGAGAGAAAAAGGCAATTATTAAGGAAGTTAGTAGGCCTCATGCAGGATTAGTGCTTATCTTTATCCAAGGTCAGAACTCCAGCTGCTCAGAAGCAGACAGGCTGGAAAAGCAGGACAGAGAGAAACTGAGAAAAATTCCAACTGAACTCAAAACTTAAAGTTGCATTCTACCAATCTACCAATGAAATTAATTTAGAATACCAGATTGTTTTCGTTATTATTCCAAAATATTCAGCCAAAGTGTCCCAGCACTGTCCCTTTCTTAAAGGCACAGCCTCAAATAGTCACAGCACAGCATCATCATTTCAGCTTGGTCTTCGCTTTTCACTGGTGTGGGCCATCTCTCTCTCCTGACTTTAACGTGCAGCACTCTTCTTACAGCGATTCACAGGGCACTCCCAGGCCAGGTGTCTGGATAGTCTCCTGCAGTTTATCTATGACTCCGAGGTGGTGTTAGATGACCTTCGCAACAAAGACATCTCTACACACATTCTGATAGCAACTGAAAAAACCAAGGTAATTGGGATCCTGTTCACCACTCACATGCTCCATTCCTGCCTTTACAGCACAGGATACCAGAAGCCAAGCCCTGGCCCCAAACAGTCTTGATGCTTTTACATCAAGCATGAGTTAAATACTCTGCTGTGTGCAGATGGAGGGAACTGGCCTGTGGTGGTGAGAGAGGGCCCAGCTCTCCCTCTCCTACAACATATACAGTATTTACAATATATACAGAAATACACAGCAAAGAAAGTAATACAGAACAAAACCCCCTCCTCCAGACAGAGGAGGGTTTCCCCCCATACCCCCTCTCTCCCCCTACCTCCCTTTCTTCCCAAAAAGGGCTAGAGAGAGAGAAAAGGTAATTAATAAGGATTAAATATATTGTTAGGCTTCAAAAGCGCATGCAGGGATTAGTTTTCTTATCTCAAGGTCAACTCCGGCTAGTTGCTCAGAAGCAGACAGTCTGGAAAGGCAGAACATACTGGAACAGAGTGAGACTCAAACTGAACTAAAACTTAAAGCTGCATTCTACCAATCTACCAATGAAATTCGTTTAGAATATCTGAATGTTTTTCAAAATATTCAGCCAGAGTGTTCCAGCACTGTCCCTTTCTTAAAGGCACAGCCTAAAACGGTCACAATGCCTTTGAGCACCAGCCTGAGTGAGGAAGCCTAAACAGGAACTGCAGAGAAGCACCAGAGGATCATAGGATGTTAAGGGCTGGAAGTGACCTCAAGAGATCCAGCCCCCCTACCAGAGCAGGACCATAGAATCCAGTGCAGGTTGCACAGGAATGCATCCAGATAGGTCTTGAAAGTCTCCAGAGAAGGAGACTCCACAACCTCTCTGCGCAGCCTGTTCCACTGCTCCGTAACCCTCACAGTGAAGAAGTTCCTCCTCATGTTGAGGTGGAACCTCCTATGCTGTAGTTTATATCCATTGCCCCTTGTCCTATCACAGGGTGCAACTGAGCAGAGCCTGTCCCCTCCCTCTTGACCCCCAGCCCTCAGATATTTATAAACATTTATTAATTCCCCTCTCAGTCTTCTCTTCTTCAGACTAATAATCCCCAGGCCTCTCAGCCTCTCCTCATAGGGCAGTGCTCCAGTCCCTTAGTCATCGTGGTAGCTCTCTGTTGGACTCTCTCAAGTAGATCCCTGGCCCTCCTGAACTGGGGAGCCCAAAACTGGACACCAGTAGAGCTTTTCTCTGTCAGAATAGAAGGGGCAGTGCCAGTGGGCAGGGAGCTCTTGGGCTGCTGGTACCCATGCAAGGACTCCCTCCAGCATACTGTGATGGTGCAGGGGTGCTGGTGCCCCCTTGGTGTCTGGGTGGTCTAGCAGATGCTCTGATGTTCTTTCCTATCCTCACAGGTTGTTCCCACCGCTCTCTTGTGCCTGTTGAGGAACTGCTCAGTGCAGGAAGCCCGAATGTGCTTGGACACCTCCCACTCCATCCATGCGGCCATTGAGGCTTCGCTCAATGCCCCAGGACACAAACGGGGAGCAGATATATCTGATGCTGCAAGCACAATCACATAGTAAGCAGAATCCTGACTCCAAGGAGGCTCAAAGAGGATTTGGGGGTTTGGATTGGTCCAGGTGTATTGTCTGACTGGGCAGCCACACTGTCTTCCAGCTGAGGAAGCATTCTGATGCCCTGAACAAGAGTAGTGGCAAATTAACCTTCACAGCAGTGGGGGGATAGCGGGATCATGTTCTGGAGTGTCCTGCTTTGGTCTGGGTTACTGATTTATCCTCAGATGAGTTATGACACTTATCTAGGGGCCTGGTGTGAGGATTTAGACTTTACTGACACTTCCCTTTCTCTGGGACAACACAACCTGTACACTGTAGGGTGGGCAGGTGCAGGGTGTTTTTCTTAACTGTCTGGGGAACTGAAGCCCAGATCCTTAATCTCTTAGAAGAACACTTGTTCTCCATGCACAGGTAGGAGAAGCAGCACAGGACTGGAAGAGACCAATGGAGTCACTGAATCCAGTCTATGCTGTATCATCCCTTTCATTACCTGGTTAAGATTCTTCACAAAAGTAATTTTCTATCTCATTCCTTCTTTTACCACTGAAGACATTCACACCTCACTCCTTTGAGATTTGCATCTCTCTTATTTTTAGCCTAGATACATTAATGGGCAGTGAATGCTCACCCCAACACTGGCCCCTATAGGTCTTATGCTCCAAGAAAAATGTTCTTAAAGAGCTGCAAGTTCTCTTTGTGCCCTTTTACTCCTGAGGGCAGTTTCTCAGGAGGTTTCATCCACCAATTCCTTAAACAATCAAAAGTTCACTTTCCTATGATTTATGGTGTTGGCTGTAATTTTTGTGTGGCCTATATTCCTTGAGACCCTGAATTTCACGAGGGCATGATCACTACAACCCCGGCTACCACCAGTCCTGACATCTCCAGTAAGTTCTGGTGAACAACAGGTCCAGTATCTGCATTTGTACATTTTTAAATATCTCATTTTCTGGCATAAATTAAAAGGAGACCTGCAATGAGGTGAACACTTGGTCATTTGATGGTTAACCTCCTTTCCTATGCAAACAAATGGGCTGCAATAAGCCCAGGCAGGTTTCTGAGGCCTGTAATTCTGCATCTGGAGAGGAAGCACACATGCAAAAAGACTATCCAGTGTTCAATAACTGAGGGTGGTTGGAATCCATCCTGAAAGATGGTATTTGACATAGCCATGGCAAGATATTTTGAAGAGGGCAGAGCATCAATATAAAGCTCACTTCAGCAGTGTGAAATTGTGAAGTATTCCTGTAGGCTTTCAGAACAGCCCCATTCCAAAGGCAGTAATCTTTTCAGCAGGTGAAATTCAAACCATCTCTTGAAGGCGTGTGAGCACTGCAAGGGCAATGTACAGAGGTTACTGAGTGCCTTTCATTTTATAATACTGAATTTCATTTGCTGTTCCATCTCCCAGCCAACCAGATGCCTCAGCATTTCTCTGTGCTACTTTTTAGTCTTAGCCCTGCACACTTCCTAGATTATGAGGGGAAAACCGTGAACAGACCAATGTTAATCTGGATCCCCGTGGGATCTCCCCAGAAGCCTCACTCCCCTGAAAACGCCAGATGTCTCTTCCAGATGCTTCCTTCGGCCTCCAACAAGACCACCATCCTGTTTAATGTATGGCAACCTTGTATTTTTAAGAGGGACCTTGGCAGAATCTTTTGGACAAATAGCACATGTAACAAGAAATAGTGGAAAATATGTAGAAAAGTCTTCCCTTGGGGTTTACCTGTGTGACATTTGAGGCTGTGCCTTTAAGAAAGGGACAATGCTGGGACACTGTGGCTGAATATTTTGTAAACAAAGACAGGTCTAAACGAATTTCATTGGTAGATTGGTAGAACGCAGCTTTAAGTTTTAGTGCAGTTGGAATTTTTCTCAGTTTGTTCCTTTCCGCCTCCCTTTCCAGCTTGCCTGCTTCTAGGCTGTGTATTTCTGTATATATATTGTAAATACTGTATATATTGTGTATATATACAACCTGCATTTTCACATTGCTTGTAAATATAGCATCGCTTTTGCTTCTCCAACTGAGTTAGCTGTGGTTTGTTTTCCTCTTTGTGGGGGAGGGAGAGCTAGGCCTTCTCTCTCAACCTGCTACATTTTTTTAATTGGTGGTCCCAACGTGCGGCCCGAGAATAGCTTGATTTATTGCTTGCTTGAGTCAGACTAGCAAACATGAAGGTGTTTTGGATTTTAGAGCGTCTGTTCTTTTCAGTTTTTGGGGTTCTGATTTAGAAATATTGTTTGGGGTTACTTCTCGATCACTTAGGTAAATATTTAATGCAAAAATTATATATATGGTTCAGGTATAAAATTCAGCTTCTATATGACCGCTGTCTGGGTTTTTTTGGGCTTAGTACGTACGGGAATATAACTTCGACCACTCTGCCAATTGAGATAAAGGAGTTTAAGATTCCAGTAGGTGAAAGAGTAATTTTAAGTGATGGCTGGGATCCAAAGGTGATTTATTTGATGTGTGTGAATCTGCTGCTGATGATAGTAATTGCGTATTTGTTATATTCTTTGCACCGGGAGAGAAAAGTATCTAAGGCCTGCTTCATTATTAAGCATAGATCAAAGAAAAGGAGGCAAAGTTGTGCCTCTGTTCCACAGACTTCTAGTGATGAGGAGAGTGGAGAATCTGTATCAGTTAAAGATAAATCTAAAAAGTCTATTGGAAAGGCTGCTTTGAACGGTTCTGTTGCTGATTTTGGCAAGCAGCCATGGGCGGCGGCAGCGTCCAACATGGTGGCTCCCCCGTCTTCAACTGCCATTAACGAGGCAAAGTCATTTCCTCCTCCTATGGCAGGACTGGAAGTGCCCTCCAAAGCAGCTGATCTGTCTCAAAACCTGTCAGCTTCTGTTAAGGCGGCGGTAAATTCAAACACAGCTCCAATTAAGCAGGTAGCAGTTTTATGAGCAAGAAGAGGAAAAGCCAAAGCCAGGAGCTGATGGGGGAGAGGAGCAAGATGCTGATGCGGGTGAGGGAATTTCTGCCAGAAAGGATCCTGCTGAGGAGGAAGAGAAAGTTTGTTTTAAAGATCTAGTGGAGTTAGTCAGATCAACACAGGATGGAGATGCAGCTAGGACAGCAGCTAGCAGTGATGCTTCTCAGCTTAAAGAGATCCTTAGGAGAGTGACGGCAGGATTATTTGGACAACAAGTTCCAGAAGATGTGATAGAAGAGGCAAAGGAGGAAGAAGATGACATTTTTAAATGTTCTTCACCTCGTGAAGAGCTTAGAAATGTCCGTAAAGATTACACCAGAGCAGATAAGGAGCCAGTTCTAGCTTGGCTTAGTAGATGCTATGATACAGGTGCTCCAGCTCAAATGGTCAGACACAAGACAGCAGCTCAGTTAGGAACTCTCTCAAGGGATAATGGAATACATAGACATCTAGGCAAGGCTCTCTGTAAGGCTAATCTGTGGATACGCCTTTTAACGGCAGTTTTCCTGAGATACCCTTCCCGAGATGATCTTCCATGGAATCCTAAACCCTGGACTACCATAGATGAGGGAATTAAGCGCTTGAGAGAATTTGCTGTTAAATACTCTATGGCAAACATGAAACTCTGAATCCTGATGACATTCCTGTGGGTAATGGTCTTGCTAAAAAGCTCATCAAGCTTACTCCTTCTAATTATGCGAATATTCTGGCGAGCACGATTGTGGCATGAAATTATGGTGGAGCTCCTCCTACGGTTGACCAATTCACTGATCAAATGAGACATTTGGAGGATAGCATGACACGTGTTCCTTTGGTTTCAGCCATTGAAACTCTGTCTGGAAAAATTGAGAATTGCATGAAAGAGCTGAAAGATTCCATATACCAATTGGCACAAAGAGATAATTCCAATTCTTCCTCCAGGTGGATACAGGTTTCATCTGTGAGGAATAGACATCCTCCAGGGAGGACATTCCAAAACAGATCAAACCAAAACAGACCACCAAGGCAATCACGTAGAACTATTTGGATAACTCTGCGTGATCAGTTTGGTGAGAACATGAACAGCTGGGATGGCCAACCAACTTCTAATCTTTTCAGGAGACTGTGAGAACTGTAAAGTGGCAGAACCCGAGGTAGCAATACCAGAAGGGTAGCTGTGACTTCCACAGTTCCCCAGAACAACTCTAGTAGCTCCAACAGTGGTTCCAGTTATAACACTGCATACTGTGCTCAATGCACATGTGGGCATATTCCTCACAAATAGGGGTGCCCTGCCTCCCGCCACGTGGAGAAAAAGGATAATAGATATAACAGAATCTATTGGGATGTGTACATCCAGTGGCCTGGCACTTCACAATTTTGGAAGTACAGGGCCTTGGTTGACACAGGAGCTCAATGCACCATAATGGCATCAAATTACCAGGGATCAGAGTCTATAACTATTTTGGGATGGACGCCGACACGTTCCAGTGGATGTGGTAAATAGAGTCTCTACCATGGCAAATCCCACCAACAAGCAAGAAACCCTACGTTTCTTGGGGATAGTGGGATTTTGGAGACTGCACATTCCTAGATACATTCAGATTGTGAAACCTCTGTGTGATGTGACTCGAAAGAGAAACCATTTCCACTGGGGACCTGAACAACAAGCAGCCTTTGACTAGATAAAGCAAGAGGCAGTTCAAGCAGTGGGTCTGGGACCTGTCCGAGATGGTCCAGACATTAAGAACATTTTGTACACGGCTGCAAGTGACAATGGTCCAACCTGGTGCTTGTGGCAAAAAGCTCCAGGTGAGACACGTGGACGACCTCTTGGTTTCTGGAGTCGAGGTTACAGAGGTTCAGAGGCTAATTATACTCCAACAGAGAAAGAAATTCTAGCTGCCTATGAAGGAGTAAAAGCATCTTCTGAAGTGATTGGAACTGAATCACAACATCTCTTAGCTCCCAGATTGTCAGTTTTGAATTGGATGTTCAAAGGCAAAGGCTCCACACCACATCATGCCACAGACTCAACATGGTCTAAGTGGATGGCAATCATAACACAGAGAGCTCGAATGGGAAATCTTGAAAGACCTGGTCTAGTGGATGTGATCTGAAGTTGGCCTGAAGGTACCAACTGTGCTAAACCTCCAGAGAGAATTCCAGTGAAAGTGAGACACATTGATGCTCACATTCCTAAGAGCAAAGCTACTGAGGAACAACAACACAACCATCAGGCAGATCTAGCTGCAAGAGTTTCTCAAGTAGACATGGACTCTGATCTTGATCTCGACTGGAAACACTGAGGTGAGATATTCTTATCTCGGTGGGCTCACGATTTGTCAAGACATCAAGGCAGAGATGCAACATACCAATGGGCTCGTGACAGATCCATAGACATTTCCATGGATGCTATCACACAAGTCATCCATGACTGCGACATTTGTGCTGCTATTCAGCAGGCAAAGCGAATTAAGCCCTTGTGGTATGGTGACAGATGGTCTAAGCACAAATATGGTGAAGCTTGGCAGATTGACTACATCACTCTACCACGTTCTCGTTCTGGTAAGCAGTATGTGCTTACTATGGTAGAGGCAAACACTGAATGGTTGGAAACTTATCCAGTTCCACATGCAACTGCACGCAACACCATTCTCGGTCTGGAGAGACAAATCCTGTGGAGACACGGAACTCCAGAGAGGATTGAGTCAGACAATGGAACTCATTTCAAGAACAACCTTGTAAAGAACTGGGCAAAAGAGCACGGTATTGAGTGGAGATTCCATATTCCCTACGATGCACCAGATTTAGGGAAGATTGAACGCTAGAACGATTGGTTGAAGACCACTCTTATAAGCCATGGGGGGTGGATCTTTGAAAAAAAGGGAAAAACATTTAGCACAAGCAACCTGGCTGGTAAATAGTAGAGGTTCAGTGAATCGAGCTGGACCGGCACATTCAGATCTGCTGCAGAAAGTGGAAGGTGACAGAGTTCCTGTTGTTAGAGAAAGGAATCTGTTAGGTAAAACTGTTTGGGTATTTTCACCCTCAGGAGAGGCTAAACCCGTCCGAGGGGTGGTTTCAGCTGAAGGTCTGGGTCACACTTATTGGGTAATGCAAGAGAATGGTGAAATTCAGTGTATTCCACAAAGAAATTTAACTTTAGCTGAAAGAGTTTAATTTGAGAGTGTCGTACAGTTTCGTAGGGTTGAGGGAAAGGCCAGGCCCTTCCCCCCCCACTGTGAGTAGAGGGAAGAAAATTGAAAGGGAAAAAAACCTCACAGCTGGATTAGCAAAGGAGTGGGTGCTGTATATTTACAAAGCAGTTTAGGGAACACAGGAAAATATATACAGAATTTACAGTATTTACAATATATACAGAAATATGCAACAAAGTAACACAGAAATGAGGGTTCCCTCCTCAGCTGAGGGGGGTTCCCCACCTCTGCTCCCCCTTCTCTCCCCCTTTCCCCAGAGAGGGTTATAAAGAGAGAAAAAGAGAATAAAACAGGTGTTAATTGGAAAGCAGTTAATACAGGCCTTGCAGTTTATCAGTTTCAAGGTCAAGCCTGGCTGAAAGCCCAAAAAAACTGCGAGCTGCAAGCCACCGAAGGAGGGGAAGACAGACTGACCAGAAAACTGCTGTACTCCCAGTTCAAAAGGTGCATCCCCCCAATCTACCAATGAAATTAGTTTAGATCTGTCTTTCGTTTACAAACATCCGACCACAATATTCCCTTTCTTAAAGGGACAGCCTCAAACAGTCACAGTCCACCCCTTCTAAACAAATTCATTAGCTGTTCATACTGTCCATCCAATCCAAGATGATATTTACAGTTCGTGAGTAAAGTTCATAGTCCATTCCGGCTATGCTCAGATGTGGATGATTCAAAAGTCCAAGAAAATCAGAAAATGAGAAAAATGGAAAACAGCTTGTTTCTTCGCCAACGAAGCGAAGAAAAGGGAAACAGGGATTCTCAGGGTCTCTTAGTTGACTCAGGGCTCTCAGGGTTCTTACGGTTCGTGCACCGTAGATTCCTCGTTGATTGTTCCTTTGGGCGCGGTGTAGCTGTACAACAGTTTGAAATTAAACTCTTTCAGCTAAATTTTTTTGTGGAATACACTGAATTTCACCATTCTCTTGCATTACCCAATAAGTGTGACCCGGACCTTCAGCTGAAACCACCCCTCGGACAGGTTTAGCCTCTCCTGAGGGAGAAAATGCCCAAACAGTTTTACCTAACATATTCTTTTCTCTAACAACAGGAACTCTATCACCTTCTACTTTCTGTAGCAGATCTGAATGTGCAGGACCAGCTCGGTTCACTGAACCTCTACTATTTACCAGCCAGGTTGCTTGTGCTAAATGTTGTGGTAATGGTTGTGACAAGCAGTGTGAGAAATCTGGCAGTGTAGGCCTAGAGCCTGACATGGTGGTAGGCCGTGCCCAGCATGAGTGTGGAAGTGGCTAGCAGTACAACAGAACAGTGCTGTGCCCGCTCTGTGTAACCAAAGCAGGGCACTGGTAGCCATGAACATAGAGAGTTATCTTGGAATGACAGGACACACACGTATATCAACAATCCCGCGTGTTAACCAATAATCCACAGTAGGACAGTGTGTGGTCACTCGTGAGGGGCCAATGAAGCCATGCCAGCAATGCCCCCCGAGCTTATATAAGTTGTAAAGTTTTTCTTAATACGCACTTCTTCTGCGCACTCCTTACTAGCCTGTCAGCTCTACTGTCTGCTTTGCACTATGCTTGCTTTATAACGGAACAATGATGAAGCAATAAAGGAACAATACTAGATCATATTGATCAGCCGTATTGATTCCAATCTCCGTCGCCCCCAGAACTGGTGCCCGAATTCGTGATTTGGGATCTTCGGCCTACAATGCTGATCGATTCAGCATAAAGTGGTACGTCCGAGCGATACGGAAAGCCGGCCGAACAGCACTGCCCCGGTGCTGAAAAAATTAGCAGCGCGCGCGCGCTCGAAAAGGAAGTGAATCTCACCAGGATCCGGTGAGCGGCCGGGGGAGGACATGGGGTCAGCACTTAGTAAAGAAGAAGAGGCTGTGCTGAAAGTCCTCCAAGATATCCTCTCTATGAGAAGTATTACTTATGATTCTGGGACTTTGAAAGGGCTATTAGCCTGGGCCCGGGATCACGGTCTAATCCCCACAGTACATGAAGCTTTTACTTCCGAAGCATGGGACAAAATTGGAGCCCGGCTGTGGGATGAGGTGTCTCAGGGCTCGAAAAGGGCCTTTCGCTATGGCACCTTGTGGCGAACAGTTACAGATACACTACAATCGTTAAAAGCAGAAAAATCTGCTCTCGATTCGGCTGCAGCGGCGTTAGTTGAAGCCAGAACGAAAAAGGGAGACGCGGAACCTTCCGCACCCCCCCCACCCCCCCTCCCTACATCGTCTGCCGCCCCGACAGCCCTCTCGCCACAATCGCAAAATAAATTACCGGCTACGCGTTCTTCTGCACAAACTGCTACTCCTTTATTACCTGCTTCTGGCAAAGAAAGATCTTTTACCACTGCGTCAGTAGCGACAGAAAAAAATTCCGACCCGTCTGAGGAAACGCCCACAGACAAGATGGAGGTTGTTGCGTGCCAAAAAATGCAGAAAGAAGACGCCACGTCCGCCATCTTGGTGCACGCATTGCATCCAGCAGACGCCACGCCTGCCGTCCGTCCCAAGCAGCAAAAAAGCAACAAAAAGGCAGTAAAGTCTGTGGCTCGGCGTGCTCGATCCTCATCATCGTCATCTTCCTCCAATGCTGCCAGCAACAGCTCAGATTCAGAAGACGAATGCACCGATAGCAGGAAGCCGAACAGCATCAGCGCCATTCTGCAGCTTCTCCTGGACAGGATGGATCGCTTGGAGGCTCGTGGTTGCGGCACTTCTGCGACCGCGCCCGCCCCGGCCCCGGCCGTATTCCCGGCCTCGGCTTCGGCCCCGGCGCCCGCCGCAGTCCCGGCCCCAGCGGTCCCGCCAGTCTGGGCTGCCCTCGCGGTCCCAGCGGTCCCGACCAACGCGACCCGGACCGACGCACCACCGATACCACCACCAACCATGGCGGCGGCGGCGATTTCCGCCCCGGCAGCCCTGACGGCCGTCTCCGCCCCGGTAGCAGTCACCGCAGCAGCGACTTCGGCGGCCCCAACAGCCCTAGCGGCGCTCCCTCCTGCAACGGCTCCTCCAGCAGCGGCCCCCCCAGCGCCTTTGGCTGTTGTACCCTTCTCGCCTCGTTCATCTCAGTCATTATCGGGGGACGACACCATCACGACCGAAAACCAGCTCGTATTACGACGGGCCAATAATGTGCGGGATGGGGAGGTGGGAGGATCGGGAATCGACCCAATATTGGGTCAGTGGAGAGCTATTGTGCAAAATGCAGCTACAGAGGGATTGATTGTAGATTTTCCTGCATGTGCATATCCAGTAGCACTGCAAGGTCAAGACAGAGTATGGCAATCTCTGGATTGGAAGCTGCTAAAAGAAGCTAGGCAGGCTATAACTACTTATGGTCTGAAGTCAGGCTATACCTCTTCCATAATCGATCAGTTGTTCTCAACACATTTGCTAACGCCCTTCGATACACGCATGTTGGCAAATACCTTATTAACACCACATCAGCGCTTACAATTTCTCGATAAGTGGCAAACTGCCTGCACTGCCGCGGAAGCCACACCCCGGCAGCCAACAGACCCCTTACACGGTGTCACTCTTAATCAACTCATTGGGACAGGAGACTTCATTAGAACAGACCGGCAAATACGACTCCCGGATCAGGTCCTGCAGTTAAGCCAGGATCTAGCGATCAGAGCTTGGTGGAAAATCCAGGACGATAAGTCCAGCCCTACATTTTTCTCCATTCGGCAGGGCCCCACAGAGTCGTTCGGTTCCTTCATAGATAGGTTGCACACAGCAGTAAACTCTAATCCAGACTTGAGTGCCGACATGAAGGCTAAAATGATGGACATTCTGGCATTTGATAATGCTAACGACAAAACTAAGCAGGCTCTAAGCACTGTACCGAGAGGCGCTTCTACCGCACAGCTGCTGGATGCAGCAGAACGAATGATGCACCAGCACACGGCTACCTATTTGGCCACAGCCGTACAGGCAGTCGCAAAATCAGCACCAAAACCACTCAAAAAAGGCAAATACCACGTTGGTAAACGACATAATCCTGGGAAATTTCGGCAGCCAAAATCTAGTTACTCGACTGCTGTGCAGCCTCGAAGGTTCTGTGCTCATTGCCAAAGTCCTACTCATTCTACCCAAGATTGTCGCAGGCAGAGAAACTTCTCTCGCAGCGCGAATGCACCCCGCGCGACGACACCAAATCAGGGTGCTTGGACCACCACCCCGCGGCCACCTCCGGCAGCGGCGGAGTGGACCTGGCAACAGCAGTAGACGTTACCCTTGAGTCCACAGATGTTGCTGTTGTCGACTCAGATCAACATGGTCCTTTGGGTCATGGACTTTGTGCTCTGTTAATTGGTAGATCGTCTACCTCTAGACAGGGTATCTTTATAGTTCCTGGCCTAATAGATTCTGACTATGAAGGTGTTATAAAAATTATACTTTATACTATTGCCCCTCCTGTTAGTATTCCTGCTGGAACAAAAATTGCTCAACTAATTCCATTTGAATCTCGAGTGCCTGTAGCTTCAGACAGGGTTCGAGGACAAGGAGGCTTTGGTTCCACTGGCATGCTTAATATCTTATGGGCTTTAGATATCCAAAAGGGTAAACCTGAAGAGGTTGTAACCATCAGACACCCTTATGGGCAAACTGTACAGCTTTCAATGCTTGTGGATACCAGAGCTGATGTTACCATCATACCTCGTCATAGGTGGAATACTCAGTGGCCATTACTCATGGCAAATTCTGGAGTTATGGGTGTAGGAGGTGTGCAAACAACTTGGGTCAGCAAAGAGCCTCTGCAACTTACTTTTCAGGATGGCAAGTCAATCACTTTAAGACCATATGTGCTAACCCTACCAGTCGCTTTATTGGGCAGAGATGCCTTAAGTCAGCTGGGAGCACGACTTGTTACTGATCCTTTTTTGTAGCGGCCGCTGGTCAGCAGCCAACCCTCAAATTAAAATGGAAAACAGATGAACCAGTATGGGTGGAGCAGTGGCCGCTCAGACAAGATAGGCTGCAAATTGTCAAGACCCTAGTGCAGGAACAATTGCAATTAGGGCACATAATTCCATCCACTAGTCCATGGAACACCCCAATTTTTACCATTCCAAAAAAATCTGGTAAATGGCATTTACTACATGATCTGAGAGCAATCAATTCGATCATGGAGGAGATGGGTGCCTTACAACCTGGCCTCCCTACTCCTACCATGATCCCCCAAAATTGGGATTTGATCATCATTGATCTAAAGGATTGCTTCTTCACAATTTATTTACATCCGGAGGATTCAGAAAGGTTTGCATTCACTGTTCCATCAGTTAATAAGGCAGAGCCCGCCCAACAATATCAATGGGTAACCTTGCCTCAAGGCATGAAGAATTCTCCCACCCTGTGCCAAATGTATGTGGCCTGGGCCTTGTCCCCATTTAGACAGATTCATCATGACTTTCTCATTTACCACTACATGGATGACATCCTAATCGCAGGAAAAGAGTTAGATCCTAAGGCGATATTGTCTGAGCTTCAACCCATGTTGGAAGCTAGAGGCTTGAAGATAGCACCTGAAAAAATTCAGCAATCACCCCCCTGGAAATATCTGGGGTGGATAATTAATCAAGCCACCATTTGGCCGCAAAAAGTTACACTAACTACTAAAATCTCTACTCTAGCAGATGTTCAGAAACTGTTAGGCGACACTCAGTGGCTGCGACCTGTCTGTGGTATAACCAATGATGACATAGCACCTTTAATGCCTCTTTTAGGATCTTCAGTGCATGCAAATGACAGCAGACACCTTGATGAGTGTCAGCAAAATGCACTGCAAAAAATACTTGATAAAGTGCTTCATGCTTCTACTTGTCGTATCCTAGAAGACGAGGCATTATCCCTCTTAATAATTAACCGTAGCAATGGACAAAAACATATGGCAGGAGTTATTTGTCAACCCTGCAAGGAATCATTGAACATCATCGAATGGATATTTTTGTCATATACACCAGACAAAACCGTACTTTCTCAAGATGAAATTTTTGCTCGGTTGGTTATTAAGGGCAGGCGTCGTATTATTGACATCAGTGGAAATGATCCTGATTCAATCTTCCTGCCAGTAGCTCAAGAATACCTTTGTTGGTTGTTGGAAACATCCACTCCCTTTCAAATCGCAATTTCTGATTATTTGGGTCGCATTAGTGTACATCCACCCGCTAGTAAGTTATTACCCTTTTTGCAGAACCAAGAAATTTCTTGCAAACCGCTAATATCTGCAAGACCTGTAGATGGTGATACGGTATTCACAGACGCGGGCCGGAAGTCTCATCGTGCCGCAATCACCTGGAATACATCAGGTCAATGGCATTCACGGCTTATACAAGGCCAGCCAGGAGATTCTCTCCAAACCTTAGAGTTAGCAGCCATTGTTCAGGTATTTCATGACTGGAAATCACAACCAGTCAACATTGTTTCTGATTCTCTTTATGTGGTAGGGATCGTTACTAGGCTAGAAGGTGGTATGGTGAAATCTTTAAAAAACGAACGCCTGTATCACCTGTTAATACAACTCCTATCACTGTTGAATCATCGTGCGCACTCATATTTCATCACGCATATCCGCAGTCACCAGCAATGTGGTGGCTTAGCCATTGGGAATAATAGAGCGGATATGCTGGTGGCTCCGGCCTGGGCTGGTCCACCCACCAACATTTTTCAACAGGCAGCGTTATCTCATGGATTTTTTCATCAGTCCGCTAAGATGCTAGTGCGTCAATTTGGCATTCCTCATTCTGATGCGCAAGGCATTATTCAATCTTGTTCGTCTTGCCAACAGGCCACCTGTGGTATGGGCCTTGGAGTGAATCCAAGAGGACTACAAGCCCTCGAATTATGGCAAATGGATGTCACTCATCTTTCAGAATTTGGTCGTCTACGCTTTGTGCATGTGGTTATAGATACCTTTTCTCATGCCATGTGGGCCACAGCACAGTCTGGGGAATCTGCTAAACATGTTATTAAGCATATGCATGCAGCTATTGCAGCCTTGGGGGTACCACAAACCCTTAAGACTGACAATGGTCCTGGCTACACCTCTCGCCGTTTCAATCGGTTTTGTGCGAATTGGGGCATCCACAGAATCGCAGGCATCCCACACTCCCCTACTGGACAGGCCATTGTTGAGCATGTTCATGGAGTGTTGAAATCACTGTTGCAGAAACAGAAAGGTGGAGAGGAACTTGACAGCCCTCATGAACGCTTAGCAAAAGCAGTATATGTTATGAATTTCTTACGGCTCACACAAAACCGACAAGAGCCCCCCATAGTGATTCATAACAATTCCCTTCACTCAGGCCGTAAACCTTTATCATCAAAGGTTCTGGTTCGATACCGCAATCCAGCAACAGGAACCTGGGAAGGTCCAGTAGAACTCTTAACAATGGGCCGTGGTTATGCTTGTGTTCTGACAGATGCTGGTAGCCAGTGGATTCCCAGCAGGTGGATTCGACCATGGAAGGAGGAATTGCCAGAAGCAGCTCATACCTCTGCCACTTGAGTGCAATTATAGTATTAGTTGGTTCAAATTCATTTTTCCTTTTTATGTTTGTGTGGATTGATGTTTGGCTAATTTAGGCTGATTCATTAGGCATTAGGATAATGACCTTAGGTCTTCCAAAGATTTTCCTTTGGTTTATGGTTTTCCTTTCATAGTTCCATAGTTTCATAGTTCCATAGTTTCATTCAGGGTTGGAAGGGACCACAAGGATCATCTAGTTCCAACCCCCCTGCCATGGGCAGGGACACCCCACACTAGATCAGGCTGGACAGAGCCTCATCCAGCCTGCTCTTAAACACCCCCAGGGACGGGGCCTCGACCACCTCCCTGGACAACCCATTCCAGGGTTTCACCACTCTCATGGTGAAGAACCTCCTCCTCACATCTAGCCTGAATCTCCCCACCTCCAGCTTCATTCCATTCCCCCTAGTCCTATCACTACCTGATATCCTGAGAAGTCCTTCCCCAGCCTTCCTGTAGGCCCCTTTCAGATACTGGAAAGCGACAATTAGGTCACCTCGGAGCCTTCTCTTCTGCAGACTGAACAGCCCCATCTGAGCCATCTTGGCTCAGTAGCTGATCGGGACCGCTCGTCCGGAACCGCTCCGCTTAAGCTGTGAGTTTCTCGGGGTTTTTCTTTTGCTTTCCTTTCGGGGCTTCGCGGGTCGGGAGGACTCCTGGTAGGGGGAGGAGCCGGCAGGATCGTGCTCACGAGAGCTTGCACGGGTCACGGGAGCCTGACGTCAGCCGCGGCAGTTTTAAAAGCCGCCCGGGCTGTGTGCACGGCGCCATCTTGGCTCAGTAGCTGTCTAGCAGCTGGGTGACAAAAAAAAAAAAAATAAAATCCCGAACAGAAAACCCAAACCTTAAACATTGCATCATGGTCGTCACTCGGACGAAGGGTAAAAAAGCAGCGTCTGCCCAGACAGAGCTGTTTCACTAACATGCTGGAGTCCAGGCTGTCAGCTGCAGAGAGTGCTTCAGGCTGGCACTTGGAATAGAGGGGGAGGGAGAGGACACCTGTGTCCGGTGTGAGCAGGTGAATTTTCTCCTCAGCATGGTGGCAGAGCTGAAGGATGAAGTGGCCGAGCTGAAGGAGGAGGTAGCTAGGCTAAGGACCATAAGGGAAAGCGAAAGGGAGTTAGACTTGTGGGAGAAGGCTCTGCAGATCTCCCCTGCTGAGGGAAGGGTTCCTAGAGGCAGAGAGGGATGGATACAGGTCCCTGCCAGGGGTGGCAAGAGAAATCCACCCCGACCCTCTCCTCCTCCTCAGCTGCCCTTGCATAATAAGTATGAGGCCCTGCAGGCTGAGGGCAGTAAGGATGAGAGGGCTGAGGCTGAGGAGCAGCCATCCAGAGGGGAGCCTAAGGCCAAGCGGACCCCACCAGCTGTAACGGCCAGCTCTGGGGGGAAGCCTAAGCCCAAGCGGTCCCCACCAGCTATAACGACTAGCTCCACAAAGAAAAGGAGAAGGGTTATAGTTGTTGGGGACTCTCTCCTGGGGGGTACTGAGGGACCCATATGTCGTCCCGACCCGTCCCACAGGGAGGTCTGCTCCCTACCAGGGGAAGGGGTTAGGGACATTGCGAAGAGATTCCCTGAATTAATCCAGCCCACTGACTATTACCCTCTGATGGTAATACAGGCTGGGAGTGATGAGATTGACAGGAAGGGCACCAGGGCAATTAAGAAGGAATTCAGGGCCCTTGGACAATTGATTGATGGGGCAGGAGCTCAAGTGGTGTTCTGCTCAATTCCTTCAGTGTCAGGGGTGTACACTGAGAGGAATGGGAGAACCCACACCATCAACAATTGGCTCAGGGGATGGTGCCAGCGGCAGAACTTTGGGTTCTATGACCACGGGGCAACTTTCACTTCACCTGACCTGCTGGGTCCCGATGGGGTGCATCTATCTAGGAGGGGTAAGAGAGTCCTGGCACTGGAGTTGGCAGGGCTCATTAGGAGGGCTTTAAACTAGGTCTGAAGGGGGTGGGTGAGGCAATCGGTCCCTCTGCAGAGGTAAGAGTAGGGCGCAAGGTAGGGTCAGTTGAGAAGTCAGGAACCCAGCTGCGATGCGTGTACACCAATGCACGCAGCCTGGGCAACAAGCAAGAGGAGTTGGAGGTCCTAATCCATCAGGGTGACTATGATGTAGTCGCCATCTCAGAAACTTGGTGGGACAGCACCCACGATTGGAGTGCTACAATGGGGGGTTACAGGCTCTTTAGGAGAGACAGGCGAGGGAGAAGAGGAGGAGGGGTGGCTCTGTATATTAGAGAGTCAATCTCTGCCACACAACTTGAGGTGGAAGATGAGGTAGTTGAGAGCCTGTGGGTCAAAATCAGAGGACAACCTAACAAGTCTGACATCCTGATTGGAATCTGTTACAGACCACCCAACCAGGATGAGGCGGCTGATGAGTTGTTCTACAAGCAACTGGAGGCTGTCTCAAGATCATCAGATCTTGTCCTTGTTGGTGACTTCAACCTCCCAGATATCTGCTGGGAAATTAATTCAGCAGGGAGGAGGCAGTCCAGAAGATTCCTGGAGCGAATGGAGGACTGCTTCCTGACACAGCTGTTAAGCAAGCCTACCAGGGGACAGGCTCTGCTTGACCTGCTGTTCTGCAATAGGGAAGGGCTGGTGGGAGACGTGATCGTGGGAGGCTGCCTAGGGTGCAGTGACCACGAGATAGTGAAGTTTTCAATATGCAGGGAGATAGGGAGGAGCACCAACAGAACCTTCACCTTGGACTTCCGAAGGGCGAACTTCAGCCTATTTAAAAAACTTGTCTGCAAAGTCCCCTGGGTACCAGCCCTCATGAACCAAGGGGTTCAGGAGGGTTGGACCTACTTCAAACAGGAGCTCTTGAAGGCACAGGAATTGGCGGTTCCCACGTGCCGGAAGGCAAGCCGGCGGGGAAGGCGACCAGCCTGGATGAGCAAGCAGCTCCTGGAGGATTTAAGGGGGAAGAGGAGGCTGTATCACCTTTGGAAGGAGGGGAAGGCTTCTCGAGGTATGTTCAAGGAAGCTGTTAGATTATGTAGGAATAAAATTAGGGAGGCTAAGGCCCAGCTGGAACTGAAGCTGGCCACCTCAGTCAAAGACAATAAAAAGCATTTTTATAAATATATTAACAATAAGAAGAGGGGCAGGAAGAACCTGAACTCCCTAGTGGACCTGGAGGGGAACACAGTGACTGAGGATGAGGATAAAGCTGAGGTCCTGAACACCTTCTTTGCCTCAATTTTTAACAGCAAGGCAGGAGTTCAGGATGAGTGGTCTCCGGAGCTGGGCGTTGGGGTTGGGGAGCAGAGTAATACCCTGGAAATCCATGAGGAGTTAGTTCGGGACCTGCTGAGCCACTTGGATATTCACAAGTCCATGGGACCAGATGGGATCCATCCTAGGGTGCTGAGAGAGCTGGCGGATGTGCTAGCTAGGCCACTCTCCATCATTTTCCTCCAGTCCTGGCTCACCGGTGAGGTCCCAGATGACTGGAAACTGGCCAATGTGGTCCCCATCCACAAGAAGGGTCGGATGGAGGAACCTGGAAACTACAGGCCAGTCATAGTTTCATAGTTTCATAGTTTCATTCAGGGTTGGAAGGGACCACAAGGATCATCTAGTTCCAACCCCCCTGCCATGGGCAGGGACACCCCACACTAGATCAGGCTGGACAGAGCCTCATCCAGCCTGCTCTTAAACACCCCCAGGGACGGGGCCTCGACCACCTCCCTGGACAACCCATTCCAGGGTTTCACCACTCTCATGGTGAAGAACCTCCTCCTCACATCCAGCCTGAATCTCCCCACCTCCAGCTTCATTCCATTCCCCCTAGTCCTATCACTACCTGATATCCTGAGAAGTCCTTCCCCTGCCTTCCTGTAGGCCCCCTTCAGATACTGGAAGGCGACAATTAGGTCACCTTGGAGCCTTCTCTTCTGCAGACTGTACAGCCCCAACTCCTTCAGTCTGTCCTCATAGGAGAGGTGCTCCAGCCCTCTGATCATCCTCGTGGCCCTTCTCTGGACACGTTCCAGCACCTCCACATCCCTCTTGTAATAGGGGCTCCAGAACTGGACACAGTATTCCAGGTGGGGTCTCACCAGGGCTGAGTAGAGGGGGAGGATCACCTCCCTCGACCTGCTAGCCACACTTCTCCTGATGCAGCCCAGGATCTGATTGGCTTTGCGGGCTGCAAGTGCACACTGAGAGCTCATGTTGAGCTTTTTGTCCACCAGCACCCCCAAGTCTCTCTCCTCAGGGCTATCCTCCAGCCAGTCACTGCCCAGCCTGTATTTGTGCCTGGGATTGCCTCGACCCAGATGCAGGACCCTGCATTTGCTCTTATTGAACTTCATGAGGTTGGCCTGTGCCCACCTCTCCAGCCTGTCAAGGTCCCTCTGGATGGCCTCCCTTCCCTCCAGCGTGTCTGCTGCACCACACAGCTTGGTGTCATCAGCAAACTTGCTGAGGGTGCACTCAATGCCACTGTCCATGTCCCCCACAAAGATGTTGAACAAGACAGGTCCCAGGACTGATCCCTGAGGGACTCCGCTTGTCACTGGCCTCCACTGGGACATGGAGCCATTGACAGCCACTCTTTGGGTGCGGCCATCAAGCCAGTTCCTTATCCATCTAGTGGTCCACCAATCAAACCCATGTGTCACCAGTTTGGAGACCAGGATGTGGTGCGGGACAGTGTCGAAGGCTTTGCTCAGGTCCAGGTAAATGACATCAGTTGCTCGCCCCTCATCTATTAATTTTGTCACCTGCTCATAGAAGGCCACCAGGTTGGTCAGGCAGGATTTGCCCTTGGCAAAGCCATGCTGACTGTTCCCAATCACCTCTTCACTATTCTTTTGAGCGAGTAGTGACTCCAGGAGGATCTGTTCCATGATCTTTCCAGGCACAGAGGTGAGACTGACTGGCCTGTAGTTCCCTGGTTCCTCCTTCTTGCCCTTTTTGAAGACGGGGGCAATGTTTCCCCTTTTCCAGTCTGTGGGGACTTCCCCAGACTGCCAGGACTTTTGAAATATAATAGAGAGGGGTTTAGCAACCTCATCTGCCAGTTCTCTCAGCAATAACTGCGCACCTGAAGGATGGCCAAGGGCTCAGGTCCAGCCAACATGGATTCAGGAAGGGCAGATCCTGCCTCTCCAACCTGATCTCTTTCTATGATCAGGTGACCCGTCTGGTGGATGTGGGGAGGCCTGTGGATGTGGTCTACCTAGACTTCAGCAAGGCCTTTGACACCGTCCCCCACAGCAAACTGCTGACTAAGCTGTCAGCCTGTGGATTGGACCACTACACTCTGTGCTGGGTTAGGAACTGGCTGGAGGGCCGGGCCCAGAGAGTGGTCGTGAACGGTGCCGCATCCAGCTGGAGGCCAGTCACCAGTGGTGTCCCCCAGGGATCAGTGCTGGGCCCTGTCCTCTTCAACATATTCGTTGATGATCTGGATGAAGGGGTAGAGTCAGTCATCAGCAAGTTTGCAGATGACACAAAGTTAGGGGCAGATGTTAGTCAGTTAGAGGGTAGAAAGGCTCTGCAGAGGGACCTCGACCGACTGGACAGATGGGCAGAGTCCAATGGGATGGCTTTCAACAAGTCCAAGTGCCGAGTGCTGCACTTTGGCTACGGCAATCCCATGCAGAGCTATAGGCTGGGGTCGGAGTGGCTGGAGAGCTCCCAAACAGAGAGGGACCTGGGTGTGCTGATCGACAGCCACCTGAATATGAGCCAGCATTGTGCCCAGGTGGCCAGGAGGGCCAATAGCATCCTGGCCTGCATTAGGAATAGTGTGGCCAGCAGGAGCAGGGAGGTCATAATGCCCCTGTACTCTGCTCTGGTTAGGCCGCACCTTGAGTACTGTGTCCAGTTCTGGGCCCCTCAGTTTAAGAAGGACATTGAAACACTTGAGCGTGTCCAGAGAAGGGCAACAAGGCTGGTGAGAGGCCTTGAACACAAGCCCTATGAGGAGAGGCTGAGGGAGCTGGGATTGTTTAGCCTGGAGAAGAGGAGGCTCAGGGGTGACCTCATTGCCCTCTACAACTACCTGAAGGGTGGTTGTAGCCAGGAAGGGGTTGGCCTCTTCTCCCAGGCAACCAGCACCAGAACAAGGGGACACGGTCTCAAGCTGCGCCAGGGGAGGTTCAGACTCGAGGTGAGGAGGAAGTTCTTCACCGAGCGAGTCGTTCGTCATTGGAACCGGTTGCCCAGGGAGGTGGTTGAGTCATCGACCCTGGAGGCGTTCAAGGGGAGATTGGACGTGGCACTTGGTGCCATGGTCTAGTCATGGGGTCTGTGTTGATAGGTTGGACTCGATGATCCTCGAGGTCCTTTCCAACCTAAGTGATACTGTGATACTGTGAACTCCTTCAGTCTGTCCTCATAGGAGAGGTGCTCCAGCCCTCTGATCATCCTTGTGGCCCTTCTCTGGACACGTTCCAGCACCTCCACATCCCTCTTGTAATAGGGGCTCCAGAACTGGACACAGTACTCCAGGTGGGGTCTCACCAGGGCTGAGTAGAGGGGGAGGATCACCTCCCTCGACCTGCTAGCCACACTTCTGATGCAGCCCAGGATCTCATTGGCTTTGCGGGCTGCAAGTGCACACTGAGAGCTCATGTTGAGCTTTTTGTCCACCAGCACCCCCAAGTCTCTCTCTTCAGGGCTACTTTCCAGCCAGTCACTGCCCAGCCTGTATTTGTGCCTGGGATTGCCTCGACCCAGATGCAGGACCCTGCACTTGCTCTTATTGAACTTCATGATGTTGGCTTGTGCCCACCTCTCCAGCCTGTCAAGGTCCCTCTGGATGGCCTCCCTTCCTTCCAGCGTGTCTGCTGCACCACACAGCTTGGTGTCATCAGCAAACTTGCTGAGGGTGCACTCAATGCCACTGTCCATGTCCCCCACAAAGATGTTGAATAAGACAGGTCCCAGGACTGATCCCTGAGGGACTCCGCTTGTCACTGGCCTCCACTGGGACATGGAGCCATTGACAGCCACTCTTTGGGTGCGGCCATCAAGCCAGTTCCTTATCCATCTAGTGGTCCACCCATCAAACCCACGTGTCACCAGTTTGGAGACCAGGATGTGGTGCGGGACAGTGTCGAAGGCTTTGCTCAGGTCCAGGTAAACGACATCAGTTGCTCGCCCCTCATCTATTAATTTTGTCACCTGCTCATAGAAGGCCACCAGGTTGGTCAGGCAGGATTTGCCCTTGACAAAGCCATGCTGACTGTTCCAAATCACCTCTTCACTATTCTTTTGAGCGAGTAGTGACTCCAGGAGGATCTGCTCCATGATCTTTCCAGGCACAGAGGTGAGACTGACTGGCCTGTAGTTCCCTGGTTCCTCCTTCTTGCCCTTTTTGAAGATGGGGACAATGTTTCCCCTTTTCCAGTCTGTGGGGACTTCACCAGATTGCCATGACTTTTGAAATATAATAGAGAGGGGTTTAGCAACCTCATCTGCCAGTTCTCTCAGTACCCGTGGGTGTAACCCGTCGGGTCCCATGGACTTGAACACTTTCAGGTTCTTCAGATGATCACGAACCTGATCTGCACTTACAATGGGCAGTTCTTCCTCCCCGTCCCTGGCTTTGACTTCCATAACATCAGGAGTGTGGCTAGAGGCCCTTGCAGTGAAGACTGAGGTAAAGAAGTTATTAAGTACCTCAGCCTTTTCTTCATCACATGTGACCATGTCACCATTTTCCTTTCTGAGGGGGCCCACACCTTCCCTAGTCTTCTTCTTCCCATTAATATACCTGTAAAAGTTCTTAGTATTCCCTTTAATCTCCCTGGCCAGATTCAACTCAAACTCTGCTTTGGCTTTCCTAACCAGGATGCTTGCTGCTCGGGCAGCTTCCTTATATTCCCCCTGTTCTACCTGTCCTTCCCTCCACTTCCTGTTGAGTTTCCTTTTAAGTAATAGCGTGTCCAGTAGCTCCTTGCCCATCCAGGCAGGCCTCCTAGCATTCTTACCTGCTTTTCTCTTTGTTGGTACACAGAGCTCCTGGACACAGAGGAGGTGGTCCTTGAATACTGACCAGCTGTCCTGGGTCCCTCTTCCCTCCAGGGCTTTGTCCCACGACACTTTGGCTAGCAGATCCCTGAAGCGATCAAAATCTGCATGCCTAAAGTCTAGGGTCGTGAGCTTGGAATACTTCCTCCTGATTGCCCTGAGGATGTTAAATTCAACTGCTTCATGGTCACTGCAGCCAAGGCCGTCTATGAGCCTCACATTGCTTACCAGCCCTTCCCTGTTGGTGAGAACAAGGTCCAGCATAGCACCATTTCTTGTTGGTTCCTCCACCATTTGGAGGAGGAAGTTGTCTTCTATGCAGTCCAGGAACATCCTGGATTGCTGGTGCCTTGCTGTGTTGTCCCTCCAGCAGATATCCGGGTGGTTGAAATCACCCATGAGGAACCCTTATAGTTCCTTTTCTGCGCGCCATGGCATTTTAGGAGATCTCCATAGAATATAGGACATAGATGAATATTGTGTTAAATGATTTTTTCATGTTAAGGATTTTGTTTTTAGTTAGCCTACTATTCCTTTTATTGTCCTTTTAGGCATTGAAGTTTTAAGGATTTTTGGTAGTAGCATAAGTTAAGAGGTTAATATAAGGATATCATAGAATATAAGTGTTCCTTTGTGTTTATAGTAATTAAAAAATAAGGATTACTAAGTATTATTTAAAAAGCAACAAAGAAAAAGAGTTATTAATAGACGTAAGGATTAGTAATATAAAAAATGTAGTTAACTGTAAGGATTATTAGCAAACATAGATAAGATTGTTAAGATAATAGGATTGTTAAGATAATAGGATTGTTAAGATACGTATGATTAAGTAAAATATAACATAGATAAGGATTGTTAGAATAAGTATGACTAAGTAGAATACAAAATAGAAAAATAAGAATAACAAATCGTATACAAAAACAAACAAAAAAAATTGAAAAAATAAAAGATAAATTAACAAAAATAAAGAAAAAATTAACAAAAAAATAGATAAAGATAAGTTAACAAAACATGTATATAGTAGAGTTGACAACAAAATGTATAGTGAAGTTTAGAAATGAACAAATATATGATAAAAATACAAACAAAACAACAATGACAAAATGAATAAAGAGTAACAAATAATATAGAAAATCTAATGAAGAAACATGATACAAATAAGCAGTTACAAAAATTGAAATAACAAGCAATTAAATAATACCAACGAATATAACTAAGTACCATCAAGATTATAATGAAACAAAAATACATGCAGCAAAACAACAAATATGCAACACACAAGCACAAAACCTTAACAGAGCCAATAACAAAATCAACTGCAAACTAAGTCCGAACACGAGAAATTAAAAAAAAAAAAAAAAGGGAAAGGAGAGAATACCCCATAGGAAAAAAAAAAAAAGGTTTTGATGGTAACCCTAGAAATGCTGTAACCCTAGAAATGTTCTAACCCTAGAAATGCTCTAACCCTAGAAACATCAATTCTCTCACCGCAAGATAGCACAACCATCATGAAAATGACAAGCAGCAAACCTACCTAGCACTGACCTCAACAACTCCTACAATAATCCAAGATGTCAGCAGGAAGCATCTAGCTTAGATTTGAGTGTAACACCTAAGAGATTCATATCATCAGGATGAGTAGAAAGGCATCATTGTGGTTAGTTTAGCTTAAAATAATGAGTACTCAGAATGTCATCTACGACCCACTGATGGAGCCTTTTTCACTCTCACTGCTTGCCTGCAAAGCAGTTTTCCCCTATCTGTGAAGAAGAAGTCTGGCCAACTTCATCTTCGTGGATTGAGGAGAGTCTTGCTAACCCTAAACAGCTTGTGACTCTCAAGCATCTTGGAAAAATAAAGATGTGACTTGCCCATAAAGTAGATTGCAGAGGATCGTGCTGAGGATTAACATGCTGTATTTGTGAACTGCTTGTGCTTTGATCTTTGTACACAACGTGCTCAGACCTGACTGGGTCTTTACTGCTGATGTTTCTTTTGTTTTCATTGCTTTTGTGCCTTATAGCTGACAATGCTGTTAATGCTGTTTCCTTTAATGTATGCAATGATTGACTTATGCTGTATGGGATGGGAATAGTTCCCGTGACCAGATTGCTCACAAAAACAAAAAGGGGGATTTGTGGTAATGGTTGTGACAGGCAGTGTGAGCAATCTGGCAGTGTAGGCCTAGAGCCTGACATGGTGGTAGGCCGTGCCCAGCATGAGTGCGGAAGTGGCTAGCAGTACAACAGAACAGTGCTGTGCCCGCTCTGTGTAACCAAAGCAGGGCACTGGTAGCCATAAACATAGAGAGTTATCTTGGAATGACAGGACACATACGTATATCAACAATCCTGCGTGTTAACCAATAATCCACAGTAGGACAGTGTGTGGTCACTCGTGAGGGGCCAATGAAGCCATGCCAGCAATGCCCCCCGAGCTTATATAAGTTGTAAAGTTTTTCTTAACACACACTTCTTCTGCGCACTCCTTACTAGCCTGTCAGCTCTACTGTCTGCTTTGCACTATGCTTGCTTTATAACGGAACAATGATGAAGCAATAAAGGAACAATACTAGATCATATTGATCAGCCGTATTGGTTCCAATCTCCGTGGTCCCCAGAAAATGTTTTTCCCAGTTTTTCAAAGATCCACCCCCCATGGCTTTAAGAGTGGTCTTCAACAAACCTTTGTAGTGTTCAATCTTCCCTGCAGCTGGTGCATAGTAGGGAATATGGAATATCCACTCAATACCGTGCTCTTTTGCCCAGCTCTTTACAAGGTTGTTCTTGAAATGAGTTCCATTGTCTGACTCAATCCTCTCTGGAGTTCCGTGTCTCCACAGGATTTGTCTCTCCAGATCGAGAATGGTGTTGCGTGCAGTTGCATGTGGAACTGGATAAGTTTCCAACCATCCAGTGTTTGTCTCTACCATAGTAAGCACGTATTGCTTACCAGAACGAGAACGTGGTAGAGTGATGTAGTCAATCTGCCAAGCTTCACCATATTTGTACTTGGACCATCTGTCACCATACCACAAGGGCTTAAGTCGTTTTGCCTGCTTAATAGCAGCACAAATGTCGCAGTCATGGATGACTTGTGTGATAGCATCCATGGAAATGTCTATGGATCTGTCACGAGCCCATTGGTATGTTGCATCTCTGCCTTGATGTCCTGACGAATCATGAGCCCACCGAGCTAAGAATATCTCACCTCGGTGTTTCCAGTCGAGATCAAGATTGGAGTCCATGTCTACTTGAGAAACTCTTGCAGCTAGATCTGCCTGATGGTTGTGTTGCTGTTCCTCAGTAGCTTTGCTCCCAGGAATGTGAGCATCAATGTGTCTCACTTTCACTGGAATTCTCTCGATTCGATCAGCAATGTCCTGCCACAGGTCGGCTGCCCAAATGGGTTTTCCTTTCCTCTGCCAACCACTCTTCTTCCAGTTCTTTAGCCAACCCCATAGAGCATTGGCTACCATCCATGAGTTGGTGTAGAGATAAAGCTTTGGCCATCTCTCACGTTCAGCTACGTCGAGAGCTAGCTGGACAGCTTTTACCTCTGCAAACTGACTGGATTCTCCTTCTCCATCTTTCGCCTCCGCAACTCGGCGTGTTGGACTCCACACTGCAGACTTCCACCTTCTCTTGTTTCCAAAAAGACGACAGGAACCGTCTGTGAACAAAGCATATTTCTTTTCATCATCAGAAAGGTCATTGTAAGGAGGAGCTTCCTCAGCACGAGTTACTTTCTCCTCTGGAAGTTTAGCACAGTTGGTACCTTCAGGCCATCTTGAGATCACCTCCACTAGACCAGGTCTTTCAAGATTTCCCATTCGAGCTCTCTGTGTTATCAGAGCCATCCACTTAGACCATGTTGAGTCTGTGGCATGATGTGGTGTGGAGCCTTTGCCTTTGAACATCCAATTCAAAACTGACAATCTGGGAGCTAAGAGAAGTTGTGATTCAGTTCCAATTACTTCAGAAGATGCTTTTACTCCTTCATAGGCAGCTAAAATTTCTTTCTCTGTTGGAGTATAATTAGCCTCTGAACCTCTGTAACCTCGACTCCAGAAACCAAGAGGTCGTCCACGTGTCTCACCTGGAGCTTTTTGCCACAAGCACCAGGTTGGACCATTGTCACTTGCAGCCGTGTACAAAATGTTCTTAATGTCTGGACCATCTCGGACAGGTCCCAGACCCATTGCTTGAATCACCTTTGCCAGCTCCTATCCTAGCTGCATCTCTATCCTGCTTTGCTCTCACTAGGTCAGCTAGATCTTTAAAACAAATCTTCTCTTCCTCCTCAGCAGGATTTTTTAGAGTAGAGTGCCCCTCACCAGTATCTGACTCCTGCTCTTCTTCTCCATCAGCTTAGGTCTTTCCACTTCCAGTCTTTAAAACAGCCACCTTAACTGGAGCTGTGTTTGAATTTACAGCCACCTTAATAGAAGCTGACAGGTCCTGAGATAAATCAGCTGCTGGGGCAGTGACTTCCGGTCCCACTGAGGGAGTGGGCGGAAATGACGTTGGTCCGTTAATGGCCGACGGAGAAGAAGGAGGAGGAGAAGGAGGAGACGCCATGTTGATACCAGCCGCCGCCCTTGGGAGCCCACCAGAATCAGTAGCAAAGTCGTTCAGGGCTGCTTTACCAATTAACTTTTTAGTCCTCTTTTTAACTGACAGATTCTCCACACTCCTCATCACTAGATGTCTCTGGGACTGACCCAGAGCCACGGCATTTTCCCTTTGATCTAGTTTTAATAACAAAACACGGTCTGGATATCTTCCTCTCTCTCCGCAGAGAAATCAGCAGATACACGATAATTATCACCAGCAGCAGAATTACAGATACCAAATAAATCATCTTTGGATCCCAGCCATGACTTAAATTTACTCTCTCCTCCGGTGGAATCTTAAAACCCTTTATCTCAATTGGGAGAGTGGTGGAGGTAACATTTCTGTATCTCGCCGGCCATAAGAAATCCACGCATTTTCAATACCATAATCAAACTCTATACATAAACCACAGATAAATTGTCCGCACAAAATATTTACCCAGGAAATCCAAAATCAAACCCAAACAATATCTGTAAACCAGAGCCCCAAAAATTGAAAAGAATAACCGCTCTAAGAACCACAACACCTTCATGTTTGCTAATCTGACTATGAAACACTAAATCAATAAAGTAGTAAATTAAACTAATTATCTGCTGCACGTTGGGTAAGCCAAGAAAAGAATGTTGTAGGGTTGAGGGGAAAGGCCAGGCCCTTTCCCCCCCACTGTGAGTAGAGGGAAGAAAATTGAAAGGGAAAAAAAACTCACAGCCAGATTAGCAAAGGAGTGGGTGCTGTATATTTACAAAGCAGTTTAGGGAACACAGGAAAATATATACAGAATTTACAGTATTTACAATATATACAGAAATATGCAACAAAGTAACACAGAAATGAGGGTTCCCTCCTCAGCTGAGGGGGGTTCCCCACCTCTGCTCCCCCTTCTCTCCCCCTTTCCCCAGAGAGGGTTATAAAGAGAGAAAAAGAGAAAAAAACAGGTGTTAATTGGAAAGCAGTTAATACAGGCCTTGTAATTTATCAGTTTCAAGGTCAAGCCTGGCTGAAAGCCCAAAAAAACCGCGAGCTGCAAGCCACCAAAGGAGGGGAAGACAGACTCACCAGAAAACTGCTGTAGTCCCAGTTCAAAAGGTGCTTCCCCCCAATCTACCAATGAAATTAGTTTAGATCTGTCTTTCGTTTACAAACATCCGACCACAATATTCCCTTTCTTAAAGGGACAGCTTCAAACGGTCACATACAGCTATAATGTGCCACATCCTCTTTAACATCTTTATTGATGATGTGGATGAGGGCATTGAGTCGATCACCAGTAAATTTGCTGATGACACCAAGCTGGGGGCAGGAGTTGATCTGCTGGAGGGTAGAGAGGCTCTGCAGAGGGACCTCGACAGGCTGGACAGATGGGCAGAATCCAACGGCATGAGATTTAACACATCCAAGTGCCAGGTTCTGCACATTGGCCACAACAACCCCATGCAGTGCTACAGGCTAGGGTCAGAGTGGCTGGAGAGCAGAGAGGGACCTGGGGGTGCTGGTTGATGGTAGGCTAAACATGAGCCTGCAGTGTGCCCAGGTGGCCAGGAGGGCCAATGGCATCCTGGCCTGCATCAGGAACAGTGTGGCCAGCAGGAGCAGGGAGGTCATTCTGCCCCTGTACACTGTACTGGTTAGGCCACACCTCGAGTCCTGTGTCCAGTTCTGGGCCCCTCAGTTTAGGAAGGACGTTGACTTGCTGGAGCGTGTCCAGAGAAGGGCAACAAAGTTGGTGAGGGGCTTGGAGCACAAGCCCTATGAAGAGAGGCTGAGGGAGCTGGGGCTGCTTAGCCTGGAGAAGAGGAGACTCAGGGGTGACCTTATTGCTGTCTACAACTACCTGAAGGGGAGTTGTAGACAGGCAGTGGTTGGTCTCTTCTCCCAGGCAGCCAGCACCAGAACAAGAGGACACAGTCTCAGGCTGCGCCAGGGGAGGTTCAGGCTGGAGGTCAGGAGGAAGTTTTACACAGAGAGAGTGATTGCCCATTGGAATGGGCTGCCCAGGGAGGTGGTGGAATTGCCGTCACTGGAGGCGTTCAGGAAAAGACTTGACAGGGTGCTTGGTTACATGGGTTATTTGGTGTTAGGTGGTGTTGGATGATAGGTTGGATGCGATGACCTTGAAGGTCTCTTCCAACCTGGTCTATTCTATTCTATTCAAAAGAAGAATCTATGAGGAATCTACGGTGCATGAACCCTGAGAGCCCTGAGTCAACTGAGAATCCCTGTTTCCCTTTTTCTTCACTTCGTCTGCAAGGAGACAAGCTGTTTTCCATTGTTCTTGTTTCCTGATTTTCTTGGACTTCTGAATCATCTACATCTGAGGATAGCCAGACCGGACTATGAAATTTACTTATGAACTGTAAAAATTGTTTTAGATGGGATGGACAGTATAAACAGCCAACAAAAGCGTTTAGAAGGGGGGGACTGTGACTCTTTGAGGCTGTGCCTTTAAGAAAGGGACAGTGCTGGGACACTGTGGCTGAATATTTTGTAAACAAAGACAGGTCTAAACGAATTTCATTGGTAGATTGGTAGAACGCAGCTTTAAGTTTTTCTCTCTAACCCTTTTTGGGGAAAAAGGGGGGTAGGGGGAGAGAGCGGGGTACCAGGGGGGAACTCTCTGTCTGGAGGAGGGAATTTCATTCCTGTATTTTTTTTTCTTTGCTGTGCATTTCTGTATATATATTGTAAATACTGTATATATATACAACCTGCATTTTCACATTGCTTGTAAATATAGCATCCCTTTTGCTTCTCCAACTGACTTAGCTGTGTTTTTTTTTCCTCTTTGTGGGGGAGGGAGAGCTAGGCCTTCTCTCTCAACCCGCTACAACCCGTTCACAAAAATACTTAAAACAGATACATGAAGTCTGCCTGCCTTTAATAGATGTCCTAGTGCCTCCCTCATAGCCACATCCTTCCCTGGCACATTAGTCCTCCTCTTTACTACAGAGCTCCTTGCTACACAAGCTGGTGTCTGGTATCCTTGGCGTGAAGCAGCTACTCACAAAACTAGCACCACATTTACCACCTGTCCTTGTCTGGGGCACCAGGGATTCCTGACTGCCTATGTGCAATGCTCAGGCCCACCAGCTGGGCCAACCAAGTGCAGTTTAAATCCAGGCCTTGATGTCTAACACAGCACATACTGAATGTGCTGCAGCATGCAGAGGATCAAAAGACCTCTCTATTCACAAGGAGCTGGAGCCAAAGCTGATGATGCTGGACATGATTTCCCTAACCTTCTGTTTTGCTCTGTCCCACCCAGCAATCACCAGTTTTTCTGTTTGTGGTTAGTCTACGCTTAAATAAAGGCTTTATTGGAATGACTAACTGGCTTTTGGTACCTGCTGCTGAAGAAAGGCAGAGGCTTGCAGAGATGCAACTCTACTTCTTCAAAACAAGTGCCTCTGTTTTAGAAGACCTTTGAGCATAATTCAGATTGATTTTTGGACCTGATACAACATGCATACAAAGGGACACTGCACTAATTAACATCTCAGCAGAGCTGCCCAATTTAACCACCCTTCCCCCCCCTCAATCTCACTCTTAATCCTGATGTATGTTAATTATGAAATTGACCTACTTACTTTTGAAGCCAGCTGGTCCTTTGAAGTCAAGCAATGCTTTGAGAAACGATGTCATACTTAGTGTTGGCTTTATTACCAGCATCACAGTCAAGCAGTGCCCCAGGTAATGTCAACCCTCCTGCCACACACTTGCAGTGCTGGTCCTCAAGCAAGTGCTGAGGATCAAACTGCTGCAGCTGTACAGTGAAATGTCCGTTACAGGTAACACAACTTGCAAGGAAAGTGCAGCAGTGGAAGAGCTTGTCTGGCAAAGGGGTGGTGTCTCTACCAATGGAGATCTTATAAGACAAGCTGGATGTACTCTTATGCCAGTGCAGCTCTACAACCAAATGTGTGGTATAAGGTGCAATGACTTTGCTCAGCTGTTTCATGCAGGCAGGAAGGACAAACTCCTGCTGTCTCTGTGTAAGGTACATTCCATTTCACTTCCTGCAAACCTTGATAGAGCAGCTCCATTGTTTTGGACATTCTGGCATTTCTGCAGGTAAGGACTTGGGGGTGCTGGTGAATGAGAAGCACGGTGTGATTGCAGCCTAGAAGGCAAATCACATCCTATGCTGCATTGAAAGAAGTGTGCCCAGCAGATAGTGAGAAGTGATTCTACCACTTCACTCTGCTCTGGTTAAGATATCTCTGCAAGTACTGCATCCAGCTCTGGAGCCTCAACACAAGGACATGGACCTGATGGAGCAGGTCTAGAGGAGAGCCATGAAAGTGATCAGGGAGCTGGAGCACTTCTCCTACAAGGACAGGCTGTGGGAGCTGCGGTTGTTCAGCCTGTAGAAGGATCCTCACAAACTGATGCAGCAATCCCACCACCTCTCACCTGCTTGGGCCAATCCAGCAAACAATCCAGTTTAACACTGCTGAAGCACCAATGGACCATTGGATAATCATTTTGTGTGGAATACATTGTTACAGTAACTACAAAATCCAGCTGGTCATGAAGTCTCCATGTCTAGAGAGCAGTCTGGTAACTCATAAATGACAGTAAACAGAACTCTAGACTGAAATCCACTTAGAAAAACCTCCTTTACTTCATGGGTTTATCATGTCCACAGGAAGGGAAGGGTGGGCAGGTAGTGAACACATGTGGTCAAAGTACAGTTGTGTAGAATGGAGCACTGAGGAGATATGCTGCAGACACCCAAACAGCACCAGAGCATGCAGGACAACCCAGCGGGGGGCACTGTGCAGGCAGGGATGGTACCAAGGACACAGCCAGGAAACCGCATTCTCACACTGCTGACATTTTATTTTGTCATCTTCTGACCTTGCCCTTCTTGCTGAAAATCTTACATACCCTGCAAAGGAGTCCACACACTGATCCTCTCAGTGCAGCACTGCAACCACTGACAGCTGGTTCCAAAAGCTATGGTCTGTGGGTCATGATTGAGCTCTGCTGTCTGACCACCACAGAGGAATGAATCCCCTTAGACAGACTGTGCTCAGTTGGGATCTGCTTTGCTCATCACATGGGAGAGGCAGTTCTTGAGAACTTCCTGGCCATACAGCACTTCCCACAGTCCAGGCCAACATGACTATTCTGGCAATAACACACATGTGCAAACCAGCCTGTTCACCAGATGCTGCAACGGCTTCCCTGTGAACTTCAACAACAGCAACTTTGTAGCACTGAAAGTTCACAGGGAGGTAAGATTGAGCCAGCTGCCCATGTTCTTTCCTGAAAAACTGCAAGGAATAGGTCACAATTTGCAAATTCCTGGTACAGCGGGTCTTTGGATAATAAAAATTCTGGATAACCTATTCTCTGAAAGACAGAGCAGGACTGCCTGTACTGCTGCTTCCTATTAGTGCCTGTGACATCTGCTGCATTTATGGAGCACAGGAAGACATTCCCTGTGATCCAGTGTTCACACCAACACATGACTTAAAATAACAAACCCTCTTCTCTGAACCTTTTCCACACTGGGAAGCCACTGCTAATATAGCTCACTCTCACCGAGGAAGCGGCATTGAAAAGAAGCAAGTAACAGAAGACAACAAAGGTGAAAAAAAGGACTCTATGGTATCATGGACAATGAACACCACACTGGCAAGGCAGCTCAGTGGGACCTGGGTTTCAGCATCAGAAAGACAGCAGTAGAGATGCACCGTCTTGCAGTAAGTGTGCTTCCCAGGTGAGCCTAAAACAAATGGTCTTCAAAGGGCCCATGAAGGCCATCTTACTACCTTAGTTACTGGAGGTCTCTGAAAGGCCAGTGAACTTCCAGATGGCTGGCGAATATTTATTCCTTACTGGACTGGAAGACCCTCTACATACATTCAATACCCAGTGCTACAGCAGACAGATGCCAGGAGAATACTGGATTCCTGACAAGGGTAATAATGATGTCCCATCACTTCCAAGCAGACCAGAGCTCATGTGCTGCTGTCTGGTGCTGAGCCTAAACATCAGTGTATGAAGCAGAGACTGTGCCTTGCACAACAGACTGGAGCCTATGCTAGGAAGGGACCTGCTCTTCTGCTGCAGCCTTGCTGACAACAGGGCAGGTAGAGGGCAAGCTAAAGCCTTTGTGCTCTGCACAGCACTGCTCCATTTATGTGCATACTGTGCAGGAAAGGATCTTCCCCTTACAGAGACCTGAACACTCTGCTAGTCAGTCCCTTACAGGAAGAACCATTAAAAAAGAACCCTGACCTCACCCATCAAGAGGAAGATGACAAAAGAGACAGCTGCTGTACTGGAAACCACTAAACAAGCAACTAATGTGAACTAAACTGAGACTGTAACCAGAGCAGGAACAACACTGGGTACACTGTACAAGGGAACTACACCAGGAGAGGCAGCCTCTGCACCACAGCTTTGGTTTGAAGTCTCTCACAACTCATCAGAGGCAACAGATTCAAAATCAGAATGGAGTCACAGTCCCGAAAACATCCAGTTGCTTCTATTAGTGCTGTGGGTTACGTGGCGCTTGTAACTGAAAAGCTTCAGGATCACTCCTCCTCTTCAGCGGATTTGATTCCAGCCTCACTCATGGCTGGTTTCTGGAAATTCGTCTCCCTGTGCAGCTGGGGCTCCCCCTCCTCGCTACTCGCACTCTCGTTGTCCACCCGCTGCGGACGACTTCTCTTGCTTCTTCTCATTTTTTCAACTCCAGCAGTGGGAAGCTTCTTGGCAGCCAGGGCCCCAGTTCTCTTCTTCTTGCCCCGCGTCAAAGAGCGTTTTTTCCGCTGCTTCCTCTTCTCTTCTCTTTGGCGGATTTTCATTAGCTTCTCAAAGCTTTTGGTGGTAGTTGTGTTCACATCAAACCAGTCCTGGAGGGTTTAAAAGGCAAGAGGTTGGTACTGATGACGGACATACCACATGCACCCTATCAGGGCTTGCAATTAAACTGTCTTGTGGGAGAAAGACCTCCAGAAATGTGAAACTGGGAAAAGCAGCTGCCTAACAAAGTTCTGTTCTTTGACACTCCTCTTCAGATGTCACTGTCTCAGAGGATTCAGATCCAATTTGGCACTTGCCTAGCTAAAGGCATGGGAAATTGTGACCATTTGAGGCTGTCCCCTTAAGAAAGGGAACATTGTGGTCAGATGTTTGTAAACGAAAGACGGATCTAAACTAATTTCATTGGTAGATTGGGGGGAAGCACCTTTTGAACTGGGAATGCAGCAGAGAATCCTGGGTATTCCTGTACTTTGCTTTCTCCTTTGCAGCTCGCAGTTTTTCTGGGCTTTCGGCCAGGCTTGACCTTGGAGCAGATAAGACACTGTCTAACATTCTAACACAGAACCGCTTTTAATTAATTTTCTCTTTTCTCTCTTTCTAACCCTCTCTGGGGAAAGGGGGAGAGAAGGGGGAGCAGAGGTGGGGAATCCCCTCAGTAGAGGAGGGAACTCACATTTCTGTGTTATTTTGTTGTATATTTCTGTATATATTGTAAATACTGTAAATTCTGTATATATATTTCACTGTGTTTCCCTAAATTGCTTTGTAAATATACAGCACACACTCCTTTGCTAATCCGGCTGTGAGTTGGTTTTTTTTTTCCCTTTCACCTTTCTTTCCCTCTACTCACAGTGGGGGGGGGGAAGGGCCTGGCCTTTCCCTCAACCCTACAACAGAAATGCCTGAAGAGCTGAATTGAGCAGCAGCAGCAGCTTGGAACAAGACATGTGATATGACACAACACTTGCTCCCCAGATAAATGTGTAAGACCAGCTATATTTAAGTAAATCAAAGGTCACTTGAGCCTAGGATCCTGCCCCAAACAGTGAGGAAGGGAAAAACAAAAGATGGCAAGCACCCAGCATTTCCTTCCCAAGATACCTCCCACAAGCTGGGGTTTGAGGACTTTCATTCTGCCTTACCTCAGCGTGCACCGAGTTGATGTGATACTTGACCCCGCTCTCTGAAATGAACTCCTTCTCACACAGGAGACACTTGTATTTACCAGCCACGAAGTCACCCTGGCACAAACCAAAAAAATCCATCACCAGTCACTGCCTAGAAGGCTGATTCACTCATCTGAATCTTGTTCAGCTATAATCCAGCAGTAAGAAGCAGCAACTCTTATTCATATCAGACAATGTTTCAGCTACAGGAGCACTGACATCATTGACCAGTTAGGCCCACAAAGCACAAGACTGCTCTGTGAGATGTTACAAGGTCTCCAGTACTGTGGCTGTGAACATACAGGCAAGGACTGCAGCTTCACTGAAGTGCAGGCCACTAAGATGCTTCCTCCTCAACTCAGGCTCTGCTTGAAATGGCAACCCCATCAGCACACAGGGAAGCACTCAAATTGTGAGGAACTCAGATTAGCAGATGGGTAGGAGAGCAGCCCGAACAAAGAGATAGCTGAGGGATTGTCAGGCTTTTGGTATAAAAGATAGTGAGTACAGGAAGGCTACCAACCAAAGTACATGTGCCAAGGTGAGATTTGAGTCCTGAGACACTACCATAGACAGATTCACAGCCCTGGAACAGTAAAAGAAGGGCATGTCAGCAAAACTCTTACAAGAAATCACTTCTTTCTGCATAAAAGAAAACCTAAGGATTACCTGATTGGGGCAGTGGACTCTTCGGTACATCTTTATCTCTGTTTTCCATTTGCACAGCACATCTTGACTAAAGGTGGGCAGTCCAGGACGAGTGTATTTCAGCTGAGATAAAGAGATGGAGTTGAAAGCTGGAAGCAGTGCTGACTACACATAATGCCAACCACGTCCCTTCTCACCCAGGTTGTGAGACAGAAATGCTGTTGCTGCTGCTTCTCTAACAGCCAAGCTCTCAGTAACCAATCTTTTCCTGTCTCACTGACTTGTGGCAAGCATAACTGAATCTGCAGTACCCCCACAACACCAGAATCCAAAACTGCTTGTAACTTTGACTACTACATCCCCCTCTAAAAGTACTCACCTCGTTAAAATCATAAATCATCCCTTCCCCTTGGGTTTCCCATACAGTCCATAAGATGCTCCTGGAAACTCTGAAGCCTGAAAACCTGTGAATTGTCCCTGCATGGCAGCAGCGATCTGCACCCTATGACTTGAGAGCAACATACTGCCTACAACTGCCTTTGTTACTTGTGTCCACTGAAAATGAGAGCAAAAAGATTTGAAAGTTGTTATAGCCTGCCTGGATAAAGTACTTACACCACAGCAATAGCTACTGCAGTAATCCTGTAATCTAAGACCAGAAAGAGCAAAAGTTGATTCCCTCCAACAAAGGATTACTTCAATATTGCTTTCCATGAGCCACTGAACACTGGCCACACTGCATAGATGCCAGTGCACTTGTCTGATATGAAGAAAGACTCAAACCCTATATGGCTTCATACCTTCCGGTCATCTGGAATCAAGTCCTGCAGAACTTTTCTCTTGGGCCACTCTTTGGCCAGCTCTTCTCCAGCTAGCTCATGGAGATAATAGATTGCCACCTTTGCAGATCTCCTCTGAACTCTGCCAGTGCTGTTTGCCTCCCGTTTTACATCCTTCAGGCTCTCTGTCCTTCTCTCCTCATGGAGAAAAGTAACCTGCAATGAACACCAGAAAGGTGAGCCTCCTTCACTAGTTCCTATTTCAGTTACACTAAATACTGTGAATAAATATTCTGCCAAATCCCTTACAAAAATGCTGCTGCAGCTGTGGCTCAGTGTTACAGACATAGGAGAGAATTTGATGACACTAATGAATCAGAACCCAAATCTACTCAGGGGGGTCACAGCAGTAATGCTCAAGCAAAATTTTCATGCAGCCACTGGTCTTGAAAGGATATCACATTGCTGTAAACCCCTCATGGACAACAAGCATAGTATTGCCTGTTCTGCTCCAGTGTTGAGTCTTTAAAGAGGAAAGAAAAGCATTTCATCATTCTTCAATGAAGCAGAAGTAGAGCTGAGGAAAGTTCACTGCTGCCATAGTGATTTATTAAAAACGTTTTCCTGATGACAGAAGAGGTGCTGCTAGAAATAAAGTATCAAGGACAGAACACTCCAGAGAGTTAGAGCAACGCAAAGGTTTGCTATCTCTAATTAACCACTCAAGTAGCTGACAAAAGACTGCATGCAGTACCTGTGTGGCTGAAGCACTATCACACTCTTGATGCCTAAGGCACTCACCGGTCCATGCTTTGATCGCAGATGGTATACAAGTCCTGCCTTTGATCTGTATGCTTTTCCACAGTGATGGCACTTCATTGCCATTTTCTCCAGCTCAGAAGCAGCCTTTCCACATTTCTTAATATGATATAGGTACCCCATTATGCTAGTAAAGCTACCTGTGCAGCCCTGTCAATGCAGAAAAAAATGCATGAAAGGAAAATGTTCTCCAAGTGATCACGAGATGACTGTGATCCACCATTTGCTGACCAAAGTACTATCACTTTTCTTGACAGACCAGAGACAATCAGGTAGTCAACTTTAATGTCAGTCTATTCAGGTAGACAAACTCTAAGACAAAACACTGGCTGCAACTGGGAGAAATTGTTTCTTAGAACTGTTTTGTAGGTAGTGGGCAGCAGATCTAAATTTATAGAATGAGGAAGCAAGGTGTTAAGCAAGGATGCACAAAAGGAAATATTTTCAGATACAAATGGAGGAACTGGGCAGAAATAAGGAAGATTTTATTATTGGCTGGCTGTTCAAACTGTCTACAATGCAGCAATATTAGAGTGATGGTATATAAAACTTTTGGCTATTCCTAGGATACAGCCATTGGCCACAAAAATAATTCAAGGGCTGAAGCACCTCTGCTGTTAAGCTCGGCTGAGAGAGTTGGGGTTGTTCAGCCTGAAGAAGAAAAGGGAAACCTTCTTGTGGCCTTTCAGTACTTAAAAAGGTCTATCAGAAAGATGGGGATAGACTTTATAGCATGGCCTATAGTGACAGGGCAAGGGGTGATGGTTTTAAACTAAAATACTGTAGGTTTAGATCAGACAACAGGAAAAAAATTGTTATGACAAAGGTGGTGAGACAATGGCCAGAGAGGTGGTAGAAGTCCCATCCATGGAATCATTTCAAGTCAGGTTGGACAAGGCTCTGAGCAACCTGCGCTGGTTAAAGATATTTCTGCTCACTGCAGAGAGTTTGGACTAGATGGCTGAGAAAGGTCCTCTCCCATCCAAAACATTCTATGAGTCTATGATACTCTGATTTAAAAGCAGACTCAAATTCAGCTTTGGCCAGTGTCAAAGCATACCCAGCATAACTCTCATACCACTTTATGCTCATGCAACCACTGCTGTTTAATTCAGGATGCTTAGCACAATCCAGTTTACCTCCCTTGTGCACTTGAGTTTTCCCATACGCTTCAAAACCTTCCGCAGGCGGTCTCGCTCGAGCTGCTCATCCAATTCTCCTCCCTCCTTCACAACTGGCTGAAGCAAAGCAGAAAGATGAAAGAAAAAACCAGAACATTCAGCATTTATTGTTCTTCCCACAGGGAATTCAGTACTCAACACACTACTAGAGGAAAGTTTCTGAAACAAATAAGCTTCTGCAACCTGTGATTTTGCCAACATGTAGCAATGCAACGATCACTGTCTACATCCCAGAACAACTGCATTATTTTCAGGAGTAAACTGCCTGAAAACCACTTTGCAGGTAAGTGTTTCAGCATTTAGGTAGATGTCTATGAACAAAACCTTGTTAACAAATGGTCCTAAAGTACATCTGCATGGAAGGACAAGGACATGTATTTTCAGAATTACTTTTCTCCCCTTCTGCCTGTGGAAAGTACTTGCTCATCTCTGTCAAGCACCATTAATATTTCCTGTCCTACCATTTCCATTTAACTTAACTACAGTCAACCAGACTAACTGCCTATAATGGTTATTCATCTGTGCTAAAGTACAGCACAGGTTCTTCTCTGTTCTCTCTCTGATGGTTATTGTACATTATTTCCTGCACTACCTCATAATGATAGCCTACCTGCACTGAATAAAAAGTTAGAAGTGAGTGACAGACCTGCTCCTCAGGACAGAAAATGTTCCCTTGAGCTGTTTCAGTTCCTAGCACAGCTATAGGTTCAGAAACCACAGTAATAAATGACCCAAACCCTACCAAAACATCTGAATGACCTTTTCAGAAGTTCCAATTCTTCACAACTACATCAGGAGATATTGCCTTCTTTACAATAACAGCAAAGAGGAAAAGCAGACTGTAGCACATGTATCTTTACAGCAAATAGAGACAAGAACTGCACTGTTTTTTTTGGCTTTTTACCTTGGAACTTGTAAATAACTGAAATTCTAGCAAAGGAATAAAAATTGAAGCCTAATGAGCAATCTTTTTTTCCCCCTGACTGAGAATGCCTTTTATGTGTGAGACATCACCAGCCTAAATAGACATGCATCCCTTCTTTCTAAGATGTAGCAGGCCTTTCTCTGGAGACTTTCAAAACCCATGTATATGCATTTCTGTGTAGCCAGCCCTAGGTGATCCTGCTTTGGCAGGGGGTTTGGACTCGATTTCTGGAGGTCCTTTCCAAGCCCTAACATTCTGTGATTCTATGATACCATATCTGGTAACATTCTACTGCTTTGACAGATGTCAGATCTCACAGGAAATGTGACAGGCAGACAAGATCGGAACAGCTACGATGTTTGAAAAACCACATGATGTTCTGGTTCTGTGTGCACCAGGGAAGGGACAAAAGACTATCTTGCCTGTAGGATTTTTAGATGCACAGCAGCTGTGTTACCTGATTGTTATGGTCTGCCATGACATGGTATTTCATCCCTCCTAAAGACTTCAGCTGCTTCCCACAGTGATGGCATGTGAACATTTCCTAGAAAACAAGCAAGGAGGTGGTGCATTTAACTGTAAATTAACCAAAACAGAAGGGAACTCTTTTGGGGAAAAGAGCAGGAAAGCAGAACATTAACAACACATTAAGAACAAAATAGACTTTATGGAGCCTAAAATCTAGGGGAACAAAGGAATAGCTACACCTCTATTCACTACCCTAAACCTCCAGTAATAGGATAAGCAAGAAGCATTAAGTGCAGCCTCTCGTAGATGTATAAAAGACTCTGGATTAGAGATGTAATGATGAGATGAAACTGGGTTTAATGCATCACAAAACAGTGTGCAGACATTTCTATCAGTAGGCTGAAGAGGAGTAAAAAAACATTGTTCACCTTTCACGTTCTTACCTGCCTGCAATTGACCATATGTTTCTTCAGTCCTTCCACAGTCTTTCTGACCACAGCTCGGCATGTTGGACAGGTAACTCGGCCTTTATCCTGAATTTCCAAAGACCATTGCTCTTCCATGCTACCTGTCAAAACAAAAGCACTGCAAACAGCATCTTTTTTTTTCTTTTTTCCCCTTTGATGTGCACAATGAATCCTAAAAAGAAACAGGCTGCATGCTACCAAATTCATGTCCGGCTACCCTTCAACAGGTTTAGCTCATTTGCAGGTTTAAATGTCCTGTGACAAGACACACACCACTCTCTTTAGGAGATCATTTTACAAAAGCTCTGTAATCCCACCACCATCCCCTTGTCAGGAGTCTTCTTCCACTTGTTCAGCAGAGATTTTTCCTACCTTCACTTTTAGTACAATTACTTTAGTACACAGAGTAAACCCTTTTTTTTCCCAGCAAGAACAACTACTACTTTTTCACAGTAGTCACAGATGTGATGGAACAGTTTCACTTCTACTAACCAGTCCTTTAGAGCTCTGTTTATGTTAGATAGTAGTTTTGGCACTTAGAAGTGAACAGAGCTGCACCATCACACAGCTGTCAAGTTACTCAGCAGCCAGGGAAAAAGTACCCGGTGTGGATGGTTTGAGGCAGCCTGTGTGGCATGGTTTGAGGTGCTCCATGTAGGAAAATCTTGGCATAGCCTACAAGGATTCAAAATTACTGACATGGGTTCTGGGAAGAAAGTGCCTCAATAGTCATCTGCCTGAATTCTTATCATTAATATATCTAAGGGTTTTCTCTTCTCTTTGCCCAGTAAAAACAGGCAGAGGTTGTCCCTCCCCAGGTGGCTGGGTGAAAAGTCTGGAATCAAACAGCACTTGGCAGCATCCAGAGGTATTTAATGGGCGCTGTGAGCAACACTCACAAAGTCATTCCCCTTGCAGAGTCAAGGCTAATGCTCTTTCTCTAGGATGGACTGCTTGGGTCTCTGGCTACCAGATTATCGTAAGAGGTGATTTGGCAGCAACAGCTACAGACCTTTCCCTGAAACCATATCCTGCTGAGTAAAAAAGTACAATTATCTTAATGAGGTTTATAATGAAACTCTTTCAACAGGCTTTAGCTCATTTTAAAAAGTGATTCCCCCTCCCCTGTTCCATTATGCAGTGGTAAAACCACGTGGAACTACACTATTAGGCAGTATGCAGTCCCTCCAGCCTTGTTCTGCAGTGCTGACAGAGGGCCAACAGGACAGCAGCCAGCTCTTGCTCATCAACAGGAAAGTGAAGAAAAGGGAAACACGAGGAACAGAGCTGCTGCTCAGATTCAAATCCTACACTTGTGTTTATCTTTTAGCTCCTTTATAAACAATTCTGAGCAACTGCTGCTGCTTCTTACCTGTGCCATAGGTTTCTGGTTTGTTCTGAACACACTGGCCTTTAGTTTTGGAGTTTTGTTGCGTTCCAGCTTGATGCTTTTTTCCTGTTTTAACACAAAATGTCAGAAGACTTAATTCTGTGAGCCTTGTTACAAAGAGGCAGAGATTTTTTTTTTGTAGGAGGCTGCTATTTAATCTGCTGTCTCAAAGCTACTCATTCAGAAATGTTAAGTTTTATTTTGTTTTTATTAAAAAGGAATTTCCAGATGGCGTTTCCTACTCCCCTTCAAAATCCACAGCTACTTACAGCTGCAGGCATCAGTCCTATCCAGGTATCTGTGATCTTTGTGGCTATTCATATGCAATGTTCAAGGGATGGGAATCTTCACACTGAAACATCTTCTGATCACAGTATGGCTGAGCCAGTCCAACAACTTGTTGACAACTAAATGGGCAGTTCCTCCTCTACTCATTCCTGTCTATTAGACTAAACACCTCTTACTGTTTTAGCATTTTCTCTTAAGTTATGACTTTGCTTCTTCTGTTCTCTTCAGTCAGTCCTCACATTTCCTGAGCAGCAGTGCCCACTGCTGGAAACAGCACCCCAGGTGTGACCCCACCTTACAGCAGAATTACTTCCCATGTCTAACAGTTGACATTCCTGCTGAAACACCTCAGGACAACATCTGCCTTTTTCAAAACAAGTATGACACTGCTGGTTCCTGTTCAGATTTTCATCTGTTCTAAATCTCAGAACCCCTTCAGAAGAACTGACACCTAGAAGGTTGTTCTTCCTGTTTCAGCTGTGCTGAAACTAACTACTGCTGCTTCCTAACTACAGTATCTTTAGTTTTACACACTATATCCCAAGCTGCTTTTAGAATTGTTTCTCATACATCAAGACCACTTCCAATTTTGGCCTTCTTTCAAACACACTGGCCACCCCTTTCAGCTTTCTGCTACCTACATACTTCTAAGTCCTTGGTGACAAAAACAATAGTTAGAATTGAACCTAGGACACACTGTGAACCATCACAGTTGGAATGGGCCTTCTGAGAGTGGTGTGCCCCAAGGATCAGTGCTGGGCCCTGTGCTCTTTAACATCTTTATTGATGATCTGGATGAGGGCATTGAGTCCATCATCAGTAAATTTGCTGACGACACCAAGCTGGGGGCAGGAGTTGATCTGCTGGAGGGTAGAGAGGCTCTGCAGAGGGACCTCGACAGGCTGGACAGATGGGCAGAGTCCAACAGCATGAGATTTAACACATCCAAGTGCCGGGTTCTGCACATTGGCCACAACAACCCCATGCAGTGCTACAGGCTGGGGTCAGAGTGGCTGAGAGCAGCCAGGCGGAGAGGGACCTGGGGGTACTGGTCGATGGTAGGCTGAACATGAGCCTGCAGTGTGCCCAGGCAGCCAGGAGGGCCAATGGCATCCTGGCCTGCATCAGGAACAGTGTGGCCAGCAGGAGCAGGGAGGTCATTCTGCCCCTGTACACTGCACTGGTTAGGCCGCACCTTGAGTCCTGTGTCCGGTTCTGGGCCCCTCAGTTTAGGAAGGATGTTGACTTGCTGGAATGAGTCCAGAGAAGAGCAACAAAGTTGGTGAGGGGTTTGGAACACAAGCCCTACGAGGAAAGACTGAGGGAGCTGGGATTGCTCAGCCTGGAGAAGAGGAGACTCAGGGGTGACCTTATCACTCTCTACAACTACCTGAAGGGAGGTTGTAGACAGGCAGATGATGGTCTCTTCTCCCAGGCACCCAGTACCAGAACAAGAGGACACAGTCTCAGGCTGCGCCAGGGGAGGTTCAGGTTGGATGTTAGGAAGAAGTTCTATACAGAAAGAGTGATTGCACTATGGAATGGGTTGCCCGGGGAGATGGTGGAGTCGCCGTCATTGAAGGTGTTCAGAAGGAGACTTGATGGGGTACTTGGTGCCATGGGTTAGCTGTTTGGGTGGGTTGGATTGGTTGATGGGTTGGACACGATGATCTTGAAGGTCTCTTCCAACCTGGTTTGGTTTATTCTAAAAGTGGGATCAGCTAAAGTAGGCTGCCAAAGACTATGTCCAGTTAACTTATGATTTTCTCCACTGATGGATGTCCCACAATCTCTTTGGGCAACCTATGCACAGCTCCTTTCAGGGAGCTGGAGAGAGAAAGAAGGCCTCCCCTCAGCCTCTCTTTCTCCAGGCTGAACAAGCTCAGGTCCCTCAACCACTCCTCTGAAGACTTGTGCTCTAGACCTTCACCAGCTTCATTGCCCTTCTTTGGATATGCTCCAGCACCTCAATGTCCTTCTTGGAGCAAGTGGCCCAAAACCAGATTTGAGGTGTGGTCTCACCAGTGTCTAGTAAAGGACAACCCTAGTCCTGGTGGACACACTATTTCTGATCCAATCCAGGATGCCATTGGCCTTCTTAACCACCTGGGCACATGCTGGTTCATGTCCAACTACTGTTGAACAACATCCCCAGGTCCTTCTACACCAGGCAGCTTTCAGCCACTTTTTCCCAAGCCTGAAGCATTCAAGGTGTTGTTGTAACCCCAGTGCAGGACCCAGCACATGGCCTTGTTGAACCTCATCTCACTGGCCTTGGTCCATCAGCCTGGCTGGATGCCTCTGTAGAGCCTTCCTACCCTCAAGCAGATCAACACTCCTACCCAACTTAGTGTCATAGAATTGTAGAATGGTTTGGGTTGGAAGGGACCTTCAAAGGTCATCTAGTCCAACCACCACTGCAGTGAGCAGGAACATGCTCCAGAGCCTTGTGGAGCCTGCATTAAGAACAGTGTGGCCAGCAGGAGCAGGGAGGTCATTCTGCCCCTGTACACTGCACTGGTTAGGCCACACCTCGAGTACTGTGTCTAGTTCTGGGCCCCTCAGTTTAGGAAGGAGGTTGACTTGCTGGAACAAGTCCAGAGAAGGGCAACGAAGTTAGTGAGGGGCTTGGAACACAAGCCCTATGAGGAGAGACTGAGGGAGCTGGGGCTCCTTAGCCTGGAGAGGAGGAGACTCAGGGGTGACCTTATTGCTCTCTACAACTACCTGAAGGGGGGTTGTAAACAGGCAGAGGTTGGTCTCTTCTCCCAGGCAACCAGCACCAGAACAAGAGGACACAGTCTCAGGCTGCACCAGGGGAAGTTCAGGCTGGAGGTCAGGAGGAAGTTTTACACAGAGAGAGTGATTGCCCATTGGAATGGACTGCCCGGGGAGGTGGTGGAGTCGCCGTCACTGGAGGTGTTCAGGAGGAGACTTGACAGGGTGCTTGGTTAGATGGGTTAGTTGATTAGGTGGTGTTGGGTGATAGGTTGGACGCAATGATCTTGAAGGTCTCTTCCAACCTGGTTTATTCTATTCTAACTGAGCCTGACCTTAAATATCCCCAGGGATGGGGTCTCAGCTACCCCCACTGGGTAACTTGTTCCACTGTTCCACCACCCTAATGTTAAAGAACTTGTTCCTAATATCCATTAAAAATTTACTCTTCTCTAATTTAAAACCATTGCACCTCATCCTATCATTAGAGGCCTTTATAAACAGTCCCTCTCCAGCTTTCTTGTAGGCCCCCTTCAGATACTGGAAGGTATCTGCAAATTTATTGAGGATGCCCTCAATCCCCTTGACCAGATTACTGATAAAGATATCAAAAGACTGGCTCAAATACTGAGCCCTAGGGACACCACTTGTGACCAGCCACCAACTGGATTTAACTCCATTCACCACAACTGGAAGCTTACAATTAGGAATGTCAAGTTATTCGTATTACCTGAAATCTTCTTCTTCTTGGGAGAGTCTTTCAGATCTTCATTTTCCCTATGCTCTGATTTTCTCTTGCCCTTCAACAGTACTTCTCCTGCTAATGAGTAAGAACAGAAATGCTTCAGTCTTGTTATTCAATCCGGGTAACAGCTCTGAGTCTGCTGCTGCCTCAATTCATCCCTGTTTTCAAGCAAGTAGAAAACAAAAAACCTAAACACAGTAGTTTTTCTAAGGCACCTGGACACCAGTGAGCAAGATCAGCTTTCTGATTCAGTAACATTTAGGTACTCCCACAGCCTGCAATTCCCAGACACAGAAGATACAGAAGGAACAGTAGCAAATCACAGTCTGGAAAAACAACACTCCTTAGGAAGAAAGCCAAGTGTCAGGAAGAGCCAAAAGGCGCTAGGTTATCATACAATCATAGAATGGTTTAGGTTGGAAGGGACCACCAAAGTCATCTAGTCCAACCCCCTCATGTCAAAAAAAGCTCATATGCCTACACATGGAAAGTGGCATGAAGAAACAACTGCAGGTGGGGGAACCCAAATAACATCCTGCCTCCCCTCATTATTTCCAGGCTATCAAAGACATGTCTATGAACACAGAGGAGGACAGAACAATGGCAGGCAGGGGAACAGATTATGGACTCCCATGTGTCTCTTATGGTATCCACAAGGATGTCAATGGGAGCCATTCTCTGGAGCTCCATTCGGAGGAAGAATGGGAGTGTGGTGCTACTGCCCAGGAATGCTATTGAAGAACAATTCAGGACTACCCAAGACTAGGATGTTTATGAATGGTATCAAAAGAAAGAAAAGGGAGAACTAGCTGATGTGGGGAGGATCAAGTCTAGGGAAAAGGAGGTGTAAGAGGATAAAAAGGGCCATTTGCTTGTAAAGAGGTAATTGGTCAGTAGATGAGTCTGGTCACGTCTGACACCAAATCAGAGGGATCAGAGGAAAACAGAGTCTGTGAGGGTGTGTCTGTCTGTAAGAAAGTCTACACCAGCAAAGGGGCAAGGCTCTGCGGGCCTCAGGAGCTACTACATTCATGTTTCAGCAATGGAGGCAACCAGAATCCAAAGAACACACAAACACACATATACATGTGTTTCTTTTATATACTTTTTCTGGATTCTTCCTTTCTCCCCCTAGCAGATCTTCATCCTTATCAGCAAGAAAGGGAATCAGGACAGAGGCAGCTGGTGCTTTGTGCGAGTGCTGAGTGCACCTCTTCATGTTGACACATGGCAGGCTGGGTATACACATTGTATACATGTGTCTCTTCCTACACACTTAGTCTTGTTAATGGAGCTGCAGCAGCCTCCCTTCTATCTCTCTACCAAATCTGTCTCTCCCCAGAACAGGACAGAACACAGGTTCTGACTAAGAGATATGAAAAAATTGCACTAAAGATGAGTGAAGCTTTGGGTCTCCACCACACAAGAAGTTTGGAAAACAGCTCCTAGGCCAAGGAATTTGTATGTTCCTACACCAATGTAAGACCCAGACCACTCTAAATTAGAAAATGCTAAGTGACAGAAGTGAGAGCATAGAAGAAATTCTAAAACTCTTTAAAAAACAAATAATGTACCCATCACAAAAGCCACATCTAATCCAGAATACTGCTGAACAGTCCCCTTTACTACATCGTCAGTCTTATTTGTTCTTTTTTTAAAGCTCTGAGAAGTATGTGCTTGATATATTTGGCAGAACCCTTACATGTATTTCTACTCCAGATAAAACTGAGTTCAGTCACAGAATCATTACTTTCAACAGACAAGTCACTCAAAAGGAACTGTGTAACATCAAGAATTGTACTAATGTTTCTGCAGAGGAGGAAGCTTCTCTCTCCTAATACATAAGCAGCATTACCAAGCTTCTCATGTGTAGCTGAACCGCAGCATGTCTCTCAGAAGTCATCTAATCTCTCATAAAAGAACCAGAGAGTGCCAAGAGCAATGTGTACCTTTTTTGTCTGAAGGTTTGATGCTGTTTTTCACTCCTCTCATTTCCAATGAATAAGCAGGCCTGTGAACGGCCCGCTTGCTCCGAGACTCTGCGCTCCCGTTCACTCGATCCTTCACTGAGGCAGAAGAAACGTTGCTCTTTGTCTCATCATAGCTACTCTTCAGTCCCAGCACAGCAGCTTCCACCTCCTCAAACTGCTTAGACCTGGAAAACATCAATATGAAACCTCATGTATATGAATGCATACATATACACACGACCACAGTAACCTGACAGACAATATCCTTTTCATCTTCCCAAGTACTCTTAACAATTTCACCTCACAGTTCGTTGAAACTCCTGAGTTTTGGGAACTAGAAAGTGCCAGCAAGATAAAACATCCTAAATGTTATTTTTCAGCACATCTTAAGAGAGCTACTTGAGAGGAACAGGGGAGAATATCCATCCTACCTGAAGAGTTCAACTTAAGAAAGCTGGCACAGGTTAGCCTCAATTTAAAACTCCACATTTATCATTAAACAATCAATGTGGAATGTTAAGAATTCTTCTGCAGCCCACCATTACTGAAGAGACTATTTCCATCCCACAAAGGGCAAGAGCTCCTTTAGTGTCTATTCCCAGTGTCAGGGTTGACACTCCACAGTAGAAGATTTAACCCTAATAAGAATTTTAACCAGCATAGCTTTCAGCAGTGAAGACACCCTGACAGTATATCTTACAAATCACACTACATTATGACTAATTTAGACTAGCAGGAGCACTGATTTTTCTTCCTAGAGATCAAAGTAAGCTTTGCTTCACTGTTCCCAAATATTTCTCACAGCCTTGAAATGCCTGGACATCTGCTGTACGTGATAACAAAACTACAAGGTGCCAAAGAATCAGAGAGCACCTCTTCTCTGGGTAAAAGCTATTAATTTCAGAGCGAGGAACAGAAAGCAGAAATGCATTTCAACAGCTCCTATTGCTGTCACAACTCTCAAACTGAGATGAGTAGATCATTTCTGCGAGGATCTGACAGCCATTCCAGAAGTGCTGTCTCACACCCTGAGCTGTGGAGCTCACGTTTTAACATACCACTCCAAAAATTAGTAAGATACTGATGGTACCAGGTCAGATCAGTATATACTCTGTTTAAGGAGGTACCACAGACAGATGGGGAGAGAAATTCTTCAATTCAAACCTTTCAGTTGCAATCACACTCAAAATACCAATCTGGTCTTGAAAACAAATAATTTTCCCACTGTTAATCCTTTTAAAAACAATGAAATCCAACACCCCCTGAAGTGTCAGAAAAGCTCTTTTTCTACAAGCAAAGTAAAAATGAGGCTCTCATCACCCAAACCAAAATCACTGCAGCTCTTAAAATTCAGAACGTTAAAACCAGACATGGCTTTCCAACACGAATCTCTTAGCTTTTTTCTTGCTCTCAAACTAGACAATAAATGTTCACATACTTTTTCTTTCCCAGAGACCTCTTGACCATCTGTTTCCTGTGATGTCCAGGCCTGGTGTCCTAACAAAGCAGAAAAATTCACATTAGCAGTGCAATTCCTCTTCTTTTTTTGCATGTTTCACTTCTCAGTTGAACACCATTGCCTACACATTTCTACCTGCATACTTTAGAAATATAGAATGGTTTGGCAGGAAGAGACCTTAAAGATCACTTAGTGCCAACCTCTCCCCGTGTAACCTGGCCTCGAACACCTCCAGGGAAGAGGTACCCAAAACCTCTCCGTACAACCTGCTCCAAGGCCTAACCACCGCTACCTCGTGTACTCCGGGCTCCAGCACAGCGAGCGCCGGGTCCAGCAGCACGCTGCTCGAGCTCCCTCCCGGCTCTCAGCCGCGGATGTGCTGGTCCCGCTCTCCCGCGGGCCCCGCCGCTGCCCCGCACCAGTGAAAAGACGAGGCCTTCAAACCGGAAGCCGGCGTTCCCGCCGGCCGCCCGGGGACAGGGCCCAGCCGCCGATGAACAGACCGGAGCCGCTCATCCGGTCAGGCCGCACTGGGTCGGGAGCCCTCTCATCTCTTTCCAGTCCCGAACCCAGGGAGCCCCCGGGACAAAGCACAAGTCCCACCGCGACTGCACCGGGCCGCTCCCGAGACCCCGACGGCGGATCCCATCTCGCGGTGGCAGAAGTCGGCGGCGAGGACCGTGGGCACTCACCGAGCTGTCGCCACCCCGCATGGTGCGGCCACCGCCACGTCAGCACGCACCCCGCCCGCGCGTCCGCCCGGTCGTCTCTGGCCGCTTCCGGCCTTCGCCGAATCCCGAGCCTCGAGGCGGGGAGGGGCTCCCGCTTGCCCCCCAGGCCCCGACTGGGCTACTCAGCGTGGGAAGTCCACTGCGCGTACTTGGCCGATGGCAGCAGAACAACAGACGGGCTCCTGGTGCATCATGGCGGGGCGCTCTGAGTCCGCCCCGCCGCCGTCCTTTCCGCGCCCCGGATGGACAAGGGGGTGCTGGGAAGATGGCGGCAGCAACAGCAGCGAGTGGCGTGCTGGTGCTGGGCATGACGGGCTCCGGGAAAACTACCTTCGTGCAGGTGAGGAGCGTCGGAAGGCGGGGCAGCTGTGTGTAGCTCCCGGTCTCTCCCCCGTGCCCGGCTGGGCCTGACGCCTCTTCGTGTTCCCATAGCGCCTCACGGCCCACCTGCACGGGCAGCGCTGTCCGCCGTACGTGATCAACTTGGATCCTGCCGTGCATGACCTGCCCTTTCCTGCCAACATCGGTGAGTCCCGACCGGGCCCCGGGCCGGGCCCAGTGTGAGGAAGGGATGAGGAGGGGGTCCAGGGTCGGAGGGATCCGCCAGCAGGGAGCAAGTCTGGTTTGCGATAAATCAACCCATTTTGGTGTGCAGCTTTCCAGTGTTTCGGGGAAACGGGACAAGGGTGGGGGTTAAGTGACTGTTAAGTGTCTGTTAAGTGTCTGTTCCAGTGCTTGATCTCTAATAATACAGTGACATGTCTATTCTTCAGTAATTGGTGCTGATCATCTAACAAAAAAAATCTACTGAAGCAGTTATTGCTATCTACCTGAAATTGACTTAGAGAATGACACACAAGAGACTCAGTAAGTTTCTTGTATTATGCTTCTATTCTGGCGCGCCTGACACAGGTAGAATCATTTCAAAAGACCTGTGTGTGTTCTGAGAGTTTTGGGCAAACTTTTATACAAAAAGTTATCTGTCTATAATGACAGAGGTCCAGATGCTTCCTATCTATACAAAGCTTATCTATCTAAAAATAGCAGAAGTATACATATCATGCAGGTGTCCTTTATCTTATACAAAAGATCATCTTGTCCAAGACTAACAGAAGTGAATCACTGAAAAATACTGCTATTCCTTATCTATCCAAAGGCTGTCTGCCAACCCCTCTCCCCCTCCCTGCATTCCAGCATTTCAGCTAACAAGCAGAAAATTCTTATCAACTCTGTTATTCTGTTAATGAGACTTTTCTGTTCATCAATTCCCCCCTTTCTTACAGCCAACAGTATATTCCTATACTATATTTTCTTAAAAGAATGTCCTGTTTCCAGCTCATGCCTGAGTTTATAATTTTTATACTTCTGGTAGGATTCTACACCACTCTTTCCAGTACACATCATGTGGCCAGTTGACGTTGCCCCCTTAAGAAAGGGAACATGGTGGACGGAAGTTGGTAAACGGAAGGAATAGTCTAAACTAATTTCATTGGACGAGTGGGAGGAAGCACCTTCTGAAGTGGGAGTGAAGTGGACATTTCCAGCACTTCTCAGTCAGTCTTGCTTCCGTCTTTGCTTCGTGCAGCAGCTTTGCCTGTGCTGGGCTTTCTGCCAAGGCCTCGGCCTTGAAAACCAGATAACAGGCCTGTATACTAACTCCCTTCCAATTAACACGAACTGCTTCTAACTTTTTTTTCCTCTCTTTCCTTTCTCTTTCTATCCCATTCTGGGGAAAGGGGGGGGAGAGAGGGGAGAGCGGAGGTGGGGGACCCCTCTCTGCCGAGAGGGGTTACTCTCATTTCTGTGTTACTCTGTTGTATATCTTTGTATATATTGTAGATATTGTAAATTTGTAAATAATCCCCTGCAAACCCTACATTGCTTTGTAAATATAGGTCCACTGCTTTGCTAATTCAGCTTGCGAGTTTTTTTTTCCTTTCCCTTCAATTTTTTTTTCCCTTTTACCTTACAAGGGGGAAGGGAGGAGGCTTCTCGGCCTTACCCTTCCATCCCACGACATTTTTTTTATTGGCGTACCCAACGTGCGGCAGATAATTAGTTTAATTTATTATTTGATTGATTTAGTGTTTTCCAGCTGAATTAGCAAACATGAAGGTATTGTGGTTTGTGGAGCGATTATTCTTTTCAATTTTTGGGGCTCTGGTTTACAGATATTGTTTGGGTTTGATTTTGGATTACCTGGGTAAATATTTGGTGCGGACAATTTATATGTGGGTTATGTATAGAGTTAAATTATGGTATGGAAAATGTATTAATTTATTATGGCCAGTGAGATACAGGAATGTTACCTCCACCACTCTCCCAATTGAGATAAAGAGTTTTAAGATTCCGCCTGAGGAGACAGTAACTTTAGGTGATGCCTGGGATCCAAAGGTGATTTATCTCATGTCTATAATTCTGCTGCTGGTGATAATTATCGTGTATCTCCTGATTTCTTTACGTCGAGAGAGAAAGGTGTCCAGAGCTTGTTTTGTTATTAAAACTAGATCAAAAAGAAAACGCCGTGGCTCTCGATCAGTCCCAGAGTCATCTAGTGACGAGGACTGTGGAGAACCCGTGTCAGTTAAAAAGAAGGCTAAAAAGTTAATTGGTAAGGCAGCTCTAAATGACTTTGCTGATTCTAGCAAGCAGCCAAGGGCATCGGCTGGTATCAACATGGCACCTACTCCTTCTCCCACTACTTCTCCTTCTTCTTCTTCTCCGTCGGCCAGTAATGGAGCAACGTCACTTCCACCCAATCTCTCGGTGGGACCGGAAGTCACTGCCCCAGCAGCTGATTTATCTCAGGACCTGTCAGCTTCCATTAAGGTGGCTGTAAATTCAAACACAGCTCCAGTCAAGATGGCTCCTTTAAAGACTAGAGCTGGAAAGGGCAAAGATGGAGAAGAAGAGGAGGAGACTGATCCTGGTGAGGGGCCCTCTACTCTAAAAGATCCTGCTCAGGAGGAAGAGAAGGTTTGTTTTAAAGATCTAGCTAACCTAGTGAGATCAAAGCAGGATAGAGATGAAGCTAGGAAAGCAGCTGGCAAAGGTGGTTCTCAGCTTAAAGAGATCCTTAGGAGAATGACAGCAGGATTATATGGGCAAAGAATTCAGGGAGATGAAGATCAAGATGATATTACAGACTGTTCGTCACCACGGGAGGAATTGAGAAATGTCCGTAAAGATTTCACCAGGGCAGATAAGGAGCCAGTTCTAGCTTGGCTTAGTAGGTGTTATGATACAGGTGCTTCAGCTCTAACAGTTGGAGACAAGTCAGCAGCTCAGTTAGGAACTCTCTCAAGGGACAATGGAATAGATAGACATCTAGGCGAAGCTCTCGGTAAGGTTAATCTGTGGATACGCCTTTTAATAGCGGTTGCCCTGAGATACCCTTCCCGAGATGATCTTCCATGGAATCCTAAACCCTGGACTACCATAGATGAGGGAATTAAGCGCTTGAGAGAATTTGCTGTTAGAGAGCTACTCTATGGTGAACATGAAACTCTGAATCCTGATGACATTCCTGTGGGTATTGGTCTTGCTAAAAAGATTATCAAACTTGCTCCTTCCAATTATGCAAACATTCTGGCAAGCAGAATTGTGTCAAGAAGTTATGGTGGAGCTTCTCCTACGGTTGGCCAATTCAGTGATCAAATGAGACAATTGGAGGATAGCATGACACGTGGTTCTTTGGTTTCGGCCATTAAAACTATGTCTGGTGATATTCAGAATTGCATAAGAGAGTTAAAGGATTCCATATCCCAATTGGCACAAAGGGATAATTTCAATTCTTCCTCCAGGTGGGTACAAGTTTCATCTGTGAGGAATACACGTCCTCCAAGGAGGTCATTCCAAAACAGGACATTCCAAAACAGGTCATTCCAAAACAGACCACCAAGGCAATCACGTAGAACTATTTGGATAACTCTGCGTGATCAGTTTGGTGAGAACATGAACCGCTGGGATGGCCAACCAACTTCTAATCTTTTCAGGAGACTGAGGGAATTGCAAAGTGGCAGAACCCAAGGTAGCAATACCAGAAGGGTAGCTGTTACTTCCACAGTTCCCCAGAACGACTCTTATGGCTCCAACAGTGGCTCCAGTTATAACATGCAAAGTTATAACCCTGCAAACTATGTGCAATGCACATGTGCACATGTTCCACATAACTAGGGGTGCCCTGCCTCCCGCCAGGGGGAGGAGAGGGATAACAGAGATAATAGAATCTATTGGGATGTGTACATCCAGTGGCCTGGCACTTCACAATTTCGGAAGTACAGGGCCTTGGTTGACACAGGAGCTCAGTGCACCATAATACCATCAAATTATCAGGGATCGGAGTCTATAACTATTCTGGGAGTCACTGGTGGATCTCAAGAGTTAAGTAAGGTAGAGGTTAATATAAGTTTAACTGGTAAACAATGGAGGAAGCATACAGTTGTGACCGGACCTGATGCACCTTGTATTTTGGGAATTGATTTTCTGAGAGAAGGGCGTTTCAAGGACCCTAGAGGTTACAAATGGGCTTTTGGAGTAGCTTCAATAGAAATTGATGGACAAAAATTGAAGCTATCTGCCAGACCCGAACTTTCTGATGAATCTGCAGTTGTGGGACAACATAAGATACAGGACATTAAATTGCCGGTTGCTTCTCAGACTGTGCATCACAGACAATACAGAACCAACCGTGACTCTTTGTTGCCCATTCAGAATCTGATTCGTCAGTTGGAGAGTCAGAAAGTCGTCAGCAAAACTCATTCACCTTTCAACAGTCCAGTATGGCCTGTGCGGAAGCAGAATGGAGACTGGCGTCTGACGGTAGACTACCGAGCCCTGAATGAAGTAACACCACCTATGAGTGCAGCAGTACCAGACATGATGGAGCTACAGTATGAGCTGGAATCCAAAGAGGCCAAATGGTATGCTACCATAGACATTGCTAATGCATTTTTCTCTATTCCCATAGCACAGGAATGCAGGCCTCAGTTTGCTTTCACCTGGAGAGGAATCCAGTACACTTTCAACAGGCTGCCAATGGGCTGGATCCACAGCTCAAGCATCTGTCATGCAGTGATCCACGATGCTCTGGAGAAAGGTGGTGCTCCAGAACACATCCAGTTCATCGATGATATCATCGTCTGGGGTAAAACTGCTGAGGAAGTCTTCAAGAAAGGTAGCAAAATCATTGACATTCTTCTGGATGCAGGTTTTGCCATCAAACGAGACAAGGTGAAAGGACCTACCACAGAGATTCAATTTCTGGGAGTGCGGTGGCAAGATGGACGCCGACACATTCCAGTGGATGTGGTAAATAGAGTCTCTACCATGGCAAGTCCCACAAACAAGCAAGAGACCCTACGTTTCTTGGGGATAGTGGGATTTTGGAGACTGCACATTCCTGGATATAGTCAGATTGTGAAACCTCTGTATGATGTGACTCGAAAGAGAAACCATTTCCACTGGGGACCTGAACAGCAAGCAGCCTTTGACCAGATAAAGCAAGAGGTGATTCAAGCAATGGGTCTGGGACCTGTCCGAGATGGTCCAGACATTAAGAACATTTTGTACACGGCTGCAAGTGACAATGGTCCAACCTGGTGCTTGTGGCAAAAAGCTCCAGGGGAGACACGTGGACGACCTCTTGGTTTCTGGAGTCGAGGTTACAGAGGTTCAGAGGCTAATTATACTCCAACAGAGAAAGAAATTTTAGCTGCCTATGAAGGAGTGAAAGCATCTTCTGAAGTGATTGGAACTGAATCACAACTTCTTTTAGCTCCCAGACTACCAGTTTTGAATTGGATGTTCAAAGGCAAAGGCTCCACACCACATCATGCCACAGACTCAACCTGGTCTAAGTGGATGGCTCTGATAACACAGAGAGCTCGAATGGGAAATCTTGAAAGACCTGGTCTAGTGGAGGTGATCTCAAGTTGGCCTGAAGGTATCAACTGTGCTAAACCTCCAGAGGAGAAAGTGACTCGTGCTGAGGAAGCTCCTCCTTACAATGACCTTTCTGATGATGAAAAGAAATATGCTTTGTTCACAGATGGTTCCTGTCGTCTTGTTGGGAACAAGCGAAGGTGGAAGTCTGCAGTGTGGAGTCCAACACGCCGAGTTGCAGAGGCGAAAGATGGAGAAGGAGAATCCAGTCAGTTCGCAGAGGTAAGAGCTGTCCAGCTAGCTCTCGACGTGGCTGAACGTGAGAGATGGCCAATGCTTTATCTCTACACCGACTCATGGATGGTAGCCAATGCTCTATGGGGTTGGCTAAAGAACTGGAAGAAGAGTGGTTGGCAGAGAAAAGGAAAACCCATTTGGGCAGCCAACCTGTGGCAGGACATTGCTGATCGAATCGAGAGAATTCCAGTGAAAGTGAGACACATCGATGCTCACATTCCTAAGAGCAAAGCTACTGAGGAACAACAACACAACCATCAGGCAGATCTAGCTGCAAGAGTTTCTCAAGTAGACATGGACTCTAATCTTGATCTCGACTGGAAACACCGAGGTGAGATATTCTTAGCTCGGTGGGCTCACGATTCGTCAGGACATCAAGGCAGAGATGCAACATACCAATGGGCTCGTGACAGATCCATAGACATTTCCATGGATGCTATCACGCAAGTCATCCATGACTGTGACATTTGTGCTGCTATTAAGCAGGCAAAACGACTTAAGCCCTTGTGGTATGGTGCCAGATGGTCCAAGTACAAGTATGGTGAAGCTTGGCAGATTGACTACATCACTCTACCACGTTCTCGTTCTGGTAAGCAGTACGTGCTTACTATGGTAGAGGCAAACACTGGATGGTTGGAAACTTATCCAGTTCCACATGCAACTGCACGCAACACCATTCTCGGTCTGGAGAGACAGATCCTGTGGAGACACGGAACTCCAGAGAGGATTGAGTCAGACAACGGAACTCATTTCAAGAACAACCTTGTAAAGAGCTGGGCAAAAGAGCACGGTATTGAGTGGATATTCCACATTCCCTACTATGCACCAGCTTCAGGAAAGATTGAACGCTACAACGGTTTGTTGAAGACCACTCTCAAAGCCATGGGAGGTGGATCTTTGAAAAACTGGGAAAAACATTTAGCACAAGCAACCTGGCTGGTAAATAGTAGAGGTTCAGTGAACCGAGCTGGACCTGCACATTCAGATTTGCTACGGAAAGTAGAAGGTGATAGAATTCCTGTTGTTAGAGAAAAGAATCTGTTAGGTAAAACTGTTTGGGTATTTCCACCCTCAGGAGAGGCTAAGCCTATCCGAGGGGTGGTTTCAGCTGAAGGTCCGGGTCACACTTATTGGGTAATGCAAGAGAATGGTGAAATTCAGTGTATTCCACAAAGAAATTTAACTTTAGCTGAAAGAGGTTAATTTCAAACTGTTGTACAGCTACATCGCGTCCAGAGGAAGAATCAATGAGGAATCTACGGTGCACAAACCCTGAGATCCCTGAGAGCCCTGAGTCAACTAAGAGACCCTGAGAATCCCTGTTTCCCTTTTCTTCGCTTCGTCGGCGAAGAAATGAACTGTTTTCCATTTTTCTCATTTTCTGATTTTCTTGGACTTTTGAATCATCTACATCTGAGCATAGCCGGAATGGACTATGAACTTTACTCATGAACTGTAAATATCGTTTTGGATTGGATGGACAGTATGAACAGCCAATGAAATTGTTTAGAAGGGGTGGACTGTGGCCGGTTGACGTTGCCCCCTTAAGAAAGGGAACATGGTGGATGGAAGTTGGTAAACGGAAGGAATAGTCTAAACTAATTTCATTGGACGAGTGGGAGGAAGCACCTTCTGAAGTGGGAGTGAAGTGGACATTTCCAGCACTTCTCAGTCAGTCTTGCTTCCGTCTTTGCTTCGTGCAGCAGCTTTGCCTGTGCTGGGCTTTCTGCCAAGGCCTCGGCCTTGAAAACCAGATAACAGGCCTGTATACTAACTCCCTTCCAATTAACACGAACTGCTTCTAACTTTTTTTTCCTCTCTTTCCTTTCTCTTTCTATCCCATTCTGGGGAAAGGGGGGGGAGAGAGGGGAGAGCGGAGGTGGGGGACCCCTCTCTGCCGAGAGGGGTTACTCTCATTTCTGTGTTACTCTGTTGTATATCTTTGTATATATTGTAGATATTGTAAATTTGTAAATAATCCCCTGCAAACCCTACATCGCTTTGTAAATATAGGTCCACTGCTTTGCTAATTCAGCTTGCGAGTTTTTTTTTCCTTTCCCTTCAATTTTTTTTTCCCTTTTACCTTACAAGGGGGAAGGGAGGAGGCTTCTCGGCCTTACCCTTCCATCCCACGACACATCATTATCTTAATCAAAACTAACAGTAGTATTATCCAACAGTTAGGGAGATTAGTTTACAAAGCCAATTCTTGACTAACATTTCAGTACCTATTTCCTTCCCATCCCTCAATAGTAACAACCAACAAACAAATCACAATTATCGATACAGCTTGAGCTTCAGGGGTCCCTGGGATTCAAGTTTCCATTCTTTTGCTGAAGTCTTCTTGACTCTGGTGTGGTGAATCCAAGCAGCTTGTTCCTTGATTTTGATGGCTGTGAAGGATGTCAGTAACACCTGATATGGTCCGGTCCACTTGGGCTCCAGAGGGTTCTCTGAAAGAGATCTGACATAGACATAATCTCCAGGTTCCACATCATGGACTGGTCTGTCTAACCCTCTCACATTGGTTCCAATCACCTGTTTGTTAACAATGCTCAGGTTCTTATAAATTTGCTGAACATACTTGTTCAACATTTCCTCTCTAAATTGCCCTGGTTCAGAAGGGTCCATAGTTCCTACTACATAAGGTCTTCCAAACAGGATTTCAAATGGGCTCAACCCTTCCTTTATTCTTTGCTTAGTTCGAATTCACAACAGGGCAATTGGTAATGCTTGTGGCCAAGGAAGGTTTGCTTCCTGTCCAATTTTTACTATCTGGTTTTTGATCAAATGGTTCATTTTCTCCACTTGCCCACCCGAATGTGGATTGTAGGGGGTGTGGAGTTGCCAATCAATCCCTAAAATTTTGCTCACCTGTTGTACCACCTTGGCCACAAAATGAGGTCCCCTGTCTGAGGAAATAGCAGCAGGTACCCCAAAACGAGGTATTATCTCTTGTAACACTGCCTTAGTAACCTCCCGTGCTTTGTTTGTGCGACAGGGAAATGCTTCTGGCCAACCAGAGAAGGTGTCAGTGAGTACCAACAGGTACCTGTATCCCCCCTTTCTTGGGAGCTCAGTAAAATCAGTTTGCCATTGTTGTCCTGGATAATTTCCTTTGCTAATTTGTCCCAGTCTAACTCCTCTTCTTACTTTGGGGTTAGCCTTAAGACACACCTCACATTGCCGGGTTACCTGTTCGACCGTGGTGTATAACTTCTGTGCTATACACTCCTGAACCAATTTTCGATACAGGGCTTCTGTTCCCCAGTGAGTCTTTGCGTGTTCCATCTGAACAAAAGCCCAGAGAAGGTTAGTGGGAATGATTAATTTCCCATCTGGTGTCCTGGCCCAGCCCTTTCCTGTCCTATTCCCCAAAAGGTCTTTAATTAATTTCTGATCCTCTGTGCTATACACAGGTTCTGGCTCTTTTTGCTCAATTGACAGTTTACCATCTGGGATCAAAACAAACTCTGACACCTTCCTCCCATCCCTGGCCACCCTTTTAGCTGTTTCATCTGCCAGTCTGTTGCCTCTTTCTTGACCAGTATTCCCTTTTTGGTGTGCTTTGCAGTGCATTATGGCTACTTTGCTTGGCTTCTGCACTGCTTCTAGCAGCCTCAGTATTTCTTCTGCAAGTTTAATACCTTTTCCTTGAGATGTCAACAGTCCTCTTTCTTTCCAAATGGCTCCATGGGCATGTACCACCCCAAAGGCATACTTGGAGTCAGTCCATATGTTTGCACTTTTCCCTCGGGAAAGCTCAAGAGCTCTGGTGAGTGCTATTATCTCTGCCTTTTGAGCGGAGGTGTTACTTGGTAGGGCTTCTGCCTCGATTACCTCTTCTCCTGTAGTTACAGCGTACCCAGCTTTTCTTTCTCCCTGGATCACAAAACTGCTTCCATCAGTGTACCAGTTATGGTCTGCCTTTTCTAGGGGTTCTTCCTTCAGGTCAGGTCTGCTGGAATAAGTGGCCTCAATTGTTAACAAACAATCGTGAATAACTGGTTCTCCATCACCACCCTGGAGGAAAGAGGCTGGATTGACAAAGTTAGCAACTTTAATTTCTACATCGTCCTGCTCCACTAGGATGGCTTGGTATTTAAGAAATCGTTGTGGAGACAGCCAGTGTCCTCCCTTGGCTTCTAGAACAGCAGAGATGGTGTGTGATACTAGGACTGTGATCTTCTGCCCCATTGTGAACTTTCGAGACTCTTGAATGTTAATTGCAACTGCTGCCACAGCTTTCAGGCATCCTGGCCATCCCTTGCTTACCTCATCCAGTTGTTTAGAGAGGTATGCCACCGCCCTTCGGTAGGGTCCTAAGGTTTGTGCTAGGACTCCGAGTGCTATCCCTTGGCTTTCATGGGAATACAATAAAAAAGGTTTAGTGACATCAGGTAGGCCTAGTGCTGGTGCCCTCATCAATTCCTTCTTTAAGGTACGGAAAGCTTGTTCAGCTTCTCCATTCCATTGCAAGTCCTTATCAGTCTCTTTCAATAATTCATAGAGGGGTTTCACAAGCAGGCCATAATTATAAATCCACAACCGGCACCACCCTGTCATTCCCAAAAAGGTTCGGAGTGCCTTTACTGTGTTTGGAAGTGGAATAGAACAGATGGCCTCCTTTCTTTCAGGGCCCAGCACTCGTTGTCCTGCTGTTAATTCATATCCCAAGTAGGTTACTTGCTGCTGTACTATTTGGGCCTTCTGCGGGGAAACTCGGTACCCATTAAGTCCCAGGAAATTCAGCATACTCACAGTCCATCTTTCACATTCTGCTCTGGTCTGGGTGGCCAGCAGGATGTCATCTACATACTGTAGCAGAGCTCCGTTGCCTTCTGGCCTGTTCCACTTTTCTAATTCTTTTGCGAGCTGATTTCCAAAGACAGTAGGGCTGTTCTTAAATCCTTGGGGCAAGACTGTCCAAGTTAATTGACACTTTGGGTTAGTTTCTGGGTTCTCCCATTCAAAGGCAAACAGTGGCTGGCTCTCAGGGGCCAGGGGTAAACAGAAAAAGGCATCTTTTAGATCCAAGACGGTAAACCATTCTAATTCTATTCTCAATTGAGTCAAGAGGGTATATGGGTTTGCCACCACAGGATGGATATCCTTTGTTATTTTATTTATAGCCCTTAGGTCCTGCACTAACCAATACCCTCCATCTGCTTTCCTTACAGGTAAAATTGGAGTATTGTAAGCTGATTCACACTCTGTTAGCAGCCCATACTTTAAGAATTTTTGTACAATAGGCAAAACTCCTTCCCTATCTTCTTTCCTTAAAGGATATTGTTTTAATCTAACAGGTTGAGCTCCAGGCTTAAGATCTATTATCACAGGTAGGGCATTTTTGGCCCTTCCAGGCTGCTCAGTGTCCCAAACCCCAGGATATACTTGATCTTTTATGCTTTCTCTTTTTCTGTTTTTCTCTTGTTGAGGGCTCATTAATGCAAGACTTAAAACCTCAATCAACTGTTCCTCCCTTACTCTGAATTCTACCTTCCCCTTATTAAATTTAATTTCAGCTCCCAATGCTTCCAACAAATCCCTCCCCAGCAATGACTTTGGGGCATTTGGCATATATAAAAATTTATGTAAGCCCCAAGTTTTACCATATTTATATTTAAGAGGTTTAAAAAAATATGCCTTCTCAGTTTGACCTGTAGCCCCTACCACAGAAACATAGCTCTCATCCAAAGGCAGCAGTGCTTGATTTAAGACTGAAAAGGTTGCTCCTGTGTCCACTAGGAATTCCAGTTTATTTTCTTGTTCCCCTAGCTTCATTATAACCAGAGGATCTGCTAGGGTATTTATAGTCTCCTCCAGTCCTCCCTAATCATCCTCTTCTAGTTGTGCCTGTATTCTATTTTTCTTTTTCCTCTCTGGACATTCTCTTTTCCAGTGTCCCTTCTTTCTGCAAATCGCACACTGATCCTTTTCCAACCGCACTCTATTAGTCCCTTTAGTCTCCTTACTTTCCTGCAATGCTGCTACCAACATTCTCTTTTATTTTCTCCTACTTTCTTCTTCCCTGTTAGAAAATACTCTCCATGCTACATCCAAAAGTGCCTCTAAATCCCTTCCCTGCGGGGGTGACAACTTTTGCAGCTTCTTTCTGATATCGCTAGCAGATTGGCCAATAAATAGGGATACCAGTTGTTGTATACCTACTTCTGATCCGGGGTCAAGAGAGGTGTTTTTCCTCATGACTTCCCTCAGCTTATCTAAGAATTCTGAGGGTGATTCACCAGGTCCTTGTCTGACTGAGTATAACACAGACCAGTTAATTGCTTTCGGAATGGCTTTTTCTATTCCCCTGGCTACAAACTCCCGGTATTCCTCCAATCTAGTCCTTTGCAGGGCATTGTTCGTATTCCATTTTGGAGTGGAAATACATCTCCAATGTTTGCCCCCCCTCCCCGGGTTTGAATTCTTTCTGTTGCAAGCTCCAATCCATGTTTTTCAATTAATTGTTTCTCTGTTTCAGTCATTTGTTCTAATAATAACTGGATATGATCCCCGTCTGGATTGTGCTGCCTAACCATGAATCGAAAATAGAACAGGGGGTATATAAGGAAGCTGCCCGAGCAGCAAGAGTCCTGGTTAGGAAAGCCAAAGCAGAGTTTGAATTGAATCTAGCCAGAGAGATTAAAGGGAACACTAAGAACTTTTACAGGTATATTAATGGGAAGAAGAAGACTAGGGAAGGTGTGGGCCCCCTCAGAAAGGAAAATGGTGACATGGTCACAAGTGATGAGGAAAAGGCTGAGGTACTTAACTTCTTTACCTCAGTCTTCACTGCAAGGGCCTCTAGCCACACTCCTGATGTTATGGAAGTCAAAGCCAGGGACGGGGAGGAAGAACTGCCCATTGTAAGTGCAGATCAGGTTCGTGATCATCTGAAGAACCTGAAAGTGTTCAAGTCCATGGGACCCGACGGGATACACCCACGGGTGCTGAGAGAACTGGCAGATGAGGTTGCTAAACCCCTCTCTATTATATTTCAAAAGTCATGGCAATCTGGTGAAGTCCCCACAGACTGGAAAAGGGGAAACATTGCCCCCATCTTCAAAAAGGGTAAGAAGGAGGAACCAGGGAACTACAGGCCAGTCAGTCTCACCTCTGTGCCTGGAAAGATCATGGAGCAGATCCTCCTGGAGTCACTACTCGCTCAAAAGAATAGTGAAGAGGTGATTGGGAACAGTCAGCATGGCTTTGCCAAGGGCAAATCCTGCCTGACCAACCTGGTGGCCTTCTATGAGCAGGTGACAAAATTAATAGATGAGGGGCGAGCAACTGATGTCATTTACCTGGACCTGAGCAAAGCCTTCGACACTGTCCCGCACCACATCCTGGTCTCCAAACTGGTGACACGTGGGTTTGATGGGTGGACCACTAGATGGATAAGGAACTGGCTTGATGGCCGCACCCAAAGAGTGGCTGTCAATGGCTCCATGTCCCAGTGGAGGCCAGTGACAAGCGGAGTCCCTCAGGGATCAGTCCTGGGACCTGTCTTGTTCAACATCTTTGTGGGTGACATGGACAGTGGCATTGAGTGCACCCTCAGCAAGTTTGCTGATGACACCAAGCTGTGTGGTGCAGCAGACATGCTGGAGGGAAGGGAGGCCATCCAGAGGGACCTTGACAGGCTGGAGAGGTGGGCACAAGCCAACCTCATGAGGTTCAATAAGAGCAAGTGCAGGGTCCTGCATCTGGGTCGAGGCAATCCTAGGCACAAATACAGGCTGGGCAGTGACTGGCTGGAAAGTAGCCCTGAGGAGAGAGACTTGGGGGTGCTGGTGGACAAAAAGCTCAACATGAGCTCTCAATGTGCACTTGCAGCCCGCAAAGCCAATCAGATCCTGGGCTGCATCAGGAGAAGTGTGGCTAGCAGGTCGAGGGAGGTGATCCTCCCCCTCTACTCAGCCCTGGTGAGACCCCACCTGGAGTACTGTGTCCAGTTCTGGAGCCCCTATTACAAGAGGGATGTGGAGGTGCTGGAGTGTGTCCAGAGAAGGGCCACAAGGATGATCAGAGGGCTGGAGCACCTCTCCTATGAGGACAGACTGAAGGAGTTGGGGCTGTTCAGTCTGCAGAAGAGAAGGCTCCGAGGTGACCTAATTGTGGCCTTCCAGTAGCTGAAGGGGGCCTACAGGAAGGCTGGGGAAGGACTTCTCAGGATCTCAGGTAGTGACAGGACTAGGGGGAATGGAATGAAGCTGGAGGTGGGGAGATTCAGGCTAGATGTGAGGAGGAGGTTCTTCACCATGAGAGTGGTGAAACCCTGGAATGGGTTGTCCAGGGAGGTGGTCGAGGCCCTGTCCCTGGGGGTGTTTAAGAGCAGGCTGGATGAGGCTCTGTCCAGCCTGATCTAGTGTGGGGTGTCCCTGCCCATGGCAGGGGGGTTGGAACTAGATGATCCTTGTGGTCCCTTCCAACCCTGAATGAAACTATGAAACTATGAAAATGTGTAGCTGTCCCTGTGGGATCATTATGATAATTTTTAGCCTTTTCTCTCCAACTATCCAAATCATGACTTGTAAAAGGCACCTTAATCCAGACTGGGTCCCCCTCAGGCCCTACTGCTTGTCGCAGGGGGGCTTGAATGAGTACCTGGGAAGCCAGGGCATTTGCTTGCTGTCCTCGGGTCCTTCTTGCCACTGGGCTTCCCTGAGCATAGCTCTGGGAACTGACTCCAGTATCACTCTCTGAATTACTGCCACTCCCAAAACTTCCGACATTATTTTCCAAACTCTCTGTCACTACTTCTTGCAGTTTTCCTGGAGATTGGTAAAATTCAGGCAGGTCTTTTATTTCCTCAAGTTTAAGACACCTCTGCCCTATGCTACACGCAGAGCAACACCTTTTCAACTGTGTCTGCCTCTTATTCTTGGCCTTGTTTTCTTTTTCAAGGGCCAAAACCATTGGATCAGAGGGAGCTCTAACACCACAGTCCCTTTGAAACTCCGGATGCTCTCGGAGATAGAAAAACATATCAGCATATATTGTCTCATCCCATTTCTTTTCTCTTCTTAAAAACAACATCAATTGCAGTAAAGTATCATACTCCAGACTCCCATTTACAGGCCATTTCTCTCCACCATCTAATTTATATAATGGCCACCACCGGGTACAAAATTTAATTAGAGTCTTTTGATTTGTTGACCCTCCTGGGGGGCCTCCAATTTCCCCCCAGTGGGCAAGTATACAACCAAGTGGGCTATGTCTTGGGATCTCACTACTTTGTCTCCCTCCCATTTTACACAATACGACACAGTACTGTCTTTTTACAGCACACAGAACACAATACAAATACAACTACAACAATTATGACCGGTCCTTAGCACACAGTTATTGGCCACACACATTCAGCCACACATTCAAAACCTCTAGTACTTTATGTTCTTTAGGGACCCTCTTGGCCCCTCACACACTTAAACGATACTTATAATTCCCTTTGGGGACCCCCCTGGTCCCAACCAAAGAGCTCTTTTACCTAGGGGTGCAATAAATCCCTCTCTCCTGCGCAGGGCGTCCCCTCACGACTTACGGAGCTACCCCTTTTATAGAAGCATACCTTCTCTTTGCTGGCAGTCTTGTCTGTTCCTGCAGCGATCTGATGAGCAGCGGAGCTCTCCTCGAGAATTTCTCGGCGGGCCCTGAGAGGTCCGGCTCCTCAGCAGGTCCTGCAGCCAAACAGAGTCGTCCTGCCGCGGTCGCCAAATTGACTTAGAGAATGACACACAAGAGACTCAGTAAGTTTCTTGTGTTATGCTTCTATTCTGGCGCGCCTGACACAGGTAGAATAATTTCAAAAGACCTGTGTATCTTCAGAGAGTTTTGGGCAAACTTTTATACAAAAAGTTATCTGTCTATAATGACAGAGGTCCAGATGCTTCCTATCTATACAAAGCTTATCTATCTAAAAATAGCAGAAGTATACATATCATGCAGGTGTCCTTTATCTTATACAAAAGATCATCTTGTCCAAGACTAACAGAAGTGAATCACTGAAAAATACTGCTATTCCTTATCTATCCAAAGGCTGTCTGCCAACCCCTCTCCCCCTCCCTGCATTCCAGCATTTCAGCTAACAAGCAGAAAATTCTTATCAACTCTGTTATTCTGTTAATGAGACTTTTCTGTTCATCAAAATGGTGGTGCCTCAGGTGATTAAATTGGGTTTTGTGTGTGTTGAGAGCGTAGCTGATCTGTAGGATCTTGTTTATTCTGTTCGGGAGATGTTTTCCTGGTGGTGCTAGATCTGTTACTGAGACAGAAGACTTGCTTGAAAAAGAAGAGCTTTCACCTATCAGCAAATTGATTGAGAGGAATATTTTATAATTTCTATTCTAAAAGTATTTATATGTCTTTCTCCTGTATATATCAGGGACACTGTGAAGTACAAAGAAGTCATGAAACAGTATCCTTTTTTCATCTAGATGATGATATTTAAAATCTCAGGTTTTGTAGCAGTAGACCATCACTTCTGCACACCACAATGCAGGGGGCAGGAGGCATCAGGGGGTTTGCAGTGATCCAGAATGTTGCATGAAGATCAAGTTTTTCACTACAGATGTCTGGTGAAGTTAGAAACATACTCTGCAAGATTTGGTACTCCCTAGGTTATTTTATCCTGTGTGATTTTATCCTAGGAGATTCTGCCTAATAGTACATTTTTACGAATAATAGGCACTTTGCTCCCATTTCCCTCCCCCCCCCCGCTATTCTTTCAAAGAGCTTGTATCATCCTTTGTGGAAGCCAGCAGCCTCTTGCCCCTGTTGTAACATGTCAAATTTTATTTGTTACAAGCAAATACATAAATTCCTGTTGCCTGTATTTCCACCTTGTTTGACCATAATCAAACCACTGTTGTCTTTCTGAATCTCAGAGACATTGTTGGCTCTTGCTGAACAGCATTTTGCTGACTGTGGTTCAGTTGTGTTAACTCTAAAGTGATGGCACTTCCAGAGGGGTATGATGGTCTTTTGTCTCCTGAGCAATAGCTTGTGCAGATGGAGGTAATACACAGTTGTAGTTGTTGGGATGGACTTTTAGACAAGGTTAAAGATGATAGGGGGATGGATTCTTGATTTAGGTTGTCTGATTTGGAGTCATCAGCAAACTAGCCAAGTACCAATTTCAGTTTGGTGTGCAGGTGTGTGGTTTTTCTTTACTGTGTTTGTTTACCATTGCTGGAGTTACAGTATCTCATTAAGTAGTGCTTAAGGCAGGTGTCTGGCCTCCTGTTTGGATATCAGGAGCAGTTGCCCTAGAAGACAGCATGTACTGATGGGTCAGGACTACTTCTTATGCAGTTAAAAAAAGTATATATATTTTTTCCTCATTAGTACATGGATCTCTCTGCATTAAAAATGATTTTGAAATGTTCACCTTTAAGCTCAAACTTGGATTATCTTTTCACCATTCATTCCCAGTGTCATCTTAATTATGCTAAAATTTCTTTGTGCAGAAAATCTTTTAATTACCTTGTGGAGCATAAATTGTTAAAATCAAGTGTGTTCAGGGTGTTGTAAAATTCTGAGTTACCGGTTGTGTTTTAAATCTTTTGGAGAAGACAAAGATGGCTTTGATGTATACACACAGGTATAACTTCTCTTTGTCCAGGGTGATAATGCTGGAATAATGGCAGGGAGATGCCATGGCACAGCTCCTTTTCCTATGGTCAGTCACAAGTGTTTGTCATGCTACTACTGCATTGCTTAGAAGAATTAATTGTGTGAGAGGGGTATTGTCTCTGTTGCAAGGTATCCGGTGTGCATTGTATGTGGCCAGCTGTTGTCACCACTGAAAAAGAAGGCCTCTGTGCTCTGACTAGTCATCTTTCCTAAATTAAATGTCCAGATATGGGCTGGGCCCAAACGGTGGAATCGTGACCTCTCTCAATCTCTTTGCTACAAGATTTGATCAGGTATGAGGTGTTTCCTCTCTAATACTGTGCTAGGAACCCTTTGCTGGGAGGCTGTGGGGCATGAGTGTTTGGAGTCTCAGGAACCACTGTGTTTGGTCACTCTCTTAATAGTTCCCTGGAGTTGGGAGTATTCCCCATACAAACCACGTGTTTTCCAAAGCAGCCAAAGTGCATCAGCTTTCATTTTAGACAGTTCAGTTTTTCAGCTCTTATAAAAGTAAAATTTAGAAGCCATATGTGGAGAGCATCCCTTAGTCTTTGTACATAACTGTTCTGTTGCACCGTGTTCACGACAAAATCTTCCACATGAATGCGCTGATTTTGAAGGAGGGAAGCTTGCTTCTGGAGATGAGTTATTTGATTACTGGTTACTCTCTTAAATCATAATGATGCTGGGATGGGAACATATGCAAGAGACAGAGCACACAGTCTCTTAGTAGAAAGGTGGGGAGCAACTGCATTTGTTGTCCCTTTTCTTCACTCATGTATGAGCGCACAGACAAAATCAAGGTTGTGAGTGTTACCCACCTGTCCTTAACAGGGCATTTTCACACATTGAAGAGCTTAGAGACTTTTAATCTTCTCTGGGTACATAGAGGCAGCTGTGCAAGATAATGCAGTTTCTTTTATGAAATGATAATGAAAGTTTCCTGTTGTGAGCCTAAATGCAACGTATGCTACTTCTTTTTCAATCAGGTGATGAAGTTTATTGAAAAAAGACAAAATGCATCCAAGTGAGTACATTCTGCCCAGTTCTGCTTTTCTGGGATCAATTTGGAAACCTCATGTATAATCCTTAAATGGTTCTCTGCATATTTTCTAGTTGTTTTTTTTTTGTCCTTGGTATGAATTTTGTGTGGACAAGGGCATAGAATTAGAACAGATAAACTAGGCTTTCTTCAGATGTGTCAGAGAAATGTCTGCTGGTTCCAGTTCTGCTTTTCTTGTCTTTCTTTACACTGTCATTTTTTCTCATGCACTATTCAAATAGGCAACAATTAATTCCTCTTCTGAAGAGTTTGCAGTACTAAGTGTCTGTCAAATCGAAGCCCTCAACTTTAATAGAATCAGAAGAGAATACTTGCTTCTTAGATAACAAAATTCATACAGGAAATTTTCAGGCATACCCATAAATCTTGTCACTGTTTTGAAGAAGCTTTTTGGATGTGTGTCAGAATAATTGTGTGGTTCACCATTATGTGCCTTTTTTAATTAGTCAGAATAGGAACTTGTGCTTACTAATTTTCCCTTAATTGTTTGTCAGTGGTGACTTCTTACCAGGTATGTTATTATTGACACACCAGGGCAAATTGAGGTATTCACCTGGTCAGCATCAGGAACCATCATAACAGAAGCCTTGGTAAGTGTCCTCTATGAGTCTTCACAGTGAGGCTGTGCGACAGAAGTGGCTGTTGAGCAGAATGTACTTCTAACTAAAGCATGTTTTACATTGTGTTTCCAGGCTTCCTCTTTTCCTTCAGTTGTTGTTTATGTGATGGACACCTCTCGCAGTACTAACCCTATCACCTTTATGTCCAACATGCTGTATGCCTGCAGGTAAGAAAAGCTGAAGATGCAGTCCATCTACTTGGATTGCTGTGTCTCTTTGATACTTAGTTTGGAGGGGAATCATGGAATGACTTGAGTTGGAAGGGACCCTCAAAGGGACCTTGAACACTTCCAGTTACAGTATCACAGTATAACTAAGGTCCTGATGACACTATACACTGGAGGATGATACTGATCCTATAGTCTGTGCTAAAAGGGTTCAGCTAATTGTGTTCTTCATCACTTAAGGAACAGCAAGTAAATGGCTTTATGGATATTATAAACAAAAGGCAATGGAAATGAACAACTGATTCTGGGTTGGATTGGTTGATGGGTTGGACACGATGATCTTGAAGGTCTCTTCCAACCTGGTATATTCTATGTATAACTCACAGCTGTTAGTCTGCATCTCATATCTGTTAGAGCAGTAGACTGGGAAGATGGACATGTACAGAGGGTTATAGAGTAGAAGGCAGCTTGTACTTCAGAAGTGCAATGAAAGTGCAAATGTTAATATATATTGGCACAGTGCTGGAGTAATGCTTGTCTATATATTTACTGTGCTATTGATACAATGCAAGATTGTGTTGGAAAAAATCTTCCCTTTGAAAGTGTGCAGTTATGTCCCTTTCTTTTTTTTATGAAAAAGAGGGAGAATTTTCATTAGAGGATCTAAGCTTCCTAAGGGTCACCAAATACTGCCTAGTAATAGTCTTAATTAAGGGTGTATTTAGATAATTGCACTAAAGCAGAGCAAATGGCCAGAAGTGTAATGACAGACAAGTTCAAATTAGAAGCAGATGTGCATTTTGAATGTATTTCCATAGCAACTGGTTACATTCTCCATCTCCTGCTGTTCTGGGGCTTGGACTGGGTACCTTTAAAATGTGCTTCAGTTAAATACAGAGTATTAGAGCTTCAGAGGCAAAAGGTCAGCTCTTGTGGTCTAGTTAGCTTCTTAATTCTTGTAGGCTGATATTGCACCAATCATACTAACCACTTAATACTAGGTTCGGAATGAGAACTTGAATTAGTGACAACAGCCAAGTAAGCAGAAGTAGGACCTGATCTTTCTTTTGAATTGCCCTTTCTCATCATGTTTGGTCATTATTGTTGTATGTGCTATATTTTTGTGAGATATTAAGATTGGAGGTACAAGGATGGGTGCAGAATCAGGTTTTTAACTGCTGCTTCTCCTTGGCTGTCCTGGTAAAATGTCTGAAACAGATAGGAAAATCCAGGTTCTTGAGTAAAGTAAGATAGAGAAGGCAAGAGGGAAAGTAAGAAGATTGACAGACAAACCAACCAACCCACAGGGGGAAACCAAAAACCAAATCAAACAAAAAACCCAAACCAAAACCAACCAACCAAACACAAACAAACAAAAAAGCCAAACCAACCAACTGAAAAAGCCCCTACAATCAAAACCTAGATGCAGGAAACATTAACAGCAGGTAGAGAAAGCATTACTGCATACCCTTGTCCCACTGTGATAGTTAAATAGGTATCATTAGATTCCCTTATTATTTGAAGTTAGAGTTTGATTGTTTTTTTTTAAGATACCACTTAGTCTTTTCCAGCTGTGATCATTCAGGAGCTACCTAAAAACTTAGTTCTTTAGTTGTGGGGTGTGTTTTTCTCTTACAGGTGGTTGGTGTTTCTGCAGTGCTTGGCACAGGACTGGATAAGAGGTAAGGTGATGCCTTTTGTCCCCGATCCAGTGAATACTTGCTGAAGCTACTGCTTCATGCACCCACTCCTTTGATTTGAAGGAATGTTCACTTCTCACAACCAAGGCCAATGTACCCCTGGGTTCCTCCAGGCTTACTGAGATGGGTCTTTCGTAGTTTGATGGCTCTCCTGTGATGGGCCTGGGAGAATCTGAACAATGTATTATTTGTTCATTCCCACCCCTTGCAGTATCTCTCTGAGTTCTTTGGAGGTGCTGGGGAATTTCATTGAATAACCTAACAATTATTCTGGGGTACCTGCTTAGGTAACAAACCCCTAAAGATTTCATTTATGTGCATCTGCAGCCCAGAAAGGTGATTGTATCCTGGACTGCGTCCCCAGCAGTGTGGACAGCAGGAGAAAGAAAGGGATTCTGCACCTCTAGTCCGTGCTGGTGAGATGACAGTATAACCAAGGTTGGAAGAGACCTCGAGGATCATCAAGTCCAACCTATCAACACAGACCTCATGTTTATGTGATGGACACCTCTCGCAGTACTAACCCTATCACCTTTATGTCCAACATGCTGTATGCCTGCAGGTAAGAAAAGCTGAAGATGCAGTCCATCTACTTGGATTGCTGTGTCTCTTTGATACTTAGTTTGGAGGGGAATTATGGAATGACTTGAGTTGGAAGGGACCCTCAAAGGGACCTTGAACACTTCCAGTTACAGTATCACAGTATAACTAAGGTTGGAAAGGACCTCGAGGATCATCGAGTCCAACCTATCAACACAGACCCCAAGACTATACCATGGCACCAAGTGCCACGTCCAATCCCCTCTTGAACACCTCCAGGGACGGTGACTCAACCACCTCCCTGGGCAGCCTGTTCCAATGGCGAATGACTCACTGTGACCATTTGAGGCTGTCCCCTTAAGAAAGGGAATATGGTGGACGGATGTTTGTAAACGAAAAGAAGGATCTAAACTGCCTGATATCTGCTGGGATCTTAACATAGCAGAGAAGTGGCAATCTAGGAGGTTCTTAGAATGCATGGAGGACAGCTTCTTATCCCAGGTGCTGCGAGAGCCTACCAGGGGCAAGGCTATGCTTGACCTCCTCTTCACCAATAGGGAAGGGTTGGTGGGTGATGTGGTGGTCGGAGGGTGCTTAGGGGCCAGTGACCACGAGATAATTGAATTCTCATTATTTGGTCAAGCTAGGAAGGGCAGCAAGAAGACCTCCACTCTGGATTTCCGGAGGGCAGACTTCAGGCTACTCAAGGAACTAATTCAGAGGGTTCCTTGGGATAAAGCCCTTAAAAACAAAGGGGTCCAGGAGAGCTGGTCCTACTTCAAGGAAGAACTGTTGAAGGCTCAGGGACAGGCTGTGCCAATGTGCCGGAAGATGAGCCGCCGGGGCAGACGGCCAGCCTGGATGGTTAAAGAACTTTTAATGGAACTAAGGGAAAAAAAGAGGGTGTATCACCTTTGGAAGAAAGGGGAGGCAACCCGTGAAAAATTTAAGGATGTTGCTAGGTCTTGCAGGAAGAAAATTAGGGAGGCAAAAGCGCATTTGGAGCTTAGTCTGGCCTCTGCTGTGAAGGACAACAAAAAGTCCTTCTATAAATACATTAATAGTAAGAGGAAGGGCAGAGACAACCTCCACTCCTTGGTGGACACGGAGGGGAACGTTGTGATAAGGGATGAGGAAAAGGCAGAGATACTTAACACCTTCTTTGCCTCAATTTTTACCAGCAGGACAGAATGTCTTCCAGACAGCTGGCCTGCAGAGCTGGCAGAAGGAGCCAGGGAGCAGCATAGTTTTCCACTGTTCCAAAATGGGGTAGTTGGTGATCTGCTCAGCCGCCTGGATCCCCACAAGTCCATGGGACCAGATGGGATCCATCCTAGGGTGCTGAGGGAGCTGTCAGAGGAGCTGGCCAAGCCACTCTCCATCATTTTTCAGCAGTCCTGGCTCACTGGCGAGGTTCCAGAGGACTGGAAGCTGGCCAACGTGGTGCCCATCCATAAGAAGGGCCGGTTGGATGAGCCAGGGAATTACAGGCCTGTCAGCCTGACCTCAGTGCCAGGCAAGATCATGGAACAGGTCATCCTGAGTGCAATAACACAACACTTACAGGATGGCCAAGGGATCAGGCTCAGCCAACATGGATTTAGGAAGGGCAGGTCCTGCCTGACCAACCTGATCTCCTTCTATGATCAGGTGACCCGCCTGGTGGATGTGGGGAGGCCTGTGGATGTAGTCTACCTGGACCTCAGCAAGGCCTTTGACACCGTCCCCCATAGCAAACTCCTGGCCAAGCTGTCAGCCCATGGCTTGGACAGAAGCACTCTGAGCTGGGTTAGGAACTGGCTGGATGGCCGAGCCCAGAGAGTGGTGGTGAATGGTGTCACATCCAGCTGGCAGCCAGTCAGTAGCGGAGTCCCCCAGGGATCAGTGCTGGGCCCCATCCTCTTTAACATCTTTATTGATGATCTGGATGAGGGCATTGAGTCTATCATCAGTAAATTTGCTGATGACACCAAGCTGGGGGCAGGTGTTGATCTGCTAGAGGGTAGAGAGGCTCTGCAGAGAGACCTCGACAGGCTGGACAGATGGGCAGAATCCAACGGCATGAGATTTAACGCATCCAAGTGCCGGGTTCTGCACATTGGCCACAACAACCCCATGCAGTGCTACAGGCTGGGGTCAGAGTGGCTGGAGAGCAGCCAGGCAGAGAGGGACCTGGGGGTGCTGGTTGATGGTAGGATGAACATGAGCCTGCAGTGTGCCCAGGCAGCCAAGAGGGCCAATGGCATCCTGGCCTGCATTAAGAACAGTGTGGCCAGCAGGAGCAGGGAGGTCATTCTGCCCCTGTACACTGCACTGGTTAGGCCACACCTCGAGTACTGTGTCCAGTTCTGGGCCCCTCAGTTTAGGAAGGATGTTGACTTGCTGGAGCGAGTCCAGAGAAGGGCAACGAAGTTAGTGAGGGGCTTGGAACACAAGCCCTATGAGGAGAGACTGAGGGAGCTGGGGCTGCTTAGCCTGGAGAGGAGGAGACTCAGGGGTGACCTTATTGCTCTCTACAACTACCTGAAGGGAGGTTGTAAACAGGCAGAGGTTGGTCTCTTCTCCCAGGCAGCCAGCACCAGAACAAGAGGACACAGTCTCAGGCTGCGCCAGGGGAAGTTCAGGCTGGAGGTCAGGAGGAAGTTTTACACGGAGAGAGTGATTGCCCATTGGAATGGGCTGCCTGGGGAGGTGGTGGAGTCGCCGTCACTGGAGGTGTTCAGGAGGAGACTTGACGGGGTGCTTGGTTACATGGGTTAGTTGATTGGGTGGTGTTGGGTGATAGGTTGGACGCGATGATCTTGAAGGTCTCTTCCAACCTGGTTTATTCTATTCTATTCTATTCTATTCTATTCTAACTAATTTATTTGGTAGATTGGGAGGAAGCACCTTCTGAACTGGGAGTGCAGCAGGGTATCTTGGGCTTTCCTGCACTTTTCCAGTTCAGTTCTGTCTCCCCTCCTTCGGCAGCAGCTCGCTGTTCTGGGCTTTCGGCCAAGGCTTGACCTTGAAACTGATAAGCTGCAAGGCCTGTATTAACTGCTTTCCAATTAACACATAACTGCTTCTAACTTTTTTTCTCTTTCTCTCTCTTTCTAACCTGCTCTAGGGAAAGGGGGAGAGAGGGGGAATCGGAGGTGGGGAACCCCCTCAGCAGAGGGGAGAACTCTCATTTCTGTGCTACTTTATTGTATATCTTTGTATATATTGTAAATATTGTAAATTCTGTAAATTCCCCTGCGTTTCCCTGCTTTGTAAATATACAGCACCCATTGCTTTGCTAATTCAGCTGTGAGTTTTTTTTTCCTTTCCCTTCAATTTTTCCTTCCCTTTACTTTACAGGGGGGAGGGAGGAAGCTTCTTGGCTTTACCCTTCCAACCCTACGACATTTTTTTTTTCTTGGCTTACCCAACGTGCGGCAGATAATTAGCTTAATTTATTACTTGATTGATTTAGTGTTTTCTAGCTGAATTAGCAAACATGAAGGTGTTGTGGTTTGTAGAGCGATTATTCTTCAATTTTTGGGGCTCTGGTTTACAGATATTGTTTGGGTTTGATTTTGGATTACCTGGGTAAATATTTGGTGCGGACAATTTATTTGTGGGTTATGTATAGAGTTAGACTATGGTATGGAAAATGTATTGATTTATTATGGCCAGTGAGATACAGAAATGTTACCTCCACCACTCTCCCAATTGAGATAAAGGGTTTTAGGATTCCGCCGGAGAAGAGAGTAACTTTAGGTGATGGCTGGGATCCAAAGGTGATTTATTTCATGTGTATAATTCTGCTGCTGGTGATAACTAATGTGTATTCTCTGTATTCCTGGCGTCGGGAGAAGAAGGTGTTCAGGGCGTGTTTTCTTATTAAAACTAGATCAAAAAGAAAACGCCGTGGCTCTCGATCAGTCCCAGAGTCATCTAGTGATGAGGAATGTGGAGAATCTGTGTCAGTAAAAAAGAAAGCTAAGAAGTTAATTGCAAAGGCTGCTCTAAATGACTTTGCTGATTCTGGCAGGCTGCCAAGGGCGGCGCCTGGTATCAACATGGCGCCTACTCCTTCTCCTCCTCCTTCTTCTCCGTCGGCCATTAACGGAGCAACGTCATTTCCGCCCACTCCCTCGGTGGGACCGGAAGTCACTGCCGCAGCAGCTGATTTATCTCAGGACCTGTCAGCTTCCATTAAGGTGGCTGTAAATTCAAACACAGCTCCAGTTAAGGTGGCTGTTTTAAAGACTAGAGGTGCAAAGGCCAAAGATGGAGAAGAAGAAGACTGATCCTGGTGAGGGGCCCTCTACTCTAAGAAATCCTGCTGAGGAGGAAGAGAAGGTTTGTTTTAAAGATCTAGCTAACCTAGTGAGATCAAAGCAGGATAGAGATGCAGCTAGGAAAGGAGCTGGCAAAGGTGGTTCTCAGCTTAAAGAGATCCTTGAGAAAATGACAGGAGGATTATTAGGACAAAAAGTTCAGGGAGAAGAAGAGGAGGATGATATTTTAGAATGTTCCTCACCGTGTGAGGAATTGCGAAATGTCCGTGAAGATTACACCAGGGCAGATAAGGAGCCAGTTCTAGCTTGGCTTAGTAGGTGTTATGATACAGGTGCTCCAGCTCTAATAGTTGGAGACGAGTCAGCAGCTCAGTTAGGAACTCTCTCAAGGGATAATGGAATAGATAGACATCTAGGCAGGGCTCTCGGTAAGGTTAATCTGTGGATACGCCTTTTAATGGTGGTTGCCCTGAGATACCCTTCCCGAGATGATCTTCCATGGAATCCTAAACCCTGGACTACCATAGATGAGGGAATTAAGCGCTTGAGAGTATTTGCTGTTAGAGAGATACTCTATGGTGAACATGAAACTCTGAATCCTGATGACATTCCTGTGGGTATTGGTCTTGCTAAAAAGATCATCAAACTTGCTCCTTCTAATTATGCAAACATTCTGGCAAGCAGAATTGTGTCAAGAAATTATGGTGGAGCTCCTCCTACGGTTGGCCAATTCAGTGATCAAATGAGACAATTGGAGGATAGCATGACACGTGTTTCTTTGGTTTCAGCCATTGAAACTCTGTCTGGAAAGATTGAGAGTTGCATGAAGGATCTGAAAGACTCCATATCCCAATTGGCACAGAAGGATAATTCCAATTCTTCCTCCAGGTGGATACAAGTTTCATCTGTGAGGAATACACGTCCTCCAAGGAGGTCATTCCAAAACAGATCGAATCAAAACAGACCACCAAGGCAATCACGTAGAACTGTTTGGATAACTCTGCATGATCAATTTGGTGAGAACATGAACCGCTGGGATGGCCAACCAACTTCCAATCTTTTCAGGAGACTGAGGGAACTGCAAAGTGGCAGAACCTGAGGTAGCAATACCAGAAGGGTAGCTGTGACTTCCACAGTTCCCCAGAACAACTCTAGTAGCTCCAACAGTGGCTCTAGTTATAACATGCATAACATGCAAAGCTATAACACTGCACACTGTGCGCAATGCACATGTGGGCATGTTCCCCATAACTAGGGGTGCCCTGCCTCCCGCCAGGGGGAGGAGAGGGATAACAGAGATAACAGAATCTATTGGGATGTGTACATCCAGTGGCCTGGCACTTCACAATTTCGGAAGTACAGGGCCTTGGTTGACACAGGAGCTCAGTGCACCATAATGCCATCAAATTATCAGGGATCAGAGTCTATAACTATTCTGGGAGTCACTGGTGGATCTCAAGAGTTAAGTAAGATGGAGGTTAATATATGTTTAACTGGCAAACAATGGAGGAAGCATACAGTTGTGACCGGACCTGATGCACCTTGTATTTTGGGAATTCATTTTCTGAGAGAAGGGCGTTTCACGGACCCTAGAGGTTATAAATGGGCTTTTGGAGTAGCTTCTATAGAAATTGATGGTCAAAAATTAAAGCTGCCTGCTAGACCTGAGCTTTCTGATGAATCTGTAGTTGTGGGGCAACATAAGATACAGGACATTAAATTGCCGGTTGCTTCTCAGACTGTGCATCACAGACTATACAGAACCATCCGTGACTCTTTGTTGCCCATTCAGAATCTGATTCGTCAGTTGGAGAGTCAGAAAGTCGTCAGCAAAACTCATTCACCTTTCAACAGTCCTGTGTGGCCTGTGCAAAAGCAGAATGGAGGCTGGCGTCTGATGGTAGACTACCGAGCCCTGAATGAAGTAACACCACCTAAGAGTGCAGCAGTACCAGACATGATGGAGCTACAGTATGAGCTGGAATCCAAAGAGGCCAAATGGTATGCTACCATAGACATTGCTAATGCATTTTTCTCTATTCCCATAGCAGAGGAATGCAGGCCTCAGTTTGCTTTCACCTGGAGAGGAATCCAGTACACTTTCAACAGATTGCCAATGTGTTGGGTATCATTTTGAGCAAGAGGGCATATGGGTCCCAGGAACACCTGTGCAATTCAGGCCTTGAAGAATTCTCTGTTGATAATATAGCGGTGGAGTAGGAGATGTGGGAAAGTGCTGATTGCTTGGTATGCTGAAGTCCAGCTGCCCCTGAGAAGGGAGGCAAGCAAGATAAGGAGGAGGCGAGATATGGGAAAAAGAGCAATTAGAGTGAGTAGGAAAAATTCCACAGAGTTGTGAAAACAATGATGTAACCTTTTAGAGAGAAACCAATAGTATGTGTCAAATTAGAATAGAATTAACTATGTATAAGATAAGACTATAAATAATGAAGTGTGGAACAATAGAGTTGGATGATTACTATCACTCATATTGAGTGCTGTCATCCCTGTCTCCGTTCTCGTCAAGTGGCGCCTTGAACAGGGACCCGATTCTGCGGGTACTCTGAGCTGTTTCGACGGGGACGACAGTGGAGACCGCACCCGGGGATTACGGGCGAGCCGACCGTGGAGGAAGGCTCGGGCGGGCCAGTCGGCGGGCCGAAATTGGCATGCCAGTGGAAAACGTCGGCGGGGTGGGGTTGGCGGGCCGACGTCAGCTTGGGCGGGCCGGGATCAGCAGGCCTGAGGAAAGGATCGGCGGGCTAGACGTGGCGGGCTGGCGGTGAGTTCGGGCGGGCCGGAATCGGCGGGCCTGAGGAAAGGAGCAGCGGACACCGGCGGGAAACGGAACGTGGCAGTGCAGTTCGCGGACATCGGTGAATATAGAAAAAGAGGTAGAGCTCTCCTTATTTCAATGCTTTTTGGAAAAGCGTAAGGCGGAGATATCGTCTAAAGTAATTCCTGGGCTTTTGGCCCATGGATCCGCTTTAGGGTATTTCCCTAGCGGAGATAGTTATTTTGATGAAGCTTGTTGGAGAGAATACTGGAACAAGTTGTGGGACTTGGTTATAGATGGTGATAAAACTGCTATAAAGCTGCAAAAGTCGTGGAGAGAATGCAGAAACTGTATCAAAAAATACAAGTTAGAACAGCAAATGGCTGCTGCAGTTACAGCGAATTTATCAGAACGGGATGCAGCGCCAGTTGTATCTGAATTACAACCGAATTATATGTTTGAAAAGTATCGACCGGGGCCGCCCCCGATACATCTTGTGGCGACCACACCGCGTTTGCCAGCCGCCACCACTGCTGTTTCGCCTCAAGCAGAGAAAAAGCCAAAAAAGGACAGCGAAACCTGTGACTCAGTGTGTTCGATCCCGTTCATCAACATCTTCCTCTGACATCGCCAGCGAGGGCTCGGATTCGGAAGATTCAAACAGCGCCGACTTTGCTTTACAGCCCCCCTTAGAAACAATGGCGCGCTTGGAGGCTCGCGGTTACAGCATTCTTACGACCACACCCCTCCCGCGACCCCCGATGGCCCCCGCGGGCACCGAGGTGGCACCGACAGCTCCGATGACACAGGCAGCACCGACCCCAGTGCACCAGTGGACCCCCCCTGGCGGTGGCTCGCACCAGTGGGCCGTCCCCCGCCGGTGGCTCGCACCAGGGGCCTCCCCCCAGCGGCTCCAGCTGCACTACACCACACCCCCCCCCCCAGCTGTTTCTGGTACGGCTACTGTCGACCATGGCTCTGTTCTGATTTAAAGCAACAGTGCTAATTTATTCATTTCTGATTGTAATGTCTTTCAGAGATTTGTTATTTAGAGTTTTGCTAAGTTTTCCTGGTAAGCATAATGAATGGTAAACATATGGTATTTACAGGTACTTAGTACACAGTAATTGCAGTAAGGTGTATGTACTTAGTAATGAGTTCAAATTGTAAGATTTTCTTTTGGTTCAAACCTTCTTAGTTGTCTGCCTAGGCATTTCAAAGGAGCTCCATGTAATGTAGTTAAGGTTTGTAGTAAATAGGTATTAATTTTAGCAAGTATTCCTTCACTAATGTGCAGAAGAATCAAGACTAAGAGGAAACAGCATTTCCCATGAAGTCGAACATCGATCACAATAACTGTTATGATAATCTGGGATCAAAAGCATCAATCAGAAGAACGTAACACAGCATCATGTGAATTAGGACTGAATATTATGGTTGGTTGATTGTTGTGTGATTAGAGAAAATGTTCATAGGAACTTATATGTTATCTCACCAGTTTGCTATAATTTTACACACCTAGAGGGAAAATCAAAACTCATAACAACACAACATGCATTTTCATTTTGGGTTGAAAACGTCAACAAACAAATAAATAAATTACAAAAAAAAAAAAAGGTGTGAAAGAGAGAATACCCTATAGCAAAAAAAAAAAGTTTTTTAATGGTACCAATAAGAGATCAGTATTACTAGGATGAGCAAAAACACATTATTATGGGTAATTTTATATTGGGCAAAGCAATGAAGCTCTTTTGCTGATTGCCTGCAAGTTTTCTGTCTGTGAAGCTAGAGCCTGGCCAGATCTACCTTTACAGATTAAAGAAATCTTGCTACCATTAAACAATTTATGATTTTTGACCATCCTAGAGAAAATAAAGATGCAACATAACTTTAAAGCAGATTGTAAAAGACAGTGCTAAGGATTGCATTTGTGTCTTAATCTCTGTGTTGTCGTGGATATGCCCTCAGAAATGCACGGCAGATCCATCAATGAAAATATAAGTTTATTTATATATATGCAAACTCTGTAACGGGGTATTTACAATCGCCCTTCAAAGGTATCAATATTTGGTTAGTGGAACTATCTTTACAGAATGTTATGTATGGGCATTTAAATCAAAATAATTCACAGAATTTATAATCTAAACTGAGTCAAAGAGTAGCGGGGGAGGGGTTGGTCAGTGACCGGCAACCCTCCACCCGAAGCAATATAAACACAATCCTAACTGAAGCTTTACAAAAGGGCTTGGCTTACTCACAAGCTGAGAACTTCGTGGAGTCTTTCTTCAATAATGTTTATAATCCAGACAACGTGGCACGGATGTGCTGTAATAAGGAGACCGGAAATGGCGCCGGCCGCGTGGCCGCATGGCGTGGCTCTGCTGTTCTCTCCCAGGATACAAAAGTTTCCTCGCTCGGAGGGGGGCTGTGACAGGTCAGCAACGCTGGTTCACACGGGCTACCAGGTTTTCTCCTATGATGGATCACGCAGCGGTTGATCCCACGGAGTGCTGTCCACGGCACCGCACGCAGCTGGGTGACGGTGGCAAAAGGACCACGAGGCCTCCCGAAGCGCTGGCTGGCACGCATGCACACACAGGCTCCAACACCGAGGTGGTGGGCTCATTTGCCAAACGACCCCTATTTACCATTTGCCCCAGTGAATACTGGCCCAATAAGCATCTGTTGCCAACGCAAACATTAACCAATCAACTGACACCTACCAAATATGGCCTGAGTATATGCTATACTTGGGGAAACAAACATATAGCCTGACTCTAGTACTGCAGGGGTGAGACCACGCCCAGGTAGGCTGTTTACCTGGACTCAGTGGCGCCAGGATCCCCCCTGCTGCCCCCAGAAAGAAGGGGGAACAACGGAGGGTTAACACACAAAGAAAATATATCCTACACAAATGTTATGGGCACAATCTTGACCATAAGCATCCTTCACTACATGTGTGCAATGTGTTCAAGCATAATCAAGTCTTCTCTGTCAATAAGAAGAGTGAAATGTAAAGATCAGAACTATTAAGATCTAAGTTCTTCCTTACAATGTCTGTTATCTTTGACCATGTATTATGCCAGCTCTGTGCCTTGTATAGGTAACATGGCCCAACATGACAGGCAATAATGAAATTTGTTTGAGCTTACAGACTGTGGGTAAACCTTTTCAGATGTGTCTGATAGGGATACCCAGATTTGATGTAAATATGTTTGTTAATTATAGTAGTAATAATTGTAGTAATGAGAGTGAAATGGCAAATTGTAGTGCATTATTGATTAAGGGACTGACTCAGCGGTTACCGTATGATCCTGAAGAACTGTGATTATTCGGCTCTCAGCAGGTTGGCAATGCATCGAGAAACTGGACTCGAACGTGTATTGTGGTTGGAGGTGTGTTTAAAGGACAGCAGGGTTTTGAGCAAGTGTTAGAAGGTTGGGGGAAAGTGCCAGTTGGGATACAAAGCAGCTCTCAGGGATGGACTGACGTTCATCCCAAAAGACCATATAATGTGTATGGTGACTATTGTGGATGGAATGACAAAGCAACCATAAAAGGTCTCATCGTGCCAGAACTGTGGGGTGCATATGGAGCTCAAGATCTCAGTGCAGGGACTTCAACAATTAAGAACAAAAATATACCCCTTTTATGGAATAATCATATAGCAAAAGCATTACCACCAAGTATATTTTTGATTTGTGGAGATCGTGCCTGGCAGGGAATTCCAGCTAACCCAGTGGGGGGGTCCTTGTTATTTGGGGTCTTTATCCATAATAGCACCTTCTCAGACTCAGTGGTTAAAACTTTTAAAGCAAATAAAACAACGGAAAAAACGCACAATTGAACAATTACTATCAAATTGTAATGACCAAGTGGCATTATGGGGGTATGCAATGAGAGCCTTTGTAAGTGTAATTGTGCCAGGTGCCGCTGCAGGAAAAGCCTTGAGTGCAATAGAAAAATTAGCGTGTTGGTCAGTAAAAAATGCAAATGTTACCACTCGGGGGTTAGAAGGGTTATTGTTAGATCAAAAATCATTGAAGCACGCATTACTGCAAAATCGTGCTGCAATTGATTTTTTGTTGTTGGCTCAAGGGCATGGATGCGAAGATTTTGAAGGAATGTGTTGTTTTAACTTGTCGGACCATGGAGTGTCGATGCATGCTGAGATTAGGTGGCTAAAGATTCATACGCGTGCCATTACAATTGTAAAAAGTCCCTTAGATGATTGGTTAAGATCAGTGTTTGGGAATGTGTCACAGTGGGTTATACAATTGATAAAAGAAGCTTTAAGGTTTTTAGGTATTATTGTACTAATTTTGATTATTGTTAAACTTATTTATAATTGTATTATGCAAAGTGTTCAAAGGATAACCTCCAAGGCCTTACTTGCACAAAAGAAAAACAGGGGAATTTGTTGGGGATCGTTTTGAGCAAGAGGGCATATGGGTCCCAGGAACACCTGTGCAATTCAGGCCTTGAAGAATTCTCTGTTGATAATATAGCGGTGGAGTAGGAGATGTGGGAAAGTGCTGATTGCTTGGTATGCTGAAGTCCAGCTGCCCCTGAGAAGGGAGGCAAGCAAGATAAGGAGGAGGTGAGATCTGGGAAAAAGAGCAATTAGACTGAGTAGGAAAAATTCCACAGAGTTGTGAAAACAATGATGTAACCTTTTAGAGAGAAACCAATAGTATGTCTCAAATTAGAATAGAATTAACTATGTATAAGATAAGACTATAAATAATGAAGTGTGGAACAATAGAGTTGGATGATTACTATCACTCATATTGAGTGCTGTCGTCCCTGTCTCCGTTCTCGTCAAGTGGCGCCTTGAACAGGGACCCGATTCTGCGGGTACTCTGAGCTGTTTCGACGGGGTTCTCGTCACCAATGGGCTGGATCCATAGCTCAAGCATCTGTCATGCAGTGATCCACGATGCTCTGGAGAAAGGCGGTGCTCCAGAACACATCCAGTTCATCGATGATATCATCGTCTGGGGTAAAACTGCTGAGGAAGTCTTCGAGAAAGGTAACAAAATCATTGACATTCTTCTGAATGCAGGTTTTGCCATCAAGCGAGACAACGTGAAAGGACATACCACAGAGATTCAGTTTCTAGGAGTGCGGTGGCAGGACGGACACCGACACATTCCAGTGGATGTGGTAAATAGAGTCTCTACCATGGCAAGTCCCACAAACAAGCAAGAGACCCTATTTTTCTTGGGGATAGTGGGATTTTGGAGACTGCACATTCCTGGATACAGTCAGATTGTGAAACCTCTGTATGATGTGACTCGAAAGAGAAACCATTTCCACTGGGGACCTGAACAACAAGCAGCCTTTGACCAGATAAAGCAAGAGGTATTTCAAGCAATGGGTCTGGGACCTGTCCGAGATGGTCCAGACATTAAGAACATTTTGTACACGGCTGCAAATGATAATGGTCCAACCTGGTGCTTGTGGCAAAAAGCTCCAGGTGAGACATGTGCACGTCCTCTTGGTTTCTGGAGTTGAGGTTACAGAGGTTCAGAGGCTAATTATACTCCAACAGAAAAATAAATTTTAGCTGCCTATGAGGGAGTAAAAGCATCTTCTGAAGTGATTGGAACTGAATCACAACTTCTCTTAGCTCCCAGATTACCAGTTTTGAATTGGATGTTCAAAGGCAAAGGCTCCACACCACATCATGCCACAGACTCAACATGGTCTAAGTGGATGGCTCTGATAACACAGAGAGCTCGAATGGGAAATCTTGAAAGACCTGGTCTAGTGGATGTGATCTCAAGTAGGCCTGAAGGTATCAACTGTGCTAAACCTCCAGAGGAGAAAGTAACTCGTGATGAGGAAGCTCCTCCTTACAATGACTTTTCTGATGATGAAAAGAAATATCCTTTGTTCACAGACGGTTCCTGACATCTTGTTGGAAACAAGTGAAGGTGGAAGTCTGCAGTGTGGAGTCCAACACGCCGAGTTGCAGAGGCAAAAGATGGAGAAGGAGAATCCAGTCAGTTCGCAGAGGTAAAAGCTGTCCAGCTAGCTCTTGACGAGGCTGAACGTGAGAGATGGCCAAAGCTTTATCTCTACACCGACTCATGGATGGTAGCCAATGCTCTATGGGGTTGGCTAAAGAACTGGAAGAAGAGTGGTTGGCAGAGGAAAGGAAAACCCATTTGAGCAGCAGACCTGTGGCAGCACATTGCTGATTGAGTCAAGAGAATTCCAGTGAAAGTGAGACACATCGATGCTCACATTCCTAAGAGCAAAGCTACTGAGGAACAGCAACACAACCATCAGGCAGATCTAGCTGCAAGAGTTTCTCAAGTAGACATGGACTCTAATCTTGATCTCGACTGGAAACACCGAGGTGAGATATTCTTAGCTCGGTGGGCTCATGATTCGTCAGGACATCAAGGCAGAGATGCAACATACCAATGGGCTCGTGACAGATCCATAGACATTTCCATGGATGCTATCACACAAGTCATCCATGACTGTGACATTTGTGCTGCTCTTAAGCAGGCAAAATGACTTAAGCCCTTGTGGTATAGTGACAGATGGTCCAAGTACAAGTATGGTGAAGCTTGGCAGATTGACTACATCACTCTACCACGTTCTCGTTCTGGTAAGCAATATGTGCTTACTGTGGTAGAGGCAAACACTGGATGGTTGGAAACTTATCGAGTTCCACATGCAACTGCACGCAACACCATTCTTGGTTTGGGGAGACAAATCCTGTGGAGACACGGAACTCCAGAGAGGATTGAGTCAGACAACGGAACTCATTTCAAGAACAACCTTGTAAAGAACTGGGCAAAAGAGCACGGTATTGAGTGGAGATTCCATATTCCCTACTATGCACCAGCTGCAGGGAAGATTGAACACTACAAAGGTTTGTTGAAGACCACTCTTAAAGCCATGGTGGGTGAATCTTTGAAAAACTGGGAAAAACATTTAGCACAAGCAACCTGGCTGGTAAATAGTAGAGGGTCAGTGAACCGAGCTGGACCTGCACATTCAGATCTGCTACAGAAAGTAGAAGGTGATAGAGTTCCTGTTGTTAGAGAAAAGAATCTGTTAGGTAAAACTGTTTGGGTATTTTCACCCTCAGGAGAGGCTAAACCTGTCCGAGGGGTGGTTTCAGCTGAAGGTCTGGGTCACACTTATTGGGTAATGCAAGAGAATGGTGAAATTCAATGTATACCACAAAGAAATTTAACTTTAGCTGAAAGAGGTTAATTTCAAACTGTTGTACAGCTACATCGTGTCCAAAGGAGAGAATCAACGAGGAATCTACGGTTCACGAACCGTAAGAACCCTGAGAGCCCTGAGTCAACTAAGAGACCCTGAGATTCCCTGTTTCCCTTTTCTTCGCTTCGTCCGCGAAGAAATGAACTGTTTTCCATTTTTCTCACTTTCTGATTTTCTTGGACTTCTGAATCATCTACATCTGAGCATAGCTGGAATGGACTATGAAGTTTACTCACGAACTGTAAATATCATTTTGAATTGGATGAACAGTATGAACAGCCAATGTAATTGTTTAGAAGGGGTGGACTGTGACAGTTTGAGGCTGTCCCCTTAAGAAAGGGAATATGGTGGACAGATGTTTGTAAACGAAAAAGTCGGATCTAAACTAATTTCATTGGTAGATTGGGAGGAAGCACCTTCTGAACTGGGAGTGCAGCAGGGTATCTTGGGCTTTCCTGCACTTTTCCAGTTCAGTTCTGTCTCCCCTCCTTCGGCAGCAGCTCGCTGTTCTGGGCTTTCGGCCAAGGCTTGACCATGAAACTGATAAACTGCAAGGCCTGTATTAACTGCTTTCCAATTAACACATAACTGCTTCTAACTTTTTTTCTCTTTCTCTCTCTTTCTAACCTGCTCTGGGGGAAGGGGGAGAGAGGGGGGAGCGGAGGTGGGGAACCCCCTCAGCAGAGGGGGGAACTCTCATTTCTGTGATACTTTATTGTATATCTTTGTATATATTGTAAATATTGTAAATTCTGTAAATTCCCCTGCGTTTCCCTGCTTTGTAAATATACAGCACCCATTGCTTTGCTAATTCAGCTGTGAGGTTTTTTTTCCTTTCCCTTCAATTTTTCCTTCCCTTTACTTTACAGGGGGGAGGGAGGAGGCTTCTTGGCCTTACCCTTCCAACCCTATGACACTCGCTCGGTGAATAACTTCCTCCTCACCTCGAATCTAAACCTCCCCTGGCACAGCTTGAGACTGTGTCCCCTTGTTCTGGTGCTGGTTGCCTGGGAGAAGAGACCAACCCCTTCCCGGCTACAACCACCCTTCAGGTAGTTGTAGAGGGCAATGAGGTCACCCCTGAGCCTCCTCTTCTCCAGGCTAAACAATGCCAGCTCCCTCAGCCTCTCCTCATAGGGCTTCTGCTCAAGGCCTTTCACCAGCCTTGTTGCCCTTTTCTGGACACATTCAAGTGTTTCAATATCCTTCTTAAACTGAGGGGCCCAGAACTTGACACAGTATTCAAGGTGTGGCCTAACCAGTGCAGAGTACAGGGGCACAATGACTTCCCTGCACCTGCTGGCCACACTATTCTTAATGCAGGCCAGGATGCCATTGGCCTTCCTGGCCACCTGGGCACACTGCTGGCTCATGTTTAGGTGGCTGTCGATCAGTACCCCCAGGTCCCTCTCTGTTTGGGAGCTCTCCAGCCACTCCGACCCCAGCCTGTAGCTCTGCATGGGGTTGCCGTGGCTAAAGTGCAGCACCCGGCACTTGGACTTGTTAAATGCCATCCCATTGGATTCTGCCCATCTGTCCAGTTGGTTGAGGTCCCTCTGCAGAGCCTTTCTACCCTCTAACTGACTAACATCTGCTCCTAACTTGGTGTCATCTGCAAACTTGCTGATGACTGACTCGACCCTCTCATCCAGTTCATCAATGAAGATGTTAAAGAGGATGGGGCCCAGCACTGATCCCTGGGGGACTCCACTACTGACTGGCTGCCAGCTGGATGTGGCACCATTCACCACCACTCTCTGGGCTCGGCCCTCCAACCAGTTCCTAACCCATCGCAGTGTGCTCCTGTCCAAGCCATGGGCTGACAGCTTGGCCAGGAGTTTGCTATGGGGGACAGTGTCAAAGGCCTTGCTGAAGTCCAGGTAGACCACATCCACAGGCCTCCCCACGTCCACCAGATGGGTCACCTGATCATGGGAGATCAGGTTGGAGAGGCAGGACCTGCCCTTCCTAAATCCATGTTGGCTGGACCTGAGCCCTTGGCCATCCTTCAGGTGTGCAGTGATTGCTGCCAGGATAATCTGCTCCATCATTTTCCCTGGTACCAAGATCAGGCTGACTGGCCTGTAGTTTCCAGGCTCCTCCATCTGACATTTCTTGTGGATGGGGACCACATTGGCCAGTTTCCAGTCACCTGGGACCTCTCCAGTGAGCCAGGACTGGAGGAAAATGATGGAGAGCGGCTTGGCCAGCTCATCTGCCAGCTCTCTCAGCACCCTAGGATGGAGATCTCACTTGCAGTGAGACCTAGGAGATCTCACCTGCAGTGCTGGCTTCAGCTCTTAGCATAGGAGAGACATGGACTATTGGAGTGGGTTCAGAGGAAGCAACAGAAATGATCCAAGGGCTGGAACCTCTCTGCTGTGAGAGTTGTGGTTGTTCAGCCTGGAGAAGAGAAGGCTCCAGGGAGACCTCAGTGTGGCATTTCAGTATTTAAATGGGGACTGTATGAAAGATGGAGAGAGACAGGATAAGGGTCAACATTTCTAAGTTGAAAGAGGGCAAGTTTAGACTGGATGTAAGAAGGAAACCCTTTAGAATGAGAGTGCTGAGTCACTGAAGGAGGTTGCCCAGTGATGGATGTCCCATCACTGGAAGTGTTTGAGCTAGTGTAATTCCTTGTCCAACAAGACAGGGCAAGAAGTGTTTGCTTGAGGTATGTTCACTTACTTTGCATCCATTGGTTTCAGAACCAAATGTGGGTAAACACAGCATTAGTTTTTCTGAAATCTCTCACAAATATGAAAGCTGAGACAATACTTTTTGGGGGTAGAACAGGGCTCTAAGAACATCCTTAATACCAATCACCAATAAGTTCAGACTGTATGTGCTCTATTTGCCTTTTCAGGGAGTATTGTCCAGAATATGAGCACTTGAGGAAGACACTGGTGAGTAGCTGTACCTGTTCTACATGTATGCAGCGTGTCTTGGGGTCACAATGCACATAACTGCCTCTGTGATGGGAGGATCTACCCTTGCATTTACTAGTCATACTCTGTGCAAAAACTCCTGTCCTGAAGGTCAGTGTCTGCCTTTCTCTCCTGATGGAGCGTATCTTCACAAAACCAAAGGTGTTTTGTGAAAGATGTTACTCGCTGGTTTAGTGCTAAGGTGGGCAAAGTGTGAGAAAATGGCTTGGGAAGATTTTTCTATCTTCCATTTGGGATAGAATTATTTTAAAAAATTATTTTCCAAAGTGATCTGTTGAGAATATCTCTGTATCTTTCTGCACCAGTGAGGTGTACTCTTTTGATGCAGTTAATAACAAAGACTGAACTGCAGTGCCAGAATCAGTGGCTCTGCTCTCCCTGAGTCCTGTCTGTCCAAAGGACAATTCTCTGCAGACACTTCACTGAGTTTGGCTTCCTGATGCTGATGAAAATGTTCCTGAAGTCCAGCATTCTGGAGATTGCTTTCCATATTTATTTAAAAGCTCTGTGTAACCCTAGTTCTAATTTAGGACCTGCTTACTGACATCTGCTTTCTGGCTGGGGATGGACTGCCAGCATGAGATCAGGTTACTCTTCTGATGTTTTAGATGTATCAGAATCCTGATACAACTTTGTACGTTCAAAAGAAGGGCCAGTTGGATGAGCCAGGGAATTATAGGCCTGTAAGCCTGACCTCAGTGCCAGGCAAGATTATGGAACAGGTCATCTTGAGTGCAATCACGCAGCACTTACAGGATGGCCAAGGGATCAGGCCCAGCCAGCATGGATTTAGGAAGGGCAGGTCCTGCCTGACCAACCTGATCTCCTTCTACGATCAGGTGACCTGCCTGGTGGATGTGGGGAGGCCTGTGGATGTAGTCTACCTGTCCTAATAATCCTGCTGACATTTTCTCAAGGATCTCTTTAAGCTGAGAACCACCTCTGCCAGCTCCTGTCCTAGCTGCATCTCTATCCTGTTTTGCTCTAAGTCATCTAGATCTTTAAAACAAATCTTCTCTTCCTTCTCAGCATGATCTTTTCTAGTAGAGGGTCCCTCACCAGGATCAGTCTCCTGCTCTTCTCCTCCATTAGCTCCTGGATCAGCTTTGGTCTTTCCACTTCTAGTCTTTAAAACAGCCACCTTAACAGAAGCTGACAGGTCCTGAGATAAATCAGCTGCCGGGGCAGTGGCTTCTGGTCCCACCGTGCAAGAAGATGGAAATGACCTCGCCCCATTAATGGCCAAAAAAGAAGCATGAGGAGGAGAAGGAGGAGGTGCCATATTGGCATCTGCCGCCACCCCTGGCAACTTGCCAGAATCAGCGGCAAAGCCGTTCAGTGCAGCTTTTCCAATTAACTTTTTAGCTTTCTTTTTAACTGACACAGATTCTCCACACTCCTCATCACTAGACGTCTCTGGGACTGACCCAGAGCCACGCCATTTTCTCTTTGATAACAAAACACGGTCTGGATACCTTTCTCTCCCGACGCAAAGAAAACAGTAAATATGCAATCGCCATCACCAGCAGCAGATTTACACACACCAAATAAATCACCTTTGGATCCCAGCCATCACTTAAAGTTACTCTCTCCTCCACTGGGATCTTAAACCCTTTTATCTCAATTGGGAGAGTGCTAGAGGTCACATTTCTGTATCTCGCTGGCCACAAGAAATCCACGCATTTTCCATATCATAGCCTGACTCTATACATAAACCACAGATAAATTGTCCGCACCAAATATTTACCCAGGTAATCCAGAATCAAACCCAAACAATATCTGTAAACCAGAGCCCCAAAAATTGAAGAAAATAAATGCTCCAAAATCCACAGCACCTTCATGGTTTGCTAGTCCGGCTATAAAGCAATAAACCAGTAAAGCAATAAACAAATAAATCAAGCTAATTATCTGCGCCACGTTGGGTGCCAAGAAAAAAAATGTCGTGGGTTGAGGGGAAGGCCTCAAGCCTTCTTCCCCCCCCGTAAGTAAAGGGAAGAAAATTGAAAGGAAAGAAAAAAAAAAAACCACACCCCACAGCCGGATTAGCAAAGGAATGTGCTATATTTACAAGCGGGGCTGCAGGATATATATGTACACAATTTACAGTATTTACAATATATACAGAAATATACAACAAAGTAACACGGGAATGAGATTCCCCTCCCCCGCCAGGAGGAAGGGTTCCCCCCTGTACCCCCTTCTCTCCCCTTTTTCCCCAAAGAGGGTTAGAAAGAGAGAAAAAGGAATAATTGTTAATTAAAAGCAGTTATATGGTTAGAGCAAATGTGTTAGTAGAGGCCCTATCTGTTCCAGGGTCAGGCTGGCCGAAAGCCCAGAAGCTGTGAGCTGCAGAAGGACGGGGAGAAAGTGCGAGACTGAGTGAAACCAGTCCCACTGGGAATCAAAACTTAAGGCAGTGCTCTGCTTCTCCACCAATGAAATTAGTTTAGACCTGTCTTGTTTATAAAACATTCAGCCATGGTATCCCTTTGTTAAAGGCACCACCTCAAACGGTCACAGAAGGGCAGGTCCTGCCAGACCAACCTGATCTCCTACGATCAGGTGACCTGCCTGGTGGATGTGGGGAGGCCTGTTGATGTAGTCTACCTGGACCTCAGCAAGGCCTTTGACACTGTCCCCCATAGCAAACTCCTGGCCAAGCTGTCATCCCATGGCTTGGACGGGAGCACACTGCGATGGGTTAGGAACTGGCTGGAGGGCCGAGCCCACAGAGTGGTGGTGAATGGTGCCACATCCAGCTGGCAGCCAGTCACTAGTGGAGTCCCCCAGGGGTCAGTGCTGGGCCCTGTGCTCTTTAACATCTTTATTGATGATCTGGATGAGGGCATTGAGTCCATCATCAGTAAATTTGCGGACGACACCAAGCTGGGGGCAGGAATTGATCTTCTGAAGGGCAGAAAGGCTCTGCAGAGGGACCTCGACAGGCTGGACAGATAGGCAGAGTCCAACGGCATGAGATTTAACACATCCAAGTGCCGGGTTCTGCACATCAGCCACAACAACCATATGCGGTGCTACAGCCTAGTGTCAGAGTGGCTGGAGAGCAGCCAGGCAGAGAGGGACCTGGGGGTACTGGTCGATGGTAGGCTGAACATGAGCCTGCAGTGTGCTCAGGCATCCAAGAGGGCCAATGGCATTCTGGCCTGCATTTCATTGGCTGTTCATACTGTCCATCCAATCCAAAACAATATTTGCAGTACGTAAGTAAAGTTCATAGTCCATTCCGGCTATACTCAGATGTAGATGATTCAAAAGTCCAAGAAAATCAGGAAATGAGAAAAAAATGGAAAACAGTTTATCTCTTCGCCGACGAAGCGAAGAAAAGGAAAACAGGGATTCTCAGGGTCTCTTAGTTGACTCAGGACTTCATGGGTTCTCAGGGTTTGTGCACCGTAGATTCCTCGTAGATTCTTCCTTTGGACGCGATGTAGCTGCACAACAGTTTGAAATTAAACTCTTTCAGCTAAAGTTAGATTTCTTTGTGGAATACACTCAATTTCACCATTCTCTTGCATTACCCAATAAGTGTGACCCAGACCTTCACCTGAAACCACCCCTCGGACAGGTTTAGCCTCTCCTGAGGGTGAAAATACCCAAACAGTTTTACCTAACAGATTCTTTTCTCTAACAGGAACTCTATCACCTTCTACTTTCTGTAGCAGATCTGAATGTGCAGGTCCAGCTCGGTTCACGGAACCTCTGCTATTTACCAGCCAGGTTGCTTGTGCTGAATGTTTTTCCCAGTTTTTCAAAGATCCACCCACCATGGCTTTAAGAGTGGTCTTCAACCAACCGTTGTAGCGTTCAATCTTCCCTGAAGCTGGTGCGTAGTAAGGAATGTGGAATATCCACTCAATACCGTGCTCTTTTGCCCAGCTCTTTACAAGGCTGGTTTTGAAATGAGTTCCATTGTCTGACTCAATCCTCTCTGGAGTTCCGTGTCTCCACAGGATCTGTCTCTCCAGAGAATGGTGTTGCGTGCAGTTGCATGTGGAACTGGATAAGATTCTAAGCATCCAGTGTTTGCCTCTACCATAGTAAGCACATATTGCTTACCAGAACGAGAACGTGGTAGAGTGATGTAGTCAATCTGCCAAGCTTCACCACACTTGTACTTGGACCATCTGTCACCATACCACAAGGGCTTAATTCGCTTTGCCTGCTTAATAGCAGCACAAATGTCACAGTCATGGATGACTTGTGTGATAGCATCCATGGAAATGTCTATGGATCTGTCACGAGCCCATTGGTATGTTGCATCTCTGCCTTGATGTCCTGACGAATCATGAGCCCACCGAGCTAAGAATATCTCACCTCGGTGTTTCCAGTCGAGATCAAGATTGGAGTCCATGTCTACTTGAGAAACTCTTGCAGCTAGATCTGCCTGATGGTTGTGTTGCTGTTCCTCAGTAGCTTTGCTCTTAGGAATGTGAGCATCGATGTGTCTCACTTTCACTGGAATTCTCTCGATTCGATCAGCAATGTCCTGCCACAGGTCTGCTGCCCAAATGGGTTTTCCTTTCCTCTGCCATCCATTCTTCCTCCAGTTCTTTAGCCAACCCCACAGAGCATTGGCTACCATCCATGAGTCAGTGTAGAGATAAAGTTTTGGCCATCTCTCACGTTCAGCCACGTCGAGAGCTAGCTGGACAGCTTTTGCCTCTGCGAACTGACTGGATTCTCCTTCTCCATCTTTCGCCTCTGCAACTCGGCGTGTTGGACTCCACACTGCAGACTTCCACCTTCGCTTGTTTCCAACAAGACGACAGGAACCGTCTGTGAACAAAGCATATTTCTTTTCATCATCAGAAAGGTCATTGTAAGGAGGAGCTTCCTCATCACGAGTTACTTTCTCCTCTGGAGGTTTAGCACAGTTGATACCTTCAGGCCAACTTGAGATCACCTCCACTAGACCAGGTCTCTCAAGATTTCCCATTCGAGCTCTCTGTGTTATCAGAGCCATCCATGTAGACCACGTTGAGTCTGTGGCATGATGTTGTGTGGAGCCTTTGCCTTTGAACATCCAATTCAAAACTGGTAATCTGGGAGCTAGAAGAAGTTGTGATTCAGTTCCAATCACTTCAGAAGATGCCTTTACTCCTCCATAGGCAGCTAGAATTTCTTTCTCTGTTGGAGTATAATTAGCCTCTGAACCTCTGTAACCTCGACTCCAGAAACCAAGAGGTCGTCCACGTGTCTCACCTGGAGCTTTTTGCCACAAGCACCAGGTTGGACCATTGTCACTTGCAGCCGTGTACAAAATGTTCTTAATGTCTGGACCATCTCGGACTGGTCCCAGACCCATCGCTTGAACTACCTCTTGTTTTATCTGGTCAAAGGCTGCTTGTTGTTCAGGTCCCCAGTGGAAATGGTTTCTCTTTCGAGTCACATCATACAGAGGTTTCACAATCTGACTGTATCCAGGAATGTGCAGTCTCCAAAATCCCACTATCCCCAAGAAACGTAGGGTCTCTTGCTTGTTTGTGGGACTTGCCATGGTGGAGACTCTGTTTACCACATCCACTGGAATGTGTCGGCGTCCATCCTGCCATCGCACTCCCAGAAACTGAATCTCTGTGGTAGGTCCTTTCACCTTGTCTCGCTTGATGGCAAAACCTGCATTCAGAAGAATGTCAATGATTTTGTTACCTTTCTCGAAGACTTCCTCAGCAGTTTTACCCCAGACGATGATATCATCGATGAACTGGATGTGTTCTGGAGCACCGCCTTTCTCCAGAGCATCGTGGATCACCGCATGACAGATGCTTGAGCTGTGGATCCAGCCCATTGGCAGTCTGTTGAAAGTGTACTGGATTCCTCTCCAGGTGAAAGCAAACTGAGGCCTGCATTCCTCTGCTATGGGAATAGAGAAAAATGCATTAGCAATGTCTATGGTAGCATACCATTTGGCCTCTTTGGATTCCAGCTCATACTGTAGTTCCATCATGTCTGGTACTGCTGCACTCATAGGTGGTGTCACTTCATTTAGGGCTCGGTAGTCGACCGTCAGACGCCAGTCTCCATTCTGCTTCCGCACAGGCCACACTGGACTGTTGAAAGGTGAATGAGTTTTGCTGATGACTTTCTGACTCTCCAACTGACGAATCAGATTCTGAATGGGCAACAAAGAGTCACGGTTGGTTCTGTATTGTCTGTGATGCACAGTCTGAGAAGCAACCGGCAATTTAATGTCCTATATCTTATGTTGTCCCACAACTGCAGATTCATCGGAAAGCTCAGGTCTGGCAGATAGCTTCAACTTTTGTCCATCAATTTCTATTGAAGCTACTCCAAAAGCCCATCTAGGCTCAAGGACCCATCTAGGGTCCTTGAAACGCCCTTCTCTCAGAAAATCAATTCCCAAAATACAAGGTGCGTCAGGTCCGGTCAGAACTGTATGCTTCCTCCATTGTTTACCAGTCAGACTTATATTAACCTCTACCTTACTTAACTCTTGAGATCCACCAGTGTCTCCCAGAATAGTTATAGACTCTGATCCCTGATAATTTGATGGTATTATGGTGCACTGAGCTCCTGTGTCAACCAAGGCCCTGTACTTCTGAAACTGTGAAGTGCCAGGCCACTGGATGTACACATCCCAATAGATTCTATTATCTCTGTTATCCCTCTCCTCCCCCTGGCGGGAGGCAGGGCATCCCTAGTTATGGGGAACATGCGTACATGTGCATTGCACATAGTTTGCAGGGTTATAACTTTGCATGTTATAACTGGATCCACTGTTGGAGCCATAAGAGTCATTCTGGGGAACTGTGGAAGTAACAGCTACCCTTCTGGTATTGCTACCTCGGGTTCTGCCACTTTGCAGTTCTCTCAGTCTCCTGAAAAGATTAGAAGTTGGTTGGCCATCCCAGCGGTTCATGTTCTCACCAAACTGATCACGCAGTTATCCAAATAGTTCTACGTGATTGCCTTGGTGGTCTGTTTTGGAATGACCTGTTTTGGAATGACCTGTTTTGGAATGACCTCCTTGGAGGGCGTTTATTCCTCACAGATGAAACTTGTATCCACCTGGAGGAAGAATTGAAATTATCCTTCTGTGCCAATTGGTATATGGAATCTTTCAGATCCTTCATGCAATTCTCAATTTTTCCATACAGAGTTTCAATGGCTGAAACCAAAGAACCACATGTCATGCTATCCTCCAATTGTCTCATTTGATCACTGAATTGGCCAACCGCAGGAGAAGCTCCACCATAACTTCTTGACACAATTCTGCTTGCCAGAATGTTTGCATAATTGGAAGGAGCAAGTTTGATGATCTTTTTAGCAAGACCAATACCCACAGGAATGTCATCAGGATTCAGAGTTTCATGTTCACCATAGAGTAGCTCTCTAACAGCAAATTCTCTCAAGCGCTTAATTCCCTCGTCTATGGTAGTCCAGGGTTTAGGATTCCAGGGAAGATCATCTCGGGAAGGGTATCTCAGGGCAACCACTATTAAAAGGCGTATCCACAGATTAACCTTACCGAGAGCTTCGCCTAGATGTCTATCTATTCCATTGTCCCTTGAGAGAGTTCCTAACTGAGCTGCTGACTTGTCTCCAACTGTTAGAGCTGAAGCACCTGTATCATAACACCTACTAAGCCAAGCTAGAACTGGCTCCTTATCTGCCCTGGTGAAATCTTTATGGACATTTCGCAATTCCTCCCGTGGTGACGAACAGTCTGAAATATCATCTTGGTCTTCATCTCCCTGAATTCTTTGTCTGTATAATCCTGCTGTCATTCTCCTAAGGATCTCTTTAAGCTTAGAACCACCTTTGCCAGCTGCTTTCCTAACTTCATCTCTATCCTGCTTTGATCTCTCTAGCAAAGCAGTGGAGCTTTATATTTACAAAGCAATGAAGGATATGCAGGGGAATATATACAAATTTACAATATTTACAATATATACAAAGATATACAACAGAGTAACACAGAAATGAGAGTAACCCCCCTCAGCAGAGGGGGTTCCCCACCTCCGCTCTCCCCTCTCTCCCCCCTTTTCCCCAGAGTAGGTCAGAAAAAGGGAGAAAGAAGAAAGAAAGAAGTTAAAAGCAGTTTTGTGTTAATTGGAAAGGAGTCAATACAGGCCTTCTATCTTATCGGTTTCAAGGCCGAAGTCTTGGCAGAAAGCCCAGCAGAGAGAGAGCTGCTACCCAAAGAAGAGGCGGAAGCAAGACTGACAGAGAAGTGCTGGAATGTCCAGTCCACTCCCAGTTGAGAAGGTGCTTCCTCCCACTTCACCAATGAAATTAGTTTAGATTATTCCTTCCGTTTACCAACTTCCGTCCACCATATTCCCTTTCTTAAGGGGGCCACATCAACCGGTCACACTGGCATTTGGCAGCAGTGTGGACCACCCTGTATCTCGGCACTGGAAAGATGTAGGGCAGAATTCTAAGGAGCATTTTGACTGTCTCTAGATGTTAGATCAGACGGCAAATGCAATTTGGTGCTAGGCTTTTCCCTTTAGGTTTTACCCCAACAATGTTTTCATTAGTTTCGGTCAATCTCGAAATCAAGCATTTTGCAGCCGTGTGGATCGCCATGTATCTCAGCACAGGAAAGAGGTAGGGCAGAATTCTAAGGATCATTTTGACGGTCTCTAGAAGTTAGATCAGACTGCAAATGCATTTGGTGCTAGGCTTTTCCCTTTAGCTTTTACCTCAACAATGTTTTGCCTGTATTTGATTTGACTCAGAAGTGCTGTATGGAGCAGCCAAGAAAAGCATGTAACTCAGCAGAGGAAAGTCTTAGGGCATAATTCAAATACTTGTTTTGACTGCCTCCAGAAGTTAGATCCGATGGCAAATGCAATTTGGTGCTAGTCTTTTCCCTTTAGGTTTTGCCCCAACAATGTTTTCATTAGTTTCGATCAATCTTCAAATCTAGCATTTGGTAGCTGTGCGGACCACCCTGTATGTCAGCACAGGAAAGAGGTAGGGCAGAATTCTAAGGATCATTTTGACTGTCTCTAGAAGTTAGATCAGATGGCAAATGCAATTTGGTGCTAGGCTTTTCCCTTTAGCTTTTACCCCAACAAAGTTTTCATTAGTTTCGATCTATCTTGAAATCTACCATTTGGTAGCTGTGCAGATCACCCTGTATCTCAGCACAGGAAAGGGGCAGGGCAGAATTCTAAGGATCATTTTGACTGTCTCTAGAAGTTAGATCAGATGGCAAATGCAATTTGGTGCTAGGCTTTTCCCTTTAGGTTTTACCCAAGAATGTTTTGCTTCTATTCAAATAGTCTCAGAAGTGCTGTATGCAGCTGCAGAGTAAAGCATGTATCTCAGCAGAGGAAAGAGGTAGGGCAGAATTTTAAGGATCATTATGTCTGCCTCCAGAAGTTGGATCAGATGGCAAATGAAATTTGGTGCGAGGCTTTTCCCTTCAGGTTTTACTCCAACCATGTGTGGCCGGTTGACGTTGCCCCCTTAAGAAAGGGAATATGGTGGACGGAAGTTGGTAAACGGAAGCAATAATCTAAACTAATTTCATTGGAAGAGTGGGAGGAAGCACCTTCTGAACTGGGAGTGTAGGAAAGATATCCTGGGCACTCTGGCACTCGATCTTTAGTCTTGCTTCCGCCTCTTCTTCGTGCAGCAGCTCTGTCTTGTGCTGGGCTTTCTGCCAAGGCCTCGGCCTTGAAGTCCAGATACAGGCCGGTATTAACTCCCTTCCAATTAACACGAACTGCTTCTAACTTTTTTTTCCTCTCTTTTCTTTCTCTTTCTATCCCATTCTGGGGAAAGGGGGGGAAGAGAGGGGAGAGCGGAGGTGGGGAACCCCTCTCTGTCTGAGGGGGGTTACTCTCATTTCTGTGTTGCTCTGTTGTATATCTTTGTATATATTGTAGATATTGTAAATTTGTATATATTCCCCTGCATACCCTACATTGCTTTGTAAATATAGCTCCACTGCCTTGCTAATTCAGCTTGTGAGTTTTTTTTTCCTTTCCCTTCAAGTTTCTTTCCCTTTACCTTACAAGGGGGAAGGGAGGAGGCTTCTTGGCTTTACCCTTCCACCCACCACATTTTTTTTATTGGCGTACCCAACGTGCGGCAGATAGTTAGTTTAATTTATTACTTGATTGATTTACTGTTTTCTAGCTGAATTAGCAAACATGAAGGTATTGTGGTTTGTGGAGCGATTATTCTTTTCAATTTTTGGGGCTCTGGTTTACAGGTATTGTTTGGGTTTGATTTTGGATTACCTGGGTAAATATTTGGTGCGGACAATTTATATGTGGGTTATGTATAGAGTTAAATTATGGTATGGAAAATGTATTAATTTATTATGGCCAGTGAGATACAGGAATGTTACCTCCACCACTCTCCCAATTGAGATAAAGGGTTTTAAGATTCCGCCTGAGGAGACAGTAACTTCAGGTGATGCCTGGGATCCAAAGGTGATTTATGTGATGTGTATAATTCTGCTGCTGGTGATGACTAATGTGTTTTCTCTGTATTCCTTGTGGCGAGAGAAAAAGGTGTCCAGGGCGTGTTTTGTTATTAAAACTAGATCAAAAAGAAAACGCCGTGGCTCTAGGTCAGTCCCAGAGTCATCTAGTGACGAGGACTGTGGAGAACCTGTGTCAGTCAAAAAGAAGGCTAAAAAGTTAATTGGTAAGGCAGCTCTAAATGACTTTTCTGCTGATTCTAGCAAGCTGCCAAAGGCGGCAGCAGGTATCAACATGGCGCCTACCACTTCTCCTCCTTCTTCTTCTCCGTCGGCCATTAATGGAGCAACGTCACTTCCGCCCACTCCCTCGGTGGGACCGGAAGTCACTGCCCCAGCAGCTGATTTATCTCAGGACCTGTCAGCTTCCATTAAGGTGGCTGTAAATTCAAACACAGCCCCAGTTAAGGTGGCTTGTTTAAAGACTAGAAGTGGAAAGGCCCAACATGGAGAAGAAGAGGTGGAGACTGATCCTGGTGAGGGGCCCTCTACTCTAAAAGATCCTGCTCAGGAGGAAGAGAAGGTTTGTTTTAAAGATCTAGTTAACCTAGTGAGATCAAAGCAGGATAGAGATGAAGTTAGGAAGGCAGCTGGCAAAGGTGGTTCTCAGCTTAAAGAGATCCTTAGGAGAATGACAGCAGGATTATATGGACAAAGAATTCAGGGAGATGAGGAACAAGATGATATTTCAGACTGTTCTTCTCCACGGGAGGAATTGCGAAATGTCCGTAAAGATTTCACCAGGGCAGATAAGGAGCCAGTTCTAGCTTGGCTTAGTAGGTGTTATGATACAGGTGCTTCAGCTCTAACAGTTGGAGACAAGTCAGCAGCTCAGTTAGGAACTCTCTCAAGGGACAATGGAATAGATAGACATCTAGGCGAAGCTCTCGGTAAGGTTAATCTGTGGATACGCCTTTTAATAGCGGTTGCCCTGAGATACCCTTCCCGAGATGATCTTCCCTGGAATCCTAAACCCTGGACTACCATAGACGAGGGAATTAAGCGCTTGAGAGAATTTGCTGTTAGAGAGCTACTCTATGGTGAACATGAAACTCTGAATCCTGATGACATTCCTGTGGGTATTGGTCTTGCTAAAAAGATCATCAAACTTGCTCCTTCCAATTATGCAAACATTCTGGCAAGCAGAATTGTGTCAAGAAGTTATGGTGGAGCTTCTCCTGCGGTTGGCCAATTCAGTGATCAAATGAGACAATTGGAGGATAGCATGACATGTGGTTCTTTGGTTTCAGCCATTGAAACTCTGTATGGAAAAATTGAGAATTGCATGAAGGATCTGAAAGATTCCATATACCAATTGGCACAGAAGGATAATTTCAATTCTTCCTCCAGGTGGATACAAGTTTCATCTGTGAGGAATAAACGCCCTCCAAGGAGGTCATTCCAAAACAGGTCATTCCAAAACAGACCACCAAGGCAATCACGTAGAACTATTTGGATAACTCTGCGTGATCAGTTTGGTGAGAACATGAACCGCTGGGATGGCCAACCAACTTCTAATCTTTTCAGGAGACTGAGGGAATTGCAAAGTGGCAGAACCCGAGGTAGCAATACCAGAAGGGTAGCTGTTACTTCCACAGTTCCCCAGAACGACTCTTATGGCTCCAACAGTGGCTCCAGTTATACCATGCAAAGTTATAACCCTGCAAACTATGTGCAATGCACATGTACGCATGTTCCCCATAACTAGGGGTGCCCTGCCTCCCGCCAGGGGGAGGAGAGGGATAACAGAGATAATAGAATCTATTGGGATGTGTACATCCAGTGGCCTGGCACTTCACAGTTTCAGAAGTACAGGGCCTTGGTTGACACAGGAGCTCAGTGCACCATAATACCATCAAATTATCAGGGATCAGAGTCTATAACTATTTTGGGAGTCACTGGTGGATCTCAAGAGTTAAGTAAGGTAGAGGTTAATATAAGTCTAACTGGTAAACAATGGAGGAAGCATACAGTTGTGACCGGACCTGACGCACCTTGTATTTTGGGAATTGATTTTCTGAGAGAAGGGCGTTTCAAGGACCCTAGAGGTTACAAATGGGCTTTTGGAGTAGCTTCAATAGAAATTGATGGACAAAAATTGAAGCTGTCTGCCAGACCTGAGCTTTCTGATGAATCTGCAGTTGTGGGACAACATCACAGTATCACAGTATCACAGTATCACTTAGGTTGGAAAGGACCTCGAGGATCATCGAGTCCAACCTGACACCACAGACCCCATGACTAGACCATGGCACCAAGTGCCACGTCCAATCTCCCCTTGAACGCCTCCAGGGTCGATGACTCAACCACCTCCCTGGGCAACCCATTCCAATGCCGAATGACTTGCTCGGTGAAGAACTTCCTCCTCTCCTCGAGTCTAAACCTCCCCTGGCGCAGCTTGAGACTGTGTCCCCTTGTTCTGGTGCTGGTTGCCTGGGAGAAGAGGCCAACTCCCTCCTGGCTACAACCACCTTTCAGGTAGTTGTAGAGGGCAATAAGGTCACCTCTGAGCCTCCTCTTCTCCAGGCTAAACAATCCCAGCTCCCTCAGCCTCTCCTCATAGGGCTTGTGTTCAAGGCCTCTCACCAGCCTTGTTGCCCTTCTCTGGACACGCTCAAGTGTTTCAATGTCCTTCTTAAACTGAGGAGCCCAGAACTGGACACAGTACTCAAGGTGCGGCCTAACCAGAGCAGAGTACAGGGGCACTATGATCTCCCTGCTCCTGCTGGCCACACTATTCCTAATGCAGGCCAGGATGCTATTGGCCCTCCTGGCCACCTGAGCACACTGCTGGCTCATATTCAGGTGGCTGTCGATCAGCACACCCAGGTCCCTCTCTGTCAGGGAGCTCTCCAGCCACTCCGACCCCAGCCTATAGCTCTGCATGGGATTGCCATAGCCAAAGTGCAGCACTCGGCACTTGGACTTGTTGAAAGTCATCCCATTGGACTCTGCCCATCTGTCCAGTCGGTCGAGGTCCCTCTGCAGAGCCTTTCTACCCTCTAATTGACTAACATCTGCCCCTAACTTTGCGTCATCTGCACACTTGCTGATGACTGACTCTACCCCTTCATCCAGATCATCAACGAATATGTTGAAGAGGACAGGGCCCAGCACTGATCCCTGGGGGACACCACTGGTGACTGGCCTCCAGCTGGATGCGGCACCGTTCACGACCACTCTCTGGGCCCGGCCCTCCAGCCAGTTCCTAACCCAGCACAGAGTGTAGTGGTCCAAGCCACGGGCTGACAGCTTAGTCAGCAGTTTGCTGTGGGGGACGGTGTCAGAGGCCATGCTGAAGTCTAGGTAGACCACATCCACAGGCCTCCCCACATCCACCAGGCGGGTCACCTGATCATAGAAAGAGATCAGGTTGGAGAGGCAGGATCTGCCCTTCCTGAATCCATGTTGGCTGGACCTGAGCCCTTGGCCATCCTTCAGGTGCGCAGTTATTGCCGCCAGGATAATCTGCTCCATCACTTTCCCTGGCACTGAGGTCAGGCTGACCGGCCTGTAGTTTCCAGGTTCCTCCATCCGACCCTTCTTGTGGATGGGGACCACGTTGGCCAGTTTCCAGTCATCTGGGACCTCACCAGTGAGCCAGGACTGGAGGAAAATGATGGAGAGTGGCCTAGCTAGCACATCCGCCAGCTCTCTCAGCACCCTAGGATGGATCCCATCTGGTCCCATGGACTTGTGGATATCCAAGTGGCTCAGCAGGTCCCGAACTAACTCCTCATGGATTTCCAGGGTATTACTCTGCTCCCCGACCCCAACGCCCAGCTCCGGAGACCACTCGTCCTGAACTCCTGCCTTGCTGTTAAAAATTGAGGCAAAGAAGGTGTTCAGGACCTCAGCTTTATCCTCATCCTCAGTAACTGTGTTCCCCTCCAGGTCCACTAGGGAGTTCAGGTTCTTCCTGCCCTTCTTCTTATTGTTAATATATTTATAAAAATGCTTTTTATTATCTTTGACTGAGGTGGCCAGCTTCAGTTCCAGCTGGGCCTTAGCCTCCCTAATTTTATTCCTACATAATCTAACAGCTTCCTTGAACATACCTCGAGAAGCCTTCCCCTCCTTCCAAAGGTGATACAGCCTCCTCTTCCCCCTTAAATCCTCCAGGAGCTGCTTGCTCATCCAGGCCGGTCGCCTTCCCCGCCGGCTTGCCTTCCGGCACATGGGAACCGCCAATTCCTGTGCCTTCAAGAGCTCCTGTTTGAAGTAGGTCGCAACCCTCCTGAACCCCTCGGTTCATGAGGGCTGGTACCCAGGGGACTTTGCAGACAAGTTTTTTAAATAGGCTGAAGTTCACCCTTCGGAAGTCCAAGGTGGAGGTTCTGTTGGTGCTCCTCCCAATCTCCCTGCATATTGAAAACTTCACTATCTCGTGGTCACTGCACCCTAGGCAGCCTCCCACGATCACATCTCCCACCAGCCCTTCCCTATTGCAGAACAGCAGGTCAAGCAGAGCCTGTCCCCTGGTAGGCTCGCTTAACAGCTGTGTCAGGAAGCAGTCCTCCATTCGCTCCAGGAATCTTCTGGACTGCCTCCTCCCTGCTGAATTAAGTTCCCAGCAGATATCTGGGAGGTTGAAGTCACCAACAAGGACAAGATCAGATGATCTTGAGACAGCCTCCAGTTGCTTGTAGAACAACTCATCAGCCGCCTCATCCTGGCTGGGTGGTCTGTAACAGATTCCAATCAGGATGTCATAAGATACATAACATAAGATACAGGACATTAAATTGCCGGTTGCTTCTCAGACTGTGCATCACAGACAATACAGAACCAACCGTGACTCTTTGTTGCCCATTCAGAATCTGATTCGTCAGATGGAAAGTCAGAAAGTCGTCAGCAAAACTCATTCACCTTTAGACAGTCCAGTGTGGCCTGTGCAAAAGCAGAATGGAGACTGGCGTCTGACGGTCGACTACCGAGCCCTGAATGAAGTGACACCACCTATGAGTGCAGCAGTACCAGACATGATGGAACTACAGTATGAGCTGGAATCCAAAGAGGCCAAATGGTATGCTACCATAGACATTGCTAATGCATTTTTCTCTATTCCCATAGCAGAGGAATGCAGGCCTCAGTTTGCTTTCACCTGGAGAGGAATCCAGTACACTTTCAACAGACTGCCAATGGGCTGGATCCACAGCTCAAGCATCTGTCATGCGGTGATCCACGATGCTCTGGAGAAAGGCGGTGCTCCAGAACACATCCAGTTCATCGATGATATCATCGTCTGGGGTAAAACTGCTGAGGAAGTCTTCGAGAAAGGTAACAAAATCATTGACATTCTTCTGAATGCAGGTTTTGCCATCAAGCGAGACAAGGTGAAAGGACCTACCACAGAGATTCAGTTTCTGGGAGTGCGATGGCAGGATGGACGCCGACACATTCCAGTGGATGTGGTAAACAGAGTCTCCACCATGGCAAGTCCCACAAACAAGCAAGAGACCCTACGTTTCTTGGGGATAGTGGGATTTTGGAGACTGCACATTCCTGGATACAGTCAGATTGTGAAACCTCTGTATGATGTGACTCGAAAGAGAAACCATTTCCACTGGGGACCTGAACAACAAGCAGCCTTTGACCAGATAAAACAAGAGGTAGTTCAAGCGATGGGTCTGGGACCAGTCCGAGATGGTCCAGACATTAAGAACATTTTGTACACGGCTGCAAGTGACAATGGTCCAACCTGGTGCTTGTGGCAAAAAGCTCCAGGTGAGACACGTGGACGACCTCTTGGTTTCTGGAGTCGAGGTTACAGAGGTTCAGAGGCTAATTATACTCCAACAGAGAAAGAAATTCTAGCTGCCTATGGAGGAGTAAAGGCATCTTCTGAAGTGATTGGAACTGAATCACAACTTCTTCTAGCTCCCAGATTACCAGTTTTGAATTGGATGTTCAAAGGCAAAGGCTCCACACAACATCATGCCACAGACTCAACGTGGTCTACATGGATGGCTCTGATAACACAGAGAGCTCGAATGGGAAATCTTGAGAGACCTGGTCTAGTGGAGGTGATCTCAAGTTGGCCTGAAGGTGTCAACTGTGCCAAACCTCCAGAGGAGAAAGTAACTCGTGATGAGGAAGCTCCTCCTTACAATGACCTTTCTGATGATGAAAAGAAATATGCTTTGTTCACAGACGGTTCCTGTCGTCTTGTTGGAAACAAGCGAAGGTGGAAGTCTGCAGTGTGGAGTCCAACACGCCGAGTTGCAGAGGCGAAAGATGGAGAAGGAGAATCCAGTCAGTTCGCAGAGGCAAAAGCTGTCCAGCTAGCTCTCGACGTGGCTGAACGTGAGAGATGGCCAAAACTTTATCTCTACACTGACTCATGGATGGTAGCCAATGCTCTGTGGGGTTGGCTAAAGAACTGGAGGAAGAATGGATGGCAGAGGAAAGGAAAACCCATTTGGGCAGCAGACCTGTGGCAGGACATTGCTGATCGAATCGAGAGAATTCCAGTGAAAGTGAGACACATCGATGCTCACATTCCTAAGAGCAAAGCTACTGAGGAACAGCAACACAACCATCAGGCAGATGTAGCTGCAAGAGTTTCTCAAGTAGACATGGACTCGAATCTTGATCTCGACTGAAAGCACCAAGGTGAGATATTCTTAGCTCGGTGGGCTCATGATTCATCAGGACATCAAGGCAGAGATGCAACATACCAGTGGGCTCGTGACAGATCCATAAACATTTCCATGGATGCTATCACACAAGTCATCCATGACTGTGACATTTGTGCTGCTATTAAGCAGGCAAAGCGAATTAAGCCCTTGTGGTATGGTGAAGCTTGGCAGATTGACTGCATCACTCTACCACGTTCTGGTAAGCAGTATGTGCTTACTATGGTAGAGACAAGCACTGGATGGTTGGAAACTTATCCAGTTCTACATGCAACTGCACGCAATACCATTCTCAGTTTGGAGAGATAGATCCTGTGGAGACACGGAACTCCAGAGAGGATTGAGTCAGACAATGGAACTCATTTCAAGAACAACCTTGTAAAGAACTGGGCCAAAGAGCACGGCATTGAGTGGATATTCCATATTCCTTACTATGCACCAGCTGCAGGTATGATTGAACCCTACAACAGTTTGTTGAAGACCAGTCTTAAAGCCATGGGGGGTGGATCTTTGAAAAACTGGGAAAAACCTTTGGCACAAGCAACCTGGCTGGTAAATAATAGAGGTTCAGTGAACCGAGCTGGACCTGCACATTCAGATCTGCTACGGAAAGTAGAAGGTGATAGAGTTCCTGTTGTTAGAGAAAAGAATCTATTAGGTAAAGCTGTTTGGGTATTTTCTCCCTCAGGAGAGGCAAAACCTGTCCGAGGGGTAGTTTGAGCTGAAGGTCCACGTCACACTTATTGGGAAATGCAGGAGAATGGTGAAATTCAGTGTATTCCACAACGAAATTTAACTTTAGCTGAAAGAGTTTAATTTCAGACTGTTGTACAGCGAGCTAAGAACAGCTTGCCCTTGTGTTCCCAGTCCAAGTCTATTTGGGAGATCTTAGCAGCCAGGTCTGCTTGGTGGTTGTGCTTGTGCTCCTCTGTGGCTCTGCTCTTGGGGATGTGTGCATCGATGTGCCGTACCTTGGTTGGCAGCCTGTCCAGGTGGGCAGCGATGGCTTGCCACAGGTCAGCGGCCCAAACAGGCTTCCCTTTTCTCTGCCGCCTCTTCCTCCTCCATTCCTTCAGCCACCCCCACAAGGCGTTGGCTACTATCCAGGAGTCAGTGTAGAGGTACAGCACTGGCCAGTTCTCTCGTTCTGCTATATCCAGGGCCAGCTGGACAGCTTTCACCTCTGCGTACTGACTGGATTCACCTTCTCCATCCCTTGCTTCTGCCACTTGCCTTGTTGGGCTCCAGACAGCTGCCTTCCATCTCTGCTTGCTTCCTGCAAGCCGGCAGGACCCATCTGTAAATAGAGCATAGCCCTTCTCGTTGTCAGGGAGATCATTATATGGGGGAGCCTCCTCAGCACGGGTCACTGTCTGCTCTGGTGGCATTCCAAAGTCAGCACCCTCTGGCCAGTTGGTAATCACTTCCAGTATGCCAGGGTGTTCGAAGCTCCCCATGTGAGCTCGCTGAGTTATCAGGGCCATCCACTTACTCCAGGTAGCATCTGTGGCATGATGTGGGGTTGAGCCTCTCCCTTTGAACATCCAGGTCAGGACTGGAAGCCTCGGAGCTAGAAATAGAGGTGACTCAGTCCCAATTACCTCAGAGGCAGCCCGGACGCCCTTATAGGCAGCTAGGATTTCCTTCTCTGTCGCGGTGTAGTTGGCCTCAGAGCCTTTGTACCCCTTACTCCAGAAACCTAGGGGCCTGCCCCTGGTTTCACCAGGAGCTTTCTGCCACAAGCTCCATGTAGGACCATTCTCACTGGCCGTAGTGTACAGCACATTCTTGATCTCTGGCCCAGTTCGAACAGGTCCCAGAGCCATAGCATGGACCACCTCTCGTTTGATCTGTTCAAATGCCACCTGCTGCTCAGGTCCCCACACAAAATCATTTTTCTTCCTTGTTACATGGAAGAGAGGCTTCACAATTTGACTGTACCCGGGAATGTGCATTTTCCAGAAGCCCACAAGCCCCAAAAAGGACTGTGTCTCATTCTTGTTCATGGGCTGCACCATAGTGGCTGCCCTGTTCACCACCTCCTGAGGGATGTGGCGACGGCCATCCTGCCATTGAACACCCAGGAACTGGATCTCCCTGGCAGGCCCTTTCACCTTGCTTCTCTTGATGGCAAAGCCAGCCTCCAGCAGGATGTCAATTATCCTCTTACCCTTCTGGTAAACTTCCTCTGCTGTCTCACCCCATACAATGATGTCATCGATGAACTGCAGATGCTCAGGGGCTCCACCTTTCTCCAAGGCAGTCTGGATCACCTCATGGCGGATGGTTGAGCTATGGACCCAGCCCTGAGGCAACCAATTCCATTGATACTGTACTCCCCTCCAGGTGAAAGCAAACTGTGGCCGGCATTCTTCTGCAATGGGAATGGAGAAAAAGGCATTAGCAATGTCAATTGTGGCATACCACTTGGCCGCCTTCGATTCCAGCTCGTACTGGAGCTCCAGCATGTCCGGCACGGCAGCGCTGATCGAATGAGTCACTTCATTCAGGCCACGGTAGTCCACGGTCAGTCTCCATTCCCCATTCACCTTCTGCACTGGCCATATCGGGCTGTTGAAGGGGGAGTGAGCCTTGCTGATCACCCTCTGGCTCTCCAGTCGTCGAATCAGTTGGTGTATGGGGTGCAGAGAGTCTCTGTTGGTCCTGTATTGCCTGCAATGTACTACACGAGAGGCAATAGGTAACTTCAAATCCTGCACCTTATGGCTGCCCACTACGGAGGGGTCATCCGACAGCTCGGGCATGGTGGACAGCTGTTCTTTGCCTGCAGTCTCCACAGCTGCCACCCCAAACGCCCACTTGTGCCCCCTAGGGTCCTTGAAGCATCCCTCCTGCAGAAAGTCAATGCCAAGAATGCAAGGTGCATCTGGACCAGTCACTATGTCGTGCTTTCCCCATTCATTCCCGGTCAGGCTTATCTCAGCTTGCAGTACAGTCAAGTCTTGTGAGCCACCTGTGACTCCTTGAATGCATATGGGCTCAGCCCCTTTGTACCTCGATGGTATGAGGGTGCATTGGGCCCCTGTGTCCACCAGAGCTCGGTACTTCAGGGCTTCTGAAGTGCCAGGCCATTTCACGTACGCATCCCAGTATACTCTGTTGTCCCTGGCCTCCACCTGGCTGGAGGTAGGGCACCTCTAATGCTGGCGGCAATGTCCACACTTGTCACACGGTCCTGTGTTACTAGGGGAAAGGTCTCTTGAGCGAGAGGGACCACTCCGGGAAACTGGGGCAGCCCTTCTCCTGGATGAGTTATCCCTGTGGTGCCCACCTTGCAGTTCCCGCACCCTGTTCCAGAGGGCAGAGGAGGGTTGGCCATGCCAGGTGTCCATGTCCTCTCCATGGTCACAGAGGAACCTCCACAGAGACCCCCTTGACATCCCCTGATTGGCTTGGGGTGATCTCCTAGGGGAAGGTCGCCTGTTCCTGATTGCTGAAACCTGGACCCATTCTGAAGGAGAAGGGGAAAAGGAGGCATCGCTCCCCTTTTTCAGTTCGGATATCGAGGTCTTGATCTCTTTGACAATGTCTTTAGCCATAGTTTCTATGGCTGAGATCAGGGGTTTCTGATTTACGCTGTCCTCATATTCCCTTAAATCATTGGCAAACTCACGGACAGTTTTAGGACTTCCATCCTGTCCAGTCAAGAGTATCCCTCCTAATGTGTGAGCATATTTCTGAGGAGCACCCTGGGTGAGTTTCTTTACGAAGGGCCGTCTCATGGGCACCTCATCTGGGTCCAAAGGGAGCTGGCCATCCCCATAGATTATTTCCATCATGGCCATCTGCCTCAGATACCGAATGCCCTGTTCCATAGTTGTCCATCTAACTGGGGCCCAGGGCAGGTTATCTCTTGAGTGGTACCGGCTCTTGATGGCATTGAGAATCTGGGCCCAGAGAGTGTGTATTCCATCAAGTTTGGCTAACTCTTTGTCTAGACCAGCATCACGAGTCAGGGAGCCTAAAAGCTTTGCCTCCCTCTTATCCAGGTCCACTGTGTCCACCCCCTCGTCCCAGCATCTCAGGGCCCAGCTTAGTATTGGCTCACCCTCTTTCCTTGTGTAATCCAGACGAGTTTGCCTTAGTTCCTTTCTGGGCAGCGATGTAACAGTTATTTCCTGGTCTGACTCATCTTCATCCACCGCTGGGTTCTGTGAGGTGCTGGGGCCTGCTGAGGTTCCTTCCTCACCTTCTGTGCTTGGTGATGATTTTTGATTTCTTTTCCTGCGTGTGGTGACCGGTGCTAGAGAGACTGCATTGGCAGGAGCATCAGGGGTCAACTGTGGAACTGCTGGTGGTGGGGCAAACCCTTGTGCCTGGGGCTCAGGCTGAGAGCTGGCACAGTCATTACAACTGGACCCCTCCCTCTTTGTGTCTACAGAGTGCTTACAATGCCCACAGCAGACACGCCCCCAGTCATTAAAGAGCACAAAGGAGTGTGTTATCACCCTCCAAACAGCTCTTAATGGGTAAGCTCACCCCCCACCCAACACTGTCACAGCAAATGCCCCTATAAGGATTACATTTAAGGATATTGAGCATATTGCAATGTAAAGAAATTTTCCATCACAGGCAGTTTTATCTACACCATTGGTTTCATAGCCTGCTTCAGGAAAATTTCTTATGTTAGAAAAGTTACCACTGACAGTGAAATGTTGGGGTTTGTTTTGAGCAAGAGGGGACTTGGGTCCCAGGAACACCTGTGCAATTCAGGCCTTGAAGAATTCTCTGTTGATAATATAGTGGTGGAGTAAGAGATGTGAGAAAGTGCTGATTGCTTGGTATGCTGAAGTCCAGCTGCCCCTGAGAAGGGAGGCAAGCAAGATAAGGAGGAGGCGAGATCTGGGAAAAAGAGCAATTAGACCGGATAGAAGAATTCCAGAGTTGTGAAAACAATGATGTAACCTTTTAGAGAGTAACCAATAGTATGTTGCCAAGTGGGCATAATTATAGTAAACTGTATATAAGATGTGTCTGATGCTCAATAAAGTTGGATTTCGCTGATCACTTGATCGTATAGCAGCCCCTTCTTGCAACAGTGGCGCCTGAACGAGGGACCCCACAGAGTGGGTCCTGAACCCAAAAAGAAGGGTTCTGCAAATCTCCGAAAGGAGTCACGGCGAAGAAGGAAGCCGTGCCGTTCCGAAGAGGACTATCAGGGTTCGAGAGCGCGAAAAGCAAGAAGTATTCCGGTCCAGGATAGCAGTACTGGTGCTGTGTTTACCGACCCACAGAGAGGCGAAGGAAGCAGCAGAGACCGAAGACGCCGTAAGCCGATACTGCTCTGAGTCTGTGTGCACAGGTATCAACGTATAATAGATAGTAATGGATAGGCAGGCGGCGTATGATTTATTTAAGTGCTTTTTAGAAAAGCGTAAGGCAGAGATATCGTCTAAAGTAATGCCTGGGCTTTTGGCCCATGGATCCGCTTTAGGGCATTTCCCTAGCGGAGATAGTTATTTTGATGAAGCTTGTTGGAGAGAATACGGGAACAAGTTGTGGGACTTGGTTATAGATGGTGATAAAACTGCTATAAAGCTGCAAAAGTCGTGGCGAGAATGCATGAACTGTGTTAAAACCTATGAACTGGAACAGCGAATGGCTGCTGCAGTTTCAGCGAATTTGTCAGAATGGGATGCAGCGCCAGTTGTATCTCAATTGCGACCGAAGGATGTGTTTGAAAAATATCGCCCGGGGCCGCCTCCGGCACAGCGCACAATACCACTATCGTGCCCTGCAAGACCTGAATTTCCACCTCCACCCCCACCGACGGAATTCAGTGAGGCGCCTAATGACCTAGCCCCAGGCGCAGCCTGCCTGGCTAAGGGAGTGGGGGCTTCGGCTGAACTGAACGACAACGTAGAATCACAAACTGAGACAGTAAATCAGAGGGAGGCACCATTCTCTATTTCTCCGGCTCAGTTAGAAAAGTTGGTGGAGCGTATGTGTCAAAAACTGATTTTAGAAAGTTCCCAGGGAAAAGAAATGCTCTTAGAAAATAAAGGGGGTAAAACGGAGAAGAAACCTAGCTCGGGAGCGGTTGTGCGAATTAACTGGAAAGCGATTGCGCAGGAGGCTGTGAAAAATGGATGTTACGATGTGGCTGCTGAGTTGTCTAAGTTCGGGAAACGGCCAGAGCAGCACGAAGAGCCGCCGCGCCGGGACACAAGTGGCAGCTCCAGTCTATTATCAGCAGGATGCAGAAATGAAAACGACACCTCAGCCTTACAACCAGCAACCAGAGGGAGCATCGGCTTGGACGTGGCAACAGCATTAGATGTTACCTTAATAGATAATCGGCCCATTAAAGTGGAAACAAATGTAAAGGGGCCTATATACATCAATGGTCAGCCTGTAGGAGCATTGTTAATGGGTCGATCATCTATGGGTGTTAAAGGGGTAATGGTATTGCCAGGGGTAATTGATGCGGATTACAGTGGTGTTATTTGTGTTGTGATGTGGACTATGTATCCTCCAATTTTTATACAGCAAGGTAGCCGTGTAGCTCAATTGGTACCAATTCCAAATTTAGTTGCAGAAATGGCATGCGATCAGCCTGTACGAGGTGACAAAGGCTTTGGATCCACAGGGGGACTGGCTCTCTTAACTATACCAATGGGAAGACGACCAGTTGCTGGTGTTGAATCTTGGTACGGGTCTCAGCACGTGAAATTAATTTGCCTGCTAGATACTGGTGCTGACATCACAATCATGAGTAATGCACACTGGCCGAGACACTGGCCTTTAGAGCCAGCAATAGGAGAGGTAGAAGGTGTTGGAGGAGCTCAAGCAGTAATGCAGAGTAGTCACAAAATTGTAGTGAAGATTGAAGGAAAACAGGCCTTAATTACAGTTACAGTTATGCCATTGCCTAATGGAATCAATGCTTTGGTGGGCCGGGATGTGATGCAGCAATTGGGTGTGGTCTTAACCTCAGCACACACACCCCCCCCCCCGGCGGTGGCTCGCACCAACGGCCCCCCCCCAGCGGCTCCAGCTGCACTACACCACACACCCCCCCCCAGCGGTTTCTGGTATGACTATTGTCGACCATGGCTCTGTTCTGATTTAAAGCAACAGTGCTAATTTCTTCATTTCTGATTGTAATGTCCTTAAGAGATTTGTTATTTAGAGTTTTGCTAAGTTTTCCTGGTAAGCATAATGAACGGCAAACGTTTGGTATTTACAGGTATTTAGTACATAGTAATTGCAGTAAGGTATGTGTACTTAGTAAAGAGTTCAAATTGTAAGATTTTCTTTTGGTTCAAACCTTCTTAGTTGTCTGCCTAGGCATTTCAAAGGAGCTCCATGTAATATAGTTAAGGTTTGTAGTAAATAGGTATTAATTTTAACAAGTATTCCTTCACTAATGTGCAGAAGAATCAAGACTAAGAGGAAACAGCCTTTCCCATGAAGTCGAATATCGATCACAAAAAAAAAAAAAAAAAAAAAAAAGGGGGGGGGGGAAGAGAATAAGAGATCAGTATTGCTAGGATGAGCAAAAACACATTATTATGGGTAATTTTATATTGGGCAAAGCAATGAAGCTCTTTTGCTCTTGCTGATTGCCTGCAAGTTTTCTGTCTGTGAAGCTAGAACCTGGCCAGATCTACCTTTACAGATTAAAGAAATCTTGCTACCATTAAACAATTTATGATTTTTGACCATCCTAGAGAAAATAAAGATGCAACATAACCCTAAAGCAGATTGTAAAAGACAGTGCTAAGGATTGCATTTGTGTCTTAATCTCTGTGTGCAATGTGTTCAGTCATAATCAAGTCTTCTCTATCAATAAGAGGAGTGAAATGTAAAGATCGGAACTATTAAGACCTAAGTTCTTCATTATAATGTCTGTTATCTTTGACCATGTATTATGCCAGCTCTGTTAGAGCATTCTATCTAGATTCAACTTAAGCTTTGTGCCTTGTATAGGTAACATGGCCCAACATAACAGGCAATAATGAATTTTGATTGAGCCTTCAGACTGTGGGTGAACCTTTTCAGACGTGTCTGATAGGGATACCCAGATTTGATGTAAATATGTTTGTTAATTATAGTAGTAAGCTTTAAGGTTTTTAGGTATTATTGCACTAATTTTGACTATTGTTAAACTTGTTTATAATTGTATTATGCAAAGTGTTCAAAGGATAACCTCCAAGGCCTTACTTGCACAAAAGAAAAACGGGGGATTTGTTGGGGTTTGTTTTGAGCAAGAGGGGACCTGGGTCCCAGGAACACCTGTGCAATTCAGGCCTTGAAGAATTCTCTGTTGATAATATAATGGTGGAGTAAGAGATGTGAGAAAGTGCTGATTGCTTGGTATGCTGAAGTCCAGCTGCCCCTGAGAAGGGAGGCAAGCAAGATAAGGAGGAGGTGAGATCTGGGAAAAAGAGCAATTAGACCGGATAGAAGAATTCCACAGAGTTGTGAAAACAATGATGTAACCTTTTAGAGAGTAACCAATAGTATGTTGCCAAGTGGGCATAATTATAGTAAACTGTATATAAGATGTGTCTGATGCTCAATAAAGTTGGATTTCGCTGATCACATTGATCGTATAGCAGCCCCTTCTTGCAACAGTGAAATTCAGTGATTTCAAGAGATACATGCCTAGCTTCATTGGTAAAGTTTTTATCCAGTTGATCAGCATCTCTATCATTAACCACACCACATGGTAAGTTATTACTTTGTAGATGTGGGTCCAAAAGATCCAGCCAAAAGCCCATGCAAAGGCTTGGACCATCAGGTTCTTTAAAATTGCCATTTCTACTTCCAGTTCCTTTTTCAGAAAAAGTATTGCTTTCCCAATACAAGATTAATTCCCAAGCCCCACGTTGGAGGCTCCAAAAGTTGTAGTGGTTTGAGCCTTAACTGAGAGTTAAAAGCCCAAATGGGGAAAAGGCTGAGAATCTCTTCCCCACTCCCCCCCCACTGTGGCAATGCCAGCGACGAGCAGTGTGAGCAATCTGGCAGTGCAGGCCTAGAGCCTGACATGGTGGCAGGCATGCTCAGCATAAATGCAGAGTTAGCTAGCAGTGGAGCAAAACAGTGCTGTGCCTGCAGCATGTAACTAAAACAAGGCACTGGTAGCTATAAACATGGACAGTTATCTTGGGACAACAGGACATGCACCTGCATCAACAACCTCGTTGTGTCATTAGGAGTTGGACCAATAATCTGTAATAGTGCAATGTGTGGTCACTCATAGGGAACCAATGGAGCTATGCCAACAAGGCTCTCCGAGTCTATATAAGTTGTAGCAGTTGCCTTGCTACGCACTTCTTCTGCCTTTCCTGTCTCCTGTTTCTTCTACACTTTACCGTGCTATACTTGCACTACAGGCCTACTCCATAGGCCTGCACCTCAGGCCTGCACCATTGGCCTGCAACACTGGAACAATAAAGGAACAATACTAGATCACATTGGTCAGCCGTATTGATTCCCAATCTCCGTCATCCTACACCCCACCTCCTCCCTCCAAACAGAGAGGGAAAGAAAAAAGGGGTAAGGAGCAAATCCAGTAAACAACAATCTGGAGTCGGCTTGTGACGAGAACGGAGACAGGGACAACAGCACTCAATACGAGTGATAGTAATCATCCAACTTTATTGTTCCACACTTCATTATTTATAGTCTTATCTTATGCATAGTTAATTCTATTCTAATTTAACACATACTATTGGTTTCTCTCTAAAAGGTTACATCAGTGTTTTCACAACTGTGGAATTTTCTTCTGCTCAGTCTAATTGCTCTTTTTCCCAGATCTTGCCTCCTCCTTATCTTGCTTGCCTCCCTTCTCAGGGGCAGCTGGACTTCAGCATACCAAGCAATCAGCACTTTCCCACAACTCCTACTCCACCACTATATTATCAACAGAGAATTCTTCAAGGCCTGAATTGCACAGGTGTTCCTGGGACCCATGTCCCCTCTTGCTCAAAACAATCCCCAACAATTCCCCCGTTTTTCTTTTGTGCAAGTAAGGCCTTGGAGGTTATCCTTTGAACACTTTGTTTATAATTGTATTATGCAAGTTTAACAATAATCAAAATTAGTACAATAATACCTAAAAACCTTAAAGCTTCTTTTATCAATTGTATAACCCACTGTGACACATTCCCAAACATTGATCTTAACCAATCATCTAAGGGACTTTTTGCAATTGTAACAGCACGCGTATGATTCTTTAGCCACCTAATCTCAGCATGCATCGACATTCCATGATCCGACAAGTTAAAACAACACATTCCTTCAAAATCTTCACATCCATGCCCTTGAGCCAACAACAAAAAATCAATTGTAGCACGATTTTGCAGTAATGCGTGCTTCAATGATTTTTGATCTAACAATAACCCTTTCAACACCTGAGTGGTAACATTTGCATTTTTTACTGACCAACACGCTAATTTTTCTACTGCACTCAAGGCTTTTCCTGCAGTGGCACCTGGCACAATTATGCTTACAAAGGCTCTCATTGCATACCCCCATAATTCCACTTGGTCATTACAATTTGATGGTAATTGTTCAATTGTGTGTTTTTTCTGTTGTTTTATTTGCTTTAAAAGTTTTAACCACTGAGTCTGAGAAGGTGCTATTATGGATAAAGACCCCAAGTAACAGGGACCCCCCCACTGGGTTAGCTGGAATTCTCTGCCAGGCACGATCTCCACAAATCAAAAATATACCTGGCGGTAATGCTTTTGCTATATGATTATTCCATAAAAGGGGTATATTTTTGTTCTTAATTGTTGAAGTCCCTGCACTGAGATCTTGAGCTCCATATGCACCCCACAGTTTTGGCACGATGAGACCTTTTATGGTTGCTTTGTCATTCCATCCACAGTAGTCACCATACACGATATATGGCTTTTTAGGACAAACGTCAGTCCATCCCTGAGAGCTGCTTTGTATCCCAACTGGCATTTTCCCCCAACCTTCTAACACTTGCTCAGAGCCTTGCTGTCCTTTAAACATACCTCCAAACACAATACATGTTTGAGTCCAGTTTCTCGATGCATTGCCAACCTGCTGAGAGCCCAATAATCGCAGTTCTTCAGGATCATACGGTAACCGCTGAGTCAGTCCCTTAATCAATAATGCACTACAATTTGCCACTTCCCTCTCATTACTACAATTATTACTACTATAATTAGCAAACATATTTACATCAAATCTGGGTATCCCTATCAGACTCATCTGAAAAGGTTCACCCACCGTCTGTAAGCTCAAACAAAATTCATTGTTACCTGTCATGTTGGCCCATGTTACCCACAAATTTTCCCTGGGATCAATCTTCGTGATGATCGAGTGGCTGGTCGTGATCCCCATTAGGAACATCAGCAGCACTACTTGTGGCTGGCTTAGTCCACCTCGCAGGAATCCACAATGGACCTGAGGGAGTAATGACAGACATATAACCTCTCCCCATATACTGTACTTCAGCAGATCCCATCCACATTCCAGTTTTTGGATCTCTGTACATCACCCACATTTGTGGCAAATGATGTACCTGTGGATTCCAATGACGGACTGCTGCTGGTTGATCCTTGTCCCCAAAAATACACAGATGATTTAATACAAACAAAGCTTTACTGATACATTCTTTAGGATCTTTTTCTTCCTTGAACTTTTTTAGATATTGTTTTAATGTCTGATGGGCCCTTTCTATTACTGCTTGTCCAGTTGGGACATTAGCAATTCCTGTATTGTGTTTAATACCCCATGTCAGCATGAACTGTCTCATGATTTGACTCGTATAGGCTGGTCCATTATCTGTCTTTATAGCCTGAGGCACCCCCATGACTGCAAAACTTGCTAACAGATGTTTCCTTACATTGATTGATTTTTCTCCTGTCTGTGGTGTTGCCCAAATGAACCCACTAAAAGTATCAATTGACACATGAACATATTTCAGTCTTCCAAACTCTCCTACATGAGTCACATCCATCTGCCAAAGTTCTAGAGGTCCTGCTCCTCTGGGATTTACCCCTACACCTAGTCCTGGTCCATAATGACTACACACTGGACAGGAAGCAATTATACCTTTAGCATCAGACAATGATATTCCAAACTGTCGATATAAACCTTTGGCATTTTGGTGAAACACAGAGTGTGACTCTCTTGCCATTACAAACTGATTCTGAGGTACCATCAACGATAATGTCATCCATATAATGATAAATAAGTGTCCCTGGCCATGTTACCCTAAGTGATGAGAGTGCATCATCAACATAAAGTTGACATAAAGTAGGGCTGTTTTTCATTCCTTGAGGCAACACCACCCATTCAAATCGCATAGCAGGTGCTTGCCTATTGACAGAGGGCACAGTAAAAGCAAATCTCTTACAATCATCAGGGTGTAACTTAATAGTGAAGAAACAGTCCTTTAAGTCCACAACCAACAGATGCCAATCCTTTGGAATCATAGCAGGTGAGGGTAAGCCTGGTTGTAAGGCTCCCATATCTTCCATCTGAGCATGGGGTCAGAGTGGCTGGAGAGCAGCCAGGCAGAGAGGGACCTGGGGGTGCTGGTTGATGGTAGGATGAACATGAGCCTGCAGTGTGCCCAGGCAGCCAAGAGGGCCAATGGCATCCTGGCCTGCATTATGAACAGTGTGGCCAGCAGGAGCAGGGAGGTCATTCTGCCCCTGTACACTGCACTGGTTAGGCCACACCTCGAGTACTGTGTCCAGTTCTGGGCCCCTCAGTTTAGGAAGGATGTTGACTTGCTGGAACGAGTCCAGAGAAGGGCAACGAAGTTAGTGAGGGGCTTGGAACACAAGCCCTATGAGGAGAGACTGAGGGAGCTGGGGCTGCTTAGCCTGGAGAGGAGGAGACTCAGGGGTGACCTTATTGCTCTCTACAACTACCTGAAGGGGGGTTGTAAACAGGCAGAGGTTGGTCTCTTCTCCCAGGCAGCCAGCACCAGAACAAGAGGACACAGTCTCAGGCTGCGCCAGGGGAAGTTCAGGCTGGAGGTCAGGAGGAAGTTTTACACAGAGAGAGTGATTGCCCATTGGAATGGACTGCCCGGGGAGGTGGTGGAGTCGCCGTCACTGGAGGTGTTCAGGAGGAGACTTGACAGGGTGCTTGGTTACATGGGTTAGTTGATTAGGTGGTGTTGGGTGATAGGTTGGACGCGATGATCTTGAAGGTCTCTTCCAACCTGGTTTATTCTATTCTATTCTATTCTATTCTATTCTATTCTATTCTATTCTATTCTATTCTATTCTATTGACTTCCCTTAAATCATGTAACAAGCGATATTTGCCTGACTTCTTTGGAATAACAAAAATAGGCGTATTCCATGGACTTGTTGATGGTCTTATATGTCCTGCAGCCAACTGCTCATTTACCAGGATGTGACGTTTTCCACTGGCATGCCAATTTTGGCCCGCCGACTGGCCCGTCCGAGCCTTCCTCCACGGTCGGCTCGCCCATAATCCCCGGATGCGGTCTCCACTGTCGTCCCCGTCGAAACAGCTCAGAGTACCCGCAGAATCGGGTCCCTGTTCAAGGCGCCACTTGATGAGAACGGAGACAGGGACAACAGCACTCAATACGAGTGATAGTAATCATCCAACTTTATTGTTCCACACTTCATTTTTTATAGTCTTATCTAATGCATAGTTAATTCTATTCTAATTTAACACATACTATTGGTTTCTCTCTAAAAGGTTACATCAGTGTTTTCACAACTGTGGAATTTTCTTCTGCTCAGTCTAATTGCTCTTTTTCCCAGATCTCGCCTCCTCCTTATCTTGCTTGCCTCCCTTCTCAGGGGCAGCTGGACTTCAGCATACCAAGCAATCAGCACTTTCCCACAACTCCTACTCCACCACTATATTATCAACAGAGAATTCTTCAAGGCCTGAATTGCACAGGTGTTCCTGGGACCCATGTCCCCTCTTGCTCAAAACAATCCCCAACAGGCTTGGAAGTAGAGAGTCAAAGAATTTTTCTTTAAGCTATATATATATATGACAATAACAGGAAAAGTTCACAAGGGCAAGGAACAAGAGTGGATGGGAGGGGGGCAGAAAAGAGTAATACAAAACCAGTCTTTCTCTGAGGAGGCACAGAGGCAGCAGGGAAAAGGATCAGGTCCGGCCACGTGGCTGAGGAGCAGGAGGGCAGCTGCAGTAGCTCTCATCCAGCAGAGGCAGGAGCCAAAAGGAGAGCCAACAGGTATGATGTCCTGTTTTTTATACCCTAGCTGGGCAGGGGGGGGGGAGTGGAACAGACTCAGCTTTCCCAGGGGGAAATGCCCTGCAAGGAGGGTAAAGTACCCGCAAGCCCTCCACCCTGCTTTGTTTTGTTTTCAGAAAAGGGCGTTAACCCACCGCAACAGTATAAACAGCCAATGAAATTGTTTAGAAGGGGTGGACTGTGACCGTTTGAGGCTGTGCCTTTAAGTGCTGGGACACTTTGGCTGAATATTTTGTGAACAAAGACAGGTCTAAACGAATTTCATTGGCAGATTGGTAGAACTCAGCTTTAAGTTTTAGTGCAGCTGGAATTTTTCTCCGTTCGTTCGTTCGTTCGTTCCTTACCCTCTCCCTTCCAGCTTACCTGCTTCTGGGCACCTAGCCAGAGCAACCTTGGATAACAGATAAGCACTAATTTGCATGAGTCCTACTAATACTTTTTTCCCTTAATAACTGCCTTTCTCTCTCTCTAACCCTTTTTTGGGAAAAAAGGGAGGTAGGGGGAAGAGTGGGGTACAGAGGGGGAAACCCTCCTCTGTCCGGAGGAGGGAATTTCGTTCCTGTATTCTTTTTTTTTCCTTGCTGTATATTTCTGTACATATATTGTAAATACTGTATATATTGTGTATATCTAATCTGCCTTTCCACATTGTTTGTAAAATATAGCATCCCTTCTGCTTCTTCAACTGCGTTAGCTGTGTTTTTTTTTCCTCTTTGTGGGGGAGAGAAAGCTAGGCCTTCTCTCTCAACCCACTACAAATAATTATTTATTCCCTAGAATATCTTTTAGTGAACAACACAAATACTTGAATAATAGACTAGTAGTTCTTTGGAACTGGTAACGCTCAATAGAATGTATTTTTAAACATGGTTTTTAAGTAGTAACCTTTTAATGAAGTTCTGGAGGTTTTAATTCAGAATTTTGGGTAATTCTTGCATTCATTGACTTGAAAGTTAGATACTTGTCAAGAGCTTCCTGTCTAGAACTTCTTCCTTCTTATAAACCAGACCAAATTATGTCTGGCAAACTGCTTTTCCTGCAATGGACACAACCCTGACCTTTATACAGTAGGTTGAAGTGTTTCTAAAAGTCACTCTGGTTCTGCCTGGTATATCAGCATAGCTCTGTAAACATGATTATTCGCTGTAATTTCACTCTGTTATTTTGAGGTTGTTTTAAGCATTAAAAAAATGTTAAGTTGAAATGGTATGCTGTTTAAAACAAAACCCTGCAACCCTGAATGTTGCTCCTTTGTCAGACAAAGCCAACTTACTTTTATTACCAGTCCCAACAAAAGTGTTTTTAGAGTATTGACAGGGTGAATCATGAGTCTTTCTGGCAGCTGTATCAGAACCTTTAAGCGACATTGAATGATGTTTGTCAGTGAACCAGAGGAGTATTTGGTTCACACAGGATATGGTGAGCAACGTGCATCCTGCCTGGGCTGCAAACAATCGTCAGCAACAGGAAACTGCTTTGCACCAGCTTTGAAGAATAGCAGATCTTGTTTGAAAGCTTAGTGTGAAGTAGCCTAGCTGAGGAGTTGTCTCAGCTAGGATTTGCACATCTGGGAAGTAGGTTGGTGTTTCATAACATCCTTGCCAAACTGGTAGGAGCTGGGTGTGTCTAGACCTAACTTTGTCTCTTGAGAAACCAGGCTTTTATTTGCATGTGACATCCTTTTTTTTTAAAAGTCTTCCATCTATTTGGTTGTTCAGTGAGTGTTTTGTTTGTTTGTTGTAGGAGGCCCAAACATATGGGCCATCACCTCTGAAGAACAGGCCAAGCATGACAAGCAGTTTGATAACCTTAAACCCACAGGAGGCTACATTACAGGTTGGTCTGAGATTCTATATTACACATTAACTTTTGTGTACACATAAGTATCTTTGTAAAACAGTTTAAAAACTGCATCCTAGCCTTTTGTTGTGTGATTAATAACCATAGCCTTTGGCCAAACACCTACAGGCTACTGCTGAACTTCTACAAGCTTTGGGCTGAAGTTTGGCACAGGAATACTCTTTAATTAACCCTGTCACTTCTGCAGCTAGTGGTTATGTACTGTCATCCTGTCTAGTTTCACAACCCAAAGAATATCAGACAAAATCTATGCTTAGATGGGAGGCTGCCAGGCAGCTCTTAGAGTAGTTATTGTGTCAAGTGACGCCACAGCCACCAGAAGTGGCTCTGCTCTGTCTGAACAGTGTTAGAGAATACTGTGCTGTTATCTTTGTCTTGAGGGAGGAGACAGGGAGAGAGCTGCTGACAGCTTGTCTTTGTTAATGACCGCTTGACATTTATTAACCCTTGGGCCATCAGTGAGTTCTGGATCAGCTAATGGAATTTTGCAGTGCCCTGCTGTCAGTTCCAGTTATATTCAGCAGCTTCTCCTCTGAAACAATTGGGTCATCTTGCTGTGCACCTTGAATTTGCAGTTTTTAAATTGAAGAATCTGCTCACAACATCAAGAAAAGGCTCAATTTCATTGGCAAAAATTACTTTATTTAAGAATGCCCTGTTCTTTGTGTGCAGGTAGACACTAAAGGCCAGCCCTGATCACTCCTACTCTCCTATCTGTCTGACAGTGCCCTCTCTGGTGACTCCACTGCTCCTGCTTATCCTCATCTTGTTCCAAAAAAGACTGAGAAAAGCATGAGTATTTGTCTGTTTGGAACATACAAATCTTCTGCCTTGGCCAAAGATCAATAGGAGATTGGTGTTTACTTCACCACTAGCTGGAAAGCATGCAGTCCAAGGGAGTACCTTTAGGCCATGTTTGGGTTCTTACCTGCATGTACACCTGCAGGTTTCATTATTTGGCAAGTGCTTCAAATGAAAGGTTGTATAAAAAATACAAGGGAAGTTTAAGCATCTGTAATTCACTCATAGGTGAGAATAAACACCACTCTCCATGTTTTACCATGTTTGATAACAGCATGATCGGTACCAATTAATGTGGAACTTGGTATGGAATTGCATAAAAGGTCCCTTTTTTTCCCTTCCTAAAATGCAGAAATACTGTATATTCTCTGATGGAACAGGGTATGATTTAGGGCATGATATTTTTCTAGAGAGGCAGTGCTGGCTAAAGTTAGACTGGATGGGGGAGAAGGAAAGAAATAGCATGCACATCCTGTCTTGTTAAAGTAATTGGGTCAGAACTAAATTTTAATTCATTTTTACTTCTTAAAATCTTATATCAAACTGTTGGCAGCTATTGACTTGTGACCTGTTAAAGCTTTTTATAGTTATTCAAAATCACATCTGAGAGTAAAGTTTCAGGATTACAGAATACCTGGTTATCTGACAATTGCTGAAGGAGTGAGGTAGGATGAAACTGGAAAACTCAGCATCCAGCATGCTGGTTCCTTTCAAAAATCTGTTCCAGAATGGAGTGTTGAGGTCTTCTGAAAATCTGTGTCTGTAGTGTAAAAGTTTGTCATTCTCATTTGTCATAGGTGATCAAGCACATACCTTTATTTTGCAATCAGGTCTGCCACCTTCAATCCTTGCTCAAATATGGTAAATGATTCTTTACTGTTTTGTTGTGGGTGGTTGTTTTTGTCCAAGATGGGAGATGAGAGATTGGGGGTTGTTTAGCCCAGAGAAGAGAAGGCTCCAAGGAGACCTTATGTCTTCCAGTATTTGAAGGGGCCTACAGGATCCCTGGAGAGGGATATTTCTTCCTTGTGGGCTGTTCTAATTTTTTTATTTTGTTTTTAAGGACACTATCAGATCTGAACAAGGATGGAAAAATGGATCAGCAGGAGTTCTCTATAGCCATGAAACTCATCAAGCTGAAATTGCAAGGACAGCATTTGCCTGCAGTTCTCCCTCCTGTCATGAAACAAACTCCAGTATTTTCACCACTAATGTCAGCTCGCTTTGGTACTTATGAATATGTTATTACTTATTTTGCAGAAGTGGAAAAAACCCAGAGTTAATTGCAGCCAAATACAAGCACTGATATGACCATGACGATTGAGTAAAGCAGTGAAAAAACCCCAAGGATATTGTGGTGTAGAAAATTCACAAAGTCACTTTCTTGAGAATTTTTATTATTTAATTCTTTGTAGACATTTAATGATAAAGAAAAACCTTCTACTGAATTTTGACATGAGGTACAAGGAGGCCATTCACCTCTACCATCTGATTTGCTGGCTGTCATCTTGTACTCATAGTCTTTTTTTGTCTCCCTCCTACTCATTCACCTATTTCTACTCAGGGTTTTTCAAGTCAAACTTAGTAAAGGTCAAAGTTTTGTTAAAACACTTATTTGAAATGCTCCTTTCAAAATTAGTCAGGTTTTGTATTTTGGTTACATGATCAACTGAATAGAATTATTTAAAACTGTTTTTCCCCTTTCTGGTGGTGTTTTGGGACTCAGTGCATGCCTGTTGTTACTTTGTTTTGTACAACAAAACATACATGAAGACTTAAGCTGGAATACAAAATGAGTGCATACTTTTATGCTGAAAATAAATGTATGCATATATTAATTGCATACATGATTTAAAATGTCTGCCCATTGCTAAATCTTGTGTTTGCATACAAGTGCATGCATTTATAGTTAGCTATGGTTGGCATACAATTACTTCCTAGCATCCTTCTATCATCATATCTACATATTGATGTTTTTCACAGGATTAAGACAGTAAGTCAAGTGCTCAATCTTGCTTTAGGCAACTGCCTTAAAGAAACCGTTTGCTAGGCATGGGGCCCTAAGTATAGTGTTTTTACCCATATGGATTCTCCAAAGGCTGACACTTGGAAGATGCTTAGTTCAGAAACGGTGTCAGCTTCTTCCTGGAGAGGATTGTCACAATTTTTGAGTTGCAACCTAATTCTCTCTTGGGAGCCAGCCATGGAAAGGCTTGTTGAAAAGCTAGTTCTAGCTGCAATCATAGAAAACTAGATCTCATTCTTTTATGAAATGCTAGGTAAATCTATCTACCTTGAGACTTAATTGCTTGGAAAGATTTTTTACGGCTTTTTAATTCGTGCCCTTCGGTATATTTCTCTTGTCAGCTGTCTTGTCTAAACTTTAGAGAAAAAGTAAATACTATGCATGAGCTTCTATTTTAACTCATTGTATATCTGGATGCAGGTTTCTTTATGTAGTTTCTGCCTAGCATAATGGACCCAGTTTCTTGATGAAACTTCTGGAATATTAAATCATGAATTGTTGGATTTTGCTCTAGGAATGGGTAGTATGCCAAATCTGTCTATGCCAACATCTATGTCTACGATCACACCATTAGCTCCCATGTCTCTGACCTCCATGACTTCCATTCCTCCTTTGGTTATCTCTGCTCCCCTGGTGCCTTCTGTCAGTACCTCCTCGTTGCCAAATGGAACATCCAGCCTTCTACAGCCTTTGTCCGTACCTTTCTCTTCAAGTAAGTATAGTACTGTACAGTGCTTGCTTTCAAAATGGTGAATCTTACATTCTCTGTGGTTAATTTCAGGCAGGAATGATAATACTTGCAAGCAAGTTGAAAAATAAAAAAAAGAAAAAAGTATTTTTTCCAAAGTTCACATTTGTCAAATCAATTCTAAGTAGGTAATCTTAACAACAAGGTACTGATTAGCTTTTCTTGCTTCTATCAAAGTCTTGAGTGCTTATTACAAAGCATCACCATAAACCCAGTTTTTGGTTTTGTTTGTTTGTTTCAGTGCTGCCTCATACTGGTTCTTTAGGTCCCATGGCAGGAGGGTTTGGTGTTTCTAGTATACAGAAGGCACAGTCACTAATCGATTTAGGATCTAGCAGGTATGAAAGTTGTTTAAAATGGTTATTTCTTAAAATTGAGCAGTATGCCTTTCAAAACTTAAGGAGTGTTTCTGTTTTCAAAGTATATGCATTAAAAGTTAGTCTATCTAATCTGAAAGCAGTTTTTTAATTTTTTTTTTTTTCATACAATAAGTAATATTTTCAGTACATCTGACAAAACTGCCTGAAGTAGATGAGGAGTTCAAATGGAAGAAAGCAGTACCTTATTAGTAAATAGAACTTGCCAAGTGGTTATAAAAGGAAAGTTCATGGATTGATGTGCTCATTCATTATAAATAGAATAGAATATAATAGAATTAACCAGGTTGGAAAAGACCCTTGAGATCATCGAGTCCAACCTATCATCCAACACCACCAAGCGCCCCATCCAGTCTCTTCCTAAACACCTCCAGTGATGTTGACTCCACCACCTCCCTGGGCAGCCCATTTCAATGGCAAATCACTCTCTGAAGAACTTCTTCCTAACATCCAGCCTAAACCTCCCCTGGCACAGCTTGAGACTGTGTTCTCTTGATGTAACAATAATATGTTATAAATATTTATGGATTAATTTGTTTTATGAATAATAGAAGATTATTAAACTTTGTAATCAGCTTCCCTGTTTCACCCATAGACCCAAATGAGGGAGTACACTTACCTGTCCCATTGGGAATCCAGGGAACAGTCTCTGAAAAGACAGTCTAGAGAGCACCTCAGCCCCAGCCCAGTTCTGGAAGATGACTCAGAAGTGCTTTCACCTCTTTGTTGCTGATGGAAAGCATCTTGGAAGAAGCTAGATTGAGATTAGACATCAGGAAGATATTTTTATGTCAAGGGTGAATGGGTTGCCCAGAGAAGTTGCGGAGGTTCCAACTGTGGAAGCGTTTAGAGCCGGGTTGGATGAGGCCTTGAGCAACCTAGTCTAGTAGGAGGTACCCCTGTGCCGCAAGAAGGGGTCGACATACGATCAATGTGATCAGCGAAATCCAACTTTATTAAGCATCAGACACATCTTATATACAGTTTACTATAATTATGCCTACTCGGCAACATATCATTGGTTACAAGTTACATGTCAACCCCCCCTCCTGCGGTTTTAACATCCTGCTTCAGCTAACCACAAACATCCTGTTTTTGCAATCCCCTACTTGTTTACGACCCTCAAGGTTACAGTGCCCTTGCGTTATTTCCTGATGATTCAGCTAAATCCATTGTGTTCTGTGGCGTTCTATATCCTTCTCAGAGAAGGCTAAACAATCCTGCAGGCCTCTTTCCTTTGACCATTCCTCTACACCCCTGCCCATGGTAGGGGATTGAAATTCAATGATCTTTAAGGTCCTTTTCAACCCAAACCATTCAATGATTCTGTGATCTGGTGTGAACATGTCTAACTTTGGACTCCTCGTACAGGCAGACATGCAACCAATTATAGCAGATGTTCAGTGAGATGGTTGTAGGTGTGGTGTGTGCCTGTAATTGTATTTTCTTTTGGATTTACAAAACTTTCTTTTGACGGTGTTCTAGTGTTGCAAAGTAGCTGCGCTTCAGTGTGTCTGTTGACAGCCTTCTCATCGTTATGTTACCTAATTCCATGCGAAGAATGTCTCTCCAGCATTGTGCCCAAAAGCCTTTGTTTATATCACCATTCTTTATTGGCTTGGAGGACACTGCAGACAGTCTTGTTCTTGATATAGGAGGAGATTACCTTAAACAAGGGAGGCTGGACGCACCTGATTTTAAGATGAAACACTATGAAAATGCTCGGAGTTGCAGGTAGAAGGTTAGTTGCAGCTAAAGACTCCATCAGGTGCTATTCTGTGGAAACTGAATGGGTTAGAAAAACTCCATTCAACCTCTCATTGACACTCATAAAAGGAATAGGCAGATGTGGAGTATAATGACTTTACCAGCTTAATAAGTTTCTTTTGATTGTGAGTTTCAGATAAATTTTTATGCTTGTGGTTATACATTTGCATACCTCCTAAAGTTATTTAGATATCCACTTTCTTGTGCAAGTTGAGATGTTCTCCTGTGGTTTCCTCTACTGTTACTTTGCAGTGATGGACATGAATTAGTTGGCATAAGTGCCTGTGAATCAAAAGGTTTCCTTTTAGATATGTGTCCCACTTTCACTGTAAAATTCCATGTTAGTGATGAAATTTACAACATGTTAGCAGAGGTAAAACTTTGTAGAAGTTGTCTCCTGTTAACAGAAGATGTTACATATCTGTTCCAGTGCCTATTTATTAAGCCAGTCTGTCTTTTTTTCTTTTTTTTTTTTAATAATTGTATTACAGTTCAAATTCTTCCTCTAGTGCTTCACTAGCTGGGAATTCACCAAAGATTGCATCTTCAGACTGGGCAGTTCCTCAGGCCTCCAGATTAAAATACAGACAGAAGTTTAACAGTCTTGATAAAAGTATGAGTGGGTATTTATCAGGTGAGTACAGCATTTGATGATACAGAGCAGTGTTTTCTGTGTCTGGAAAGTCACAGTCTGAGGCATGGAATCTTGCCTTGGAATTTGACTTCCATGTGAAATAGAAGCTGAAATTGTTGACATTCAGACCTATGCAGGAGAGAGTGGATTACTTGCTGTAATGCAGTGAGTAAAGTGCTGCCCAAGCAGTTAGTCAATGTAAAGTCAGTATGCATGTCTGTCTGTAGTTGACTAGATTTCCCATTTTGCATAAGCATTTATCAAGGCTCTGCCACGGTTTCCTATCCTACAAAAAGGAGGACAATTCTTTCTTTCAAGAATGGGACTTGATATTCTTTATCCTGTTCAGCTGATTTTGGACTGAAGGTTTCATCAACATGCCTGGAAGGACATATGGTTCTTTGCTATCGGGGGAAACAGCTTTCCTGTGTGGTATCGCAAGCTTTTGGTAGACAGACAGCTGTGCTTTTGTAACAGCTATGGGGATTACCATAAATATCCATTTTTCATGTCAGCTTTTCTATTAGGTGCTCCAAATGAAAAAACAGTACACAAGAATACTTGCATCTTTATTGTGTTCAGGTTGTAATGCCTGTCATTAAGCCTGGAAAGCAAACTGTCAGCCACTGATGAAAATGGATTAGATTAGTATTAAAAATAAACACACCCTAGTTCATGACCCATTTTTTTGCTATCTGTGAGTCTTTTTTCAAAGTATTTATTAAAATCTTTTACACTTTCACTAAGGATTTCAGGCAAGGAATGCCCTTCTGCAATCAAACCTTTCACAGACTCAGCTGGCTACTATTTGGTAAGTTTAGTTAGTGATTATGAATTCAGAGTGTTTATAGTATTAAGAGAAGACATGTAGTTTATTTAATAAAATATTATAAAGAGATGACATAGATGTAAAATCATAAACTGAAGCTAAGCTACTTCTTAAACTACCTTGTTTATTATTCACATTTTCAAGACATCTTGACATAATTTTTTTCACTCTCTGTGTTTGTTAAATTCCATGAAACAGTACAGACACTAATTTCAATTTTGTCGAGGGTTGAGGGGAAGGCCTCGAGCCTTCTCCCGCCCCGTAAGTGAAGGGAAGAAAAATGAAAGAAAGGAAAAAAAACCACAGCTGGATTAGCAAGGGAATGTGCTATATTTACAAGCGGGGCTGCAGGATATATATATGTACACAATTTACAGTATTTACAATATATACAAAAATATACAACAAAGTAACAGAGGAATGAGATTCCCCTACTCCGCCAGGAGGAAGGGTTTCCCCCTGTACCCCCTTCTCTCCCCTTTTTCCCCAAAGAGGGTTAGAAAGAGAGAAAAAAAGAGCAATTGTTAATTAAAAGCAGTTAGTACAGGCCTTGTGGTTATCAGTTCCAAGGTCAGTCTGGCCGAAAGCCCAGAAGCTGTGAGCTGCAGAAGAAGGGGGAGAAAGTGCGAGACTGAGACTAGTCCCACTGGGAATCAAAACTTAAGGAAGTGCTCTGCTTCTCCACCAATGAAATTAGTTTAGACCTGTCTTGTTTATAAAACATTCGGCCATGGTGTCCCTTTGTTAAAGGCACCGCCTCAAACAGTGACAAATTTGTAGTTCAGCGATGCACTAGTCCACTGGAGATGGGTTTGTTCCTTTTATAAGTAGAGTTCTGAAACCATGCTTGTTAGTTTTAAAATGCAGAGATCAAGATTTTAAAGGAAGTAACCCTTCAGCTTGTTAGAGTTGTACACCAGTTCCCATAATGATATCTGCATATTACACATTTGTTAACACTTCCATTTACTGTGGTGATCCAAAATGGTTACAGTTGTCTGAAGGCTTGAATAAGCTGCCCTACTAGATAGAGTAGTTTGGATTACACCTGGAGACATAACTCGGATGTTATACATAAAATATATTGGCCTAGCAGAATTCACTATAGGTTGGTGCTTTACATCTCTGAGTTCTCATTCTTTGTTGTCTTTATCCCAGGGCAATCATTTGTTTGTTACTAGCAGCAGTAAATTGTAATGTTCCTTATATTCGTACAGCATGTTTAGTTGCATGCTGTGAAGGTAAAAATGGAGTGTCAAGTTGTATTCCTCCACTCTGGAGTATGGGGAAATAAAGCAGGTATGAAATAACTGTTTTTTCTCCTGAGTGTTCAGGTCAGAGATAACAGTAGCCCATGTGAGGAGGTCTCTTTACCTGTGTAAAGAGGATTAACAGCCCAACTTTCAGTTTTGTGCAAAGTAAGGAATTGCCAATATTTCTACTGGTGTGCTGTATTCATGGTAATTACTATAATAATGGTATGTGTGAATAGTGCTAGTCTGTGAATACAATCAGAATTTCATATCATCATCCCCTGCTTTTGTTTCTCACTGAGGTTTATGCGTGTGATTTATTTGTGTGTGTGTCTCCAAGGATGCATTGCTGTTATTGTATATATATGAATAGCTCTTTGAGAAGGGTTCCTGCTTTCTCAACTGTGTTTCTGTCACCATTTCACTGATTTCACACACATGCTTTTCGAGAACATTTCACATGGATTCTCTATTTTTAAAATTATTTGTACAGTAAATTTTTTTCAGCTCTCATTTGTGAATGATTGTGATGTTTGCTTTAATTATTATTGCTGTTAAAACTGTGCAGGTCACTAGCTGATATTGATGGAGACGGACAACTGAAAGCTGATGAGTTTGTGTTAGTTATGCACCTAACTGATATGGCCAAAGCTGGACAACCTCTGCCACTTACCTTTAGAATAAACCTTTATTAGAATAAACCAAACCAGGTTGGAAGAGACCTTCAAGATCATCGCGTCCAACCCATCAACCAATCCAACCCACCCAAACAGCTAACCCGTGGCACCAAGCACCCCATCAAGTCTCCTTCTGAACACCTTCAATGACGGCGACTCCACCACCTCCCCGGGCAACCCATTCCATAGCGCAATCACTCTTTCTGTATAGAACTTCTTCCTAACATCCAACCTGAACCTCCCCTGGCGCAGCCTGAGACTGTGTCCTCTTGTTCTGGTACTGGGTGCCTGGGAGAAGAGACCATCATCAGCCTGTCTACAACCTCCCTTCAGGTAGTTGTAGAGAGTGATAAGGTCACCCCTGAGTCTCCTCTTCTCCAGGCTAAGCAGCCCCAGCTCCCTTCTTTCAGGTATATCACAGCATCATAAAATGGTTTTGGTTGAAAGTGACCTGAAACAACATCTAGTTCCAACCCCCTGCCATCAGCAGGCACACCTCCTACTAGACCAGCTTGCTCAAGGCCCCATCCAACCTGTCTCTGAACACTTTCACAGTTGGAGCATCCACAACTTCTCTGGGAAACCTGTTCCAGTGTCTCATCACCCTTGTGGTGAAGAATTTCTTCCTAATGTCTAATCTAAATTTGGCTTCTTTCAGTCTGAAGTCATTACTGTGCATCTTATCACTACATGTCTGTTAAAAAAGTCCCTCTCCAGCTCTCCTGTATGCCCCTTCAAATACTGGAAGGCTGCCATAAAGACCCCTTGAAGCTTTCTGATCTCCAGGCTGAACAACCCACAATTCCATCAGCCTATGTTCATAGAGGACTTTTCCAGACCTCTGACCATCACTGATGGCAGTGAAACACACTATATTTGCAATGGGAGTGTTTTATACTAAGAAAATAACTGTGTTATTTCTTTGACAATGGTGGGTTTTTTTCCCTCCAGGAGTGGAAAATACACTGAAAATATAAATGGAACTCTGTCATCATACCAGCCTGTGCAAGAAGAGGAACCACAGAAAAAACAGCCAGGTAAAATGAGGTTCGCATTCTTAATGTATAGGGCCATTGAAATCTTTAGATAATGGAGGACATAATCAAATCTCAAGGGAGCTTCATTTCAGGAGATAGATCCCTTTTAACTTAGATGGCAGGAAGGTTGTTAAGTGGATGTAGTTAGCCTCTTACATATAATGGAATTGAGAGGGCAGAGATAAGAGGCTGGGTTTAGCCTTAGGAAATGAAAAGTGTGCTGATTAAGAACGTGTTCTGGAAAATAAATTCTTCATGGCCAAATACTACTGTGCTATTGCAATTGTTTTTTTCAGTTGAAAGTTCTTGGCATTACTTTGTTTTGAAATGCCATTTAATCCTCTGAAAACTAGATGGTTTGCGCATGGTGTGGAATCTATGATTGACTCCTTGATGCTACCAGCAAAGGTCTCTTTACATACACCCTGTGAGGCACAAATTGCCCCTCTGTTGGGAAGAGTAGTTTCTGGGACCCTAAACCATTCCTTTAGATATCTGTTTATCCTTTACTGTGGTAATTGAGCTTGGACCTTGTGCTGGGTTGAGGCAGCCCCCTTCCCCACCCCTGGCAACAATAAACACTCAGACAAACGGATTGCAAAAGTGATGGAAAGTTTAAATAGAAAGCAGTGAACTTTTACAGCTCAAACTGTAACATACCACCCCTTATTTCATACCATAATCTTTGCACCCAAACACATCATTAAATCAGAAATCTTCCGATGATATGTTCGGCGAAGTCCGTATCTTCATCTGGGCGTCCACCCAAACAGTCTCTCATTCAGGCTCTAGTGTCAGTCCATTCCAGTTCTTCTTCCTTCATCTAGTAGAACCTCTCAGCGATGCAGAGTTCACTCTTCTGCAGTGCAAGCTCTTCATGGATCTGTTGGACATCCTGGTCACCTGGAAGGAACCTCACAACTTCTCAACCAAACCTTTATTCCCATCTCTATTTACTCAGCGGCATGTTTCCACCCCTGGGGCAAGCCAGTCAGAACAATCAGGCTCTAACTGCTTCTCCACCCCTCCAGGAAAACAGCACGCTGAGCCTTTCATAACCCTGCACGGACCTATCCCAAGCCCAGTGCTGACCGCTTCCAGCCGCGGCCTGAGGCTATACAGATGCATGCCACGGTACACCGCCTTCCCGCTAGGCGTTCGCATACCAAGACGTGACAGCATCCAAAAACTTAACCCTCCCCTGGCGGAGGGAGGGGCTGCACCACAACCTAGTGAGAAGAAGGGAGGTGGAACCAGGTGCTCGGCGCCATTTTCGGAACTCGTCCGAAAAAGTCGGGGAAGAGACTAGGGCCGGCCCCGCCGCAGCCCGAGCGCATGGCCGTGCTCACCGCCGCCGCCGCTCTGAGCGCACGGCTGTGCTCACCGCCGCCGCAGCCCGAGCGCACGGCAGGTCCCGCCGCCACCGCAGTTCAAGTGGACGGCCGGGGACCGCCACCGCCGCTCCGAGCGCACGGCCGGTCCCGCCACCACCGCAGCTCAAGCGCAGCGGAAGCGTGCTGGGCCCATAACCCAGAGGTCGATGGATCGAAACCATCCTCTGCTACCAAGAATGTGCTGGGTTGAGGCAGCCCCCTTCCCCACCCCTGGCAACAATAAACACTCAGACAAACGGATTGCAAAAGTGATGGAAAGTTTAAATAGAAAGCAGTGAACTTTTACAGAAAAGCAAAAGCAGAGTGACAAAGAAAAATCCCAAAGCAGACCCAGAGAGACCCCATCCCCACCTGAGGGTACACCCGAGACCCCCAGGGCTCCTTCTTCCCCCTCCCATTGCTAGGCTAGTCTCAGCTGGCCAGATCTGAGACTGCCCATCCCCCCGTGGCCTTGGGCCTAGCCAGGCCCAAAGCCAGGAGACATCTCCCCAGTTACCGGCTGACGGAGGAGGAAGAAAAGAGAACGTGCTAGACTCCGCACTGGATCTTATAGTGGTGCAAAGGATTGTGGTATGAAATACTACATAATTTCCTGTGTCCACCCCTGGGCTGGACTTCTGGACACAGGAAGTAAACATTGCAGGGGGGCACCCAGCTCAAACTGTAACAGACCTGTTTTGTTGGACTGCTGGTTTTAACTCCAGGACCTCTTGTAGGGAACACCCTTAAAAACTAAGCTCTTCCGCAGTACGTTAATGCTTTCTGCAGAGAAGGAACTAAAAAAAAAAAAAAAAAAGGAAAACTTTTTTAACAGAATTTAGTCTTCTCGTATCTTACAAAAGCTTTTGTAATGTTTTCTCTAAAATTCAGGTAATTTTCATGGTTGGTTTCAAAGTATCTTTTTTTTTTTTTCAATTGGAATAGACTTAGGAAAATCTAAAAGTGTTTTTGAAAAGAAAAAATAGTATTTTGACAAATGCAAGATGCTTTTATCATCCATGACCCAACTACCTGAGCTTACCAAAAATAAAGTATCTATGTTTAGTGGCATAACCAAAGTATTTGTTTGAGAGCAGTGTTTTGCACAGGACAAAAATAACTACCTTTCCCTATTTTAGTGACATTTGAGGACAAAAGGAAAGCCAACTATGAGAGGGGGAACATGGAGCTGGAAAAATGCCGTCAAGTCCTGTTGGAGCAGCAGCAGAGAGAGGCTGAGCGTAAGGCTCAGAAAGAAAGAGAAGAACAAGAGCGAAGAGAGAGGGAGCGGCAGGAACAGGAACAGAAAAAACAACTCGAAATGGAAAGGCAGCTGGAGAGACAAAGAGAAGAAGAAAGGAGGAAGGAAATAGAAAGGCGGGAGGTTGTTTTCTTGACAATGTTTTTTAAAGCTTTTAGCAGTATCCACTCAACAGAGCATTCAGGATTTGAATGCTAGCTTTGATTCTGTCTCCTCATATGGCTGTTGCCAGGTTGTCTTGGGAAGAGAATGTTTCTGTATGAAAACACTGTGTCTGTTAATAAATGAACCCAGTGTTGTTATGGGTTGGAGATACTCAGATCCTTCATGGGACAGATGAGATTTTCTTATAAAGTCTGTATACCAAAGAAGTTTATACTGGATGCATAATCCATAGTATTTTGACAGTTGAAGAAGACAGTTAGTCTTCTTGTTTCAGTGCATGCATAAGACCTGCATATTTTATGTGGCTCTGAGAACTACTCAGAGGAGGTTATGATCAATATCTGTCAGTGTGCCCATTTATGGGCAGTATTCCAAGCTAAACAGTCTTTCTCTCTGAATTACATAGCTTTTATTCATCCAGAGTTAGCATCATGGCTTGAAGAATCTTACAGAATTATTTTTCCATTCTTTGATGCTGAAATATGTAAGAGCACTTTACAAAAGACAATATGTTGTGCTGCTCTTATGCTGTTTAGAACCAGCACATTAGATCATGATCTCAGAGTTCTGCATCTCCATTGTAATCTAAAGTAATGTAACTTCCCTGCAGGCAGCAAAGCAAGAACTTGAGCGCCAGCGGCGACTGGAATGGGAGAGAATTCGTCGCCAAGAACTTCGTAATCAACGTAACAGAGAACAAGAAGAAATTGTCAAGCTGACCTCTAAAAAGAAGAGCCTTAATCTTGAATTAGAAGCTTTGGTAAGACAGAAATTTCACTGCACATCTTGCAATACATTATTTTAAGTTATGCAAATCTTAGACTACATTAATGGCCCACTAGGAGTTTCACTCTGGTTTAGATGAAGAATCTCAAGCAGGCATTTCAAGCAATTTTGAAGAACCAGTCATTAATGAATCTACCAACACATTTAGTGCAGATGTTGATATATGTGGTATCATTTGCCTTTTGTTTCTTTCTAGACAGACAAACACCAGCAAATCTCAGGCAGGTTGCAGGATATTCGAAGCAAAAAGCAAATTCGAAAAACGGAACTGGAGGCTTTAGATAAGAAATGTGACCAAGGAATCATGGAAGTCAAGCAACTACAACAAGAGCTTCAGGTGTGTAACTTCCTGTATAGCTTGTAGTTTTCCTCTCTATTCTGTGTTTCTATGCTGTTGATAATAGCATTATATGTAATAATATATATATATATAACAGTGAGTCAGTTTGATTACACTGGAGAGAGGAAATAGCAAGGCCATCAACATTGCAGAGTATTTTATTTGTGGGTTTTATTATATAGAATAGAATAGAATAAACCAGGTTGGAAGAGACCTTCAAGATCATCATGTCCAACCTATCATCCAACACCACCCAACCAACTAAACTATGCAAACAAGCACCCTGTCAAGTCTCCTTCTGAACACCTCCAGCAATGGCGACTCCACCACCTCCCCGGGCAGCCCATTCCAATGGGCAATCCCTCTCTCTGTGTAAAACTTCCTCCTGGCCTCCAGCCTGAACCTCCCCTGGCGCAGCCTGAGACTGTGTCCTCTTGTTCGGGTGCTGGCTGCCTGGGAGAAGAGACCAACCTCTGCCTGTCTACAACCCCCCTTCAGGTAGTTGTAGAAAGCAATAAGGTCACCCCTGAGTCTCCTCCTCTCCAGGCTAAGCAACCCCAGCTCCCTCAGCCTCTCCTCATAGGGCTTGTGTTCCAAGCCCCTCACCAACTTTGTTGCCCTTCTCTGGACCCATTCCAGCAAGTCAACATCCTTCCTAAACTGAGGGGCCCAGAACTGGACACAGTACTCGAGGTGTGGCCTAACCAGTGCAGTGTACAGGGGCAGAATGACCTCCCTGCTCCTGCTGGCCACACTGTTCATAATGAAGGCCAGGATGCCATTGGCCCTCCTGGCTGCCTGGGCACACTGCAGGCTCATGTTCAGCCTACCATCAACCAGCACCCCCAAGTCCCTCTCTGCCTGGCTGCTCTCCAGCCACTCTGACCCTAGCCTGTAGCACTGCATAGGGCTGTTGTGGCCAATGTGCAGAACCCGGCACTTGGATGTGTTAAATCTCATGCCGTTGGATTCTGCCCATCTGTCCAGCCTGTCGAGGTCTCTTTGCAGAGCCTCTCTACCCTCCAGCAGATCAACTCTTGCCCCCTGCTTGGTGTCATCTGCAAATTTACTGATGATTGACTCAATGTCCTCATCCAGATCATCAATAAAGATGTTAAAGAGCACAGGGCCCAGCACTGATCCCTGGGGCACTCCACTACTGACTGGCCTCCAGCTGGATGTGGCACCATTCACCACCACTCTCTGGGCTCGGCCTTCCGGCCAGTTCCTAACCCAATGCAGTGTGCTCCCGTCCAAGCCATGGGCTGACAGCTTGGCCAGCAGTTTGCTATGGGGGACGGTGTCAAAGGCCTTGCTGAGGTCCAGGTAGACTACATCCACAGGCCTCCCCACATCCACCAGTCGGGTCACCTGATCATAGAAGGAGATCAGGTTGGTCAGGCAGGACCTGCCCTTCCTAAATCCATGCTGACTGGGCCTGATCCCTTGGCCATCCTCTAAGTGCTGTGTGATTGCACTCAGGATGACCTGTTCCATGATCTTGCCTGGCACTGAGATCAGGCTGACAGGCCTGTAATTCCCTGGCTCATCCAACCGGCCCTTCTTATGGATGGGCACCACGTTGGCCAGCTTCCAGTCCTCTGGGACCTCACCAGTGAGCCAGGACTGCTGGAAAATTATGGAGAGTGGCTTGGCCAGCTCATCTGCCATCTCTCTCAGCACCCTAGGATGAATCCCATCTGGTCCCATGGACTTGTGGGGATCCAAGCTGCTAAGGATAGTTCCAACCACATCCTCATGGAACATAGAAAACTGTGCAGCTCCCTGGCTCCTTCTGCCAGCTCTGCAGGCCAGCTGTCTGGAAGAAGTTCTGTCCTGCTAGTAAAAATTGAGGCAAAGAAGGTGTTAAGTATCTCTGCCTTTTCCTCATCCTTTGTTACAATGTTCCCCTGCGTGTCCACCAAGGAGTGGAGGTTGTCCTTTCCCTTCCTCTTACTATTAATGTATTTATAGAAGGACTTTTTGTTGTCCTTCACAGTAGAGGCCAGTTTAAGCTCCAAGTCTTCCTACAAGACCTAGCAACATCCTTAAACATTCTGTGGGTTGCCTCCCCTCTCTTCCAAAGGTGATACACCCTCTTTTTTTCCCTCAGTTCCATTAAAAGTTCATGAACCATCCAGGCTGGCCGTCTGCCCCAGCGGCTCGTCTTCCGGTACATTGGCACAGCCTGTCCCTGCGCCTTCAACAATTCTTCCTTGAAGTAGGCCCAGCTCTCCTGGACCCCTTTGTTTTTAAGGGCTTCATCCCAGGGAACCCTCTGAATTAGTTCCTTGAGTAGCCTGAAGTCTGCCCTCCGGAAGACCAGAGTGGAGGTCTTCTTGCTACCCCTCTTAGCTTGACCAAATACTGAAAATTCAATTATCTCGTGGTCACTGGCCCCTAAACACCCTCCGACCACAATATATATATATATGTATATATATATACAAGAAGATGATAGTTGAATGAGAAAAGTGTTCCAAAAGTCAGCTGTTATTTTGCGGAACTGCTAATAGTAGCTTCCCTTTAATTAGGAATTATTCTTTAACTCCAGACTCAATTTTTTGTGAGGAATATTTTCATGTATGAAGAACAAGTTGCTCCTTGGGTTGAATTACTGTGGCCGGTTGACGTTGCCCCCTTAAGAAAGGGAATATGGTGGACGGAAGTTGGTAAACGGAAAGAATAATCTAAACTATTTCATTGGTGAAGTGGGAGGAAGCACCTTCTGAACTGGGAGTGAACTGAGCATTTCCAGGACTTTTCTATCAGTCTTGCTTCCGCTCCTCCACAGTGCAGCTCTGTCTCTGTGCTGGGCTTTCTGCCAAGGCCTCGGCCTTGAAGACAGATAAAGGCCGGTATTAACTCCCTTCCAATTAACATGAACTGCTTCTAACATTTTTTTTTCCTCTCTTTTCTCTCTCTTTCTATCCCACTCTGGGGAAAGGGGGGGAGAGAGGGGAGAGCGGAGGTGGGGAACCCCCACTGCCGAGGGGGGTTACTCTCATTTCTGTGTTACTCTGTTGTATATCTTTGTATATATACAGACCCCAGCGCGTGGCTGAGAGAGGAGGCAGCTTGAGCAGCGCAGCTCTGGGAGTTTGGCTTTTGGCTTTGATTCCCTTGCTTTTCAGGCGGTAAGGGGCTGGTGGCTTGGGACTTTCCAAAGAGAGGAGGAGGGGCAGCGGGCTCGGATTGCCTACCTGCCGGAGGGCAGTGACGTAGCTGGGGGAGGGGTTGCCGCGGAGACCGCGCGCAAACCAAACAGACCCCAGTGCGTGGCTGAGAGAGGAGGCAGCTTGAGGAGCGCAGCTCACCTTCTCACTGACAGGGAAAAAAAAAAAAAAAAAAAGAAGCCGCGTGGAGAGGGTGGTTACTACAAGATGGTCACCACTAGAGCAAAGGCTAGCAGAAGGACAGTGGGCACCCAAACAGAGACCACACACAAGCATGCAGATGTTCAGGCAGGTGGCTGCAGTGAGTGCTGGAACCTGGCACTCGACATGGAGGCTGGAGGGAGCAGCTCCTGTTTCAGGTGTGAGCAGGTCAGTGATCTGTTGAGCATGGTGGTCAAACTAAAAGAAGAGGTGGAAAGGCTAAGAGCTAGAAGAGATGGCGAGCAGAAAATTGACAATTCCCATAATGTAATCTCTTCTAAACCAGAACAGGGGGTAACACTTAGGGGAACAGGGAGTTTGATACCTTCCCAGAAGCAAGATTCTCAACCTCCCTGTAGTAACCCCCATGAGCAGGGCCAATGGGAACAGGTCTCTGCCCGACGGAAGAAATGCAAACAAAGGAAGTCTGCTCCTGTGAGCAGCACGCTGCCTCCAGTGCAGTTACAGAACAGGTATGAGGCTCTGCAGGAGGAACAGGTCATTGGTAAGGTCGAGGACCCAAGAAGGTCAGAAGCTGCACCAATGACAGGTTGCCTCAGGCCAGCCATCAAAACTTACCCAGAAAAGAAGCCTCGCAGGGTCATCGTCATAGGAGACTCCCTACTGAGGGGAACAGAGGGCCCAATATGCAGACCAGACCCATTTCATAGAGCGGTCAGCTGCCTCCCTGGTGCCCAAGTAAAAGATGTTGTAGATAGAATTCCCAACCTCGTGAGTCCTTCGGACTACTACCCACTGCTGGTCTTTCAGGTGGGCAGTGACGATGTAACAATGAGAGGCTCACAATCTATTAAAAAAGACTTCAGAACCTTAGGGCAAATGCTAAAGGGATCAGGGGCTCAAGTCGTGTTCTCTACTATCCCTCTAACGTCAGCAATGGATGAGGACACACTGAGGAAGGGCCAACAGATCAATTCATGGCTCAGGGGCTGGTGCCATCGACAGGGCTTTGGGTTCCACAATCATGGATTGGTTTTCAAGGCACCTGAGCTGAAAACAACTCATGGGACACACTTGTCCCAGAGTGGGATAAGAATCCTGGGGCAGGAATTGGCAGGGCTCATTGATAGGGCTTTAAACTAGATTTGAAGGGGGAAGGGGTTAATAGTCTCCTGCTGGCTGGTGACAAACAGAGGGGCAGCTCACCAGCAGTAGAGAGAAGGAGAGCTGGTAAGGGCTCTCAACTTGCTACCCTGAGGCAAGCCACGAATGATCCATCAGGACATTCTGTGGAAACCGAGGGGATTTGGCACAAGAGGAGGACAGGGCCAGCCCAGCTGAAGTGCTTCTATGCGAATGCGCGCAGCTTGGGCAACAAACAGGATGAGTTAAGGGCCACTGTGCTGCTGGGATGCCACGACATAGTGGCTGTTACTGAAACTTGGTGGGATGAATCCCATGACTGGGATGTAGGCATAGATGGGTATAAACTCTTTAGGAAGGATAGGCAGGGAAGGAGAGGAGGAGGTGTTGCCCTCTATGTCAATAGCCAGTTGGAATCAGTGGAGCTCCAACTGGGGAGAGATGATAAGCTAGTTGAGAGTGTATGGGTCAAAATTAAAGGCAGGACAGGGGAAGAAGATATTACTGTGGGGGTCTCCTACAGGCCACCTGACCAGCAGATCCAAGCAGATGAGGCCCTCCATAGGCAAATAGAAGCAGCTTCCAGGTCACAAGCCCTGGTCCTCATGGGTGATTTCAACCACCCGGATATCTGCTGGAGGGACAACACAGCAAGGCACCAGCAATCCAGGATGTTCCTGGACTGCATAGATGACAACTTCCTCCTCCAAATGGTGGAGGAACCAACAAGAAATGGTGCTATGCTGGACCTTGTTCTCACCAACAGGGAAGGGCTGGTAAGCAATGTGAGGCTCATAGACGGCCTTGGCTGCAGTGACCATGAAGCAGTTGAATTTAACATCCTCAGGGTAATCAGGAGGAAGTATACCAAGCTCACGACCCTAGACTTTAGGCATGCAGATTTTGATCGCTTCAGGGATCTGCTAGCCAAAGTGTCGTGGGACAAAGCCCTGGAGGGAAGAGGGACCCAGGACAGCTGGTCAGTATTCAAGGACCACCTCCTCTGTGTCCAGGAGCTCTGTGTACCAACAAAGAGAAAAGCAGGTAAGAATGCTAGGAGGCCTGCCTGGATGGGCAAGGAGCTACTGGACACACTATTACTTAAAAGGAAACTCTACAGGAAGTGGAGGGAAGGACAGGTAGAACAGGGGGAATACAAGGAAGCTGCCCGAGCAGCAAGAGTCCTGGTTAGGAAAGCCAAAGCAGAGTTTGAGTTGAATCTAGCCAGGGAGATTAAAGGGAATACTAAGAACTTTTACAGGTATATTAATGGGAAGAAGAAGACTAGGGAAGGTGTGGGCCCCCTCAGAAAGGAAAATGGTGACATGGTCACATGTGATGAGGAAAAGGCTGAGGTACTTAATAACTTCTTTACCTCAGTCTTCACTGCAAGGGCCTCTAGCCACACTCCTGATGTTATGGAAGTCAAAGCCAGGGACGGGGAGGAAGAACTGCCCATTGTAAGTGCAGATCAGGTTCGTGATCATCTGAAGAACCTGAAAGTGTTCAAGTCCATGGGACCCGACGGGATACACCCACGGGTACTGAAAGAACTGGCAGATGAAGTTGCTAAACCCCTCTCTATTATATTTCAAAAGTCCTGGCAGTCTGGTGAAGTCCCCACGGACTGGAAAAGGGGAAACATTGCCCCCATCTTCAAAAAGGGCAAGAAGGAGGAACCAGGGAACTACAGGCCAGTCAGTCTCACCTCTGTGCCTGGAAAGATCATGGAACAGATCCTCCTGGAGTCACTACTCGCTCAAAAGAATAGTGAAGAGGTGATTGGGAACAGTCAGCATGGCTTTGCCAAGGGCAAATCCTGCCTGACCAACCTGGTGGCCTTCTATGAGCAGGTGACAAAATTAATAGACGAGGGGCGAGCAACTGATGTCGTTTACCTGGACCTGAGCAAAGCCTTCGACACTGTCCCACACCACATCCTGGTCTCCAAACTGGTGACACATGGGTTTGATTGGTGGACCACTAGATGGATAAGGAACTGGCTTGATGGCCGCACCCAAAGAGTGGCTGTCAATGGCTCCATGTCCCAGTGGAGGCCAGTGACAAGTGGAGTCCCTCAGGGATCAGTCCTGGGACCTGTCTTATTCAACATCTTTGTGGGGGACATGGACAGTGGCATTGAGTGCACCCTCAGCAAGTTTGCTGATGACACCAAGCTGTGTGGTGCAGCAGACACGCTGGAGGGAAGGGAGGCCATCCAGAGGGACCTTGACAGGCTGGAGAGGTGGGCACAGGCCAACCTCATGAAGTTCAATAAGAGCAAGTGCAGGGTCCTGCATCTGGGTCGAGGCAATCCCAGGCACAAATACAGGCTGGGCAGTGACTGGCTGGAGGGTAGCCCTGAGGAGAGAGACTTGGGGGTGCTGGTGGACAAAAAGCTCAACATGAGCTCTCAGTGTGCACTTGCAGCCCGCAAAGCCAATCAGATCCTGGGCTGCATCAGGAGAAGTGTGGCTAGCAGGTCGAGGGAGGTGATCCTCCCGCTCTACTCAGCCCTGGTGAGACCCCACCTGGAGTACTGTGTCCAGTTCTGGAGCCCCTATTACAAGAGGGATGTGGAGGTGCTGGAACGTGTCCAGAGAAGGGCCACGAGGATGATCAGAGGGCTGGAGCACCTCTCCTATGAGGACAGACTGAGGGAGTTGGGGCTGTTCAGTCTGCAGAAGAGAAGGCTCCGAGGAGACCTAATTGTCGCCTTCCAGTATCTGAAGGGGGCCTACAGGAAGGCTGGGGAAGGACTTCTCAGGATATCAGGTAGTGATAGGACTAGGGGGAATGGAATGAAGCTGGAGGTGGGGAGATTCAGGCTAGATGTGAGGAGGAGGTTCTTCACCATGAGAGTGGTGAAACCCTGGAATGGGTTGTCCAGGGAGGTGGTCGAGGCCCCGTCCCTGGGGGTGTTTAAGAGCAGGCTGGATGAGGCTCTGTCCAGCCTGATCTAGTGTGGGGTGTCCCTGCCCATGGCAGGGGGGTTGGAACTAGATGATCCTTGTGGTCCCTTCCAACTCTGAATGATACTATGAAACTATGAAACTAATATTGTAGATATTGTAAATTTGTAAATATTCCCCTGCATACCCTACATTGCTTTGTAAATATAAAGCTCCACTGCTTTGCTAATTCAGCTTGTGAGTTTTTTTTCCTTTCCCTTCAATTTTCTTTCCCTTTGCTTTACAAGGGGGAAGGGAGGAGGCTTCTTGGCCTTACCCTTCCACCCCACCACAATTACCTCCTTTTTTTTTTCTCTCTTTGAATTGCAGGATATGAATCATTTCATATCAGTTGGTTACTGTAAATCATCTTCTACTGTATTTTTGAGTGAAGCTCCTGCACATTACGAAAATTTCATGTGTCATGAAAAGTTACTGGTTTATGTTAGGCTTGAGACAGTCAACTGAAAGGGTCTCATGATAATATTTTCACGTCTAGCATTTCTGGGTTTGGCTTGTTGTTTTTTTCCCAGCTATGTTATTGTTTTGGGGGTTAAAACACTCAATAGTGCTTGTACTGAGAGTGTAGAAGTAATTTTTAACTCTACCCCATAGTGACAGCCTGCATCCATTAGTCAAAATTATGTTTAAAAAAATCACCCATTTTTACTGACTGATTTATAAACAAGATTAATTTCTTTTATGTTCTCTTCAATATCTACAGGACTACCAAAATAAACTCAGCTGTTTAGTTCCTGAGAACCAGTTGTTAAGTGAAAGAAGTAAAAACACCCAACTTGAAACAACTCTGAGTAAGTGCCTACAAGTGAATTCTCTTTGCACTGCTGGCTTTTTATCACTTGTAAAAAGATACAGAGGTGTTATCACACCTTCACTTTGACATCTTTTCAATTAATGCAAATACAGCATTTTTTCACCTGCATGTCATTATTTTCTTCATGTTCTAAATAAGGGGCAAACACACACCTTTTTTGTGAGAAAATACCCATTTTGCTTTAAACTGTATATAGACCATACAGCCCACAGGTACTATTATGCCTTGTCTTTTTTGATGGTGTAAACTCAAGGGAGTTCATTTACATAAAATGCACACTAGTCTCTATTTCAAATCATACTAGAAGTCCCTGTCTAGAGAAGCCTGCTATGAATTGGTCTGATACTAGAAAAACCCCTCACTTTACAAATTACTCTGTGTATTTTGTATGCAATGCCTGCATGTCTCACGTGTGGGGACCATTTCTTCTTTGTGCTGTATATGAATAGAATGGTAAATCAAGGAATGTGTATGAGGAAAAGGTTGGGAATGTGTCTATATAAGGAAAACTATTAGTGAAAACAGAAATCCATGTAATATTGCTTGTGTTTACTAATGCAGGTACAGGAATCGTTTCGATGCAAAAGAAATCTGTAGAAATGGAAGAATTACATCAGAGGCTTAAGGAACAATTAGATGCCCTTGAGAAAGAGACTGCTTCTAAACTTGCTGAAATGGATGCATTTAACAGTCAGCTTAAGGTACCTATATTATCTAAATAATTATTCTCACACCAGTAAGCAGCATCGTTATTTCTTCATCCAGTCATAAAGATTGGTTACACTTCTGCTAGGCTTCCAAAAAGCTTTCTCCAACTTCCAGTGTCAAATAAGAATTACCAAAGGTCTTAGAGTAAGTAATGCAATAAAACTGCACTTAAAGCTACTGCTAATGTACTAAATCATTAATCTTTTGCTAGGCATTGCTTTGCATGAATTAACTGTTGCTCACTCAACTTTTGCCTTCTGGAATTCATTTTGATTTAGAATTGAAGTTTTTCAGGAACTTGCAAAATCTATTCTTAGAGTGCTGAGATTTTGTCAGCTACTGTTTATGGACTGAACAGTTCACTTTTATTGAAAGAAGTACACAGAATATTGTACAAGAAAGGGAACACAAGTGGTGTTCCCCAGGGCCCAGTATTGGGACCAGTTCTCTTCAGCATCTTAACCAGTGGTCTAGACAAGGGGATTGAGTATGTATGTCAGTGACACTAAGCTGGGAGGAAGCATTTATCTGCTTGTGGGTAGGAAGTATCTACAGAGGGACCTAAACAGGCTGGCTTGATATGCTGAGGCCAACTGTATGAGATTGAACAAGGCTAAGCCCCAGGTCCTGCACTTGGATCACAACGCCTCATGCAAAGATACAGGCTTGGGGAAGAGTGGCTGTAAAGCTGCCCAGTAGAGAAAGACCTGAGGCTACTGATGAACAGCCAGATGAACATGAGCCAGCAGTGTGCCCAGGTGGCCAAGGAGGCCAACAGCATCCTGGCCTGTACCACCTGCTGTGGCCAGCAGGACCGGGAAGTGATTGTTCACCTATATTCAGCACTGGTAAGGCCACACCTGGAGTGCTATGTTCATTTTGGGGGCTCTCACTACAGGAAAAGACACTGGGGAGTTGGTCCAGGTCCAGAGAAGTGCAACGAAACAGGGGTCTGGAGAACAGGTCATCTGAGAAGTGTCTGAGGGAACTTGGGTTGTTTAGTCTGCAGAAAATAAGGCTGTTCTGTGACTCTAAGATCTGATAGCAGACTTAAGTATTACCCTAAAATTAAGGATAGTTTACTTATTAGTGTAGAATTTAGAAGTATTTACCACTGGCCTTGCAGGCATTTTTGTTTGAGGTAGCTCTTGATTTGCCTGAAAACACATGCAGCTTCTCAGGCAGGGCAGCATGCATCCACTTAACTTTATTTACTAGCTTACTCCTAGTGGCACTGATGTGACCTTTCTTCTTACTTAATGGATTTATGCTGGTCCAGCCTTGAGGATCTGCACTCTCCAGTAAAAAGAACACAAAATAAAATTTGTGAACATATAACAAGTTTCATTTTTTTATCAAGAATGGCTACACATAAAGTGCAGTTTTAGTTGTTTATTGCATGGCTTGCTGTGTTCAGTGGCTGCATCCACAATTCAGTCATCCCTAAAATATGTTTTTTGAAGTCCAGTGCAAAGATTAATTGGCTTTTTATCTACCTTATCTTACAGTGTGAGAATATGGATGATTCTGTTCTTCAGTGCCTTTTGTCTCTGCTAAGCTGTCTCAACAACCTCTTCCTCTTACTTAAGGTTATTTTCTAATCTTTGGCTCTTTTGGGTTTTGATTATTTCGCCATTTTTCTCTGATTATCCTTTCTGTTTGGATGTACAACTTCTATAAAACAAATTTTCCTTAAAGAAAATTGATAGGCTCTTTTTCTTTCTGCTGGCTTTTATATCTTCTTAAAGACTTAACATTTTCTTACCTGCTTAGAAATCCAAACTGCGAACTACTGATAGTCATTTTATTTCTTAATAGTCTACGTTCACTAAGCTGTTTTACCCAGATACTTCTCTTTTTAGTTCATGTCAATCGAACATATACTGCCTTAGATAGAAACAGTGTCTTCTCCCACTTTTCCATCTGTTGTTCTTGAACTGTATCCATACATCCTAAGCTACGAGTCAGGTATATGAATTCTTGTCCAAGTTTCAAGTCTAGAAATAGCATCAATATCCAGAATATGACATGTGAGGTATGACATAGCAAGCAGAATGCTATTACGCTTCCAGATTAACCTGGTACTAAAACCTGTTTACTGTTTTTCCTCAACATTGCTTTTGTCTGCTGGGGTCAGAATTATGACTTTGAGATAAATTTCTGAGCAAAAAAATCTGACTTTGCTATTTTGCATAAGGGTTTTTCAAAGGTATGAGAGTTTTTATTGTGCAAGTTTGTTTCCACAGTGATCCTCAATTTCTATGCAAAATAAGAAGAAAAAGTATTCTCAGCTGAATGTGTTTGGAGAAAAATGATAGTCAGTTGCTTGATTTAGTTTGTTGCTACAGAGACTTTCGATGACTCAAATGTTATCATCTTACCCTCTTCAAGTGAATTGCACAGTATCTCTTAAGCAACAAAATTATTGGTTGAGGATCACATTGCAGTGGAAATACATCACTCTTAATTGCTTTATTTACACTTATGATGTAAGAAGTCAGGATATACCTGTTGCACCAGAGTACAGTATAGGGCAGAGAATTAGCTAATGCATGGACTTGGTGATCTTAAAGGTCTTTTCCAGCTGCAGTGCTTCTATGACTCTTTGATTGCTCAGTGTGTATCAATAGGATTCATAAGGAAGTATCTTGCAGATATTTTGTAAAGTACAATCTAAAGTAATTTTATGACTGCAGATTTTTTTTATACTGTAAATTTAGTTATCCCAAAGATTCACACTGATTTTTCTGCTGTGAAAAAAATCTGTCATCAGAGGGAGGTGGAATAGGAATTGAAGCATGTGTTTGAAAGAAAAAGAGAAGAATTGTGAAGTTTTCAAATATAGGAAAACTGTAAGATAGTGAGAAGTCTGAGATAGTGTCTTTAAGCTAAGACCTCCAACAGGGCTGCTGGATATTTTTATAAAGTTTTTCTTTTTTAAATAATTTTATTCAAATATGAGACTGATCATTCAGAAAGCATCACAAAGGTGAGCACCCTACTGAAGGGATGCATTCTCAGGTTTATGGTATCGTGTTGGCTTTCATTTGAAGTCTGCCTCCTTTTATTTATAAAATAGGCTTCATTGCTTTCTATGCCCTTAGATAATGTTGTGTTTGAACACTCAGTTATGTATCTTCCCTATTTCTTTGTCATATTTGCCATTTCCAGTAGGTGTATGACTGGAAGGGCTGTTAGAAAACCTGAGTTAGAGACTTTGCAAACCTCCCATTTACTTTCATATGTCTTGTTTGTTTGACACTGTTTACAGTGACCTCCAAGGACTATTAATAACTTAAATTATTTTGTCCATTTGCAATAAAACTTGGTTCACTAAGCATTAAAATGCCTGGATGCTTTCAAAAGATTGGCTTTGTTCCTTTTGATGTACTTCATTGTGTTTCTTCCTTAGGACCTGAGAGAAAGTTACAGCACACAGCAATTAGCCTTGGAGCAGCTCCACAAGATCAAACATGACAAAGTAAAAGAGGTAGAAAAAAGAAGAGCTGAACTTGTGCTGAAAAAGTGACTGGAAGATGAGGCTGCAAGGTACCATGTCTGAATGTATTGCTATTCTCCTTTTGCTTTAAAAACTGGATCTTATCAGTGAAAATTCATCCTGTTGAGTGGCCTTAGAGAAAACATTTTATTGGGATGGTTTGAATTCCCTCTTTCCAATCTGCTTTTACCTTCTTTTAAAAACCCCCCACCTTATAATTAGGGTAAACCAAATAATCACTTCTGCTAATAAGATTTTTAGCTCCTTTAATAGATAATGCTCACACATTTAAAATTCCTTCTATTTTCTGTTTTGCTGGTCTTCAAAGGATCTGACCTTTTTCCTTAGAAATACTTCTGACTGAGCAGATACCATTTTTTTGGCATGTATTTCCAGTTACGAGCTTCATACTTGAGACAGCAGGCAACGCATTTACTGCTTGATTCATTGTTAATCTTGAAAAATGGATGAGTGAGCAAGTGTTGGGTTATAAATTTGGCTCCTTTTTTAGGAGGACAATGAGAAAATTCAAATACATGTCTGAGAGGACCATCCCTTTATATATATGGTCCTGGTTTTGCACAGCCTAGCCTCGCCTCAAGCATTTTTCTCAGGTCTTGATTTCTCATGGTCTTGTTCCCAACTAGTTTTGCTTTCTTTTGTTTCGCTGATTAAGAAAACATAGTTTCTAGGGTTTGATTCTTGCTGTATAAGGTGCCACTCTCCAGACAGTCTGCTGTCAGCTGCCTATTTTGTGTTTAGCAGTCCTCATTTGAAATGGTGCCAGAGAGAAGGTGGAGCAGTGCTCTCAGTGGGCAGTCCTCAGCTCTGAAGTTGCTTTGAAGTACTAGTTTTGACTTTTCATTCAAGAGGGAGCGTTTTTATGCAATAGTGTGATGGAGTTTTGTAACATTTGTGGCAGTCTTTAAGAGAAGCACATGTATAATGACTTTCTGTTAATTTTGCTGTTGAATAGAGCTGTCTGATAGAGTAAGAATATTGCTGCACAGCTTCTACTAGAACCTGTCACATGCTTGAAAATACAATAAAATTACCATCAGATGAGTGGAATTCCTACAGTGATTTGATGAAGCGGTCTCCTCTAGGTGTGGACCCTCCTCAACCACCTCTTTGCAAGGTGGCCCAAAGAATTTGATTTCTTCTTTTCAGAAGAAAGGTCTTGAGAGCTAAAATACAATTATTTTTAAGGTTGTAACATTGGATAATAACGTCTTTGGAGGGATGAAAACCAGGGTAAAGTCTGAATAATTTCTGTAAATAGAGTCAGACTTCTAGATTCTTTCTGCTGAAGACTGTGGCAGTGTCAGGGACAAGCATATTGAATAGATGACAACAGTAGATAAAGGCAAAAACTTCAAACAGTGAAGATTAGTATTGAAAGGCTATTTTTAATCTGTTTGGAAATCTTAATTTCCAGTTGTGAGATTTGGATACTGCCTTGGTGGACAGTTTAAAACCTGTTTCTTGCTCAGAAGGCTGTAGGTGAGCAGAACTGCTCATGGAGGCACTGCACAAGTAACCATGTGGCAGTGCTTGTGTAGCAAGAATTTTAATCCATTTGTTAACTTGAATGTGAAGTACACTTATGTTAAGGCAAAACGTGGTCTCCTGTTGAAAAGCTTATTGCCCAGAGAGATAAATAAACTCAGTTTTACTTAAAGTGCAGTCAGTTACTCTGAACATGATCTCATTCTTTTTTATCCAAATGTTTTCCCACTTCTCTCTTTCTTTTCTTCCAGAAAAGCAAAATGGGAGAAGGAAAATCGATGGCAGGAAAATATCCGACGGGAACAGGAAGAGAAAAAGCAGCGATTGGAGGAGGAACGAATGCAGGAAAAAGTTCAGGAAAAGCTGAAAGCTGAAGAAGCAGTTGCTTTGATGAGAGAAAGGGAAAATAAGCAGCTTTATGCAGAGGAGGAGAGAAATAGGCAAGCCACCATCTTGAGAGAAACAGAGCAACAGAGGGAACTGGAAGAAGGTAAAAGAAAGCAGGAACAGATAGCAAAAGAAGATGAGGAAAGATGGAAGCAGAATGAAGAAATAAAGAAGATAAAGGAAATGACCAAGTCTCAAGAAGCAGAGAAATCCACTTCCAAATTAAACATACATGAAAAGTTTGCAGAACTGTTGAAACCAATAGAGGGTCAAAGTCTTAAGCCACCGTGGAAAGATGAAGGTAATCTTAGTCTGTCGTTGTTTGGTGTGGTGGGTTGGAAGGGTAAGGCCAAGAAACCTCCTCCCTTCCCCCTTGTAAGGTAAAGGGAAAGAAAATTGAAGGGAAAGGGAAAAAAAAACTCACAAGCTGAATTAGCAAAGCAGAGGAGCTTTATATTTACAAAGCAATGTAGGGTATGCAGGGGAATATATACAAATTTACAATATTTACAATATATACAAAGATATACAACAGAGTAACACAGAAATGAGAGTAACTCCCCTCGGCAGAGGGGGTTCCCCACCTCCGCTCTCCCCTCTCTCCCCCCCTTTCCCCAGAGTAGGTCAGAAAAAGGGAGAAAGAAGAAAGAAAGAAGTTAAAAGCAGTTTTGTGTTAATTGGAAAGGAGTCAATACAGGCCTTCTATCTTATCGGTTTCAAGGCCGAAGTCTTGGCAGAAAGCCCAGCAGAGAGAGAGCTGCTACCCAAAGAAGAGGCGGAAGCAAGACTGACAGAGAAGTGCTGGAATGCCCAGTTCACTCCCAGTTCAGAAGGTGCTTCCTCCCACTTCACCAATGAAATTAGTTTAGATTATTCTTTCCGTTTACCAACTTCCGTCCACCATATTCCCTTTCTTAAGGGGGCAACGTCAACCGGTCACATTTGGCTTCAATGATTCTTGTTTTCCTATACGTTATTTTATCTTTAAATGCATTATTGTTGTTGTGACACTATGTGTGACCATTTTAGGCTGTGCCTTTAAGAAAGGGACATTTTCTGGAACACTCTGGCCGAACGTTATGGAATAATAACGAAAACAATCAGATATTCTAAACGAATTTCATTGGTAGATTGGTAAAATGCAACTTTAAGTTTTAGTTCAGTTGGAATTTTTCTCAGTTCCACTCTGTTCTGCCTTTCCAGCCTGTCTGCTTCTGAGCAAGTAGCTGGAACGACCTTGGATAATAGATAAGAACTAATCCCTGCATGCGCTTTGAGGCCTAACAAAATTTCATCCTTATTAATTACCTTTTCTCTCTCTATAGCCCTTTTTGGGAAAAAAGGGAGGGAGGGGGGTACAGAGGGGAAACCCTCCTCTGTCCGGAGGAGGGAGTTTTGTTCTGATTATTTTTCTTTGCTGTGTATTTCTGTATATATATTGTAAATACTGTATATTGTGTATATATATAACCTGTATTTCATTTTGCTTGTGAATATAGCATATCCTTTTGCATCTCCGACTGGGCTAGCTGTGGTTTCTTTCTTTTGTGGGGGAGGGAGAGCTAGGCCTTCTCTCAACCCACCACATTATTGGCCGCCCAACTCAGGGCTTGGGGATAATTAGCTTGATTTATTGCCTGCTCGAGTCGGACTAGCAAACATGAAGGTGTTTTGGATTTTGGAGCGTCTAGTTTTTTCTATATGTTCTGTCCTGATCTACAAATATTGTTTAGGTTTACTTCTTGATCAAATAGGCTAATATCTAATGCATAAATTTTATTTATGGTTTAAGTATAAAATTCAGCTTCTCTATGACTGCTGTCTGGGGTTCTTTTGGCTTAATAGATACGAAAATATAACTTCGACCACTCTGCCAATTGAGATAAGGGAGTTTAAGATTCCAGTAGGTGAAAGAGTAGTTTTAAGTGATGGCTGGGATCCAAAGGTAATTGATTTGGTGTGTGTAATCCTGCTATCAGTGACAATTAATGTGTTAATTAATGTGATAATTACCATTTCAGTGGTAAGTTCACTCGGGAACACACCCCGACCAGGAGCCTCGGAAAAGCACTAACTGCTTCCTTTTCAACCTACGGGAACCACGGGACTCATGCGATATCTCGGCACTTGGCTAGGATCGGCTCTTGCCATTTCTCCACGTGCTTGGGATCGCTTGGGCTCCCTGCATCGCTGCGGCACTTTTAAAAGACGGCCGCAGCTCGCAGCAGCTTCCGTTTCAGCCCGGGGTTCTCAGCCAGACACGCGCGCTGCCACACTTTTTCTAAAACTTTGTCCAGTAGGTCCCGTGGGCAGGGCTAGCCATGGTGGTAACTTACCGCAATAACTCCTTTAAAAAATCAGTCTCGACTCAGACTGAGGGGGGATATAAGCAGGTAGGTAGGTGTCATAAGCAAGAGGTAGGTGTCCAGGCATCTGGCTGTGGACGGTGCTAGAGCCTGGCACTTGAGATGCAGGGTAGTGGGGACGGCTCCTGCATAACGTGTGAGCAGATCGACTATCTGCTTAACCTGGTGGCCAGACTGAAGGACGAGGTTGCTAGAGTTAGAGATGTAAGCGATTGTAGAAGGGTGACGAACCTGAGTAACCAAGCTCTGCAGGCCCCCCCAGCAGAGGCTGGTTATCCAAAAAGCAGAGGGGAATGGACGCAGGTTCCTCTCAAAAGACGCAAGGTTAAACCTCCTTGCCTCCCCTCACCTTCCCCACTGCCCTTGGAAAACAAGTACGGGGCATTAGAGGTTGAGGGTGAGGTGATTCTGATATCGGAGGACACACCATCTGGGGTTTTCCCTGTGGCAAATCAGCCTGCGGCAAATCAGCCTAAGGTTAAACAGCCTTCCCCTGGCATCAGGACTTGCTCCCTTAAAACAAAGAGGAGGATAATTGTTATTGGTGATTCCCTCCTGAGGGGAACAGAGGGCCCCATATGTCGGCCAGACCCTACTCACAGGGAGGTTTGTTGCCTCCTGGGAGCTAGGGTTGGAGGATTTACTAGAAGGCTGCCTGGTCTCGTGCAGCCCTCTGACTACTATCCATTACTAGTTACGCAATTAGGGAATGATGATGTTGCAACCAAAACTCCCAAGTCTATCAAGAATGACTTTAAGGCCCTGGGAGATCTCATTGAGGGGTCAGGTGCACAAATCATTTTTTCGTCTATACCCTTAGTTGCAGGAGGGAATTCAAGAAGGAACATGTCAGCAGCTATAGTTAACAAGTGGCTTAGAGGCTGGTGTAGTCAAAAGAATTTTGGGTTTTCTGATCTTGAAAAACTTTCTACTGCACCAGGTCAGCTGGCAACAGATGGAGTACATCTGTCCCAGAGGAGGGGAAAGATCAGAGTGTACAAGAATGGCCTATGCCTCAAAGGGAAAAAGATTCTAGGAAGGGAATTGGCAGGTCTCATAGACAGGGCTTTAAACTAGATTCGAAGAAGGAAGGGGCTGAAACCAGTCCCCCCAGGCTGGAGTCTGGGGGTGATAAGCTAGAGCCAGAGGTGAAACCAGCAGCCCGGCTGAAGTGCATGTACACTAATGCACGAAGCATGGGCAACAAACAAGAGGAGCTGGAAGCCGTCCTGCAGCAGGAAAGTTATGATGTGGTTGCCATCACAGAGACGTGGTGGGACGACTCACATGACTGGAGCGCTGCAATTGATGGCTACAGGCTCTTCAGGAGAGACAGGCAAGGGAGAAGGGGTGGAAGGGTGGCCCTGTACATCAGGAAGGCACTAGATGCCATTGAGCTGGAGATCAGGGACCATCAGGTTGAGTGCCTGTGGGTGAGAATTAGAGGGAAAACCGGCAGGGCAGACATCCAGGTTGGAGTCTGTTATAGACCACCCAACCAGGAGGAAGATGTTGATGAGTCATTCTATAGGCAGCTTAAGGCTGTCTCAAGATCGCCTGACCTTGTTCTCATGGGCGATTTCAACTCGCCTGATATCTGCTGGGAACTCAACACAGCAGAGAGGAGACAGTCTAGGAGGTTCTTAGAATGCATGGAGGCCAGCTTCTTATTCCAGGTGCTGCGTGAGCCTTCCAGGGGCAAGTCTATGCTTGACCTCCTCTTCACCAATAGGAAAGGGCTGGTGGGTGATGTGGTGGTTGGAGGGTGTTTAGGGACCAGTGACCATGAGATAATTGAATTTTCAGTATTTGGTCGAGCTAAGAGGGGTAGCAAGAAGACCTCCACTCTGGATTTCCAGAGGGCAGACTTCAGGCTACTCAAGGAACTAACTCAGAAGGTTCCTTGGGAAACAGCCCTTAAAAACAAAGGGGTCCAGGAGAGCTGGGCCGACTTCAAGGAAGAACTGTTGAAGGCGCAGGGACAGGCTGTGCCAATGTGCTGGAAGATGAGCCACCGGGGCAGACAGCCAGCCTGGATGGGTAATGAACTTTTAATAGAACTAAGGGAAAAAAAGAGGGTGTATCATCTTTGGAAGAAAGGTGAGGCAACCCAGGAAAAGTTTACGGATGTTGCTAGGTCTGGTAGAAAGAAAATTAGGGAGGCAAAAGCACATTTGGAGCTTAGACTGGCCTCTGCTGTGAAGGACAACAAAAAGTCCTTCTATAAATACATTAATAGCAAGAGGAAGGGCAGAGACAACCTCCACTCCTTGGTGGACACGGAGAGGAATGTTGTAACAAAGGATGAGGAAAAGGCAGAGATACTTAACACCTTCTTTGCCTCAATTTTTACTAGCAGGACAGAACTTCTTCCAGACAGCTGGCCTGCAGAGCTGGCAGAAGGAGCCAGGGAGCAGCATAGTTTTCCTCTGTTCCAGAATGGGGTAGTTGGCGATCTGCTCAGCCGCTTGGATCCCCACAAGTCCATGGGACCAGATGGGATCCATCCTAGGGTGCTGAGAGAGATGGCAGATGAGCTGGCCAAGCCGCTCTCCATCATTTTTCAGGAGTCCTGGCTCACTGGAGATGTCCCAGAGGACTGGAAGCTGGCCAATGTGGTGCCCATCCAAAAGAAGGGCCGGTTGGATGAGTCAGGGAATTATAGGCCTGTCAGCCTGACCTCAGTGCAAACTCCTGGCCAAGCTGTCAGCCCATGGCTTGGACGGGAGCACACTGCACTGGGTTAGGAACTGGCTGGATGGCCAAGCCCAGAGAGTGGTGGTGAATGGTGCCACATCCAGCTGGCGGCCCGTCAGTAATGGAGTCCCCCAGGGATCAGTGCTAGGCCCTGTGCTCTTTAACATCTTTATTGATGATCTGGATGAGGGTATTGAGTCGATCATCAGTAAATTTGCAGACAACACCAAGTTTGGGGCAGGAGTTGATGTGCTGGAGGGTAGAGAGGCTCTGCAGAGAGACCTCGACAGGCTGGACATATGGGCAGAATCCAACGGCATGAGATTTAACGCATCCAAGTGCCAGGTTCTGCACATTGGCCACAACAACCCCATGCAGTGCTACAGGCTGGGGTCAGAGTGGCTGGAGAACGGCCAGGCAGAGAGGGACTTGGGGGTGCTGGTTGATGGTAGGCTGAACATGAGCCTGCAGTGTGCCCACGCGGCCAGGAGGGCCAATGGCATCCTGGCCTGCATCAAGAACAGTGTGGCCAGCAGGAGCTGGGAGGTCATTCTGCCCCTGTACACTGCACTGGTTAGGCCACACCTCGAGTACTGTGTCCAGTTCTGGGCCCCTCAGTTTAGGAAGGGTGTTGTCTTGCTGGAACGAGTCCAGAGAAGGGCAGCAAAGGTGGTGAGGGGCTTGGAACACAAGCCCTATGAGGAGAGGCTGAGGGAGCTGGGGTTGCTTAGCCTGGAGAAGAGGAGACTCAGGGGTGACCTTATTGCTCTCTACAACTACCTGAAGGGGGGTTGTAGACAGGCAGAGGTTGGTCTCTTCTCCCAGGCAGCCAGCACCCAAACAAGAGGACACAGTCTCAGGCTGCACCAGGGGAGGTTCAGGCTGGAGGCCAGGAGGAAGTTTTACACCGAGAGAGTGATTGCCTATTGGAATGGGCTGCCCAGGGAGGTGGTGGAGTCGCCGTCACTGGAGGTGTTCAGGAGGAGACTTGACAGGGTGCTTGGTTTAGTTGATTGGGTGGTGTTGGATGATAGGTTGGATACGATGATCTTGAAGGTCTCTTCCAACCTGCTTTATTCTATTCTATTTGTTTACCTTCACTGGAGGTGTTTAGGAAGAGACTGGATGGGTGCTTGGTGCCATGTTTTAGTTGATTAGATGGTGTTGGGTGATAGGTTGGACTCTATGCTCTCAAAGGTCTTTTCCGACCTGTTTAATTCTATTCTATTCTCTTTGTTATATGCTGTACACCGGGAGAAAAAAGTATCTAAGGCCTGTTTCATTGTTAAGCGTAGATCAAAAAGAAGGAAGCATAGCTTTGGCTCTGCCCCGTAGCCTTCTAGTGGAGAATCTATATCAGTTAAAAATAAAGCTAAAAAGTCTGTCGGAAAGGCTGCTTTAAACAGTGCTGTTACTGATTCTGGCAAGCAGCCAGTGGCGACGGCAGCTCCCAACATGGCGGCTCCCCCGTCTTCAGCAGCCATTAACGAGGCAAAGTCATTTCCTCTTTCTTCTTCGGCAGGACTGGAAGTGTCCTCCGCAGCAGCTGGTCCGTCTCAAAACCTGTCTGCTTCCGTTAAGGCAGCTGCAAATTCAAACACGGCTCAAATTAAGCAAGTAGCAGTTTTAACAACAAGGACTGGAAAGGCCAAAGCTGATCCAGGAGCTGATGGGGGAGGACAGCAAGGTGCTTCTGCTGGGGAGGAAGAGAAAATTTGTCTTAAAAATATAGCTGAGTTATTGTGATCATCAGAGGATTGAGATGCAGCTCTTGGTAGGACAGCAGCTAGTGGAGGTGCTTCTCAGCATAAAGGGATCCTTGAGAGAGTGACAGAAAGATAATTTGGACAACAGGTTGAGGAAGAGGAGCCAAAGGAAGAAGAAGATGATATTTCTGAATATTCTTCACCTCGGGAAGAACTTCAAAAAGTCCGTAAGGATTACATCAGAGCAGATAAGGGACCAGTTCTAGCTTGGCTTGGTAGATGTTATGATACAGGTGCTCCAGCTCTAATGGTAGGAGACAAGTCAGCAGCTCAGCTAGGAACCCTCTACAAGGATAATGGAATAGATAGACATCTCGGTAGGGTTAATCTGTGGATACGCCTTTTAAAGGCAGTTTTCCTGAGATACCCTTCCCAAGATGATCTTCCTAAACCCTGGACTACCATAGATGAGGGAATTAAGCTCCTGAGAGAATTTGCTGTTACAGAGATACTCTATGGTGAACATGAAACTCTGAATCCTGATGACATTCCTGTAGGAACTGGTCTTGCCAAAAAGCTCATCAAGGTTGCTCCTTCTAATTATGCAAACATTCTGGCAAGCAGAATTGTGTCAAGAAATTATGGTGGAGCTCCTCCTACGTTTGGCCAATTCAGTGATCAAATGAGACAATTGGATGATAGCACGACACGTGTTTCTTTGGTTTCAGCCATTGAAACTCTGTCGGGAAAAATTGAGAATTGCATGAGAGAGTTGAAGGATGAATTTAAAAATACCATATCCCAATTGGCACAAATAGATAATTCCACTTCTTCCTCCAGATGGATACAGGTTTTATTTGTGAGGAATAGACATCCTCCAAGGAGGTCATTCCAAAGCAGGTCAAACCAAAACAGACCACCAAGGCAATCACGTAGTACTATTTGGATAACTCTGCATGATCAGTTTGGTGAGAACATGAACAGATGGGTTGGCCAACCAACTTCTAATCTTTTCAGGAGACTGAGGGAACTGCAAAGTGGCAGAACCCGAGGTAGCAATACTTGATGGGTAGCTGTTACTTCCACAGTTCCCCAGAACAACTATAATAGCTCCAACAGTGGCTCCAGTTATAACACTGCACACTGTGCTCAATGTACATATGTGGGCATACTCCCCATAACTGGGGTACCCTGCCTCCCACCAGGGGGAGGAGAGGGATAATAGAGATAACAGAATCTATTGGGATGTGTACATCCAGTGGCCTGGCACTTCACAATTTTGGAAGTACAGGGCCTTGGTTGACACAGAAGCTCAGTGCACCATAATGCCATCAAGTTATCAGGGATCAGAGTCTATAACTATTTTGGGAGTCACTGGTGGATCTCAAGAGTTAAGTAAGGTGGAGGTTAATATAAGTTAAACTGGTAAACAATGGAGGAAGCATACAGTTGTGACCGGACATGACGCACCTTGTATTTTGGGAATTGATTTTCTGAGAGAAGGGCGTTTCAAAGACCCTAGAGGTTACAAATGGGCTTTTTGCTTTTCCCATAGCAGAGGAATGCAGGCCTCAGTTTGCTTTCAACTGCAGAGGAATCCAGTACACTTTCAACAGGCTGCCAGTGGGCTGGATCCACAGCTCCAGCATCTGTCATGCAGTAATCCACGATGCTGTGAAAAAGGTGGTGCTCCAGAACACATCCAGTTCATCGATGATATCATCGTCTGGGGTAAAACTGCTGAGGAAGTCTTCGAGAAAGGTAACAAAATCATTGACATTTTTCTGAATGCAGGTTTTGCCGTCAAGTGAGACAAGGTGAAAGGACCTACCACAGAGATCCAGTTTCTGGGAGTCCGGTGGCAGGATGGACGCCGACACATTCCAGTGGATGTGGTAAATAGAGTCTCTACCATGGCAAATCCCACAAACAAGCAAGAGACCCTAGATTTCTTGGGGATAGTGGGATTTTGGAGACTGCACATTCCTGGATACAGTCAGATTGTGAAACCTCTGTATGATGTGACTCGAAAGAGAAAGAGTTTCCACTGGGGACCTGAACAAGCAAGAGGTAGTTCAAGCAATGGGCCTGGGATCTGTCCGAGATGGTCCAGTCATTAAGAACATTTTGTACACGGCTGCAAGTGACAATGATCCAACCTGGTGCTTGTGGCAAAAAGCTCCAGGTGAGACACGTGGACGACCTCTTGGTTTCTGGAGTCAAGGTTACAGAGGTTCAGAGCCTAATTATTCTCCGACAGAAAAAGAGATTCTAGTTGCCTATGAAGGAGTAAAAGCATCTTCAGAAGTAATTGGAACTGAATCACAACTTCTCTTAGCTCCCAGATTACCAGTTTTGAATTGGATGTTCAAAGGCAAAGGCTCCACACCACATCATGCCACAGACTCAACCTGGTCTAAGTGGATGGCTCTGATAACACAGAGAGCTCGAATGGGAAATCGTGAAAGGCCTGGTCTAGTGGAGGTGATCTCAAGTTGGCCTGAAGGTATCAACTGTGCTAAACCTCCAGAGGGGAAAGTAACTTGTGCTGATGAAGCTCCTCCTTACAATGACCTTTCTGATGACGAAAAGAAATATGCTTTGTTCACAGACGGTTCCTGTCGTCTTGTTGGAAACAAGCGAAGGTGGAAGTCTGCAATGTGGAGTCCAACATGCCGAGTTGCAGAGGCGAAGGATGGAGAAGGAGAATCCAGTCAGACTGCAAAGGTAAGTGCTGTCCAGCTAGCTCTCGACGTAACTGAACGTGAGAGATAGCCAAAGCTTTATCTCTACACCGACTCATGGATGGTAGCCAATGCTCTATGGGGTTGGCTAAAGAACTGGAAAAAGAATGGTTGGCAGAGAAAAGGAAAACCCATTTGGGCAGATGAACTGTGGCAAGACATTGCTGATTGAGTCAAGGGAATTCCAGTGAAAGTGAGACACACTGATGCATTCCTAAGAGCAAAGCTACTGAGGAACAGCAACACAACCGTCAGGCAGATCTTGCTGCAGGAGTTTCTCAAGTAGACATAGACTCTGATCTTGACCTCGACTGGAAACACCAAGGTGAGATATTCTTAGCTCGGTGGGCTCACAATTCGTCAGGACATCAAGGCAGAGATCGGGTGGATCTTTGAAAAACTGGGAAAAACATTTAGCACAAGCAACCTGGATGGTAAATAGTAGAGGTTCAGTGAATCGAGCTGGACCTGCACATTCATATCTGCTACAGAAAGTAGACGGTGATAGAGTTTCTATTGTTAGAGAAAAGAATCTGTTAGGTAAAACTGTTTGGGTATTTTCTCCCTCAGGAGAGGCTAAACCTGTCCGAGGGGTGGTTTCAGCTGAAGGTCTGGGTCACACTTATTGGGTAATGCAAGAGAATGGTGAAATTCAGTGTATTTCACAAAGAAATTTAACGTTAGTTGAAAGAGTTTACTTTCAGACTGTTGTACAGCTACATCACGTCCAAAGGTAGAAATCATGAGGAATCTCCGGTGCACGAACCCTGAGAGCCCTGAGTTAACTAAGAGACCTTGAGAATCCCTGTTTCCCTTTTTCTTCGCTTTGTCTGCGAAGAGACAAACTGTTTTCCATGTTTTTCTCATTTTCTGATTTTCTTGGACTTCTGAATCATCTATATCTGAGAATAGCCGGAATGGACTATGAACTTTATTTACAAACTAAATATTGTTTTGGATTGGATGGACAGTACGAACAGCCAATTAAATTGTTTAGAAGGGGTGGATTGTGACCGTTTTTGGCTGTGCCTTTAAGAAAGGGGCATTTGCTGGAACACTCTGTGGTGAATAGAATAAACCTTTATTTAGAATAGAATAAACCAAACCAGGTTGGAAGAGACCTTTTTGGGAAAAAAGGGAGGGAGGGGGGGAGAGAGGGGGTACAGAGGGAGAGCCCTCCTCTGTCCAGAGAAGGGAGTTTTGTTCTGATTATTTTTCTTTGCTGTGTATTTCTGTATATATATTGTAAATACTGTATATTGTGTATATATATAACCTGCATTTCATTTTGCTTGTGAATATAGCATATCCTTTTGCTTCTCCGACTGGGCTAGCTGTGGTTTCTTTCTTTTGTGGGGGAGGGAGAGCTAGGCCTTCTCTCAACCCACCACACTATGGCAGGCTTATTGTCTAAAACTTTAGTAAAAATAAAACAACCCAGCAATGTTTCATGTTTTAGTTAATTATAAATCATCCTATTAACTTAGGTGTGGTCTATCGGTTTTCAGCATTTCTGGCTAATGACAAATCTTGCAGTGATCTTGACCAACAAATGATAGATGCTGGAAACAGTAATATTGTAGCTTTTGCCTAAGGCCTGCACATTCTGATGTTTAAGTAAAATGTCAATAGAGAGTTTTGCTCAGTGATGAGATTTATCAGCAATGAAATCTAGTTTATTTCTGCATTACTTAATGCCTCTTATTAAAAAAGACGGAACTGAAGTCAACCTGACTCTAGTGGAACTTTGAAAAATAATGAGTTTAACAGTACTTTAGCTAAAGGCACTTCGGGTTACTTCCATCCTTAGTTCCTGTCAGTTTTTATTAGCCATTTTTATCACTGAGTTCAGGAAGATCAGAATTAGAACAGTGTTCAAGGGTATTTGCACACCTCAGCTATGGCTTGTACAACATTCACTGTTGGGATCAGTCACAGACTTGGAGAACACAGATGCAAAGAAACTATAAAGTGTGGTATTTTAGGTTTCAAAGTAAAATCATCAGAACTGAGCACTTACTGTTGTAGCAGTGGTATCTTTTTCAACTTGGGAAATTATAATTGTGTTAAATGAGACTATGGTAAAGCATTGACTTAGCCAGAGAGGTTTGACAAGGCAAGATGAGAATGTAAAGATGTCTGTGTTTTGCTTCAGAGGACAATAAATTTGATTGCCTGTGTTAAGTTTACTCTGATTAGCATGTTAAACTCTTGCATTGTATGCATCCTGTCAGCCTGCTAGAACTAGTGGTCTTCTCTCATACTTTCATAGTGCCTGGGTCAAGAACTGTTCTCTTTTTGTAACACAAATACCTGTTGCTTAGAATAATGGGGCTCAAACTAAGTGCTTATCTTTGTATTAAAATGTTAACTATTTTTCTTCTACTTTCAGGCAATGCAGTTAGGGCCTCAGAGTCTAGGAATTCAGTTGCCTTTGTAAATTACAGAGCTTTATATCCATTTGAAGCAAGGAATCACAATGAAATGAGCTTTAATACTGGCGATATAATTCAGGTAAGATTTGCCATAACTTGAAAAAAAATCAACCCAGTTTCCCCCAGCCTGGAGATTCACAAGGTTTTAAGTGTCAGATGTGTTATGTTGATACATTTTAAGGCTTACTCAAAATTTAAATTAAATTTCAGCTAAAAATCTTTCTTTGGATCTTATGCATCTTAGAGATTATGAGAATCTGCTTAGCATAACAACAGTGGATGCTTAACATAAACTTTCTAAAATTAGTAGACAAGGAATGATACAGAATCATAGAACCATTTAAGTTGGAAAAGACCTTTAAAGTTATTGAGTCCAACTGTTAACCTTGCATTGCCAAGTCTACCTCTAAACCATGTCCCTATAGTTGCTGCAGTTTGTTCTGTGTGTACAGATTAGCCTCTGAGTGTGCCTGAAATACAAGTGTAGTAAATAGAGGCATGAATCACTAATTAGTGGCATTTGAATTAAAATAAAACTAACATGTTATTTAACAAGTAGATATGAAAGGTTCTTCTGAATCTTAATACCATCTTCTAATGTATTGCTAGCATAGACTTCTGCCTCTTGCTGGCTGGTCCTTTATAAATACTCTCTCAGGCAGATACCTGTAGCAGTTTATTTTGTGTCCATTCTTTGTTAGCAGTTCTCTGGTTTCAGATAGATGTGCTATCTGTAATGTTATGGCAGGACCATAAGGTTTGGAACACTCTCCTATCTTCTCAGTTGAAATCTGTGTTAATTTCTGTAATTCTATCACTTGTGCATGTTATTGAAAGAATGTGCATTCAGGTGGACTTGGGAAAATTGATGCACAACTGTAGTAATACAATTAATGTGTATGTAAATAATATACCAGTGTGTATGGTTCCTTCTCATTCAGACTATAAGCAGTATAGGTAGATTATAAAAATCTACAAAGTAATGTGGTATAAAATATAAAAACACTTAAGTATTACCCTTCAGTTTTAGTGTTAAATTATTTAATTTTCATACCAGTGAAGCATGGAAGAGGGAACAAACAGGTTTGGTTTTGGCTTCCCTCTCAGATGTAATTAACTGTGTCAGTTAACTACTGATAATTTATTTCAGAAATAGGCTGACAGATGCCACTGCCTCTCCTTCCTGTTGTACTGCAAACCTCAGCTAAGCTAACAAGCTGATGCTATTTGATAAACTGCTAATTTTTAGTTAATTTGGACGAATTTTCCAATTTGCAACAATATTTGTTTAGCAGTATTGCTATGAATGTTTAAGGATGTCCTGTGCTTACTGTGTTATTTACTCTACAATTTTTTTTTGTATGATCAGATGACACAGTTATTTATATCTGTATGCAGAACTGCAACAGTTGTTTCCTGCACTGCTGGACTCATCAGACACTGCCTCTTGGCTGCCCATCTGGTAAAGTACAACACAGTGCACTGTAATTTTTGGCAAGCCAGAGTGAATCCAGATACTGATCCTCAACGTGCATGTTCAGAGCCCATTTGCCTTTGAGGCCTGTCTCTACCTGTGTCTGAAAATAGTGTAATTGCATCATCATCCTATTTCTTAAACAGGGCAAAACCAGTTTAGTTTTGAAAGGGAAGAGAATGAAACTGCTGATCCTTCTATGAGTGCTGCTCACACTGTTCAATTCAGAGGGCCAGCAGATGCTGATGCACTAGATATTCCTATTTGTTTCATGCCGCTGGTTGTGTTTTCTTTGTATTTATCCTCCTGTCCATAGGTTGATGAAAAAACTGTGGGAGAGCCTGGTTGGCTTTATGGGAGTTTTCAAGGACACTTTGGCTGGTTTCCATGCAACTATGTTGAAAAATTACCAGAAGAAGAAAAATCTTTATCTCCTAAGAAGGCCTTACTTCCTCCTACAGTATCTTTATCTACTACCTCAGCAGAGTGAGTTTTTATTTTTATGTTTAAAATTGCTTCTTCTAAATTTAGCCAACACATAATGTGCTGGAGTTGCATTTGTTGTTTGTTTTAAAAATATAAATGCAGAAGACTTATTGAAGAACCTAATTGAAAGTCTTAGCTTGGAAATTTTAAGTATTTGATAGTTTTCTTCACATTATATAGAATCTCTGTTATTCTGCTTGAGGTATTTTTTAAAAGAAAATTGTAATGTGCTAAGTATGCCTGTATTCAATTTTGCAGAGCACTTTCTCCAAGTAAATCTGCAGAAGAATCTGATTACCAAAACATACCTTTTTCTGGCCTGAATGTTAATACAGCATGGCAACAGAAATCAGCTTTTACTTGCACTGTGTCCCCTGGATCTGTTTCACCCATTCATGGACAGGTATACTGTGTGAGACAGAAAACCTTAGTGTATTTTAGATTCATATTCATTAAACTGATTTAAAAGGCAAAACAAAACAGAGTTTTTCTAATATTGGGTGCACTGAACAGGATAGAGGATAAAAAAGATAGACTGAATGCTCTATTAGTGTGGACTGACGTAATTCTGTATGTTTCCACATTGGGCACCAATAAAAAATGTGGGGGGTTGAAATTACCCCACAACTAATTTGGAGAAACTACCCCCCAAAATATATTGCCAGACTAGCTCAGTTTGGGATGGAAGCAAATAAAGCTATATTTACAAGCAAACTAAAATCTAATGAAATGCAATGAATATGTACAAAATATACAATATATGTTATATATACACACACACACACACAATTTATAAAGAACACTCAGACCCACTCAGAAACTCCTCAGACCTCCCTGGATCCATCCAGGGGGACCATTAACTCCTCCCCCACTCCCTCCCTCCTTCCCTACCTCACACAGTAGTCAAAACAGATACTGTGGCAAGACCATAGAAGAGAGAGAGAAGTTGCAAGCAGAAGCGACAGAAGAAAAGAGAACTGTTTATGTCCCTACTCTACATCCCCATTAGCAAGCCAGTGAATTATATAGACCTTAACATTATTTTTATTTTGTATACAATGGTAATTTTTTAATTATTTTTTTTTTTTTACTTTCAGTCTTTGCAGTCAGGGACTAGGCTAAAGTTCCCCCTTCAAACAGTAAGAACACTGAACAATAAGACTGTTGCAGTGTGCTTGGTAGTTCTAGAATGATTTTCACTTGCAATTAATCACAGAATATATTTTTAAAAATACAAACCATAATTGAAAGATTGTTTCTCTGTCATTTAAAAAAAAATTAAAAATCCAACTATCTCTTAGGAATGAAGTTGCTTGGACTTCAATAAAAGATACATCAATGTTTGTTTGTTTATAACACTTGCACCAGTCATGGGTAATGTGGTCAGTCAACATCCTCTGCTTGTGTTCTAACAGGGACAGCCTGTCGAGAACTTAAAAGCACAAGCACTTTGCTCTTGGTCTGCAAAAAAAGATAACCACTTGAATTTTTCAAAAAATGATATCATTACTGTCCTGGAGCAGCAGGAAAACTGGTGGTTTGGAGAGGTACATGGAGGAAAGGGTTGGTTTCCAAAATCATATGTCAAGCTCTTACCCTGGGAGTGAAACGAAGAAAGAGGAGTAAGTGCAACATTTATTTTTCTTTCATTCAGCAGTTTACAAAAAGAGATGATTTAGAGTACTTGCAGTGCTTTAAAGTGCAGAATATAAATATAATTTACAATTTCTACCATGCCATTTTAGGCTTTTATTATTTAATTCTGACAAGCCAAGTAATGTTGGGTTCACTATTGTGTAAATAGGGACTTTCGAGGCTGAGTGCTGTGAAAAATCAGTGGTGTCTGATTATTCATCTGGTGCCAGGCTTAGTTTTGGCTCATTACCAAGTTGGCTTTGTTGCAGAATAGTTGAGTTCTGCCTCAGGGTGCCAATTTCAAAGTGACCTACAAATAAGCATAAGCTTCTAAGGCACATCTTGCAGAAATAATGTGTTTTTCTTTACTCAGAGAGATCATTATTTCTATTCTAATGCTGCACAATAGCTATTCAGGTAATGATTCAAAGCTTGGTTACTGCTGGGATGGCATCACTACTGTGTGTAAATTGTTCTTTTCAGGTGTTCTGTATGTTCTCTAGAATGAAATTATTTACACAAAAGCTTTAATTTGTACTTCTTTTGGATAGCATAATTTGTGAACATACCTTCTCATCTTTTATCACATTACTTTGTTTTAAGTGGGGTGCTCTTGGATGCCATTCATATCTTAAATAATACCTGTCACTGTTTGATAGTCAGGAAAACCTTTGCAATTAATTCACAGGCAATACCAATTTTGAGATAACCAAATATTGAGCTTCATCTCATCCTGATAAAGAGATTTGTTCTTGATCAGCCTTTTAGTTACTCAGCGGGTTTTCTTCTTCTTTTTTTATCCCTTTCTACAGACCAGAAGCTATTTATGCAGCGGTAAACAAAAAACCTAATACACAGTCTTATGCAGCAGGAGAGGGTAAGAAAATATGAAATGTCCTACTTAATCATGCAGTGTGTTTCTGCTTCATGACATGTGAATAAGCTTAAATGTATGAAGAGTGCAAATGTTGAACTGCTGTTTTGAGAGTTCTAAAACAGGAACTTGAATAAAACTTATAACTAATTTGGGTTGAGCATAGGCCTGGGTTTTGTTTTTCTTTTTACTACTTTTGTTCAAGCATTAATTTCTTTCTGAAAGCTTAAATATGTCTCATATTCATAAGCTGAGTTCTCCTCCTGCTGTTTTCGATTGTGCCATACTGTAGAGACATAGAAGGGATTTTAAGTCTCCTGAGTGTGGATCATTCCCTTTGAATCAGTAGGGAGTAAAGAGAACAAATATTACTGGAGAATACCACCAAGCTGTGTGGTGCAGCAGACATGCTGGAGGGAAGGGAGGCCATCCAGAGGGACCTTGACAGGCTGGAGAGGTGGGCACAAGCCAACCTCATGAAGTTCAATAAGAGCAAGTGCAGGGTCCTGCATCTGGGTCGAGGCAATCCCAGGCACAAATACAGGCTGGGCAGTGACTGGCTGGAAAGTAGCCCTGAGGAGAGAGACTTGGGGGTACTGGTGGACAAAAAGCTCAACATGAGCTCTCAGTGTGCACTTGCAGCCCGCAAAGCCAATCAGATCCTGGGCTGCATCAGGAGAAGTGTGGCTAGCAGGTCGAGGGAGGTGATCCTCCCGCTCTACTCAGCCCTGGTGAGACCCCACCTGGAGTACTGTGTCCAGTTCTGGAGCCCCTATTACAAGAGGGATGTGGAGGTGCTGGAACGTGTCCAGAGAAGGGCCACAAGGATGATCAGAGGGCTGGAGCACCTCTCCTATGAGGGCAGACTGAAGGAGTTGGGGCTGTTCAGTCTGCAGAAGAGAAGGCTCCGAGGTGACCTAATTGTGGCCTTCCAGTATCTGAAGGGGGCCTACAGGAAGGCTGGGGAAGGACTTCTCAAGATCTCAGGTAGTGATAGGACTAGGGGGAATGGAATGAAGCTGGAGGTGGGGAGATTCAGGCTAGATGTGAGGAGGAGGTTCTTCACCATGAGAGTGGTGAAACCCTGGAATGGGTTGTCCAGGGAGGTGGTCGAGGCCCCGTCCCTGGGGGTGTTTAAGAGCAGGCTGGATGAGGCTCTGTCCAGCCTGATCTAGTGTGGGGTGTCCCTGCCCATGGCAGGGGGGTTGGAACTAGATGATCCTTGTGGTCCCTTCCAACCCTGAATGAAACTATGAAACTATGAAAAAAAAAAGTGTGGGAAGCACTTTCAAAGCACTTTCATCTAGTGCAGTTCCATGCTTCCCCAATTGTATTCTAATTCCACTTGTTTTTTGGGTTTGCTGTATTAGTGAGATAAAAATGGTTTTAATTGGGTTTAGGTGTGGAATTTCCATGCTTTGTGTAAAACATGGAGGTAAAGTGGAATACTTAATTCAAGGAATGAGTTTTCAAGCTGTGGTCTACAGGCCTCTGCTGATCTGTAGGATGATCATAGGATAGTAGCTCTCCCTGTGCCAAATTAATCTGTCTATACAAAGTTGTGTTCCTGTAATTCAGAGCTGTAAGCATGAGGTGAGATGTGATTACAATCAAGCAAGTAAATGTGTGAAGACACAATCCATGTTATGAACACACTGATATCAAAGATATCTGTACTTGCATCTGATGTATTTTTATCCTCCTATCTGAAACTGTTGTCTCTTTTGTCTCCTCTTTGCACAGAGTATGTTGCCCTATATTCGTATTCAAGCTCTGAGCCTGGTGACTTGACTTTCATAGAAAGTGAAGAAATCCTAGTGACTCAGAAGGAAGGAGAATGGTGGACCGGGAGCATTGATGGCAGAACTGGAATCTTCCCTTCCAATTATGTCAGACCAAAGGATCAAGAAGTGAGTTCATATACTGAGAATTAAGGCATGATGCTTTCTCTCAAATTTATTATATTCCTAGTATTGATATCTAGCTTTTAGACAGTGATTTTAAGCAGAGGTTGAAGTGCTTGGCAGAAAAGCCCAGGTAGTTTGAGTGCTACATAAGTGTTCTAGCCACAGTATCACACTGTCTCTTTCTCTGTACAGGATGGTATTTTGTTAAATATGGGCTCAGACTTAAAATCTTCATGTGTTTTTATGTCCATGTGCTTAAAGTTGGTGTAAACTCTCTCATTTATTGCACATTAAAAGATGATTGTTGTGTCTTTGTAGGCTTCTAGTAATGCTGGCAAAACTGGAACAATAAATAAGAAACCAGGTAAGTGTGTGATAACTGTTTTAACATTCAGGGCTGTTTCTTAAGTGGCTATAAGCATTTCATTTCATAGTAATGTTTTAATGGTGGCTAATGTACTTAGCTGCGGGATGCATACCAGGATGTTTCTGTGGATCTAGCTTTTATTGTGATGAAAAAATGACAAATTCAATTAATGTATTATCTTTTCAGAAATTGCTCAGGTTACTACTGCCTATGTTGCATCAGGAACTGAACAGCTTAGTCTTGCTCCAGGACAGCTAATACTGATTCTGAAGAAAAACACTAGTGGATGGTGGCAAGGAGAGTTGCAGGTAATAATTGAAAGAGAAATAATTGTGACTTCATGAATTGGAAGGAGGTGATACTGGATTCAGTTTAACAAAACCTACCTAACTATGGTGTTCTGGAAGCTGGCTAGAAAGTTATTTTCATCTAGTTATAAACTATTTTGGGGAAAAAAATAACTAAACCTTGGGTTGCTTCAGTTTTTTTGTTTGTTTATTTAGGTGTGTTTGGTTTGGGTTGGGTTTTTGGTTGGTTGGCTTTGGGCAGTGTTGGGGTTTTGTTTGTTTTGATTTATTTCTTTAGCACAGAAAATAGTAATCAATGAACTTGTGCATGGGAGAGGTACATTGACAGCTAATACCTTGGTTAGGATGTAATTGGTAAAGCATTGAATTATAAAATTATTCTAATGAAAGCATAGGAATTTTTGGAAGTTGTAGTTGGAAGCTAGTTTCTTGTGAAGATTGCTGTCAACACTTTTCTCCTTTCCCCAACAAATGATGACTTTTTAGTCCCAGGGATTGAGGGTACTGTTACATGAGATGCTTCTTAAATTGTAGTTGGTATCTTGACTTTTGGAACCCTATTCCCACAGTAGACTTCATCCTGGAAACCAATGCAAAATTTTTTTTCACAGATTCCATTGGGTCTTTGTTACCCTGTCGTAGGGTTGAGGGAAAGGCCAGGCCCTTCCCCCCCACACACTGTGAGTAGAGGGAAAGAAAGTTGAAAAGGGAAAAAAAAAAACCGCACAGCCGGATTAGCAAAGGAGTGTGTGCTGTATATTTACAAAGCAGTTTAGGGAAACGCCGGGAAATATATATACAGAATTTACAGTATTTACAATATATACAGAAATATACAACAAAGTAACACAGAAATGAGAGTTCCCTCCTCTACTGAGGGGGGGTTCCCCACCTCTGCTCCCCCTTCTCTCCCCCTTTCCCCAGAGAGGGTTAGAAAGAGAGAAAATTAATTAAAAGCGGTTATGTGTTAGAATGTTAGACAGTGTCTTATCTGCTCCAAGGTCAAGCCTGGCCGAAAGCCCAGAAAAACTGCGAGCTGCAAAGGAGAAAGCAAAGTGCAGGAATGCCCAGGATTCTCTACTGCACTCCCAGTTCAAAAGGTGCTTCCCCCCAATCTACCAATGAAATTAGTTTAGATCCGTCTTTCGTTTACAAACATCCGACCACAATATTCCCTTTCTTAAGGGGACAGCCTCAAACGGTCACATACCCTTTAACTGAATTTTACCTGAATTTGTGTTGTTAGCCTGAATTTAAACATGTTCCTCCCAATACTTGATGATATTTCCAATACTGGCACTGAACAGCAAAATAGAAAGTTCTTTCTTCTTAATATTGCTTAAAAGGCCTTTCACAATCTGTTCTTCAGCTGCACACACTCTGTTTACAGTGAGTACTTGTGTTAACACCTTTCTTCCCTCTCCAACATTAAAAAAGAGCTGATCTAACTATTCAGCATCTGTTTTTAACAACAGCCAGCTTTACAGATGCAGGAGAGGTCGGTGTGAGCAAGTTGGGAAACTGCTGCACTGAATTTCCATGAATTCACAGCAGTGGAAAATACACTCGTGTGCAAAAAATAAAGGAAACATTGAATAGTTTGTATTTTATGAAAAGTAGGACTGGTGTTGCTTCAAGAATAATTAAAAAAAAAGAAAAATAAGAGACACTAAGACATATAACTGTCAGTTCTTCTAGTTTTAATTGCTTTTGATGTTATAATAGAGCTCAGTCTGCAGTTACTGCATTCTGAAGTCTATGCTCACTTTTAATTTTCTGTGCATTTCAGAGCATATTTGCACAGATAGTCTTTTCCTGTGGAACTAAAAAAAGCAAAGATGTAAAATTGAGGTAATTCTTTTCAAGCTGTCATGCTGTACTGGGTAGGAAGTGATTATCAAATACTTGGGTCACTATTTTCAAACATAGCTTATGGTGATTGTTAACTCTGTGCTGGGTATCTCATTACAGACTCATGATGCATAAGTGGAATATTTGTAGAACATTCAACACTACAATTAAATTGTGCAATGGAATAATTAGCTGCTCTTGAAAACCTTGGTTTAATACATTTGCCAGAAGATACTAGGGTACAGCTTTATTTGAACTGGGCTTTTTTTTTTTTAATGCTTTAGGTTATTTCCTTTTGAGATCTGTTTAGTATTTAGTTGCTGTTTGGAAGCCTGATGTTTTTGTCTTTTTTTGGCAAAATTATGTGACGTGTTTGTTGCATTTTTTCCAACCTGTAGACTATTTGGTTTCTTAGTTGTATAATAACTACTTTAAACATTTACAGGCAAGAGGGAAAAAGAGACAGAAAGGATGGTTCCCTGCCAGCCATGTGAAATTACTGGGTCCAAGCAGTGAAAGAACCACATCTGCTGCTCCCTCAGGTGAAGAAAAATGAGTTCATACTTCATTTAGGGTATTTTATGTAACTGACTCAGTTGTTCAGATATTCTTCTGAATTACATAACTAGCATAATAATTATCTGATTGTGGTGTTCCTGTGGGAGGTAAAGTCCTTGCCAGAATCTGGGTCTTCTGACAGACTGTCCCAAGAAAGGTAAAATTTCAAAACAGTTCTTTATAGGGGTCCCTGCCTAGCACAACAGAAAGTCTCAGTCATGCAAGGATGTTTAAATCCACAAATCTGTGAAGATCAGCAGCCCATCTTCTATGGCACGAGCTTTTGAGTTTTGCCAAATGTACTAATCAGCCACACAATTCTCATTTGGAACCCCTTTGTATCGAAATGCTACCCAAAAATGCAGGGAAAACTTAGTAGTCTTTGGAATTTCATGCACTACTCCTTAAAAGGAGGAAGACTAAGCAGCAAATTTCCATTAGATTTTTCCATTAATATGGCCAGGTACAAATTAGATTATTTCAAAGAAAAGGAGCCTTTTTTTGGTTCTTTATGCTGAAATTGTACTATTTTCCATACCTAGGATTTGTTTATACAACAGCTTCTGTGATATTACTGAGCAAAATGTAGTACTTCACAGTTAGCTAAAGCACATTTCCTCTGCCTTAGCCCTGTTTTTCTCACAAGTATAATTTATAAAATGATCAAACTCTCTTTTCTTTTCAGTGGAAGACATAGAGGGATACTTTATTATATTGTATTCTCAAACACTGGAATAGGGTCCCCAGGGAAGTGGTTGAATCCCCATTCCTCAAGGTGTTTAAAAGACAGAGATGTGGTGCTGAGGGACATGGTTTAGCACCATACTTGGTAGAGTTACATAATGGTTGGACTTGATGATCTTAATGGTCTTCTCCAACTGAAATGATACTGTGATTCTATGCTTCTATCAAATGTAAATAAAGCTTACTGCCTGCCCCAGTTAAAAACAAAAAAGCAAACAAAAACAACAGGACAGTTCCACATCAAGATAAAATCATGTGACATTTTTTCTTATGTAGGAGTCTATGTGAAGTTATTGTCTTTTTCCTGTGGTTACATAATACAGTCAAACCCAGTCTCAATACTTGTGTAACAGTGTTCTGCTTTGCTTTTCCTTTATAGTGTGTCAGGTGATAGCCATGTATAATTGCATGGCAAACAATGAAGATGAGCTCAGTTTTGCCAAAGGACAGCTTATTAATGTACTGAACAAGGATGATGCTGACTGGTGGCAAGGAGAAATCAGTGGTGTGACAGGTCTCTTCCCCTCAAACTATGTGAAGCTGACCACAGATTCTGATCCAAGTCAACAGTGTAAGCAACTTTTTTTCTTTATCAATTAGTTTTATTAATTTCCAAGGTGCATTGATATTCTTCTGCTTTGTGTTAGTTTGGTGTTCCAGGAATCAGCTGGATTTATTAGTACATTAAACACCCTTTCTTTAACTATAGTGCTAAGTATTTTAAATACTTTTCTATTTAATCTACAAACAGTGAGCATGTTATCAGCCAGCCAGTGTGTACTAGTTGGAGTGCTAGGGTGAGCTAGAATACTAGATTTGGTAGTTGTTCCCCTTCCACTAAAAATGCTAATGTTTGGTAACTGCTGCTGCCTGGGACTCAGCCCAGGCACATGGCGCTCAGTTATAGAAGTTTGTCAGGTTTTATAAAATACGAAGTGTCTGCTGTAACCCTCATTAACAGAAGATTAAATCATTTACCAGTTAAGTAAAAATAACCATAGAAAGGATAGGAAAAAGATTCTAGAATTAGCAAGTGAAACTGTCCTGTGGTAAATGGGCATGTCCTGGTTCCTAGCAGTCCAGGCCTCATCTGGTTCTGAGAAACAAGATACATATCAAAACACATGCTGAAAAGTATCAGGAGCAGGTGGAGAACTGAATGCTGGGATATATGCCTACCTGACAGTGGAACAGCGCATTTTTTTTGCACATAAACATAGCAAAGGTGCCTGGTGTCTCCCCTGACACACATACCTTGTTGTATTTGGGCCTTCCCCTCAGAGAAAACTTCCACCATTTTTGCTCCCTCAACTTCGCATCCTGAGGCCCTGTGATTAAACCAACTTTTATATTAACCCGTGGCATCAGTAGATCTGGGAATGTACCTTAATGTCAGAGTTGTTTCTTTGACATAACAAGTCTTGGCCTTTTACTTGCTCTTTTTTTCTCTAGGAATCATTTGTAGTTTTCTCAGGACAAAGACACGTATCCAGAGGTCTGGTTGAGGTTCACTCTTAAGAGCCTATAGCCAGTGTGTAGGACCAGTTTGCACTGAGTTATTTGATCAGCATAGTTGTGTTCTGTCGTGGGTTTGAGAGGAAGGCCTAGCCTCCCCCCCACAAAGAGAAAAAGCAATAAAAACCACAGCTAGCCACAGCCGGAGAAGCAAAGGGAATGCTATATTTACAAGCAATTTTTAGGGAATGCAGGATATATATACACAATTTACAGTATTTACAATATATACACAGAAATATACAGCAAAGTAAAAAAACAATAATGCAGGAACGAAATTCCCCGCCCTTCTGGAGGACGGTTCCCCCCCTGTACCCCCTTCTCTCCCCTTTTTCCCCAAAGAGGGTTAGAAAGAGAGAAAAAGAGCAATTGTTAAAAAAAGCAGTTATAAATTAAAGCAAACTGTTAGTAGGCCACGCTTATCTGTCCAAGGTCAGTCTGGCAGAGAGCCTAGAAGCGAACGAGCTGCAAAAAGGGAGGAGGGAAGAGTGAACTGAGGAAAGTCTCAGTCGCACTCAAAACTTAAAGCTGCATTCTACCAATCTACCAATGAAATTCGTTTAGACCTGTCTTTTCTTTACAAAACATCCAGCCACAGTGCCCCACCACTGTCCCTTTCTTAAAGGCACAGCCTCAAACGGCCACAGTCCACCCCTTCTAAACAATTTCATTGGCTGTTCATACTGTCCATCCAATCCAAGACAATATTCACAGTTCATAAGTAAAGTTCATAGTCCATTCCGGCTATGCTCAGATATAGATGATTCAAAAGTCCAAGAAAATCAGGAAATGAGAAAAATGGAAAACAGTTTATCTCTTCACAGATGAAGCGAAGAAAAGGGAAACAGGGATTCTCACAGTATCACAGTATCACAGTATCACTTAGGTTGGAAAGGACCTCGAGGATCATCGAGTCCAACCTGACACCGCAGACCCCATGACTAGACCATGGCACCAAGTGCCACGTCCAATCTCCCCTTGAACGTCTCCAGGGTCGATGACTCAACCACCTCCCTGGGCAACCCATTCCAATGCCGAATGACTCGCTCGGTGAAGAACTTCCTCCTCACCTCGAGTCTGAACCTCCCCTGGCGCAGCTTGAGACTGTGTCCCCTCGTTCTGGTGCTGGTTGCCTGGGAGAAGAGGCCAACTCCCTCCTGGCTACAACCACCCTTCAGGTAGTTGTAGAGGGCAATAAGGTCACCCCTGAGCCTCCTCTTCTCCAGGCTAAACAATCCCAGCTCCCTCAGCCTCTCCTCATAGGGCTTGTGTTCAAGGCCTCTCACCAGCCTTGTTGCCCTTCTCTGGACACGCTCAAGTGTCTCAATGTCCTTCTTAAACTGAGGAGCCCAGAACTGGACACAGTACTCAAGGTGCGGCCTAACCAGAGCAGAGTACAGGGGCACTATGACCTCCCTGCTCCTGCTGGCCACACTATTCCTAATGCAGGCCAGAATGCTATTGGCCCTCCTGGCCACCTGAGCACACTGCTGGCTCATATTCAGGTGGCTGTCGATCAGCACACCCAGGTCCCTCTCTGTTTGGGAGCTCTCCAGCCACTCCGACCCCAGCCTATACCTCTGCATGGGATTGCCATAGCCAAAGTGCAGCACTCGGCACTTGGACTTGTTGAAAGCCATCCCATTGGACTCTGCCCATCTTTCCAGTCGGTCGAGGTCCCTCTGCAGAGCCTTTCTACCCTCTAATTGACTAACATCTGCCCCTAACTTTGTGTCATCTGCAAACTTGCTGATGACTGACTCTACCCCTTCATCCAGATCATCAACGAATATGTTGAAGAGGACAGGGCCCAGCACTGATCCCTGGGGGACACCACTGGTGACTGGCCTCCAGCTGGATGCGGCACCGTTCACGACCACTCTCTGGGCCCGGCCCTCCAGCCAGTTCCTAACCCAGCACAGAGTGTAGTGGTCCAATCCACAGGCTGACAGCTTAGTCAGCAGTTTGCTGTGGGGGACGGTGTCAAAGGCCTTGCTGAAGTCTAGGTAGACCACATCCACAGGCCTCCCCACATCCACCAGGCGGGTCACCTGATCATAGAAAGAGATCAGGTTGGAGAGGCAGGATCTGCCCTTCCTGAATCCATGTTGGCTGGACCTGAGCCCTTGGCCATCCTTCAGGTGCGCAGTTATTGCTGCCAGGATAATCTGCTCCATCACTTTCCCTGGCACTGAGGTCAGGCTGACTGGCCTGTAGTTTCCAGGTTCCTCCATCCGACCCTTCTTGTGGATGGGGACCACGTTGGCCAGTTTCCAGTCATCTGGGACCTCACCAGTGAGCCAGGACTGGAGGAAAATGATGGAGAGTGGCCTAGCTAGCACATCCGCCAGCTCTCTCAGCACCCTAGGATGGATCCCATCTGGTCCCATGGACTTGTGGATATCCAAGTGGCTCAGCAGGTCCCGAACTAACTCCTCATGGATTTCCAGGGTATTACTCTGCTCCCCGACCCCAACGCCCAGCTCCGGAGACCACTCGTCCTGAACTCCTGCCTTGCTGTTAAACATTGAGGTAAAGAAGGTGTTCAGGACCTCAGCTTTATCCTCATCCTCAGTAACTGTGTTCCCCTCCAGGTCCACTAGGGAGTTCAGGTTCTTCCTGCCCTTCTTCTTATTGTTAATATATTTATAAAAATGTTTTTTATTGTCTTTGACTGAGGTGGCCAGCTTCAGTTCCAGCTGGGCCTTAGCCTCCCTAATTTTATTCCTACATAATCTAACAGCTTCCTTGAACATACCTCGAGAAGCCTTCCCCTCCTTCCAAAGGTGATACAGCCTCCTCTTCCCCCTTAAATCCTCCAGGAGCTGCTTGCTCATCCAGGCTGGTCGCCTTCCCCGCCGGCTTGCCTTCCGGCACATGGGAACCGCCAATTCCTGTGCCTTCAAGAGCTCCTGTTTGAAGTAGGTCCAACCCTCCTGAACCCCTTGGTTCATGAGGGCTGGTACCCAGGGGACTTTGCAGACAAGTTTTTTAAATAGGCTGAAGTTCACCCTTCGGAAGTCCAAGGTGGAGGTTCTGTTGGTGCTCCTCCCAATCTCCCTGCATATTGAAAACTTCACTATCTCGTGGTCACTGCACCCTAGGCAGCCTCCCACGATCACATCTCCCACCAGCCCTTCCCTATTGCAGAACAGCAGGTCAAGCAGAGCCTGTCCCCTGGTAGGCTCGCTTAACAGCTGTGTCAGGAAGCAGTCCTCCATTCGCTCCAGGAATCTTCTGGACTGCCTCCTCCCTGCTGAATTAAGTTCCCAGCAGATATCTGGGAGGTTGAAGTCACCAACAAGGACAAGATCAGATGATCTTGAGACAGCCTCCAGTTGCTTGTAGAACAACTCATCAGCCGCCTCATCCTGGTTGGGTGGTCTGTAACAGATTCCAATCAGGATGTCAGACTTGTTAGGTTGTTCTCTGATTTTGACCCACAGGCTCTCAACTACCTCATCTTCCACCACAAGTTGTGTGGCAGAGATTGACTCTCTAATATACAGAGCCACCCCTCCTCCTCTTCTCCCTCGCCTGTCCCTCCTAAAGAGCCTGTAACCCCCCATTGTAGCACTCCAATCGTGGGTGCTGTCCCACCAAGTTTCTGAGATGGCGACTACATCATAGTCGCCCTGATGGATTAGGACCTCCAACTCCTCTTGCTTGTTGCCCAGGCTGCGTGCATTGGTGTACATGCATCGCAGCTGGGTTCCTGACTTCTCAACTGACCCTACCTTGCGCCCTACTCTTACCTCTGCAGAGGGACTGATTGCCTCACCCACCCCCTTCAGACCTAGTTTAAAGCCCTCCTAATGAGCCCTGCCAACTCCAGTGCCAGGACTCTTTTACCCCTTCTAGATAGATGCACCCCATCAGGACCCAGCAGGTCAGGTGCAGTGAAAGTTGCCCCGTGGTCATAGAACCCAAAGTTCTGCCGCTGGCACCATCCCCTGAGCCAATTGTTGATGGTGTGGGTTCTCCCATTCCTCTCAGTGTACACCCCTGACACTGAAGGAATTGAGCAGAACACCACTTGAGCTCCTGCCCCATCAATCAATTGTCCAAGGGCCCTGAATTCCTTCTTAATTGTCCTAGTGCCCTTCCTGTCAATCTCATCACTCCCAGCCTGTATTACCATCAGAGGGTAATAGTCAGTGGGCTGGATTAATTCAGGGAATCTCTTCGCAATGTCCCTAACCCCTGCCCCTGGTAGGGAGCAGACCTCCCTGTGGGATGGGTCGGGACGACATATGGGTCCCTCAGTACCCCCCAGGAGAGAGTCCCCAACAACTATAACCCTTCTCCCTTTCTTTGTGGAGCTAGTCGTTATAGCCGGTGGGGACCGCTTGGGCTTAGGCTTCCCCCCAGAGCCGGCCGTTACAGCTGGTGGGGTCCGCTTGGCCTTAGGCTCCCCTCTGGATGGCTGCTCTTCAGCCTCAGCCCTCTCATCCTTACTGCCCTCAGCCTGCAGGGCCTCATACTTATTATGCAAGGGCAGAGGAGGAGGAGGAGAGGGTCGGGGTGGATTTCTCTTGCCACCCCTGGCAGGGACCCGTATCCATCCCTCTCTGCCTCCAGAAACCCTTCCCTCAGCAGGGGAGATCTGCAGAGCCTTCTCCTGCAAGTCTAACTCCCTTTCACTTTCCCTTATGGTCCTTAGCCTAGCTACCTCCTCCTTCAGCTCGGCCACTTCATCCTTCAGCTCTGCCACCATGCTGAGGAGAAAATTCACCTGCTCACACCGGACACAGCTGTCCTCTCCCTCCCCCTCTATTCCAAGTGCCAGGCTGAAGCACTCTCTGCAGCTGACAGCCTGGACTCCAGCATGTTGGTGAAACAGCTCTGTCTGGGCAGACGCTGCTTTTTTACCCTTCGTCCGAGTGACTCAAGGTCTCTTAGGTCTCAAGATCTCAAGGTCTCAAGGTCTCTTAGTTGACTCAGGGCTCTCAGGGTTCGTGCACCGTAGATTCCTCGTAGATTCTTCCTTTAGACGCGATGTAGCTGTACAACAGTCTGAAATTAAACTCTTTCAGCTAAAGTTAAATTTCTTTGTGGAATACACTGAATTTCACCATTCTCTTGCATTACCCAATAAGTGTGACCCGGACCTTCAGCTGAAACCACCCCTCGGACAGGTTTAGCCTCTCCTGAGGGTGAAAATACCCAAACAGTTTTACCTAACAGATTCTTTTCTCTAACAACAGGAACTCTATCACCTTCTACTTTCTGTAGCAGATCTGAATGTGCAGGTCCAGCTCGGTTCACTGACCCTCTACTATTTACCAGCCAGGTTGCTTGTGCTAAATGTTTTTCCCAGTTTTTCAAAGATCCACCCCCCATGGCTTTAAGAGTGGTCTTCAACAAACCGTTGTAGCGTTCAATCTTCCCTGAAGCTGGTGCATAGTAGGGAATATGGAATATCCACTCAATGCTGTGCTCTTTTGCCCAGTTCTTTACAAGGTTGTTCTTGAAATGAGTTCCATTGTCTGACTCAATCCTCTCTGGAGTTCCGTGTCTCCACAGGATCTGTCTCTCCAGACCGAGAATGGTGTTGCGTGCAGTTGCATGTGGAACTGGATAAGTTTCCAACCATCCACTGTTTGCCTCTACCATAGTAAGCACGTATTGCTTACCAGAACGAGAACGTGGTAGAGTGATGTAGTCAATCTGCCAAGCTTCACCATACTTGTACTTGGACCATCTGTCACCATACCACAAGGGCTTAAGTCGTTTTGCCTGCTTAATAGCAGCACAAATGTCACAGTCATGGATGACTTGTGTGATAGCATCCATGGAAATGTCAATGCATCTGTCACAAGCCCATTGGTATGTTGCATCTCTGCCTTGATGTCCTGATGAATCATGAGCCCACCGAGCTAAGAATATCTCACCTCGGTGTTTCCAGTCGAGATCAAGATTAGAGTCCGTGTCTACTTGAGAAACTCTTGCAGCTAGATCTGCCTGATGGTTGTGTTGCTGTTCCTCAGTAGCTTTGCTCTTAGGAATGTGTTGCAGTTTGAGCTGGGTGCCCTCCTGCAATGTTTACTTCCTTTGTCCAGAAGTCCAGCCCAGAGGGGTGGACACAGGAAGTTAGGTAGTATTTCCTACCAGAATTCTTTGCACCCACTATAAGATCCAGTGCGGAGTCTAGCACGCTCTGTTTTCTTCCTCCTCCATCAGCCTGTAACTGGGGGAGATGTCTCCTGGCTTTGGGCCTGGCTAGGCCCAAGGCCATGGGGGGATGGGCAGTCTCAGATCCGGCCAGCTCAGACTAGCCTAGCAGTGGGAGGGGGAAGAAGGAGCCCTGGGGGTCTTGGGTGTACCCTCAGGAGGGGATGGGATCTCTCTGGCTCTGTTTTGGGATCTTTCTTTCACAGTATCAGTATCACTTAGGTTGGAAAGGACCTCGAGGATCATCGAGTCCAACCTATCAACACAGACCCCATGACTAGACCATGGCACCAAGTTCCACGTCCAATCTCCCCTTGAACGCCTCCAGGGTCGATGACTCAACCACCTCCCTGGGCAACCCGTTCACTTGTCAATGCGCTTTTTGGCTTTCTGTAAAAGTTCACTGCTTTCTATTTAAACTTCCCATCATTTTTGCAATCCGTTTGTCTGAGTGTTTATTGTTGCCAGTGGTGGGGAAGGGGGCTGCCTCAACCCAGCACAGAACGTGAGCACCGATGTGTCTCACCTTCACTGGAATTCTCTCGATTCAATCAGCAATGTCCTGCCACAGGTCGGCTGCCCAAATGGGTTTTCCTTTCCTCTGCCAACCACTCTTCTTCCAGTTCTTTAGCCAACCCCATAGAGCATTGGCTACCATCCATGAGTCGGTGTAGAGATAAAGCTTTGGCCATCTCTCACGTTCAGCCACATCGAGAGCTAGCTGGACAGCTTTTACCTCTGCAAACTGACTGGATTCTCCTTCTCCATCCTTTGCCTCTGCAACTCGGCGTGTTGGACTCCACACTGCAGACTTCCACCTTTGCTTGTTTCCAACAAGACGACAGGAACCGTCTGTGAACAAAGCATATTTCTTTTCATCATCCAAAAGGTCATTGCAAGGAGGAGCTTCCTTAGCATGAGTTACTCTCTCCTCTGGAGGTTTAGCACAGTTGGTACCTTCAGGCCAACTTGAGATCACCTCCACTAGACCAGGTCTTTCGAGATTTCCCATTCGAGCTCTCTGTGTTATCAGAGCCATCCACTTAGACCATGTTGAGTCTGTGGCATGATGTGGTGTGGAGCCTTTGCCTTTGAACATCCAATTCAAAACTGGTAATCAGGGAGCTAAGAGAAGTTGTGATCCAGTTACAATTACTTCAGAAGATGCTTTTACTCCTTCATAGGCAGCTAGAATCTCTTTCTCTGTTGGAGTATAATTTGCCTCTGAACCTCTGTAACCTCGCCTCCACAAACCAAGAGGTCGTCCACGTGTCTCACCTGGAGCTTTTTGCCACAAGCACCAGGTTGGACCATTGTCACTTGCAGCCATGTACAAAATGTTCTTTATGTCTGGACCATCTCAGACAGGTCCCAGACCCATTGCTTGAACTACCTCTTGCTTTATCTGGTCAAAGGCTGCTTGTTGTTCAGGTCCCCAGTGGAAATGGTTTCTCTTTCGAGTGACATCATACAGAGGTTTCACAATCTGACTGTATCCAGGAATGTGCAGTCTCCAAAATCCCACTATCCCCAAGAAACGTAGGGTCTCTTGCTTGTTTGTGGGATTTGCCATGGTAGAGACTCTATTTACCACATCCACTGGAATGTGTCTGCGTCCATCCTGCCACCGCACTCCCAGAAACTGAATTTCTGTGGTAGGTCCTTTCACCTTGTCTCGCTTGATGGCAAAACCTGCATCCAGAAGAATGTCAATGATTTTGTTACCTTTCTCGAAGACTTCCTCAGCAGTTTCGCCCCAGACGATGATATCATCGTTGAACTGGATGTGTTCTGGAGCACCGCCTTTCACCAGAGCATCGTGGATCACTGCATGACAGATGCTTGAGCTGTGGATCCAGCCCATTGGCAATCTGTTGAAAGTGTACTGGATTCCTCTCCAGGTGAAAGCAAACTGAGGCCTGCATTCCTCTGCTATGGGAATAGAGAAAAATGCATTAGCAATGTCTATGGTAGCATACCATTTGGCTTCTTTGGATTCCAGCTCATACTGTAGTTCCATTATGTCTGGTACTGCTGCACTCATAGGTGGTGTTACTTCATTCAGTGCTCGGTACTCCACTGTCAGACGCCAGTCTCCATTCTGCTTTTGCACAGGCCACACTGGACTGTTGATAGGTGAATGAGTTTTGCTGACGACTTTCTGACTCTCTTTTGAGGGTTGAAGGGGAAGGCTGCGAAAGCCTTCTTCCCCCCCCCCCCCCCGTAAGTAAAGGGAAGAAAATTGAACGGAAAAAAAAAAATGCACAGCCGGATTAGCAATGGAATGTGCTGTATTTACAAAGCAGTTTAGGGAACGCAGGGAAATATATACAGAATTTACAGTATTTACAATATATACAGAAATATACAACAAAATAACACAGAAATGAGATTTCCCTCGTCTGCTGAGGAGGGTTCCCCACCCCTGTACCCCCTTCTCTCCCCCTTTTCCCCAGAGAGGGTTAGAAAGAGAGAAAAAGGAATAATTGTTAATTAAAAGCAGTTAGGCAGTTATGTGTTAGAAAAGGCCTTATCTTTTGCCAAGGTCAGTCTGGCCGAAAGCCCAGAAAGCTGCGAGTTGCCGCAAGGAAGAAAAGAAGTGCAGGACTGCCCAGAATAATCTGCTTTACTCCAAGTTCAAAGGTGCTTTCTACCAATCTACCAATGAAATTAGTTTAGATCTGTCTTTTGTTTATAAACATTCAACCACAATGTCCCCTTTCTTAAAGGGACAGCCTCAAATGGTCACACGCTCCAATTGACGAATCAGATTCTGAATGGGCAACAAAGAGTCACGGTTGGTTCTGTATTGTCTGTGATGCACAGTCTGAGAAGCAACCGGCAATTTAATGTCCTGTATCTTGTGTTGTCCCACAACTGCAGATTCATCAGAAAGCTCAGGTCTGACAGATAGCTTCAGTTTTTGTCCATCAAGTTCTACTGAAGCTACTCCAAAAGCCCATTTGTAACCTCTAGGGTCTTTGAAACGCCCTTCTCTCAGAAAATCAATTCCCAAAATACAAGGTGCGTCAGGTCCGGTCACAACTGTATGCTTCCTCCATTGTTTACCACCTTACTTAACTCTTGAGATCCACCAGTGACTCCCAAAATAGTTATAGACTCCGATCCCTGATAATTTGATGGTATTATGGTGCACTGAGCTTCTGTGTCAACCAAGGCCCTGTACTTCCGAAATTGTGAAGTGCCAGGCCACTGGATGTACACATCCCAATAGATTCTATTATCTCTGTTATCCCTCTCCTCCCCCTGGCGGGAGCCAGGGCACCCCTAGTTATGGGGAACATGCCCACATGTGCATTGAGCACAGTGTGCAGTGTTAGAACTTCTGCTGGGTTGAGGCAGCCCCCTTCCCCACCCCTGGCAACAATAAACACTCAGACAAACAGATTGCAAAAGTGATGGAAAAGTTTAAATAGAAAGCAGTGAACTTTTACAGAAAAGCCAAAGCACAGTGATAAAGAAATATCCCAAAGCAGACCCAGAGAGATCCCATCCCCACCTGAGGGTACACCCGAGACCCCCAGGGCTCCTTCTTCCCCCTCCCACTGCTAGGCTAGTCTCAGCTGGCCAGATCTGAGACTGCCCATCCCCCCGTGGCCTTGGGCCTAGCCAGGCCCAAAGCCAGGAGACATCTCCCCCAGTTACAGGCTGATGGAGGAGGAAGAAAAGAGAGCGTGCTAGACTCCGCACTGGATCTTATAGTGGTGCAAAGAATTGTGGTAGGAAATACTACATAATTTCCTGTGTCCACCCCTCTGGGCTGGACTTCTGGACACAGGAAGTAAACATTGCAGGGGGGCACCCAGCTCAAACTGTAACAGAACTGGAGCCACTGTTGGAGCTACTAGAGTTGTTCTGGGGAACTGTGGAAGTAACAGCTACACTTCTGGTATTGCTACCTCAGGTTCTGCCACTTTGCAGTTCCCTCTGTCTCCTGAAAAGATTAGAAGTTGGTTGGCCATCCCAGCGGTTCATGTTCTCACCAAACTGATCACGCAGAGTTATCCAAATAGTCCTACCTGACTGATTTGGTGGCCTGTTTTGATTTGATCTGTTTTGGAATGACCTCCTTGGAGGATGTCTATTCCTCACAGATGAAACCTGTATCTACCTTGAGGAAGAATTAGAATTACCTTTCTGTGCCAATTGGTATATAGAATTTTTAAATTCATCATTCAGCTCTTTCATGCAATTCTCAATTTTTCCAGACAGAGTTTCAATGGCTGAAACCAAAGAAACACGTGTCATGCTATACTCCAATTGTCTCATTTGATCACTGAATTGGCCAACCGTAGGAGGAGCTCCACCATAATTTCTTGCCACAATCCTGCTTGCCAGAATGTTTGCATAATTAGAAGGAGCAAGTTTGATGAGCTTTTTAGCAAGACCTGTTCCTACAGGATTTTCATCAGGATTCAGAGTTTCATGTTCACCATAGAGTATCTCTGTAACAGCAAATTCTCTCAGGAGCTTAATTCCCTCATCTATGGTAGTCCACTGTGGCTCAGTCGGTAGAGCATGAGACTCTCAATCTCAGGGTCATGGGTTCAAGCCACATGTTGCTACAGAAGGCTTCACAAACCCAGTAATGAATGTACAGCTTGGATTGGAAAGCTTTTTATGGCACCTGGGTAAAATGCACTATTCTCCAAGTTTGCTTTTTAGCCAGATTCCATCTGTGTTCACATTTTTGGTAACACATTGGTGTTACCATATTGAATTGTATGATTTTTTTGAGATGTCTCTGGCCTACATGGCTGTGATGTCAGCAGCTTCAGAATTTAGAGGGAACTTAACATTCTTTTGTTTAGACATAGCTGCATTATTATAATTGGCCTTGGAAAGTTTTTTTTGTTTTGTTTATAAACTCAGTTTTGAAGAAATACTGTAGACTAAATCCAGGCAGGCTATGGAAGTAAGAATCTGGCTGGTTATTAAAACTGTCTGAATTTTCAAAAATGATAGAGATAATGAGCTTATCACACCAGGTGTGTTGCCATTTAGAGTGACACGACTGAATCTGGTAAGAGCAAGGTAACCACACATACTGCTACTTTTCAACAAAAGCAGCTCTAAGGCCAAGTTGTAATTGGAGACTTCCAATGTGATGCGGAAGTTTTTCATCCTGACTTGTTGGTAGATTGGTAGACTTTTTCTCAGATTTTGATGGAGTAAGAGTATCTCCATCTACATCAAACTATGACTGCATGAACAGAACTCTCCTTTGAAAGTAAGTTGACAAAGGCCAGTCAGGTGAGCAGATGTGCACCAGGTCATCCATACTTGTTTAACTTTTGTTTAAGAAACAATCTGTTTGTTCTGAAGCAGATCTGCTGGCACTTGCTTAATGAAATCCACCCTTTGGTGAATGAAGAGGAGGTTGAATTGTTGTTAAAAGAAATTCTCTTGGGTATTTCAAATAAGCTAACTTGTATGTCAGTTTTGTGCTGGGATTTGCCACTCTTGTGATATTAAAACATCCACTTTTGGAAACCTCAGGAAAAATCCTTCTTAAAGTCCAGAGCCTGCTCAAAACAAGCATGGCCTTTTTGCTCAAGTGCAGCACTGTGCAGATACCATTACATGGTTGTAAGGTGTGAAGTCTGGGTCAGGAAGGTGTCGGCAGTAAGCTAGTTCTGTACCATCCTTCTGTATCCAGAGAAAGATTTAAATATGTACTGATTGAACTTTCAAACTTTCTTGGATGTCCTTAAAATATTTTTTGCCCTTATTTAGATGCAGTAATCTTGAGAAATCACTAGGGAATTGTCCCATTATAGAGATGTTGATGTGGCCCTCTAGGAACCAGCTTAGAGATATGACAGAATATAATTGAAGAAATTTGGTTTTATTTTAAAGAGCTTTTAATGCACTATAATGTTGCTGTTGGAGAATAGCAGTTTCTTCTTTTGGCCCTTCTAGATGGTCAAATGTAATGGTCAAATGAAAGGGAGCGAGTACACTTGGTTTACTCAAATAGGTTTATGGCTTAGGAAAATTATGCTTTTCCCTCACATTTCAACTCTTATTATTCAGACCACCTTTGTATCTGGAGTCTTCTCTGGGAATTGCTAGTTACTGGTGAACTTCCCCAGCGAGATGTTTCTTTACCCAGGCTGCCGAAATAACTTTTCTGACCAGAGTAAGCTGTGCTGCAATAGGGTATCTGCAAGGGAGGTGTGGTGAAGGCATATTATGCCCAAATATTGAATCTTGTCCCAGCATGTGGACAAGTTCCCCCTCCTCCAGGAGGAAGACAAAAGCCAAGGCATTAGCCAGGCCAGCATGCACCCAGCGCATGCAGTGCTCGTGCAAATACCAAGTATGGGCATAATTCTAGCTTCATGCTTTCTACAGGCTGAAGCCAGTTGTTTATGAGAGTGCCCATTGGTTGAACCCAGCCTCGAGGAATCTATAAGTATCACCCCAGTTGGTAAACAAGTTGCCCCCTCTTTTACTTTGTCTCTGTGCTTGCTGGAGAGAACAACTCTCGAGCCATAGCCTCTGCCATTGAGCTTATTGTTGTTAGCTTCTGTTATACATGCATGCATACTGAAAGCCTCTGCATCGTGAGAAGCAATCGTGAGGATCATCTCCACAGAGGGGGGACCTTCGCTGAGCCCGAGAAGCCCAGCGTCGCTACAGCCAGTCGTACCGACCAGGAGAGCCCACCGTACCACCGGAGGACTGGACCAACCCCCGAGGGTAAGATCTGCCCAGTTTCTGGGGAGAAAGGACTTGATCGAGACCGAGTCCACATATGCCTAGCCCCGCCGTAGCGGGAGAGGAGCCGCCACGTGTGCCGCTCTGAGCCCTGTGAACCTCAGGGAAGACTAAAGCACTGTTCGTGCCTATACTACACCAAACCCGGCACCACTCCGAGTGTCCCACTATTCTTTTAAGCTCAGTAAATGAGAATCTGCCGCTTAACGCAGCAGCATTCTTTCCCCAAGGCTGTTTACATCAGCCCCGAGAATCGCCGTAGTTGGGCCGACCCCGTAGCTTTGCCTGCTGCCATGTCCTCCAAGCCCGCCTACCGGCAACTGTTGCCCCGCCCTGTTGGGCGAGCCGACTCCCAAGGGCTGATCCCACAGGCCGACCCCGACCAGGACCGATCCCTGTTGTCTGGAGGGAATCGACTGAGTCCTGAAGGGAACCTGCTTCTGCGCTAAGCCCTAGTTCCATTATTCCCTCTTCACTGCTGCGAAGAGCGGACACAGTAACCCAACAACACCGTCCAACTCGACTAGGAATCAGTCCAGCGACAGTCATCTGCTGGACGTCCACCTTGCTACAAACAACAGCTACAAGAGTATCTTCCACATGTTTTCCATCCACTAGCACTCAGTTCAAAGTATCCGCGTCTAGCAGAGTAAGCGCTGACGCATAGAAAGATTATAATATTGATGTGTATAGCCAGAAGCCGCCCGCGTCCCGCTGAGTCGCCATCTAGTCGCCAAGCGGCAGAACTGCACCCTTTGCTATATAAATATCGAAATAGTCTGTACCTAGTTCAATTAAGTTCTAAGCATAACACTAAGCCACTTATGGAATGTATTTCACGAACGTTCACTAGAACATGTATATAGGTTGGTGATTCATTGGTTATTAATAGTTTTATAATTAATAAAAATAATATTTTCATAATTCATATTTCATATTAATAAATTTAATAACCTCTTCACGACAGGAGGGAAAAAAAGGTAAATCAATGAAAGCTGCTTGCCCAACAGGTCCTGGTGATTGCAGAACACATTATTGGAGAGTTGTTCTCTTAGTGGCATTGGTGAGGCTTAGACTTACTTATGTTTTAATGACATTTTAATAGCTGATATTCTAATGTTTGCATGAAGATAAAGAATAAATAAGATACCCAGGAGGTTTGAAAATATAAATATCTATAAAGTAAAGGAATAGACATCATCTCATATTCTTCTGTTCTTTACTGAGTCCTTGCTCAACCATTCAGGGTCAGATCTTTTGTGTATTGCCACCTGTCTAGGACATACCTACCAAGTTTTCTTCCCATTCTTCCCAAGGGGTATGTAAGGCAGGGTAGCCATGGTGCACTTAGCGCATTAAAGTTCTTCCCACTGGCCTGCTCTGGAGATAATGTTGTTACTTTGGTGTGACCATTTGAGGCGTTGCCTTTAACAAAGGGACACCATGGCCGAATGTTTTATAAACAAGACAGGTCTAAACTAATTTTTTTGGTGGATTGGTAGAAAGCAACTTTGATTCCCAGTGAGACTAGTCTCAGTCTTGCACTTTTTCCCCCTTCTTTCGCGGCTTACAGCTTCTGGGCTTTCGGTCAGACTGACCTTGGAACCGATAACCACAAGGCCTCTACTAACACATTTGCTCTAACCATATTCTGCTTTTAATTAACAATTATTCCTTTTTCTCTCTTTCTAACCCTCTCTGGGAAAAAGGGGAAGAGAAGGGGGTACGGGGGGAAAACCCTTCCTCCTGATGGGGGAAGGGAATCTCATTCCTGTGTTACTTTATTGTATATTTCTGTGTATATACTGTAAATACTGTAAATTGTGTACACATATATATATATCCTGCAGCCCCACTTGTAAATATAGCACATTCCTTTGCTTATCCGGCTGTGGTTTTCTTTTATTTTTTTTTCTCCCTTCACTTAAAGGGGGGGAGAAGGCTGAGGCCTTCCCCTCAACCCTCGACAGACGAGTATCTGTATTTTCAGAATGCCCATGCTCAGAAGGTCATAATTCCTGTCCACTGCTGTTTATTAAGTAAAGCTGACAGATTTTCAAGGGTGTTCATGGTGAAAACAGCTTCTGAACTGACATGCTTGTGGCATGTGGGGTCAGAGTGGCTGGAGAGCAGCCAGGCAGAGAGGGACCTGGGGGTACTGGTCGATGGCAGGCTGAACATAAGCCTGCAGTGTGCCCAGGCAGCCAAGAGGGCCAATGGCATCCTGGCCTGCATCAGGAACAGTGTGGACAGCAGGAGCAGGGAGGTCATTCTGCCCCTGTATACTGCACTGGTTAGGCCACACCTCGAGTACTGTGTCCAGTTCTGGGCCCCTCAGTTTAGGAAGGATGTTGACTTGCTGGAATGAGTCCAGAGAAGAGCAACAAAGTTGGTGAGGGGTTTGGAACACAAGCCCTATGAGGAAAGGCTGAGGGAGCTGGGGTTGCTCAGCCTGGAGAAGAGGAGACTCAGGGGTGACCTTATCACTCTCTACAACTACCTGAAGGGAGGTTGTAGACAGGCGGATGATGGTCTCTTCTCCCAGGCACCCAGTACCAGAACAAGAGGACACAGTCTCAGGCTGCGCCAGGGGAGGTTCAGGTTGGATGCTAGGAAGAAGTTCTATACAGAAAGAGTGATTGCCCATTGGAATGGGCTGCCCGGGGAGGTGGTGGAGTCGCCGTCATTGGAGGTGTTCAGGAGGAGACTTGATGGGGTACTTGGTGCCATGGGTTAGCTGTTTGGGTGGGTTGGATTGTTTGATGGGTTGGACATGATGATCTTGAAGGTCTCTTCCAACCTGGTTTGGTTTATTCTAAATAAAGGTTTATTCTAAATAAGTGCATTTCTGAGTCTATATATGGACAACACAGTTTGAAGTTCTCTAGTAACTGCCAAGTAAATTCTCTTTATGGTTATAGGGTAAGATTTTGTGCTCTCAGTGCCTTTGTGTTGTATGTTTCAGGTCCACATAATTCTTAAAATCCATGGATATTAATAATACATTCCAGGATTTTATGTAACAGCCTCAGAATTTTCCCCCTTTTACCAAGGATCAAGTACTAAATCAACCCATTTGTTCATAGTGACATAGTCATTTTGTATCTCTGAAACTATCTGGTGAATGTCAAAGCATGACAAAGCTTCTGTGATGAAATCCTGGTGTCCAGAGTACTCTCTGAATTATCCCCAAGATGTGTGCATCTGTAGCCTGTGTCATACATTTGCCTTTAACCTAACTACAGTGCCTCTTCTAGACTGTGTAGACCTTGTCTTCTGATTGGTGTGCTGAGTGAGTGGTACATCCTACTTCATAGACATATTACTAGAGAAAAGGTTTTCATTTCTTTCAGGCTTTGGACAGGGTTGAATAGGTTAATTTTTCTGTGTCAGTATGAATAAGTTTCAGTGAGGTTTTTCTTGACAAGTTCAGTTGTACTCCGTTTTCTGATGTTTCATTACAAGTTCTTAGGAGAAATCCTGGCTTAGTTGAAATAAACCTTTATTAGAATAAACCTTTATTAGAATAAACCAAACCAGGTTGGAAGAGACCTTCCAGATCATCGTGTCCAACCCATCAACCAATCCAACCCACCCAAACAGCTAACCCATGGCACCAAGCACCCCATCAAGTCTCCTTCTGAACACCTTCAATGACGGCGACTCCACCACCTCCCCGGGCAACCCATTCCATAGCGCAATCACTCTTTCTGTATAGAACTTCTTCCTAATCTCAGGGAATTTTGCCATTGTCTTCAAAAAAATCCCCCTAGGAAATGACTTTGTGTTGTTGAGTACGTAACAGAAGTCTTCTTTGGGAAGATACTTTCTCTTTAAGTGAATCATCTGTAAGTGGTTTTCAGAGTCAATGATGGCTGCTCACAAGTATTTTAAATTGTGTGTGTTTATAAATACAAGACTGCAAGAATGGAAGCTCATGGTGTCTGTTTTCAGAAAGCTGAATGTTCATCATTCCTTTCTGACCTTTTTGTTGCTGTTCTGTTCTTTGTCCATAGAACTCATATGTTTCACTTTTCAAATTTATGTTAATGTTATCCTTTTTTGTTGTTGTTGTTTTGCTTTTTTTTTTAGGACCCAATGTTGTCTTCCAGTGTGAAAGCACATCAGAGACCCACTATTCGAGTTTGACTGTAGCGTGGAGCAGGGTGGCCAGCCAGCCCTGCTGACATCTCTCTGACACAATCCTTTTGCTTCGTTTGAATGTTAGATCCAGTCAAGAAATTAGAGTTTTGGGGTTTTTCTTATAATATGAAGTTCCAGTTGAATTGTAAAAGCAGAACGGATAGTGGGTCTTTGTGGCTTGCACTGCTGTTCATTCTTGTTTCCCTCAGCATTTTTCTTTGGTATTGATAATCATAGATCATTAGCATGCATATTAAGTTATTGTTTGCATGGTGGGATTGCAGACACACAAAGACCCACTATTTGCACAGTTTATTAGAGCTGTTTTGAATGGACAGTTGTGTTCTTTTACTGTTGTAATGTACATACTTTGCAGAATTAAAATGTTCACTAATGACTGTTCAAATGGACTTGATTTAATCTGTTACCTATTGGGCTTTTAAAATGACAGCCTACAAGGCTCATCTAGAAAACAGACCCTGCCTGTCTCTGCTGATAATAGTCACTGTGATTACAAACATGCTACAAGATCTAAGATTTGGATCTGGTGTAGTCCATCTAGCCTTTTTAATACCCTTTTTAACTGGGGGAAAAAAATCCTAAGCATCGAGTGGAGGATACTTTTTTTTTTTTCCCTTCACAGTAGTATTACAGCAGGAATTCAGCTCAGTATGTCCCATCCCTGAACTCCTTCCTTTAAATACTTTATTCTGATAATTCATACTTGCTTTCAGTTTTAGCAAATGGCAAATGTGCAGTAAGTATTTACACAGCTTCTGTGCTACTAGACCCTTTCCCTGTCCCTTCATTAAATAGTTAATGGTACGGCATAGTGTTTTTCTCTGGTTATAGTCTGCAGTGACCTAGTTTCATAGTTTCATAGTTTCATAGTTTCATAGTTTCATTCAGGGTTGGAAGGGACCACAAGGATCATCTAGTTCCAACCCCCCTGCCATGGGCAGGGACACCCCACACTAGATCAGGCTGGACAGAGCCTCATCCAGCCTGCTCTTAAACACCCCCAGGGACGGGGCCTCGACCACCTCCCTGGACAACCCATTCCAGGGTTTCACCACTCTCATGGTGAAGAACCTCCTCCTCACATCCAGCCTGAATCTCCCCACCTCCAGCTTCATTCCATTCCCCCTAGTCCTATCACTACCTGAGATCCTGAGAAGTCCTTCCCCAGCCTTCCTGTAGGCCCCCTTCAGATACTGGAAGGCGACAATTAGGTCTCCTCGGAGCCTTCTCTTCTGCAGACTGAACAGTCCCAACTCCTTCAGTCTGTCCTCATAGGAGAGGTGCTCCAGCCCTCTGATCATCCTCGTGGCCCTTCTCTGGACACGTTCCAGCACCTCCACATCCCTCTTGTAATAGGGGCTCCAGAACTGGACACAGTACTCCAGGTGGGGTCTCACCAGGGCTGAGTAGAGCGGGAGGATCACCTCCCTCGACCTGCTAGCCACACTTCTCCTGATGCAGCCCAGGATCTGATTGGCTTTGCGGGCTGCAAGTGCACACTGAGAGCTCATGTTGAGCTTTTTGTCCACCAGCACCCCCAAGTCTCTCTCCTCAGGGCTACCCTCCAGCCAGTCACTGCCCAGCCTGTATTTGTGCCTGGGATTGCCTCGACCCAGATGCAGGACCCTGCACTTGCTCTTATTGAACTTCATGAGGTTGGCCTGTGCCCACCTCTCCAGCCTGTCAAGGTCCCTCTGGATGGCCTCCCTTCCCTCCAGCGTGTCTGCTGCACCACACAGCTTGGTGTCATCAGCAAACTTGCTGAGGGTGCACTCAATGCCACTGTCCATGTCCCCCACAAAGATGTTGAATAAGACAGGTTCCAGGACTGATCCCTGAGGGACTCCACTTGTCACTGGCCTCCACTGGGACATGGAGCCATTGACAGCCACTCTTTGGGTGCGACCATCAAGCCAGTTCCTTATCCATCTAGTGGTCCACCCATCAAACCCATGTGTCACCAGTTTGGAGACCAGCATGTGGTGTGGGACAGTGTCAAAGGCTTTGCTCAGGTCCAGGTAAACGACATCAGTTGCTCGCCCCTCATCTATTAATTTTGTCACCTGCTCATAGAAGGCCACCAGGTTGGTCAGGCAGGATTTGCCCTTGGCAAAGCCATGCTGACTGTTCCCAATCACCTCTTCACTATTCTTTTGAGCGAGTAGTGACTCCAGGAGGATCTGTTCCATGATCTTTCCAGGCACAGAGGTGAGACTGACTGGCCTGTAGTTCCCTGGTTCCTCCTTCTTGCCCTTTTTGAAGATGGGGGCAATGTTTCCCCTTTTCCAGTCTGTGGGGACTTCACCAGACTGCCAGGACTTTTGAAATATAATAGAGAGGGGTTTAGCAACCTCATCTGCCAGTTCTCTCAGTACCCGTGGGTGTAACCCGTCGGGTCCCATGGACTTGAAGTACTAAAGTACTATCTGAAAGCTGCTGTTAAATTAGCAGCCTAATACGTAGGTAACCTCAATGAAGAGATGTTGCCACAAAGGAAACACTAACAGATGTAATGAAGATGTAATGAAGATGTAACAGATGGAATGAAGCTGGAGGTGGATGGAATGAAGCTGGTGGTGGGGAGATTCAGGCTGGATGTGAGGAGGAGGTTCTTCACCATGAGAGTGGTGAAGCCCTGGAATGGGTTGTCCAGGGAGGTGGTCGAGGCCCCGTCCCTGGGGGTGTTTAAGAGCAGGCTGGATGAGGCTCTGTCCAGCCTGATCTAGTGTGGGGTGTCCCTGCCCATGGCAGGGGGGTTGGAACTAGATGATCCTTGTGGTCCCTTCCAACCCTGAATGAAACTATGAAACTATGAAACTACGTGGAGCTGAAGGCAGAGCATTTGGGGTTAGAAATGGAATTCTATTCCTCAGCTCAAAACTGATCCCTAAAGGTACAGTTATGGCATGCCAGCAGTATGGTACAGTAAAGGTGCCCATGTTTTATTAGTTCAGGGGGAGGAAGGGACCAGGACTTCAGGACTGTAACCCTGATACCTCTTTAAATAGAATGATTCATTTAATAGAATAGAATAGAATAGAATAGAATAGAATAGAATAGAATAGAATAGACCAGGTTGGAAGAGACCTTCAAGATCATCGCATCCAACCTATCACCCAACACCGCCTAATCAACTAACCCATGTAACCAAGCACCCTGTCAAGTCTCCTCCTGAACACCTCCAGTGACGGCGACTCCACCACCTCCCCGGGCAGCCCATTCCAATGGGCAATCACTCTCTCTGTGTAAAACTTCCTCCTGACCTCCAGCCTGAACTTCCCCTGGCGCAGCCTGAGACTGTGTCCTCTTGTTCTGGTGCTGGCTGCCTGGGAGAAGAGACCAACCTCTGCCTGTCTACAACCCCCCTTCAGGTAGTTGTAGAGAGCAATAAGGTCACCCCTGAGTCTCCTCCTCTCCAGGCTAAGCAGCCCCAGCTCCCTCAGTCTCTCCTCATAGGGCTTGTGTTCCAAGCCCCTCACTAACTTCATTGCCCTTCTCTGGACTCATTCCAGCAAGTCAACATCCTTCCTAAACTGAGGGGCCCAGAACTGGACACAGTACTCGAGGTGTGGCCTAACCAGTGCAGTGTACAGGGGCAGAATGACCTCCCTGCTCCTGCTGGCCACACTGTTCCTGATGCAGGCCAGGATGCCATTGGCCCTCCTGGCTGCCTGGGCACACTGCAGGCTCATGTTCATCCTACCATCAACCAGCACCCCCAGGTCCCTCTCTGCCTGGCTGCTCTCCAGCCACTCTGACCCCAGCCTGTAGCACTGCATGGGGTTGTTGTAGCCAATGTGCAGAACCCGGCACTTGGATGTGTTAAATCTCATGCCGTTGGACTCTGCCCATCTGTCCAGTCTGTCGAGGTCTCTCTGCAAAGCCTCTCCACCCTCTAGCAGATCAACTCTTGCCCCCAGCTTGGTGTCGTCAGCAAATTTACTGATGATCAACTCAATGCCCTCATCCAGATCATCAATAAAGATGTTAAAGAGGATGGGGCCCAGCACTGATCCCTGGGGGACTCCACTACTAACTGGCCGCCAGCTGGATGTGACACCATTCACCACCACTCTCTGGGTTCGGCCATCCAGCCAGTTCCTAACCCAGCTCAGAGTGCTGCTGTCCAAGCCATGGGCTGACAGCTTGGCCAGGAGTTTGCTATGGGGGACGGTGTCAAAGGCCTTGCTGAAGTCCAGGCAAACTACATCCACAGGCCTCCCCACATCCACCAGGTGGGTCACCTGCTCGTATAAGGAGATCAGGTTGGTCAGGCAGGACCTGCCCTTCCTAAATCCATGTTGGCTGAGCCTGATCCCTTGGCCATCCTCTAAGTGCTGTGTGATTGCACTCAGGATGACCTGTTCCATGATCTTGCCTGGCACTGAGGTCAGGCTGACAGGCCTATAATTCCCTGGCTCATCCAACCAGCCCTTCTTGTGGATGGGCACCACATTGGCCAGCTTCCAGTCCTCTGGGACATCTCCAGTGAGCCAGGACTGCTGAAAAATGATGGAGAGTGGCTTGGCCAGCTCATCTGCCATCTCTCTCAGCACCCTAGGATGGATCCCATCTGGTCCCATGGACTTGTGGGGATCCAAGCGGCTGAGCAGATCGCCAACTACCCCATTCTGGAACAGTGGAAAACTATGCTGCTCCCTGGCTCCTTCTGCCAGCTCTGCAGGCCAGCTGTCTGGAAGAAGTTCTGTCCTGCTAGTAAAAATTGAGGCAAAGAAGGTGTTAAGTATCTCTGCCTTTTCCTCATCCTTTGTTACAACATTCCTCTCCGTGTCCACCAAGGAGTGGAGGTTGTCTCTGCCCTTCCTCTTGCTATTAATGTATTTATAGAAGGACTTTTTGTTGTCCTTCACAGCAGAGGCCAGACTAAGCTCCAAGTGCGCTTTTGCCTCCCTAATTTTCTTCCTGCAAGACCTAGCAACATCCTTAAATTTTTCACGGGTTGCCTCCCCTCTCTTCCAAAGGTGATGCACCCTCTTTTTTTCCCTTAGTTCCATTAAAAGTTCATTAACCATCCAGGCTGGCCGTCTGCCCCGGCGGCTCATCTTCCGGCACATTGGCACAGCCTGTCCCTGAGCCTTCAACAGTTCTTCCTTGAAGTTAGACCAGCTCTCCTGGACCCCTTTGTTTTTAAGGGCTTTATCCCAAGGAACCCTCTGAATTAGTTCCTTGAGTAGCCTGAAGTCCGCCCTCCGGAAATCCAGAGTGGAGGTCTTCTTGCTACCCCTCTTAGCTTGACCAAATAATGAGAATTCAATTATCTCGTGGTCACTGGCCCCTAAGCACCCTCCGACCACCACATCACCCACCAGCCCTTCCCTATTGGTGAAGAGGAGGTCAAGCATAGCCTTGCCCCTGGTAGGCTCTTGCAGCACCTGGGATAAGAAGCTGTCCTCCATGCATTCTAAGAACCTCCTAGATTGCCACTTCTCTGCTATGTTAAGATCCCAGCAGATATCAGGCAAGTTGAAGTCGCCCATGAGAACAAGGTCAGGCGATCTTGAGACAGCCTTAAGCTGCCTATAGAATGACTCATCAACATCTTCCTCCTGGTTGGGTGGTCTATAACAGACTCCCACCAGGATGTCAGCCCTGCCGGTCTTCCCTCTAATTCTTACCCACAGGCACTCAACCCGATCATCCCTAATCTCCAGCTCAATGGCATCTAGTGCCTCCCTGATGTACAGGGCCACCCCTCCACCCCTTCTTCCTTGCCTGTCTCTCCTGAAGAGCCTGTAGCCATCAATTGCAGCGCTTCAGTCATGTGAGTTGTCCCACCACGTCTCTGTGATGGCAACTACATCATAACTTTCCTGCTGCAGCAAGGCTTCCAGCTCCTCTTGTTTGTTGCCCATGGTTCGTGCATTAGTGTACATGCACTTCATCCGGGCTGCTGGTTTCACCTCTGGCTCTGGCTTATCACCCCCAGACCCCAGCCTGGGGGGACTGGTTTCAACCCCTTCCCCCTTCAAAACTAGTTTAAAGCTCTATCTATGAGACCTGCCAATTCCCTCCCCAGAATCTTTTTCCCTTTGAGGGATAGGCCATTCTCGTACACTCTGATCTTACCCCTCCTCTGGGACAGATGTGCTCCATCTGTTGCCAGCTGGCCTGGTGCAGCAGAAAGTTTTTCAAGATTGAAAAACCAAAAATTCTTTTGCCTGCACCAGCCTCTAAGCCACTTGTTGACTTCAGCTGCTGACCTGTTCCTTATGATATTCCCACCTGCAACTACTTGTCTGCAACTACTGCTGACTACTTGTCTAATTAAATGTCCTTGTAACAACAGGAGAGATCTAGTAGACACAGTATTTAATTTAGTTGGTTTCCTGAACTTGGTTATGAAACAGCAAAGGTCAGTTATGCAATCAGAACTGTTTACAAAATGCTGCTTTTTTACTATATAGAGACAGATAGATATAGATACAGGTATATATACATATGAATGTTGTGAAGGTACTATCAGGAAAAGGTTAGTCTAATTGCAAAGATTTGAAAGCCTTTCTCCAAAATTTCTGTTATGTATTTCATATACTTGATGAAATGTTGTGTGTGTGCCCTTTAGCTCAGAGAAGTTTTACACAGAGAGAGTGATTGCCCATTGGAATGGGCTGCCTGGGGAGGTGGTGGAATCGCCATCGCTGGAGGTGTTCAGGAGGAGACTTGACAGGGTGCTTGGTTGCATGGTTTAGTTGATTAGGTAGTGTTGGATGATAGGTTGGACGTGATGATCTTGAAGGTCTCTTCCAACCTGGTCTGGTCTATTCTATTCTATTCTATTTGTGCAATACTGATTACAGCAATGTGGCTACATAAAACCACCAATGGATTTTTATTCTGGATGTGTTTTGTCTAAGCCTGTATTTTGTTACAGAATGAAATCAGGTTATTGTAGGCAAATACTGTGCTAGACAATTCCTCAAGTACTCTAACTGACTTGGTTTTCTCACAAAACTAGTTTTAAGGTATTTCTGCTAAAATAGGCTAATCACCCTGAATGGCCTTCTCTAGATTTCTGGCTCTGAAAGCCTGTTTAATACAGGCTGAAATGTGTTGTGCGACACCAGTGGCATCCTGCAGTCGCTTACTGTAGGTGAGTAGGTAAATAGGTGAATCTGACAAATCATCCCATTTCTAAAAAGACACTGCTAACATGTAGGATTTGAGCCAGACTGTGTTCAGTAACAGTTTTCCTTGGATGAGAAATTGCTATTTATTGTCTTTGAAAAACTAAACCCCACTTCACGTCCTGGCTGGGCTGTTGTAGGAGACAGTTCCAAAACCAGCTGGCATTCTGCCCGTTTTTAAACTGAAACAATTGGAGATTAGGGTAGTTTAGATAAAGTTCCATACAAGTAGCCCTGTTGTTGGCTATATAGTTATGAACATTGGTAGTTACAGAAACGGCTGCCTCCCAGTTTGAACTGATGAGCATTGAAATGAAGTATTTTGGGCTTTCATGGTTAACCTTTTCATGCTTCAGTGTTACCCAAGTGTGCTCTAAATTCTCTGCTGGAACAAAGATAATGATAGTAATACACCTTAATACTGCTGATTAAAAGAGATATAGTCCCTGCCTGCAGTATTTATCCCTACTGCAGAAGTCTAACACAGCTCAAGCACAGTCACCTGAGAGCTCTGCTATGCTTTGCACACTGATGCAGAAACAATTGAACACATATCAGATCGTTGCTATCAAAGACTGTGCTGCAGGTGGATTTAAGGCGAGGTTAGCTGTAGCTAATAGAACCTGGGTTTGTATCAGACTCCTTCTTTCAAAATATGTTTTGTTTTGTTGTAGTTTTGTGTGCTAGAGAAACAGTCTCTTATTGATAAAAGCTTAGAGAGCTGAGTTCAGAAGCCTAGGGAGCTGAGTTCAGCTGTCATCCCAGACAGCCAAGTAAAACTAGTGTTGAAGCATTCATCCCTTACTTGGGTGAGAAAGATTAACTTTGGAAGCAAGGACAAGGTGGAAAATAGAGATTTTTGTTGAGCTGATGGTCCTCAGTCAAAAGCTGAGAGTCTAAATATTGCTCATAGTCACACAAGGTTAACAGTTTAAACTGGAACTGACCAGGAGAGCAAAATACAACATTGCCTGCAGTGTAAAACTTGGTTCTAACCATTTCCTGTGGGCCAAAATGTAAACAGTGCTGTAAATGCACAAGAGGTACTGAAACGCCTCCTAATTTTGTAACTGGACTAGCAACCTACAAAACCGTCATTTTACAAAAGCTGAGTGTATCAGGGCTGAGTTCTTGATCCAGCAGTTGGATCCATGCAGGGAAGTCTTGTGCCACTACCGAGACCCGGTTGTAGGGCTGGATGTGGGAGCAGCAAGTGATGGTGAAGGGCTGTGAAAGCACAGTGAGCCCCACTGTCATGTCACTGTTAGGATTGTTACAGTCAGGAGTGGAGAAAGCATAAAGCTCCATCGGGAAAGTCACACACCTGTAACTGCAACTTCTCCTACCAGGCGCTGGATATTTATGCCATCTCCATGTAATCTTTTTGAGTCGGGTTGAAAACACCTGTACATAAGCCTGCTCATAGGAATGCTGGCAAACCTTGGCCTGTGGTAGTGTGGGGAGCTGCTGCAGGGTCATACTACCTTCGTGTAATGAACTAATAAAATTGGTACATAATGGCGTGTGCTGCCTTAAAATCTCTTCTGTTGTTCTTTTCAAGCTAGAGTATTAATGTTTGGGGGTGATTGTTAAGACTTGCAAATGCAGGCTCTACTTAGCATGAGGCAATTTTTCATCTTTGGGTTTAAACAAAGTTGTAAGATAACTATGCAAATGTATTTTATTAAATGGACACATAAAAGGATCTAGTTTGTCTGTCGTGTTTGGGGTTTTTCTTTTGTCCTTGTGGGGAGGATGTTTTCTCATCTGGATGGCTTGATTATTGTTATTATGTTACTATGATGTTATCTTATTATTAGCATTGTTACCTGGCTCAGTGCTGGGGGCAACTTGATTTTGCATTTCACCTCTTGAAAACAGAATCATTCATTTCTTCTGTGGAAGCAAGAGAGTATACTGCATTTACTAATTAGGGGAGAATGGATAAAAGATTGTATTATTTTCCCTAGGGCCTGATGGAAATCGTTTTTTGCATAGTGGCAAATATTGAGTTAGTTCCTTGCAAGGGTCTTTAGTAGGCACAGAGGCTACAGACAGCCACAGGCCATGACAGGAGTACTTTGCAAGTGAGTTAGCCTTATGTGTACCAGCAGAGATTGTAAAGTGGGTATGGGTGATGTCCCCTGATACCATTAGTCTGTTCTCTAGCTGTACTAGAGAGACTATTGTAATGCCATCCCACGTTACTCAAGGTGAGAAGTAGTCTTTCTGTGGTAGCCTGGGAATATAGAGCCAAACACCCCCACTCTTGTCTGCTTTTTCCAGCCATATCAATTGCCTTGAGCTAAAGAAGCAAAAAAAACCCAACAATTAAAAGAAACCCAACAAACACCTGCACCCCTCCTAGCCCCCCCAACAGTTTATAATAGGCCACCTCCACCCCTAAATAGTCTTCACTGGTGACCCAAAGCAGTAATGCCTCTGGTATAGATAGATCCTTCAGGGCAAGTGTCTGAGCTCATGTTTGAGGCTTAAGATGTCTTTGCAGAGCTTCTATCTTTAATGTATTTTTTCACTGTTGGGATAGGGGACAAACACTTGGTGTCCAAATAGATCTGGGCATCTTGGAAAGCGTTTTTATCCATCTGATTTTTACCTCAATTGACTGGAACTGGCTTGTAAGTGAAGAATTTTTAATCACTCCTCCTTTTTATAACCCCCACCCCCCCAAAAAAAATAATGTTAAGTCTTGATCATCTTTCTTTCATTGGAGGATTTCTTTGTCTTCAGAAAGTGTCATTCTTCCCCTTGAACATACTCAAATCAAAACTATGTCAGTAATTGGGAAGGTTTTCTCCTCAAGTCCCCACTCCTATAGAGCAGAACATCTTGTAACTGTGAAACTCAGGAGGTTTCCATGCAAGGTTAGTTCTGTTAGTAGTAAGAAAAGCAGGAAGAAAGTACTTCTTGTTCAGGTATATTTGGAGAGGGAGGGATAATTTTAAACACAAATTTAGAGTGTGGGATTTCCTCTTAATTAACTCTCCTGCTTGATTTACCCTGGTCCTGTCAGACAGCTGCCTCCTTGTCTTTGAGAACAGGATCTGTCACAAAAGGAATCACAGTTCTAGCAGGCATCGCTCTCTTGCTTTGCCCTAAGTGTCAAAGATACCACTGCTTGGCTCCATTACCTGCTGCTCCTGGGAGGCAGCTAGGCAGGTCATGCCCCAGATTGTCTTAGCCTGCCAGTACTCTGGAAGAGTCTGGCTGGCCCTCTGAAGGTCATGTATACCTCTTACTTAATCAGTAGAGGGAGGTAAGGCTCCAGCATGGACAGCTGAGATTCCCACCTGCAGGTGCTCCCAAATATCTCACTGCTTTTCATTAGCTGTGTGGGGAGCTTGGGATGAAACTTCACAAGACAGAGCCAAACCAACAGCTTCCTGCTGCCAAAACACAGTTTTACAGCTTCTCTGCACATTCCTGGCTGCTAAACTAGCAGAAAACTACTGTTTTCTTTGTTCCCCTTGGGATTTGTTTGCTGCCATGGTGTGAGCTGGGAGTCAGATAAGTGCCAGAATTAATGCTAGGACTGTGGGAGGATAATGGGTAGTGACAGAGGTCCACCCTTTCTGTACCAGTGAGTCCACAGGTTGCCATTACAACTTTGGGAAGACATTGGCAGACGCACTACTAGGTAGATTGTTTTATTCTGTTTCATTTGCCCTTCTTCTCTTCAGATCTATGTGCCTGAATTCACCTACTAAAATCAGATGTGGGGATTGTGTCCTATTATTTTAGGCCAGTATCATCAGACCCATCAAATGTTGGGGTGTTTTCATAAGTGCTTGTTTAAGTGTAAAGGGGCACTTAACTGGAATGTCAGCTTTTGGGGTGAAAGGCCATGAGGTTAGGATCCAGTGAGTTTAACTGCATTTTTGTATTTGATAAGGAGCCAAGTTTTATTTTAGATGCATAAAAAAGACCTATTTTCCTTCCAGTGTTTGCTTCAAGTAAACAGTATGAGACAGACACAAATCCAAGTGTGTGGTATTTTCTAACATCTGTGATATAAGACAAGCAAACAGCAGCAGGAGCTTCAGTCCACCCCTGCTCTTGGTGCCAGAGTGTGACTGCAAGTAGAAAAGAGAACCACATGGTCAAAGCTTAGATTTCCAAATCAGAATAAACAAAGTGTGGTTACTGAGCAAGCCCTTAATTGTCCTAAAGTTTCATTTCCTAGGAAGCAAGTGGGCTTAAACTCAGTCCTGTACAGTCTTAACAATGATGCCAGAATTCAGAAGTAGCACGCTTTGTCCACAGTTGATGGAGAGAGACCACACTTCACAGAAATCACTTTTATCTGCAACTACTCCTCTTTCTCATCTAATTTTGGCCTGATTGTGACTTTGGGAATAACTAAGGCCAGAAACAGCATCCTGCATAATCAAAGGAACTGCACTCCCAGATCTGGTGATGTTCCCCAGGGCTTAGTATTGGGGCCAGTTCTCTTTAATGCCTTTGTTAATGATCTAGATGAGGGAATTGTATGCAACCTCAGTAAGTGTGCAGATGACATTAAACTGTGACAGAGTGTTGATCTGCTTGAGGGTAGGAAGGACCTGCAAAGGGATGGGGACAGGCTGGATGCATCAATGGGCCAAAGCCAATTATATAAGATTTGACAAGGCCAAATGCTTCATCCTGCACTTGGGTCACCACAACCCCATGCAATGCTTCAGGCTCAGAAAAGTGTGGCTGGGAAGCTGTCTGGTAGAGAAAGACCCAGGGGGTGTTGAGCAACAGCCAGCTGAATATGAGCCAGCAGTCTGCTCAGGTGGCCAAGAAGGCCAGCAACATCCTGGCCTGTATCAGCAATAGTGTGATCAGCAGGACCAGGGGAGTGATTTTCCCCCTGTATTCAGCACTGGTGAGGCCACGCCTTGAGTACTGTGTTGTTTTGGGCCCTCACTACAAGAAGGGCATTGAGATGCTGGAGCAGGTTCAGGGAATGGCAGAAAAGCTGGTGAGGGGTCTGGGGAATAAATCTTCTGAGGAGCAGCTGAGGGAACTCGGGTTGTTAGTCCAGAGAAAAGGAGGCTGAGGGTAGGTTTTCTCTATCTTCCTACGACACCCTGAAAAGAGGTTGGAGCTAGGTGGGTGTTGGTCTCTTTTCTCTAGTAACAAGTGACAAGATGAGAGGAAATGGCCTCTAGTTACAGCAGGGGAGGTTTAGATTGGATATAAAGAGAAACTTCTTCAGGAAAAGGGTTATCATAGAACCACAGAATGCTAGGGGTCAGAAGGGACTTCCAGAGATCATGGAGTCCAACCACCCTGCCAAAGCAGGATCACCTAGGGCAGGTCACACAGGTTTTTAGCAGAGATGAGATGCTAAGGGACATGGTTTAGCACCAGAAAATGGTAGGACTTGATGATCTTTTCCAACCAAACCAATTCTGTGATTCTGTGATCTCTTCATAAAAAGTGATATTTTTTCAAATCTTACCAGAAAGCTCAGGATCTGTGATTCTGCTTAGGGGTACAAAACAACTGAAGCGTCCCAGTTTTACATCTACCTGCTGCCTCTACTGTTTCACTTCTCTGTGTTGTTCAGGGGTTTTCCCTGTTAAAAAACTTAATTTGATGAATGTTTCTCTTTTGCTCCTTCAGACCAGCTTGATGCCTGTCCATCAGGAAACACACAAACCCATGAAGTTCCTATTAGACCACTGTCACATCAAGTTTCTTGGGGTTCCCCCCTCAATTTATTACTAACTCCCTTTCATTTCATTACTTTGAGCAGCCTTCCAGTGAACAGATTCATACCTTGGCAGTGAATAGAATGAAGTCACATTCAGGTGCCCTGGATGCATTAGGGTAGCAGGGGTGAGGCAGCCCTTCATGCTGTAGAATGTGCTGCCTTTCATGACACCTGTAGACATCAAAAAGTAGCATGCTTCTAAAAGTGCTGGAGCTAAATGAGTCCCTTTCTGTTTTCCTGCAAAATGCACAGTTCCTGTTGTGTCAAAATCTGACACCATCACATCAAGAGATGAATAGATATATGTCCTCAAACGTGCTGTTGTTGGTTCTGGTTTATATTCCCCTCCCTCTCCTACTTTCCAGTGCTTTGCTAGCACATAATGGTTAACAGAGGGTTCGGAGTTTGACGTTCTGTGCTCTCCCCTTCACTGTTTTGTTATTACCGGTTTCTGATTCAGTGTTGTTGTGGTGCTCACTAACATGTACAGTAGAGGAGAAGCAGTGTGAAGCTGTAGGGTCTGCATGTCATTATGGGACACTTGGAGTTTGTGGCACTGAATGTCTGCATGGTCCCATGCATGATTTTGGTTATTCGTATTTGATGCATAAAAATACTTCAGCATTTCAGGCTTGCTTTGCTTCTAAACCAGAAAAGAAGTTGTACAACTGTGAAGTTGCACAGCTGTAAAATTATGCTTTGTGACTTTATGAATTTGTGCTGGCAGTTTGTATCGTAAATGATTAGGGCAGAGTGCTTTAGAAATGGGGTGGAGATTAAAGGTGCAGTGCCCTAAATCAGAACATTCTAGATGACTTTGTCTCAAAAAAAGACATTGTACAAGGTAAGAGAAAATAAAATCACAGTTTTGAAACAGTGTGGCAGAAAAGGAGATAAAAGTCATGAGACAAATGGACTGGCAGGAAATTAGTTTCATAGTTTCATAGTTTCATAGTTTCATTCAGGGTTGGAAGGGACCACAAGGATCATCTAGTTCCAACCCCCCTGCCATGGGCAGGGACACCCCACACTAGATCAGGCTAGACAGAGCCTCATCCAGCCTGCTCTTAAACACCCCCAGGGACGGGGCCTCGACCACCTCCCTGGACAACCCATTCCAGGGTTTCACCACTCTCATGGTGAAGAACCTCCTCCTCACATCCAGCCTGAATCTCCCCACCTCCAGCTTCATTCCATTCCCCCTAGTCCTATCACTACCTGATATCCTGAGAAGTCCTTCCCCAGCCTTCCTGTAGGCCCCCTTCAGATACTGGAAGGCGACAATTAGGTCTCCTCGGAGCCTTCTCTTCTGCAGACTGTACAGCCCCAACTCCTTCAGTCTGTCCTCATAGGAGAGGTGCTCCAGCCCTCTGATCATCCTTGTGGCCCTTCTCTGGACACGTTCCAGCACCTCCACATCCCTCTTGTAATAGGGGCTCCAGAACTGGACACAGTACTCCAGGTGGGGTCTCACCAGGGCTGAGTAGAGGGGGAGGATCACCTCCCTCGACCTGCTAGCCACACTTCTCCTGATGCAGCCCAGGATCTGATTGGCTTTGCGGGCTGCAAGTGCACACTGAGAGCTCATGTTGAGCTTTTTGTCCACCAGCACCCCCAAGTCTCTCTCCTCAGGGCTACCCTCCAGCCAGTCACTGCCCAGCCTGTATTTGTGCCTGGGATTGCCTCGACCCAGATGCAGGACCCTGCACTTGCTCTTATTGAACTTCATGAGGTTGGCCTGTGCCCACCTCTCCAGCCTGTCAAGGTCCCTCTGGATGGCCTCCCTTCCCTCCAGCGTGTCTGCTGCACCACACAGCTTGGTGTCATCAGCAAACTTGCTGAGGGTGCACTCAATGCCACTGTCCATGTCCCCCACAAAGATGTTGAATAAGACAGGTCCCAGGACTGATCCCTGAGGGACTCCACTTGTCACTGGCCTCCACTGGGACATGGAGCCATTGACAGCCACTCTTTGGGTGCGGCCATCAAGCCAGTTCCTTATCCATCTAGTGGTCCACCCATCAAACCCATGTGTCACCAGTTTGGAGACCAGGATGTGGTGTGGGACAGTGTCGAAGGCTTTGCTCAGGTCCAGGTAAACGACATCAGTTGCTCGCCCCTCATCTAATAATTAGGAATACTTATTCTGCATCAGAGTACAAGAACAGGGAGTGTTCAAAGAAATCAAAAGCTGAAAGATTAGAAAACTACATGAAGAGGGAGGGGGCTGAGCACTACATCATGTAATTTTGAAATGCTGTGGACATAGTAAATTTTACCACAGGGTGTGCAGTCTGAAGCTTAGGCTGGTGCATGCTGATGTGGTTTTGGTACTTCACTGGATCTGATGGACTGGATGGGATCTAAACTGTTGGCTTACCTCTTGTAGGGTGTGCTGATCTCCAAAGCCTTGACACTATGCAGCCAATGGAAAGGAAAAGGCAGGGCTACATTCACGAACTCATTAAGACAGAAGAAAGGTACATGGATGATCTTCAGCTTGTCATAGAGGTGAGATGTCTTGGATGGGAAAATGCCTTTAGAAAAAGACCAGCTCTGTCCAACTGAACAGTAACAGTGTAGGGATTCTTACGAGTTTTGAAGTGCTACAGGAAGAAGGTGTGTGAGCACCTCCTCTTCTAGCAGATGTTATGTGGTTGTCCACCAGGCAAAAACGCCTCCTTACCAAAGACCTCATCTCACAAGGACCTTCCTGTTTTCCAAATATTGTTCTTCAGTGTTTGAGCTCAGTGTAAAAATGATGGGCTGAGATGTCTAGCAAAGCTGCACAGGCTCATGAAATATCATAACAGTTTATTGTCTGCCTTGGCCTCTAGTTTTATTTCTGGAAGCAAGAGCACCTCCCTTACAGGGCAGGAACTGACCAGCATGAGGTCATTTTAGGTGCCTGACTTGACCTCTCTGTGTTAACAACTGTGTGGTGAAGTGTAAAGACATTAAACAGCCTGAGCTCCAGAGGTATGCTGTGTGGTAGAGAGGCAGTGGGTCAAGGGCCCCTGAGAGAGGCTGTAGATATGCAGGCAGGCTGGCTGCATGTGTTCAGGGTACGGGAGTGATGCACAAGTGTCATTTGTGTAGCAATTGACTCCCCAGTGATGGGATTGCTTCTGCTGAGCATCAACTTGCAGGTCCCAGTGCTTGGCTCTGCTTTGCAAGCAGTGATGCCGACGTTAGAAGGAGGCGCCACGCTTTGGAAAAAGCAGCACCAGCTGTTGCAAGTGCTAGTAAGGCTGAGCCATTGGACATGGAGCATTCAAATAAAGCAACACCGCTGCTAGGCCAAACAAGAGGCTGAGCTCCTTTTGTCTCTGAAGAGCTGCTCACCTTTCTCGCTTTTCAACTCAGGTGTTCCAAAAACCGATGGCTGATTCAGGCTGTCTCACTGAAGGAGAAATGGGGCTGATCTTTGTTAACTGGAAAGAACTCATCATGTCAAATACAAAGTTACTGAAGTGAGTACTTATCTGCATTTTTATGCTTGCTTGCTTTTTCATCTTTACTCCCTTGTTCTTTTCCCCAGGAAGTTTGTGGGTTTACAGTAAATATTTCTGACCTTGCCGATTATATCCCTTTCATGTGTGCATTCAGAACAGCTAAATGAATTCAGACTCCCTCACAAAGAAGGGGTTGTTCCAAGAGGGGATGTGGGAACAGCAACAACTGATGCACATTTGCTGGAGTACCTTAGAAATGGAGCCTATGTGAAAGCATGTGTACTGGAGCCATCCTTCCTGCAAAGCCACCATCTAGTCTCTGAAAATAAACTTTGGAGAGACAAAGTGGCTAATAGTTCATTGAAATGGGATGATGGTTGAATGTAGAGATTGATACCAGAAACCTCAAAGGAGAGTCCCAGTCCCACAGACCCCATCAGGCAACTTGTTCTGCTCATCGAGTCGTGCCAGGGACTTCCTGGGGTTCCAGGCTGGACTCTGCACCGCCTGTGTTGCCTAAGGGAATTCACCTCTCAGTCTTATGTCCTTTCAGAGATGAGTGTTGTAAGGATCTTGATTTAGGTCTCACAAACTTGGCAGCAAAGTTGGATGGTGATTTGTTTCCTCTTCAGAGCCTTGCGAGTGCGTAAGAAGACAGGAGGAGAGAAGATGCCGGTGCAGATGATTTGGGACATTTTAGCAGCAGAGCTTGCTCACATGCAGGCCTACATTCGATTCTGCAGCTGCCAGCTTAATGGAGCTTCACTGCTGCAGCAGAAAACTGATGAAGATGCTGATTTCAAAGACTACTTAAAGGTATCTTATTCAGTAGCTTTTGTGCCTTCTCCTTTCCTTAGTGACAGGAACCCATCTAACTATCACCAACCAGATCAAAATAACCCAGAAGAGTAAAATCCTGCCAAAATAGCTAAGAACCTGCCAAGGTGTGTTTGTACAATGACCGTGGTTAACACTGTTTGTGCTTTTTACTTATATACCTGTGTCTCACTCTAGCTAACCTATTACTCCATTTCCCACTTCAGTGTAATGCTAACCCCACAAAGCTATGGTGCTGCTGTTAGTACGTTGCCAAAAATTCACACTGAAGGGGTAAGAGTCTATGACATTGAAATAAAAAAGCTGTAGTTCCGAACGCATGTGCAGTTCAGTGGGGTGTGAAGTGTCTCTGAACAGTGGGGTTGCAGCTGGGGGCAGGGATGTGCTGTGAGCATCAGAGGTGGGCACAGGGCAGAAATAAGTAAGCAGCTGCTGCCGTGCTGCAGTTGAAGTGGTGGCTTTGAGAGCATGAAAGGAGAAATGCCAGAACTGTTGACATCAGGAGTTTGTTCCTTTCAGTGCTTTTTTAAACCTGCTTGGAGCCTGTAACATTGGCATAAAAGCTGGGACAGTTTTGAGTGTAAGGATTCTGCATGAGCAATGATTCTACAGCTTATGCTGGCACAGTGTCTGGTTACAGTGGCAGCACTGGCTCTCCTGTCTATTCTAGACACAAGTTTTGTTGGCTTACCAAAAAGTCTAATATTTTGTAGGGTGCCTAGAAGAATGAACCTGGTCAGACAGCTTCCAGTTTTCAGTGCAGCGAGGCAACTGTTTGTTGTTCAGTAATGCAGTGTCTGTTAAATCTCTGGGTTGCACTACAGAAACTTGCCTCGGACCCTCGCTGCAAAGGAATGCCCCTCTCCAGCTTTCTCCTGAAACCTATGCAAAGAATAACCCGCTACCCTCTGCTGGTAAAGATTGTGAGTACCCAACAGAGCTTCTGTAGGCGAATGCTTTCAACTTTGGTCTTGATAGTGAAAGCAAAAATAAGCCTTGCTCTTTTATGGGGATTTCTCTGAGAGCGTGGAGAAACACTACCTGTGCTTACCTGTGGTTTTAGCTTGTTTTCTCCCTTTTTTAATCTGTACCAGATTCTAGAGAACACTCCAGAAAATCACCCTGACCACAGTAGCCTCAGGCTTGCCTTGGAGCGTGCGGAGGAGCTGTGCTCTCAAGTTAGAGTGAGAAAGAGAACTCGGACAGGCTGGAATGGATACAGGCCCACGTCCAGTGTGAAGGTCTTGCTGAGGTAGCCACGTTGATATGCTGTAGGGTGGGGACTTTGCCAAGTGTTACAGTTTGAGCTGGGTGCCCCCCTGCAATGTTTACTTCCTGTGTCCAGAAGTTCAGCCCAGAGGGGTGGACACAGGAAATTATGTAGTATTTCATACCACAATCCTTTGCACCACTATAAGATCCAGTGCGGAGTCTAGCACTATCTCTTTTCTTCCTCCTCCGTCAGCCGGTAACTGGGGAGATGTCTCCTGGCTTTGGGCCTGGCTAGGCCCAAGGCCACGGGGGGATGGGCAGTCTCAGATCTGGCCAGCTGAGACTAGCCTAGCAGTGGGAGGGGGAAGAAAGAGCCCTGGGGGTCTCGGGTGTACCCTCAGGTGGGGATGGGATCTCTCTGGGTCTGTTTTGGGGTTTTTTCTTTGTCACTGTGCTTTTGGCTTTCTGTAAATGTTCACTGCTTTCTATTTAAACTTTCCATCACTTTTGCAATCCGTTTGTCTGAGTGTTTATTGTTGCCAGGGGTGGGGAAGGGGGCTGCCTCAACCCAGCACATTCTTGGTAGCAGAGGATGGTTGAGGTGGGCAGAGTATCTGCCCCCCAACCCCTTTACATTCTTGGCGAGCCAGCCAGGAGAAGGAGTTGGTTATTGTGGCTACTCTGCAGATCAGATTGCAAAAGATAAGAGAGTTTAAATTTAGTTCTGGGCGTCGGTTTGGTTTTTTGGCAGTTGGGGGCTCGTGTTGTTGTTGGGGCGACTGTGTTAAGTTCTTGTGGATTGCAGTGGGACTCCTGGTGCGTGACCGGTGGCAGAGAGTCTCTCCTGCTATTCCAAGCAGGGGTGGTTCTTAACCACCGGAATGGGGGCACCGCTTGAGAATGCGGGACCTGCCTTCCCCCACCTTTATTCTTTGCGGAGCGGTAAAAGCGGCAGGGAGTGAAGGGGGGGAGGAGCAGTGGCGAGCAGATCAAAGTCAGGTCCGTTCTCGCTGCGGGGTAGGGCCAGCCGCGGCGAGCGGGCGAGCTCGACTCCCTATGGGCGAACGGGGACTCCAGCTGAAAGCTGTTCTCAAGGGCCCTGAGGACGTGCTCATGGCTTTTGCTGGATGAGGCGTTTGAATGCCCGAGGGGTGGAGGCGATTTTGATTCTGTACCGCGGCGGCAGAGGTGGGCGGAGCCCTGCTGTGCGCTCGGAGCGGCGGCGGCAGTCCCCGGCCGTCCGCTTGAGCTGCGGTGGCGGCGGGACCGGCCGTGCGCTCGGAGCGGCGGCGGCGGTCCCCGGCCGTCCACTTGAACTGCGGTGGCGGCGGGACCTGCCGTTCGCTCGGGCTGCGGCGGCGGTGAGCACAGCCGTGCGCTCGGAGCGGCGGCGGGGCCGGCCCTAGTCTCTTCCCCGACTTTTTCGGACGAGTTCCGAAAATGGCGCCGAGCACCTGGCTCCACCTCCCTTCTTCTCACTAGGTTGTGGTGCAGCCCCTCCCTCCGCCAGGGGAGGGTTGTGTTTTGGATGCTGTCACGTCTCGGTACGCGAACGCCTAGCGGGAAGGCGGTGTACTGTGATAAGCATCTGTAGAGCCTCGGGCCGCGGCTGGAAGCGGTCAGCACTGGGCTTGGGATAGGTCCGTGCAGGGTTGTGAAAGGCTCAGCGTGCTGTTTTCCTGGAGGGGTGGAGAAGCAGTTAGAGCCTGATTGTTCTGACTGGCTTGCCCCAGGGGTGGAAACATGCCGCTGAGTAAATAGAGATGGGAATAAAGGTTTGGTTGAGAAGTTGTGAGGTTCCTTCCAGGTGACCAGGATGTCCAACGGATCCAAGAAGAGCTTGCACCGCAGAAGAGTGAACTCTGCATCGCTGAGAGGTTCTACTAGATGAGGGAAGAAGAACTGGAATGGACGGACACTAGAGCCTGAATGAGAGACCGTTTGGGTGGACGCCCAGATGAAGATAGGGACTTCGCCGAACATGTCATCGGAAGATTTCTGATTTAATGATGTGTTTGGGTGCAAAGATTATGGTATGAAATAAGGGGTGGTATGTTACAGTTTGAGCTGGGTGCCCCCCTGCAGTGTTTACTTCCTGTGTCCAGAAATCCAGCCCAGGGGTGGACACAGGAAATTATGTAGTATTTCATACCACAATCCTTTGCACCACTATAAGATCCAGTGCGGAGTCTAGCACTATCTCTTTTCTTCCTCCTCCGTCAGCCGGTAACTGGGGAGATGTCTCCTGGCTTTGGGCCTGGCTAGGCCCAAGGCCACGGGGGGATGGGCAGTCTCAGATCTGGCCAGCTGAGACTAGCCTAGCAGTGGGAGGGGGAAGAAGGAGCCCTGGGGGTCTCGGATGTACCCTCAGGTGGGGATGGGGTCTCTCTGGGTCTGCTTTGGGATTTTTCTTTGTCACTCTGCTTTTGCTTTTCTGTAAAAGTTCACTGCTTTCTATTTAAACTTTCCATCACTTTTGCAATCCGTTTGTCTGAGTGTTTATTGTTGCCAGGGGTGGGGAAGGGGGCTGCCTCAACCCAGCACACCAAGTCATTTCAGGAAGGCTGGGGGAGGAAATAGGAGACCTCGCTCATGTCCATTACTGGAACACGACAGCTCACCACTGGCTGCATAAGGAACTAGGGCTTCACAAGCCCAGAAGTTCTGTCCTAGTTCTATCACCTAATCATGCATCCGTAAGAGGGAACCTGACTGCAGGCCCTTCTTAAACACAGCTTCTGGATGACAGAAAAGTGTCCATGATGTAAATGCCTTCATCTGGTCAGATTCCTGCATATAGCATTGGTAAAGCTAAAATCTACTTGCAGCTGGTAGTAGAGCTGATAGCATGGCAGGTTATAAAACTGTTTCTCTTCTCTTCATTTGTGACTCATTAAACAAAACAGAAGAGTACTTGGAACAGCTTCAGCAGTTTCCACTGTGAAAGAGGAGCAGGAACTGATGTCTGCATTAACTTGCTGCTGCTAATGGGTTTTGTCTCTCCTAGCAACCTGTCTTCAACTCCCTCACAAACTGCTTGGGGCCACGGAAACTCCTGCACAGTGGCAAGTTGTACAAGGCCAAGAGCAGTAAGGAGCTGTACGGCTTCCTTTTCAATGACTTTCTCCTGCTGACCTACATGGTTAAACAGTTTGTGTCTTCCGGCTCTGATAAACTGTTCAGCCCCAAATCTAATTCCCAGTTCAAAATGTACAAAATGGTGAGTGAGTGAATCAAGGTGCCCCCTGCTTGTGTTGGTAAAGTGAGGCCTGGCTTCTGGTGAGGAATGCTGTTCTCCCTGCTGGGATAGCTGTCTGGCTCTGTCTGATCTTTCCTGTCACATGGGCATGTACTAGCAGGCAGCATGCATGAATGCTGTTTGCTTAGTCCTCAGAAAAGGACAGGCCTCTGTGTCATGCCTTAATAAATGCTTCTGTCCACTCTGGAGTGAAAGGGCATGTGGTGGGTTTGGGAGGGTAAGGCCGAGAAGCCTCCTCCCTTCCCCCTTGTAAGGTAAAAGGGAAAAAAAATTGAAGGGAAAGGAAAAAAAAACTCACAAGCTGAATTAGCAAAGCAGTGGAGCTATATTTACAAAGCAATGTAGGGAATGCAGGGGAATATTTACAAATTTACAATATCTACAATATATACAAAGATATACAACAGAGCAACACAGAAATGAGAGTGACCCCCCTCGGCAGAGGGGTCCCCCACCTCCGCTCTCCCCTCTCTTCCCCCCCTTTCCCCAGAATGGGATAGAAAGAGAAAGAGAGGAAAAAAAATTAGAAGCAGTTTGTGTTAATTGGAAAGGAGTTAATACAGGCCTTATCAAGTTTGTCAGTTTGAAGGCCGGAGCCTTGGCAGAAAGCCCAGCACAGAGAGCTGCAGCACGAAGAAGAGGCGGAAGCAAGACTGACAGAAAAGTCGTGGAAATGTCCAGTTCACTCCCAGTTCCGAAGGTGCTTCCTCCCACTCTCCCAATGAAATTAGTTTAGACTATTCCTTCCGTTTACCAACTTCCGTCCACCATATTCCCTTTCTTAAGGGGGCAACGTCAACCGGCCACAGGGCAGAAATAGCATCATGTCTGAGCAGCTGAATGGGATGTTTAGAACCAGGAGCCTTGACACGGGTTTGTACAAGTTCCTGTATCCACAAGAACATGCCTGTCCTTCTTTAGAAAAAGATAAAAGGTGCAAAACTTGGGTCTCTGTGTCCAGACTCTGTGTTCTCAAGATTCTGGAGTTTGGGAGAGAAGTTTTAAGTATCAGGGCTGCTTTTCATCAGGGAACCTGAGAAATTCCCAGGGTTTCCAACCTTCATTTTCCCTAGAGTAAAATAATATATTTAAACATTCTCACAGTTCCCTTATTGTCAGGGTGATGATGCTACTGTGATGTTTGCTTTTCTTTCAGCCTGTTTTCCTCAATGAAGTCCTAGTGAAGTTGCCCACAGACCCCTCAAGTGACGAGCCAGTTTCCCACATATCACACATCGACAGAGTTTACACGCTTAAAACTGACAACATTAATGAGCAGTGAGTAATGAAAGGGCAGATCTGAGCTCAAACTTATTGATCATGGCTGTAGGCTGTTTCCAGTGGGCAGGCATGGGGGTCTCTGAGTTCAAGAACAGAGCTTCATCTTTTGGTCAGGAAATAGACTCATTTTACTCTAATTTGAATTACAAATTTTCTGATTGTGTTCTCCTTTGCAGCAGCTCTTGCAGTGGAGTACAGTCACATCCACTGCTCCTCAGCGTTACAGGTGTATAGAATAGTTTAGAGCTGCAAAGACCAGCATCTCATAGATTCTTCCCCCGTTCTGGTCAGTCTTTAGTGAAACAGCAGTTTCACTTTCATTTATTTAGGCTGATGTGGAAATATGGCATAAGCTTAAATCAAAAAACTCCATCATATTAGTGCCTGGAGCTGACTTGATTCGTGATGCCTTTGAAGTCCAGTGGGGGGGGGGGGGGGGGGAAATTTTGGCAAAAGAGACTGGGGCAGAATTGCCAGTACTGAAGAATTTCCTGCCTGTGGTGTGACCCTGACCATAGGGATTGCTCTTTGCAGTACTGCCTGGGTCCAGAAGATCAAAGCAGCATCAGAGCAGTACATCAAAACTGAGAAGAAGAAACGTGAGAAGGCCTATCAAGGTATCTGCTGAGTTATTTCCCACTCATCCATGTGGACACATGGGCAAAACTACTGCAAGAAGGGGGCCGCTTTAACGACCAATTTGATCAGCGGATTCCACTTTATTGAGCATCAGACACATCTTATATACAGTTTGCTATAATTATGCCCACTTGGCAACATACTATTGGTTTCTCTCTAAAAGGTTACATCATTGTTTTCACAACTCTGTGGAATTCTTCCATCCGGCCTAATTGCTCTCTTTCCCAGATCTCGCCTCCTCCTTATCTTGCTTGCCTCCCATCTCAGGGGCAGCTGGGTTTCAGCATACCAAGCAATCAGCACTTTCTCACATCTCCCACTCCGCCACTATATTATCAACAGAGAATTCTTCAAGGCCTGAATTGCACAGGTGTTCCTGGGACCCATGTCCCCTCTTGCCCGACAACAATTCCCCCGTTTTTCTTTTGTGCAAGTAAGGCCTTGGAAGTTATTCTTTGAACACTTTGCATAATACAATTATAAACAAGTTTAACAATAATCAAAATGAGTACAATGATACCTAAGAACCTTAAAACTTACTACTATAATTAACAAACATATTAACATTAAGTCTGGGTATCCCTATCAGACATGTCTGAAAAAGTTCAATCAATTCATTATTACCTGTTATGTTGCACCTCTATTTTCTCTAGGATGGTCAAAAATCATAATTTGTTTAATGGTAGCAAGATTTCTTTAATCTGTAAAGGTAGATCTGGCCAGGCTCTAGCTTCACAGACAGAAAACTTGCAGGCAATCAGCAAGAGCAAAAGAGCTTCATTGCTTTGCCCAATATAAAATTACCCATAATAATGTGTTTTTGGTCATCCTAGTAATACTGATCTCTTATTGGTACCAACTTCACCCAAAAAGCAACCTTACAATAGTTTTCTTCATCTTATATAGTTTCATCATCTATATAAGCAAACTTATGCTAAATAGAAGGGAGGCATATGATAGTCTTAGAATAGGTGGTCAAATCCCTTCTCCCTACATTCAGTGTGGTAAGGGTCAAAGCATCCACTTTCACACATGCTCAATTGTGCAGGCTTCTTATCTGAAGAAAACAAATTCCCAGTTCTGAATGTTTATCTTTAAGACAGCTCCTTCTCAGCCGTGATGTCTCCAATTAACCAGACAGTGTCCTTGCAAGTCTGCAAGAGAGGTTTCTTTCTCTTTACCCTCTAAACAGGCCTCACAAGATCCTGACCCTTAATCCCAGTGCACTCTAAGTCTTACAATTTTGACACAAATCACCAGTATATTCATCACAATTCCCCCCCCTTTTTTTTTGTTTTGTCACCATTGATTTGTGTTAAAATTTCCAGATATTTCAGAACCTTCTTAATTGGATCATAATTAAGTTCATCTGTTCTGATCACATTCTGATCATAATTCTCTACTTGTAACTCATTGACATGAGCAATCTTACTTAAAGGTCTTAGTATTTTGTAACAACAATTACAATGAATTACACAGATCAGTATTACAATTATTCCAACAGGTATTGCAAAGAATTTTTTAAAGCAACTTATATTCGATAAGCAAGAAGTTAACTTATCCCATATTCCTTTAAATCCACAAGAAGTATCATCCAAAGAAATCTGATGTAATATCTGATTGTAGTTTACAATCGCCTGTAAATCTGTTTCCACTCGTTTATCTAGATTAACATAACTATAACAACTTACATTTATGACTATACATACACCCTCTTCCTTAACATATAAAAAATCCAAAGCTAATCTATTCTGAGTAGATATTTTTGAGAGACTATTGATTTCAATTTGCTGCGCTTTTATTGCATCTGTGCTTGCATTTACTATGATTTCAACTGTAGCAGAAAAATTTACCATTGCTTTTTCAAGTTCAAGTCTTTTCTCTCCGGTCTGATCAAGATTCCACACATGGGAACATGGTTTTTGATTTCGATTGGACTACTTATGTACAAATAGGGTTAGGATCAAAATTAGGCTCCACCAAGTATATGTAAACTCTGCCTCCTCGGCCTGCTGGGGTGCAACCAGCAGCCGGGTGTATTTTCTTCTCGGCAGCAGTTACATTCTTCAGGAGCCCTACAGATTTTTTAACTCCTTAACCCACTTCAAAATTCCATTTGGAGTCTCTTCTCTACTTCCTTGGTTAGTTTGTTTACCATTTCCCATTGTGCTTTTGTTATTTCAATTCTTCTTCCTTCAAAATCTTATGTCTCTTACTTTTCCTTTTACTAATCCTTTTAATTATTCCTGAGATTTCCCAACTAAAATTTCTCTAGTCTTTATTTCCCACTTATGCCAATCCCTTTCAATAATTTTCCATGGGGATTTAAATCCTTTTTCTCAGCACAAAATAGGTTTTCTGTATTTACCAGCCCAAACTGCCTATTTTCAAATTCAGCATTCAGGACAAAATATTTTTTTGATTGATGCTTTTGACCCCAGATTATCATAACAGTTATTGTGATCAATGTTCGACTTCATGGGAAATGCTGTTTCCTCTTAGTCTTGGTTCTTCTGCACATTAGTGAAGGAATAGTTGTTAAAATTAATACCTATTTGCTACAAACCTTAACTTATGCTAATACCAAAAATCCTTAAACCCTTAAAAAACTATGTTAAAATTAATCCATCAAATCAGTGTCTAAAAAGAAATAAAATTGTTACATTAACTAAAAAACACTTTCCAAAATTGAAACCTGTTTATACATTCCTTAACTATATTACATGGAGCTCCTTTGAAATGCCTAGGCAGACAACTAAGAAGGTTCGAACCAAAAGAAAATCTTACAATTTGAACTCTTAACTAAGTGCATACACCTTACTGCAATTACTATGTACTAAATACCTGTAAATACCAAATGCTTACTTATTCATTATGCTTATTAGAAAAACTTAACAAAACTCTAAATAACAAATCTCTGAAAGACGTTACAATCAGAAATGACAAAATGAGTACTGTTGCTTTAAATCAAAACAGAGTGGTGCGGCTAAAGCCGCTGCGGGGGAAAGGGGTGGGGGCTGCTGCCGTGGCAGCTGCTCCGCTGCTACTGTCGGTGCTGTCGGTGTCGGTGGTGCGTCAGCCGGTACCGCCTTGGTCGGAGCCGTCGGTATCCACGGGGGCCGGCAGGGCTCGCGGGAGGAGTGCGGTGGCAGGAACGCTGTAACCGCGAGCCTCCAAGCGCTCCATTTTTTCTAAGAGGGGCCGTAAAGCAAAGTCGGCGCTGTTTGAATTCCTCGCTGCCGGTATTGTCTTCCGAATCCGAGCCGTCGCTGGCGATGTCAGAGGAAGGTTCCCCGCTGTGTGCAAACGGCAGTGGTGACGGCTGGTAAACGCGGTGTGGTCGCCGCAAGATGTATCGGGGGCGGCCCCGGTCGATCGGTCGACAGTTCTCAGACACATCTTTCAGCTGCAACTCAGATACACCTGGCGCTGCATCTCGTCCTGACAAAGTTGCTCTAACTGCAGCAGCCATTCGCTGTTTCAGTTCGTAGGTTTTAACACAGTTCATGCATTCTCGCCACGACTCTTGCAGCTTTATAGCAGTTTTATCACCATCTATAACCAAGTCCCACAACTTGTTCCTGTATTCTCTCCAACAAGCTTCATCAAAATAACTATCTCCGCTAGGGAAATGCCCTAAAGCGGATCTATGGGCCAAAAGTCCAGGCATTACTTTAGACGATATCTCCGCCTTACGCTTTTCGATGACACTGTATTTCGTCTGATGACTGCTTATAGGGTCGGCCTTGCCCTTCCGAGTTTGTGCGCAAAGGTACTAAGGCTGCCATAACCTGTTGACTATGCTCAAGCTGTTTTGTCATTGTCATTGACAACACCTCAGCCTGTCTCTGTAATCCCTTATCAATCACCTCCGTCAACGTGGCCATCGGATTGCTTGGCAAGTCCTGAGCCCTCTGCAACAATTCAGCTACCGTCCATCTAGGATCTGCTGATGTAATAAGCTGTTGCGTCTGCTGGTTCCCATTCTGCATTAAACACTGCCTTAAAATTGCCTCTCGGATACCTTCTCCTACGCTTGCTGCTCTAAGTGCGGCAAGCAACTTATCCACAAATTCACCAAGAGGTTCCTGTCTACCTTGCTTAATTCCCATATAGTGAGGATTTGCATTTCCATCCTTCTGCTTGTCAAAAGCCATCCTTACTATCTGGGCTGATGCTTGCAAAACAGGCGGCTGTAAAAGTGCCTGTAACTCTGGTCTCTCATTCTGTCCCGTTCCACACAACTGATCTACTGTTACACCAAATAATGGATCGTTTTGCTGTCTTTGTACTCCAGCTGATTGTCTAGCTAGGTGTTCCCACTCATTCAAAAATGTCATAAATTGAGATGCTGTTAGGATCAGGTTCATAACATTATAAGAATCTCTAGGCAACATATTATAGTTCATGTAAATAAAATCAATCATCTGTCTAGCTGGTTCAGATTGAACCCCAAACTGACTTGCAGTCTGTCTTAATTGAGATAACAATTTCCATGGCAATTGAGTTACATCAGCCTGAAAAACATTTTGCTCCCCAGGGACCTGTGTATACATTACTGGAAAAGCTTGATGTGAAGCAGCCAGCCGGCTAAGCCCTTCCTGATCTCCTTCGGCGTTTAAGTGTTCTGCAACCCTTCGCCAATACTCTGTGTGCTTTCTTACATGATCTTTAACACCACCTCCAGGATCTATCGCCCTGTTTGTCTCCTCTCCCTCACCTACTTTCTTCTCCTGTACAATTTGCTCAGCTAAAAGAGACGGGGAAGGCTCCTCAGCAGAGTCCTGTGTTACAGATTGTAATTCGACTCTGCCACCTAGTCCTTTTACACACGCAGCCTTCTCCTTTCTTAAATAATCCTGAACCTCTTCTGACAAAGGCAACCCAGCATGTGTAACACTTGCTCCATTTGGGTCCGTATAATCTAATCGTACCCTGGCTTGATAAGCTGCCACTTGCTCAGCACGATGCTGATCCAATGCTGTCATAACCATCTTCCACCATTTTCCACACTCCTTTGCTCGTTTTTCATCACCTAAGCCATGCAGCCACAAGTCTTGTCCAGACTTTTTCCATTGCAATCTTTCAAACACCTCATTTGGGTCCTTAAAATATCCTAACTCTTCTGCATAGCTTAACAGCGGCACCAACTCCTTTGTAAAATTTAACTTACACTGTCGCTTTTCTAAAAAGCATATAAATAAATCATACGCTGCCTGCCTATCCATATCCGTATTTAAACGTTAATACCTGTGCGCACAGTCCTCGTTTAAGCAGTTTCCGGCTCTACAGCGTCTTCGGCTTCAAGGCTGTCTTCCCTTTTCTTGCAGCCTCCGGTACTGCTATCCCGGGCCGGCCGTCTTCTTGCCTCCCGGCTTACTGCGAATCTCTCAACGTCCCGAAGAACTTCTTAAACCCTAACGTTTGTCTTCATTAGGGTCCCTGTTCGGGCGCCACTTACTGCAAGAAGGGGGCCGCTTTAACGACCAATTTGATCAGCGGATTCCACTTTATTGAGCATCAGACACATCTTATATACAGTTTGCTATAATTATGCCCACTTGGCAACATACTATTGGTTGCTCTCTAAAAGGTTACATCATTGTTTTCACAACTCTGTGGAATTCTTCCATCCGGCCTAATTGCTCTCTTTCCCAGATCTCGCCTCCTCCTTATCTTGCTTGCCTCCCATCTCAGGGGCAGCTGGGTTTCAGCATACCAAGCAATCAGCACTTTCTCACATCTCCCACTCCGCCACTATATTATCAACAGAGAATTCTTCAAGGCCTGAATTGCACAGGTGTTCCTGGGACCCATGTCCCCTCTTGCCCGACAACACAAAACCTTTTCTGGCAGCTGCCACAGTGTCTGTGGAGGATTTCCCTCTTCATATATAGTGCCAGATTTTACAGTTGTAATCAATCCATTTCTTCCCGATTTCTCTGTTTCCAGCTCGCTCACAGAAAACTTCAGGAATAGGACGCTTGATGGTGCATGTGATTGAAGCCACAGAACTAAAGGCCTGCAAGCCTAATGGTAGGTGAAGGGAATAATGTCAAATCAATTCTGTTCCTACGGTGTCTGGAAAGGCTTCCTGAGAGGAGCTGGGTGATGTGGGAAGCACTGTGGTGTCGGCTACAGCTTCAGAACAAATTAGCCATTATTTAATAAATTCAGAGACTGAGTGAAGAACCAGCTGTATGCTGCTCTAGGCTATAGAGGTTGCCTGACCCACATCTTCTGAAGAGCAGCACTGACAAGTGTCCAGGCAGCCTGCAGATGGGGAGGGAGGTTTCTGCACTGCAGAGGTGTTTTACTGCTTGTTCTGTGTTTAGGGAAGAGCAACCCATATTGTGAAATCAGCATGGGCTCTCAGAGCTACACTACAAGGACCCTGCAGGATACTTTGAACCCCAAGTGGAACTTCAACTGCCAGTTCTTCATTAAGGATCTGTATCAGGATGTCCTGTGTATCACCATGTTTGACAGGGATCAGTTCTCACCTGATGGTAAGTGTGCTCATTTGTTTTAGGGGAAAAAATTGCTTTTTTGGTGACTTGGAGTGCACTGTTCCAAGAGCCTGCAGGTACGACTGCTTCCTGTGTAATGCTGCGTAAACACAGTGCCTCCTTTTGAATACAAAAGCTTCAACAGCCTTCCAGAGCAACAGCTGTGGGCAGTCAAGTTTGATCCCACTCTGAATTTTGTGTCAGACACAGAATTATTATTTTGTGTCAAACTGGGAAGACAAAGAATTTGAAAGCAGAGGTTTCTCTGTTTCACTAGAGGTGCCCAAAAATAATATGCTAGGTTATTTGCCCAGCAACACCTTGATAAGCTTCCTTTGCTTGGCAGCTGAATGCAGTTTTGGCAGTGAGTCACTTCTAGTACCCTTTCAAAGGTTAAGTGTTTTGCAGGGCTCTGACACACAGTTGATTGCCGTAGATTTGTAAGGTAAGGCCTTGACCTGAGTTGCCCTGTGTGTAACTATATAGCTCAGCCTTTTCTCCTGAAAGGTAATGTGACTGCTGGGCTGCTTCTCCCAGCTGAATCTGTTGTTTATTCAGTTCATGGTAAACCTTTTTATTACCACACACAAAGATGTTAACACATCAAATGGCCACGAACAGGACTGGAAGCCTCCTAGTGGCAGTAATTGTTTGAGGTCATTGTTCTTGTGAAAAGAATGATACAGAAGCCTAATTAAAGTTGGTTCAGCCAAAATAGTTGCCTTTTGGGTTTTTCTTTTTTTTTTTACTGTCTTCATAGCACAGCTGCTGACTTGTAATCATGGAACAGCACTTAACTCTGCTCTAAGACAGGAAAACATTTGAAATTGTGTTTCTGAAAGGGAACTGGTATTTTTAAAGCCCGTAGATCAAACTGTGACATAAAGACATTTTCCATCCTAATTCCACAGCAATTTTGTCTTCTACAAAAGCATTTTTTTGTCACTGCTGGCTGATTTACACAGGACTGAGGCCTACTCAAACAGAAAGCTTGGGAGCAGTGCTGTGGAACTGAATATTTACTGTTCAGCAGTGCTGCTCAAGCTGACACTGTCAGATTTCTTAAGCTTAAGGTCGACACTTATTGACAATTCTTAATTACTTTCTCAACAGATTTTTTGGGTCGCACTGAAGTTCCAGTAGCAAAAATCAGGACAGAGCAAGAAAGTAAAGGCCCCACAACTAAACACTTACTGCTACATGAAGTTCCAACGGGCGAAGTCTGGGTCTGTTTTGACCTCCAGCTCTTTGATCGGAAAACACTCACCTAAGAACACTTTTCTTAATTTATGAAGGACAGGAAGCTGACAGCCTGGACTTTTGTGTATGTGTGTGTGTGTGTGAAAGAGTCTTTGCCCCATGCTGGTTATTAAGCAAGAATTCCTGCAGCTTCCATATTTCCCCTTAGTTACTGATTGCATTCAGTTCCTTGCCACGTTGGAAGTTGTTGATCTATGCAAACACTGTATGTACAGTACAACAACTCAGTGCCTTTTGGTTCTGTTGGAATCCCTTGTGTTTGGATGCCAATGCTTGCATTTTCAGGGCCATGAAAAGTATTAAACAGAAATGTGGCATCAAGATGTATGTCTATTTTACCACTTAGTCTGCCATAGACTGAGGAATGGTTTAAGCTCAGCACTGGAATCGTTCTATTTGAATTCTGACAAGCGATATCCACTGGAATCTTCCCATCTCGGGATGATAGTTTTAAAGATTAAATGCTGAAGAAGCCTTAGCACTGGAAAAGTCTCTGAGATACTGTATATGCTTTAAGTGTAGTTCTTCATTTGACATAGTTCTGCACTGAAATCAGTAACTGCTACTTGATTTTTCTTTCTGCTTCAGTTTGATTCATCATTCTCTGCTGAGACAATGTGGTTGTGAAGAATAACTAGGAAAAAAAAAATATTTCAAATACTGTGACCCACAATAATGTGGAAAAATACTCTCCAGCCTTTCTTTTTATTCCTATGTCTAAGTTATTTGTGTACATTTCCTTGGTCTTGCAGACCTCCACGTGAATCTTGAAGCTTTGATGTTGCCAACATGTATATAGAGAGTAAAGTATAAATTTATTAATGTAATTTGTCTACAGATGTTTATTGATGCATAGTGATTTTTTAAGAGTATATTTTATTGTACAGGGGAATGTGAAATAAGGAAAAAAATACTTACAGGATTAAATTCAATAGAAGTTTTATTACATGCTTAAAAGGTTTGCTCTGGGGGAACTGTCACCCCACCACCAAACTCCTTGAAAGCAAAAACTTGCCCTTCTGAGCAGCCTGTGCCCTTGCTTCCCTGGGATGCAGCAATGCCTCCTGCTGTCTGACAGTTTCACGCGCAGTTGCCATCTGTGTACCCACCTGTTACAGGGCTGAGGCAACCTCTGTTACTTTTAACAGTTTTCTGTGGTTCAGTATTTCTAATCCTAAATAAAGTTAAATCTTGGCAACTGTTAAGAGATTGTGTCTCTACAGTGGGAGTTTGGAGCTTCTTGAACATGAGAAAGATTCTCTTTGCAGCCTTTGAGACCAGGGCTGCTGCAGTCACACTAGCAGGGAGACTGGGCCACACTGGAACAAGAGAAACTGTGGAACACCAACAGCAGAGATTCTTTGAAGAGTGCTAGACGTTTTATACAAGAACATTTAGTGTCTCTCCCCTACCTATTTCCTGCCCTCTCAGAGCAATCAATATGGATTAAGTTAAATTATGTATTATGTTAAAGTTTGTTACTGCTTGCATGCTGCCTTGAGGAGAAAGTCCTTTGAAACCCTGGTAGTACCCTAAGATTTCCCTGTAAATAGCATTTTGCAAGATACTGTGGGAGTTCCGATAAAAGATTGGAACAAACAAAACCAAATCTTTTCCTTATCAGTGCTCTCCAGTACACAGTTGGTAACCACAGGCATAGCCAGGAGCTCCTTCTCATTCAGTGAGGGGGTTTGTTCTCAAATCTCAAGGTGACCTCTTTCAGATTCATGCAAAACTGAAGAGCTGTAGCTAAAATTTTGCAAGCTTTGTCCATTCCCTCTGCCCACTGCTATCTTGTAATGCAAAATACAGTGGCTAGGAGCTGGAGCTGTTGCTAGGACTGGGGATATCATCTGGATCCTGCACTGCTCTGAACATTGGTCTACCAGTCGTCTTTAACTTTTCTCACCATATTCATCTCCTTCAGTACAAAGCCTACCTGTAAAACAGAGACCATCAACACTGTCTTTGTAGGGCAGAGCCCAGGTTAAACCTTCTGAAATAGCAGATTTGGGTGAAAAGCATGGGCTGGAGCTGAGAAAAAAACAGGAGCAGCAGCTCAAATATTTCTTTGGCTGCTGAGTAAAAGTACTTCAGAGCCACATGCTTAAGACAATGAGTTTATTGCAGTTTGCTAGAAGCCCTGGCCTGTTGTCACTTGCTTTGGCAGATGTAGCATACTCTGCAGCTGGTACCTTCTGATGGCTGTGCTTGCCACTTCAGTCAGCCAGAGGACAGGTTACATCATCAGCTCTCACTGTCTTTGTGGTGGCTCATGACTTTCTGCCCTTAAACAGAAGTTAAAAGGATTGCCAATCTATGCATCGTGAAGGCTCCTGTAATCCAGTGCAGCTTCCTGCACAAGCTCTGCCCCACATGGAGTCACTCCAGGAAATACCCATATTTGTGACCAGTTTTCCTTCCAGAACATGCCATTATCCCATAACTGATGTGCTGGAGTTAAGCCTTGGGCTGGTAAGAGGCATAAAACTGCAGGAAGGGCAGGGCCTGCTTCAGGAGGACATTGAGCTCCCAGCTCAGCTTTGATGTTTTTGTCAGTGGGAGCAGGCATTCACTAAAATATCATGCACTGCAATGGCAGAACCAGAGAGCTTTCAAAACCTCTTTTTCAAAGGGTGAATCAGAGCACTGGCACTTAAAAAAAATTAATTAACTATTTAAAAACCCCACTCTTCAGTCACCAAAACACTTCTGTCTCAGGGCAGGCCACCTGAGGCTCTCAAACTTAGGCATCTGCATCACAGCTCCAGTTCACCATTACTGACCTCTACTGCGTTTTCAGTCCAACCAGCCTGTACACAGGAAAAAAAGGCAAAACTCTGACCTGTTCTTTTTGTAGACATCACTAGCAATGTAGGTGTATGGTATCTTCAGCCACTCCACTGCATCCATACGTTGTCAGCTTAGCGGAAGCAGAGGCAGTTCTGCTCTACTGAGTTTGCTCAGCTCTCTGGTAGAGTATGGTTTTCCTGGCAGGAAAGTAACAAGTACTTCCTGTGAGCATCTACTGTCACAAACAAGGATGGCCCCCCAGTATGAAACACTTCCACAGGACACAAATTGTTTCAAATACCTGTCTCACACTGCTTGATAATGCCTGTCTCAATAAACCTTCTTTGAATGCCTTCTAACAGAGGATCCTGTACAGCTGGAACTGAAACCTGTGACAGAGACAGTTCTTTCATGCTCATGCACCAACACAAGCACTTTGTCAGTCTCAAGAGAGCACAGACCAAGGTGAATGTCAAGGTACCACTGCTTAGCAGGGAAGCAGCACATCAACCTCACTTTTTATTAACAAAGCCAAGACTTGAGTGGCCTGAGAAACACTGAGCATCTCTGCTCCTCAGGCCATAACATATTCAAAAACTCTGCTACAAAGTTACACCATAGATAGGAGATCTCATCTCCTGGAAGCAGCATGGCACATTGCAATGCAGTATCAGCTCACTCCCCACAGCTGCTGAGGGCTCACAACATCCAGAAGGGATATAAAGAGATGCATTTCATAGATCTGTGCCAGAGTCCTAACTCTTCTATGGTATTACCTAAGTCTGGTGCATTTGAGTGAGCTTCTGTAAGCATTACCTGACCTGTTAGATTGTTTCCTCTACTGAGCACACACCCAGCTTGCCTGGGAACTCACCAGCCCTCCTTAGATAGGACACTTTCCACACTACCACAATGAATTTGAGACAAGGAAAACGAACCTCACCCCCTTCCATTGCCTACTGCCTCCAAAACTGGGCGTAGTATGGATCCAAACCACGTTCCCTGTGAAAATAATCTTCAAACCTTGGCCTTAACTGCAGTAAGAATTGGGATCATATTTGTTCAATTAATAAAACTAGAATGCATTGCTCTATGCCCCACAGCAGCACATCAGTAACATGCTCTGTCCCCTCTAACCATTAATTTCCTGCTGGTCAAAGAGTGCCTCTAAACCTCACAGTGTAAGTAACCATCGCACCTTCCAGCAGTCTGTGCACATCTTCAGGAAGAGTGGATCGTACTCTGGTGGGTCATAAGTTTCCAAAGTCACATAGCCCTATGGGAGAAGCAGGCAGTGGGTCAGGTCTCAGAAGCTATTATTGATAAACCAGCAAAAGAGCAGCCAGCTTAAGTGTTACACAGCCAGCCATGGTATGAACACAGCACCAGAAGTAGCAGAAAAAAGAACTCCCAAATTTTCACACCCTTGCACCTCAGAAGGAAGGTGTCCTAAGCATAACAGGAACATTCCCTCATCTATTTTATCACTGGCATAAATACATAAGAAATGCTTCCAAGAAGCATCCAGAAATAGTTGCAGACTAAAATGCCAATCATAACTAGGGCAGTCAAGAAAAAATGGAAGTTTTGTTCAAAGAAAACATGTATTAGAAAAAAAGAGAAAAGGAAAGTGATAGAGCATCCACCATCTACAGCCCTGGGCAGGTCACTGGTCTGCAAGATGTAAGCTCCAAGTCCTGGTCATGAGCTTCCTTTTCTGTCTATATATAGGAGTAAAGACCTGAACCATACCTAGCGGTCCAGACCACAGTTCCAACTCATCATGAAGGAACTTCATAATCCCCAATTCAAGTTCCCTATGACTAGAGTTAGCTGGGGGAAAGCAAGTACCACCATTTGGCATTCACTACAGATGCCAAGACCAAAGAACACCAGACCAAACAGACTACCAAGAAGCTGAACAGAAACTGATGCTGACATGGTGATCTGTGGCAATGCCAGCGACGAGCAGTGTGAGCAATCTGGCAGTGCAGGCCTAGAGCCTGACATGATGGTAGGCCATGCTCAGCATAAATGCAGAGTCAGCTAGCAGTGGAGCAAAACAGTGCTGTGCCTGCAGCATGTAACTAAAACAAGACACTGGTAGCTATAAACATGGACAGTTATCTTGGGACAGCAGGACATGCACCTGCATCAACAACCTCGTTGTCATTAGTAGTTGGACCAATAATCTGTAATAGTGCAATGTGTGGTCACTCAGAGGGAACCAATAGAGCTATGCCAACAGGGCACTCCGAGTTTATATAAGTTGTAGCAGTTGCCTTGCTACGCACTTCTGCCTTTCCTGTCTCCTGTTCTACACTTTACAATGCTATACTTGCACTACAGGCCTGCTCCATAGGCCTGCACCTCAGGCCTGCACCATCGGCCTGCAACACTGGAACAATAAAGGAACAATACTTGATCACATTGGTCAGCCGTATTGATTCCTATCTCCGTCGTCTACAGTGATCAAACCTGATTCTGAGAAAGGTGAATGACAACCATTTGTCTTCAAGTTTTAATACCCTATTTACAGCCAGTAAGACAGGACTTCCCTGAATCACATCAAATAAGAGCTGTACAGAGGAGAACACAAACCACAGAATTTAAATAAATAAATAAGAAGCCAAAAGTGACAGCAAGAACAGGGCAGGCATATCAAATACTCCTCTTGGTCATTACTCCAAAACCTTGGAAATGCAGTTTTTCAGCTTCTTTGTTCAGGTGATTCTCCAGGGATCCCAGGAAATAAGGAAATAAAAAGAGCATTCAGCCCATGGCCTTCTAGGTCTCAGCCCATAACAGTTCATTTTATCCATCTTTGGATGTGATTTCAAGTTGAAAAAAATCATACTTTAACCTGAACAGTTCAAGAACACTGCCAGACAAGTCCAAACCTAAAAGAGTGAGATCTGCAATAAGTTTCAGAAGTCACTGTGTTGAAGGTCTGGCAAGTGTGTCAGGCCCCAAAGGGCCTGTGCTGTTCCCAGACAGGTACCTGGGCAGCTCTATGGGGCTTCAGGTACTGCTAAGCATGGACACTGCTGCCTCTGCAGGGGCCTCTGCTCCCCAGGATCTGGCAGTTCTTCAGACAGCAAGCAACAGCCCCACTCACCATCTCCCCTTTCTGTCCCTGGAAATCTTCAAGCCCCAACATGCCTCAATTTGCAGACTTTTAGTGCCACCTCTTGGCTTGTTATTACATGTCACACCACTACAATACGTGCTGAGACCTCAGTCGATTGTGCCAGGTGCTGTGCAGTACCCCTATGATTGATGCCTTTGTGCAACTGCCGTATTATCACTCACACACCCCTTGGCAGAAAGCAGAGCAACAGCCTGCTCTTACAAAGAAATCAGAAGGGTCTCAGTCTGCAGCAATTCAGCAGACAATGTCTAAAATGTCCTAGACTACCAGAAGCTGAACTGTGGCTAATACAGCAGCAACTTGGGTCAGGGAAACTTCCGCCTCCTTGCAGGCTGCAGTGTGGCACTTATGCCAGTGCTAGAAGAAAAGAAGCATTGCTGCCATCTTCACATTAGACTGATCATCTCATCATGCATCTGCAGTCCATGGGGGTAAGGAAGAGGTGAGCATGGGGGTGAACAGCAGGTAGATTTAAGGCAAAAATCCCACAAAGAAGCAGCTCACTAGAACACAGGTCTCAGACCTTTGAAAGAGAGATCATTTGCTCTCATTAAAACAACACAGCTCCGATGACATTTTCATTTCTGGATGGGGAGATTATTTATGGTCTCATAGCTCAACTGTGCAGTGGTTTCCACTGCCAACAAAAGCCTGCTCTACATAAAATATTATCCCATATGTGGCAGATGATGTAACTGCTCTCATTACTCTATAAATCTGTTCCTGAGATGTAGAAAATTGAGTCATGGGGTCTGATACTTAAACAGCAGTGTGAAATTCAGAGCAAAAGCAACAAAGCCAGCATTTCCTACAGTGACTGCAATTTCTATGAGTACAAAACCACACATAACTAGAGAACCCATGAATTTGGTCGATTCATCTTCATGAAAACTTAAGAAAACTGTGCCTCCCTGCTCCGAGCTTTTTTTCCTTTTATAAAGCTTGATCAGTAGCATCCAAGGCCACAAAATTGTTTCACTCGTTCTCTGCCAACATACTGCAGTACTTCTGCTCTAGCTGAACTCCTGAGACATGAGCACAGTCCCCTCCCTGGTCACAGGCTCAGCATTGGTTTCAGCTGACAGAGCTCAGGGGGTTTTGCCCTAAATGGTCCAGCTCAGAAAAGGAAATTTGCTGTACAATATGGTGTCTCACCATATTCAGACCCCAGCATGTGCTCACTGCACCAAAAATGCTATTGTTGGTATCTGATGATGAAATTAAACAGCTGTAACAACACATCACCATCATAGAAGCCCTTGAAAAGAGTAACTTACAGAGGCTGCATGTGAGCTCCAGGCTACTCAACTGAGCAGCAAGTAACCGCTAAAACCCCAATCTTGCCCACAACCCTCTGCATCCTGCCCTTATCCATGACAGAAATTCACTTCTTGTTGATACCTTCTTTTTACAGTGGTTTAAGTAGAGAGACAGTTGTTCTTCCCTCCTTTTACGTATTTCTTCACTTGACTGGCTGTCCATTTTGTCCTCAATTTTCTGCTCTGAAACATCCTCAAGCCATTTCTTTTACAGCGTCTCCTTCTTTCTCAGATTTAAGAAATCATTGTGCCTCAAATACCTGTCCACCTCCTAAACAGTAAGAAATGGAAAATAAAAACCATACAACCTATTGACCAACCACATTAAAAGATCCACAGGTGAAGCTACACAGCTTGGCTGACCTGATCTGACTGGTCACCGCTGCAAGGGCCCTGCTTTCCAGCCCTTCTTTTTGTTCCTCCCTCTCCACTTCCCACAACTTGTTTCCAAGATCTCTCTTGCATGAGCTACGCTTTCAGACTAATTTTTAAAGCTGTAGTGCAAGATTAGAAGAAATTCATTCCCTTTGCCTTATCAGAGCAGGGGGCTGCGCAAGACAGGCAGCAGCAGGACCTTTTCCCTACAGCAGCAGCATCCTGCTAGATCAGATCAGCTCTCCTGCCTTTTACTCACAGGCCCCCTGTCACCATCCAATCACACTCACAGAACACAAGTTAGGTGCAAACAGACAGGTAAGTCACCAAAGACAGATGATTCCTAAGCTCATATTAGGGCTACCATTTCAGTCCTGTCCCAAGGAGACTGAAGAGGCAAGAAATTCATACTTCTAAACTTAGTTTTTCAAGAATAGAGTTGACATATTCTCATGAATCACTGACCAGGACAAAAAACATTGACATGCAGGAAAGCACACAGCAAACGGGAGAAGAGACACCATTTCTTACCCTCACAAAAGAATTTTCTCTGTCCAAGATGCACTGAATAGAAGCAATAATGTCTTGACTTTCATCAGGTGCTACCTAACAAAACATCAAAAGAACACATTTAGTAAAGCAAGACTCAGAATTACCCTTGAAATCAAAATAATTACTTTTGTTGTGATGAAAAGCATGGCTTATCATAACCCAGCAGGCAGAACAGCACAGGCACACAAATCCCACCAAGACTTGCCCTCAACAGTTAAGCTAAATGTAGCAACAGAAGAATGCTTAAAGAACTGGAATGCACATGTTCAGCAGGACTAAACCACCCAACTCCTTGGTCACTCCTCACTGTGACTGCATTACCACTTGCTCCTTGCCACTGTTGCTCACATGTGTCCAATGAAGGCAGAAAGAAGCTACCTCTTTGCAAGGAGCCACATGGAAAAGGGACAATTTGATTGCTATTTGTATAGCATGGATTGACCTGTACTGAGAGTAAAGGTGTAGAGGGATGCTTTAGAGATTCCTCAGCAGTTGTGAGGAATACTTCAGGATAGGAGATGGAAAATGTGAAGCAGATGAAAGAGAAACAATGGAGATTGGGACATTCCAGTTTAGAGCTATGATTGTGATGGTTTGAGCATGCTTATTTGAAGAGATGGAGAAAGTGAGAGAGAAAGAAAAGAAACAAAAGGAAGAGATGTTCAACTCTAACCACTCACAGTTTAAGCACCTCTTGTGCCAATCAGACTGCTGCTTACTGAGTCAGCAGCCCACTCATGCAGACATAAGACAGGCTGCAGTATCATTTCTGGATGCATAACACTGCTGACCGGCATGAACTTTTGGCTTCGTATGAAAGAGTCACCCACTACTTGGGTGCTAGACAGCCTCAATCTACAGCATGCTGACAGAAGGACAGAGCACACACATCTTCCTGAAATGCACACTTCTGATCACATCTAGGAGACGGCCAAAAGCACAGACACATTCCTGCAAAGCAGGAGTCACTAACGAATTCAGGCATACTTTGGGGCAGCAGTCCTGGGGAGCAGATAGACAGACCAGATCACTGTCTAGAACTTCAGTGGGTATTATTAGGTGGCCAGTTCCAAGTGAGGAATTCAACTACACCCAAATATCCTGGGATCCCAGTTATAGATACTGGTTTCATGTGTCCTGAATTTTGGCTCTTGACAGTAGAATGTAGAGAGGCACTCACCTGCCAAAGCATTTGCTGATCATGTTCTCTCACAGGTCTTGAACAATTAAGGTTTAGGAGCCAGGCAGTATCTGAGCTATTTACAACATGCATTGTTGGACTGTTCTGGGAGAAGCATTAAAAGGTTCAAAAACATATACAATTATTGTTTGAACACCAAAACCCTTATTTTTTTCTACAATTCTAGCCAAACAACACAACACATCTCTAAAGGAATTCTATCTGATCACATTCAGCAGCTCTTTCATATCACGGCAAGTTAAACTGAGGGAGACGAAGTACCAAGTTTACAGCCAGGTACTTGTTGTAATATACCCTCTGATAGCAACTATCTGTCCTCATCTCCACAAGAAACAGATGGTACATTTTGTTTTAAAGAAAAAAGTGATTCACAAATTATTTCAAAGCTGACAAGAATTTTGGAAACATTCAAAGTTATCAAATTCTACCTTCTTTCTTTCCCTTCTTTCCTTTGAGCCTTTTTCAATTACATTGGAGTCACTTTCAAATAACTGCTACATTCCATCAAAGGGATGGCTGAATTTTAGTGGGTTTTAAAGTTAGTTCTACCAGACAGAGCTTATGCTGAAGCACTAACTCTGAGCTCCAGCCAGGAAATTCCATCTCCTCTACTACACAAGCACCAGTATATTTGGATTGATTTATGAGAGACAGCAGAACCAGAGAGGCAAAATCATAGAATTAGTCAGGGTTGGAAGGGACCACAAGGATCATCTAGTTCCAACCCCCCTGCCATAGGCAGGGACACCTCACACTAGATCAGGCTGGCCAGAGTCTCATCCAGCACCTCCAGGGATGGGGCCTCGACCACCTCCCTGGACAACCCATTCCAGGGCTTCACCACTCTCATGGTGAAGAACTTTTTCCTCACATCCAGCCTGAATCTCCCCACCTCCAGCTTCATTCCATTCCTCCTAGTCCTATCACTACCTGAGATCCTAAGAAGTCCCTCCCCAGCCTTCTTGTAGGCCCCCTTCAGATACTGGAAGGCTGCAATAAGGTCACCTCAGAGCCTTCTCTTCTGCAGACTGAACAGCCCCAGCTCCTTCAGTCTGTCCTCATAGGAGAAGTGCTCCAGTCCTCTCATCATCCTCGTGGCCCTTCTCTGGACACGTTCCAGCATGTCCATGTCCCTCTTGTAATAGGGGCTCCAGAACTGGATGCAAAATGCCCTTTACAGGAACCTCCTTTTAAACTTCTATTTCAGATTCACTGGAGATGCTTCCTGAGAAATAATGTGTTCATGAAATTACTTAGATAAAGAGGGACCCAAGAGAAAGGCTTAACTTCTGCAGAGATACCAACCTCCACACTCTTCTGCCAGATCTTTCAGCAATGAAAAAAAAAAAAAAAAAATTAAGTTCTTCAATCACTTGTGGAAACATCTAGCTAAAAATATCTACAAAGATTCTCCAAATGAGATATTTGCACAAGATACAAGTTGTCCTGTAAAAAAAAGTTCAGAGTTTACTTCCAGCAACCCAGTACTTCAGTGATACTGACTCCCAAGTGACCTCTCTAGACAACAGATACAAATCTCATACCATTGGTTCAAGGTGAAGTCTTTAATCTATATATTTATTTGTTTTATTTAATACTCCCTGCTCTTACTCACTGACAGACACATCTGCCTGGCTGTTCCTGCCTCCTCACAGAAATACTTTCCTATCTTTTTTTGACTGAAAGGGTCAGAAACCACAGGAAAGCCTATGTTGGAAAGGACCTCTGGAGGTCATCTGATCCCACTGCCTGTCTGGAGAGCAGCTGGCCTCATAGACAAGATTGCTCAGGGCCTTGCCCAGCCACATTTTGAAATTTCCTTCCTCAAATTTGCAAGCTCATGTCCTTCACTCCAACTGCTCCTAGAAAAAGAAAAATCCTCACTTCTGCCATGCAATGCAAGAAAGTTAAAAAAAATTAAATAACGCACATGATATCAAGGACTTTCCTTCTCTCCTGCATCAGACATAAAGCAAACTAAAGGTTTCACATTGGAATACGTCACAATATCCCAATCCTCTACTGTTTATTTTTCAGTCCCTGTAAGGCAGCTTCCAAACCCCAAAATCCACACTAGCCTTGGCATTGTGGATTTGGCTAATGAGCACCTCCTGTAGCACAATTTCCTGCCTTCTTTGTACAGAGGGGACAAAAGACACAATGCAAAACAGGGGCTTATAATTAGACATTACTACATGGTTTGGAAAGCAAGCACCCTGTCTCTCTTCATCTGGAAATGTAGACTCACATTAAAAAAAATATAAAAATCTTCATGTGCCCTGTGGCTTCTGCAGAGCTTGTGCCTGACATGGAGGCTGGTATTCCTTGTGAGAGGTCCCCTGCTCTGAAAACAAACTCCTCTTTTTCCAGACAGCCCAAGTATACTAAGCTCCAGGGAATGCTGTAAAGCATATCCAACCTTGTTGTCTCTGAGGAGCAGGGGAATGACTCTCACGGTCTCACAGTTTATTCTTCATCCTGTGATGACCTGTGGAGGAGGCTGTGCACTATATTACCTAGCGCACCCCGATCAGCAACAAATTTCCCATATAAAATAACCAGGGAAACAGTGAGGACTGAAGAACTGGAGGTGCTACAAACTTGGTTGTTAGACAACACAGCATACTTTCCTATGAGCAATATATCCAGCCTATCTGCAGAGGTGCCAGAGGCTCTTGTTTCAGGCCATCTTTTGCAGATTTCCTTCCACTCAAGAAGTTTTGTTCTTCTGAGAGACAAATGCTACAAATCCCTGGACAAGCATAAGAAAAGAAAAATACCATTTTCAGAGTTTCTAAGTTTACAAAATAAACAAAACCCCCACTAGGTTCATTTTCATCGGTTTTCAGTAACTAGTATCAAGACTCTATCTTCATATTACAAAGCAAGACTGCACCTTGCTGTGAGCCAAAAGTAAGGAGATGTTTGCTCTCATCACAAGAGTGGGACCCCAGAAGAAAGAATCAGAGCAAACTTAAAAAGAATGCCTGCTGTGGCAATCTGCCTTAAAGAAATCACGTGGTAAAATCTCTATGATTTTTTCACCTCCATTTTATAACTGAAGCTGCTACTGAATCTTAATATTTTCTTTTGGATTCTTTCTTCAAGATGCCAGCTCTCCATGGTTGGCAAAGACAGGACCCACTTATAATGAGACACCAGCTGCCTAAAATACCTTCCTAGATATACCTGCATCCTACCTTACTGTCAGGAGTACAGTTTTGTATCAGTAATTTTTTTAAAAGACAGATTTCTCTTGCCTCGTGAGTCCTGTTCAGCAAAGCAGAACATTCACCCCCAAACACCCATCTACTAAAATTCACTCTCAGCCTCTGCCCAAATGCAAGTCCTGGCATCAGCTTCAAGAAGACACATTTTAATAATTCCTATGACAAAACCAAACAAACAACAACAAACTACCCTCACACATGCCTCAGCCCCCTTAAAAGCCCCTTTCTGACAAAAACGCGGGCCATGCCTGCGGGCCATGCCTCACCATCGCCTCAGCATGCCGGCATGTCACACCTTGCAAGCACAGCTCGCTGACTGCACGGGTCCCCTCCGATTCTCTCAGGTACTAGAACATTGTAGTTTGTAAACGGATACCGTGTACACGTCCTGGCCCTTCCACCACGGAGGCAGAGATAGGAGCAACACATGAGAGAGGGAACGGCTGGGACCCCGCAGGGCCGCAGGTGTCCAGCCTGCCCCGCACCCTGCCTAGCCCTGAGGCGAATTCCACAGTCCCGAGGGGAGCCGAGGGCAGGCAGCAGATCCCCATCCTCACCTCTCGGTACACCTCCGTGCTGGGGGTCCCCTCACCGGCTGCGGCGAGGTTCCGAGAAGCGCCAGGGCAGGCAGAAAGCAGCTGTGATTAAAACGGCAGCGCCGCTGGGGACAGCCCAACCGCGGGCAGGATGACGCCGCGCCTCGAACGCAAGGCTCTACTCAGTCTCTCTGTGTCTTTCCGCCGGAGAAAATAGTCCCGATCCCTCATCACCCCAGCCTCTCGGGAAGAGGCGGGCCGGCCCGTTAAGACAACAATCAGATTGCCCGGCTGCAGGACCACCACCCATCAGTAGCCATCCTGGGCAGAGACTGGGCGAGGCAAGACGAAAGCAGGACTAGATCCCTCCGCGTTCGGCCTTCCAGCGTCCCTCGCTGCCTTGGCAACTCGAAGGCGAGCGCCCTCATCCGGACTCCGGTGGTCGTGGGTAGACGTTCCCAACAATCAGAAAGGAAGCGCCCGGGTGAGCGAACCAATCAGAAGCGAGGATAACCGGCCTCTTCGGCAGGTGAGAGGCGACAGCACCGCTCAAAAGGAAAGACCAAAGCGGGCTGAGCTGAATCGAGTCAAGCCGAGTTCACTCTTGAGGTAGAAACCTCTGAAATCCAGAAACTGAGGACGCAGCAGCAGGCAGCTATCCCCAGGATGGCAGAATTTTGTTACTACTACTGAGTTGCACATTCTGAAGTAAATACATCCAACTGGTTGTTACTGGGGTCTTCTTAATTCTTTCTCTCCTCAGTAAATCCATCCTGAAATGAGATAAACAACTTGCAGAACAGTCTGAGCAGCTCTTAAAATTTGGACCACATTTCAGAAAAATTGAGTATTTTTTCCATTCCTTGTTACAAATGAGTAAGGAAGAGATTGGGGCTGACATCCTGGTTGGAGCCTGTTATAGACCACCCAACCAGGAGAAGGATGTTGATGAGTCATTCTATAGGCAGCTTAAGGCTGTCTCAAGATCGCCTGACCTTGTTCTCATGGGTGACTTCAACTTGCCTGGTATCTGCTGGGATCTTAACATAGCAGAGAAGTGGCAATCTAGGAGGTTCTTAGAATGCATGGAGGACAGCTTCTTATCCCAGGTGCTGCGAGAGCCTACCAGGGGCAAGGCTATGCTTGACCTCCTCTTCACCAATAGGGAAGGGTTGGTGGGTGATGTGGTGGTCGGAGGGTGCTTAGGGGCCAGTGACCACGAGATAATTGAATTCTCATTATTTGGTCAAGCTAGGAAGGGTAGCAAGAAGACCTCCACTCTGGATTTCCGGAGGGCGGACTTCAGGCTACTCAAGGAACTAATTCAGAGGGTTCCTTGGGATAAAGCCCTTAAAAACAAAGGGGTCCAGGAGAGCTGGTCTAACTTCAAGGAAGAACTGTTGAAGGCTCAGGGACAGGCTGTGCCAATGTGCCGGAAGATGAGCCGCCGGGGCAGACGGCCAGCCTGGATGGTTAAAGAACTTTTAATGGAACTAAGGGAAAAAAAGAGGGTGTATCACCTTTGGAAGAAAGGGGAGGCAACCCGTGAAAAATTTAAGGATGTTGCTAGGTCTTGCAGGAAGAAAATTAGGGAGGCAAAAGCACATTTGGAGCTTAGTCTGGCCTCTGCTGTGAAGGACAACAAAAAGTCCTTCTATAAATACATTAATAGTAAGAGGAAGGGCAGAGACAACCTCCACTCCTTGGTGGACACGGAGGGGAACGTTGTGATAAGGGATGAGGAAAAGGCAGAGATACTTAACACCTTCTTTGCCTCAATTTTTACCAGCAGGACAGAATGTCTTCCAGACAGCTGGCCTGCAGAGCTGGCAGAAGGAGCCAGGGAGCAGCATAGTTTTCCACTGTTCCAAAATGGGGTAGTTCGTGATCTGCTCAGCCGCCTGGATCCCCACAAGTCCATGGGACCAGATGGGATCCATCCTAGGGTGCTGAGGGAGCTGTCAGAGGAGCTGGCCAAGCCACTCTCCATCATTTTTCAGCAGTCCTGGCTCACTGGCGAGGTTCCAGAGGACTGGAAGCTGGCCAACGTGGTGCCCATCCATAAGAAGGGCCGGTTGGATGAGCCAGGGAATTACAGGCCTGTCAGCCTGACCTCAGTGCCAGGCAAGATCATGGAACAGGTCATCCTGAGTGCAATAACACAACACTTACAGGATGGCCAAGGGATCAGGCTCAGCCAACATGGATTTAGGAAGGGCAGGTCCTGCCTAACCAACCTGATCTCCTTCTATGATCAGGTGACCCGCCTGGTGGATGTGGGGAGGCCTGTGGATGTAGTTTACCTGGACCTCAGCAAGGCCTTTGACACCGTCCCCCATAGCAAACTCCTGGCCAAGCTGTCAGCCCATGGCTTGGACAGCAGCACTCTGAGCTGGGTTAGGAACTGGCTGGATGGCCGAACCCAGAGAGTGGTGGTGAATGGTGTCACATCCAGCTGGCAGCCAGTCAGTAGCGGAGTCCCCCGGGGATCAGTGCTGGGCCCCATGCTCTTTAACATCTTTATTGATGATCTGGATGAGGGCATTGAGTCTATCATCAGTAAATTTGCTGATGACACCAAGCTGGGGACAGGAGTTGATCTGCTAGAGGGTAGAGAGGCTCTGCAGAGAGACCTCGACAGGCTGGACAGATGGGCAGAGTCCAACAGCATGAGATTTAACGCATCCAAGTGCCGGGTTCTGCACATTGGCCACAACAACCGCATGCAGTGCTACAGGCTGGGGTCAGAGTGGCTGGAGAGCAGCCAGGCAGAGAGGGACCTGGGGGTGCTGGTTGATGGTAGGATGAACATGAGCCTGCAGTGTGCCCAGGCAGCCAAGAGGGCCAATGGCATCCTGGCCTGCATTAAGAACAGTGTGGCCAGCAGGAGCAGGGAGGTCATTCTGCCCCTGTACACTGCACTGGTTAGGCCACACCTCGAGTACTGTGTCCAGTTCTGGGCCCCTCAGTTTAGGAAGGATGTTGACTTGCTGGAGCGAGTCCAGAGAAGGGCAACGAAGTTAGTGAGGGGCTTGGAACACAAGCCCTATGAGGAGAGACTGAGGGAGCTGGGGCTGCTTAGCCTGGAGAGGAGGAGACTCAGGGGTGACCTTATTGCTCTCTACAACTACCTGAAGGGAGGTTGTAAACAGGCAGAGGTTGGTCTCTTCTCCCAGGCAGCCAGCACCAGAACAAGAGGACACAGTCTCAGGCTGCGCCAGGGGAAGTTCAGGCTGGAGGTCAGGAGGAAGTTTTACACAGAGAGAGTGATTGCCCATTGGAATGGGCTGCCTGGGGAGGTGGTGGAGTCGCCGTCACTGGAGGTGTTCAGGAGGAGACTTGACAGGGTGCTTGGTTACATGGGTTAGTTGATTGGGTGGTGTTGGGTGATAGGTTGGACGCGATGATCTTGAAGGTCTCTTCCAACCTGGTTTATTCTATTCTATTCTATTCTATTCTATTCTATTCTATTCTATTCTATTCTATTGGGAGGCAAGGTTCATAAAACACTGGGCACACTTTCATGTAAATACTAGTTATTTTATTTGCAACTGTCCGTGTTTTTGTATATGAGTGTGAGCATAACACCCCTTCAAAATGCTGTGCAATAATACATTAGGAGTAAATTCTTCCCCATGAGGGTGGTGAGGCACTGGAACAGGTTGCCCAGAGAAGCTGTGGAGGAAGTGTTCAGAGCCAGGTTGGATAGGGCCTTGAGGAACCTGGTCTAGTAGGAGGTATCCCTGTCCATAGTGGAGCATTGGAACTAGATGATCTTTAACAACCATTCCAAACCATTCTGCGATCAGTGAATGGCAGTGAGAATATAATGAAGACAGTATAATCAAGCATTTGACTGACTTGCTTTAGCAGCAGTCTTCAGGACATTCATTGTCACTGTTTGTGTCCTGGCTTAAACTTTGAGACAGGATTTGCCACTTTTCCCCCAAGAAAACAGGTATATTACCAAAGAAAATGTCTGCAGTTGGCCCACATTATAAGACAATATGTATACCTAAGTATTTTTATAACCTTGTAAATTTACACCAATTTTCTGTATTACCTAGCTAGAAGGAGGCCTGATAGTTGTGAAGACAAAGGCTTTCATCCTGGTTGGTACTTACACAGTGGGCATATATCCCAGTTCCTAAGCAAAGTCAGAGGTCTAAGTGTTTCCAGGGTCAGATCTGCTGTGCATTTGACAGTATGCATTTTCTGGGGTTTATTCTTGTTGTTCTGGATTATTTCTTTGCAAGTAGAAAGCAAAGCAGCTTTTCCTCACATGTTCGGAGAGATTGCTGAAAATGCTTTAAAGTGCTCAGTGTTTATTCTTTAAACCAGATAATGCCCCATGAATACAGACACCAGTATTTTTCATTTTCAGATGGAAATGCAGCTGTCTGGCTTTGAGTACAGCATAGTCTGAGGTGGATTTGAGCCTGGTCGCCACTACAACAATTCTGCATGAGATTTTTATCATTGCTGATTTATTTATTTGCTCGTTTATTTTCTTCTGTTATTACAGGGGACTACTGTAGAGAGAAGGGCAGCTGACTCAGCAGAAAACTTGAACTTCAGCAACCTCAGGAGGACTGCTCATGAGGAACTATAGTACAGATGTTTGAAGCATTATCCAGTTTAAACAAGAAACTGCTTTACAACATTTCAACTGCTAAGTTTTCTTCTATTCAAAGCAATGTCTCCAGGACTTTATTTAGGATGCTCTGCTTAATCTTTCTAACATTGTCTTTTAGCCCATTTCCAGATAAGAAAAGTAATAATCTCCCAGAGCAAGAAACATCTCTCAGTATGAAAGCTATATGTAGCACCACAGACCCAAGGGGCAAAGGAATATTCAGTATATTCAGTATTCAGTAAACTGTTACATTAACAGTTTTTCAGCTTCACCAGGACATCTTTCAGTATTACAAATAAAACACATTTTCAGCATGTCCATTTGCATTGTCACTGACTGCTATAGAAAGTTATTTTGTAGTGGATTGCAAATTTCTGGAAGGACTGGGGAGGGAGGACAATGTCAGACTGTGTACTGTAACACATGAAAGAATCCATATTTGAGCAAACCTATTACTGTACAGGGGACAGCTGAGGCTCTGACTATAATACTAGGTGAAGAACAGTCTCCAAAAGAATAGGCTCCATGATATTTTCATCTGCAGAAACAAATCAATTACTAGCTTTTGGAGTCAATGAGAACAAAATTAATTTTAGCTATATTTGATTCCAAATTAGTTTAGTTTCAAATAAGGATTTAAAAGCCTGAACTCAAATATCTCAAAATCCATAGGGAAAAAAATCACAGAAGAATCCCACACATGGACAGACATATGATTGGTCAATTTTAAATACCCTGAAGTGTCAGACTTATTCCATGACAATGCCCAAACACTGAAGGGTCAGTGACTAGAACACAGAGAAGGGCACGAGCTGACCCTCGTCCCTCTGGGGAAAACTTCAAAGCTCAGTGCAAAGATGTGGTCAGGTGACTAAAACAGGTAGAAATGCACTGGGCTGGTGGACAAGAACCAGTAAACTTTGAGCACTGATGTCTTAACGGGAACAATGGCACAATAAAGCCTCCTCAGGTGAAGAAAAAGCATAAAGAATGTCACACCTCATGTGCCCTTAGTACAACTTCAGTAAATCTCAAGAGCTCAGAAACAAAGGCAGCAGTTCAGCACTCTGCCTGAGAACGCACAACTATGCATGTGCTCAATGGCACAGCAGAGGCATCAGACCAAACCTCCGTGTGTGCTGCGGGGAGTGGCAGACCTCTGCTTCAGTGCCAAAGCAAAGAGTAGGATTTTGCCTCAATTCACGGAATGAACCAGGTCTATGGGCAGAAATCATGATGAGATGTACTAATGTTTCTGCCTCTGTTCATGTCTGTCCCTCCACAGCAAAATGCAACCTCACCCTCTTCTACCCCTTGGCTTGCATGGGAATAGCTGATAGCAAGCGCAGGGGCGGGAGATGATGAACTGGGATCAGAGTCTGTGCCAAAGGACAGACTTTGTTCACAGAATCACAGAACACCCTCTCTTCATTACAGGAAAAAGGTTGGACAAATTGTGCTAAGGAACCACAGAACTTCTTTAAATTGTTATTTTGGCTACTGCTGGCAGATCTGACAGTTTGAAGTTGTTGTGATTGGTTGGAACATTGTTTTTCAATTCCTGTGGTTTTCTGCACATCTGAAAGCAACGCAGATATCTGAACCCTCACTGTATTTCTTTAACATATTTTTGTGGGTCTGCTTCTAGCAACAAAGACCTAAGAATGCAGGTTAGTAAACAGTGTTGGAAGAGAGACAGAAGCTTCTTTTGCATCTTATTTTTAGTTGACTATATTTGGACAGTTAAGAGAGCAGAAGCATCTGTTATGGGGTGGTATCGGTGGGCTTTGCATTAAATTTTTGTACTTATACAGACAAATTTTGTGTGCCCAGATTAAACAGTTCAACTGAAAACAACAAATAAAGAACCAATCTCTGGAAGAAAGCCCTCTTAAGTTACATTTTATATGAATAACTGCTGTAAAACAGCCACAGAGTACCACCCCATAGGGATTTGCGTTCCTGGGGTTTCAAAGCATTTATCATTCTGCATTTGCAGTCTTACCACAAATAGTTAAGTATGCACTTCACTTCTCCTGTGCAGGTATCGTAATGCAAGTGATTTTTACAGTGGTGGTCTGTCATATGATGCTGTTTACTGGGGGAATCTCTAGCTTGCAGCCCACCCTGCACACAGCAGCCCTATGCTGTATTCAGTATAGTACCAGCTCTAATGAAGGGATGCAGTCACTCCTGCTGTGATTGTTTCTTCGCATCTCCTTCCAACCAGCACCCAGGGGGCAAAGGGAAGACTGTTCCAGATCTGATTTTGCCAAGCAGGAGGGTTGACATCTCAGCCCATAGCAACAACTGCTAGTCCTAAAACAGGAACCCAGGAGGTGTGCCTGAGGAGTTAACTTGAAAGATTCCTGCAGTAGTGACATCCTCTACCAGAGCACAACATGCACATAGGAATCACCTGCTGAGGCAGGAGAAATAAATAGGGGTTTTTAAAACCATCTGTTACCTTTCATTTGCACTGGATCACCATTGTGCCTCTGAGTATCATCAAGTTGTTGCCCACTGGCTGAATCATAAAGCAGCACTTAGAGGATTTTAGAAGTATCAAATAAAGGCTCTTTATTATAAGGGTTTTAAAATTCTGTTCATGTCAACCATTTTAAGGGTCTGTATCCTTTAGTCAGTTGAGCATGTGTGTGTGTCACACTGTACAGGTAAGGTATGTGGGTGGTCAGCATTGCTGAATTCATACATGGTCTGTGCAGAATTAAAGCCTGTGGCTTGATGCAGGGTGATCTTCATGGCTTTCACAATGACATTGTGTGTCTCAATGTTACATATTTCATTGCATTGTAACTCCTTGGCTTTCTCTAGCAGCCCTCCCCTCTTACAGCTTCAAATTACATCACAGTTTGCATTGTCCATGTGCAGAATGCAGTCTGTGGTATGTTTACTGAAGTTTTTCCAGCTGCACATAAGTGTGCCTGCTTTTTTTTTTTTTTTTTTAAACAGAAAATGCTGGCAGCCTATTTTGATTGCCCAGGAGGCCCAGAAAATCTCTATGTGAAAGAAGTGATGAAACCACATCCAGAAGAAGGAGAAGTACTTTTGAAGGTCTCTGCCAGTGCTCTAAATAGGGCTGATTTGCTCCAGGTATGTGTATGTTCAGCAGATTTATGCACCAATGTCACCAATTTTTCAAGCCCCTATCTGAAGTATTGACAAATCATGAGAGTTAAAAGACATTTGTCATGGTGACCACTTGGATGGAAGAGTTCATAGGGCTGAAAGAAGTATGTCTGTTGATTCAGAAGATAAATGTAGGACTATTTGCATAACTCTGCGTGATCAGTTTGGTGAGAACATGAACAGATGGGATGGTCAACCAACTTCTAATCTTTTCAGGAGACTGAGGGAATTGCAAAGTGGCAGAACCCGAGGTAGCAATACCAGAAGGGTAGCTGTTACTTCCACAGTTCCCCAGAACAACTCTAGTAGCTCCAACAGAGGCTCCAGTTCTAACACTGCACACTGTGCTCAATGCACATGTGGGCATATTCCCCATAATGAGGGGTGCCCTGCCTCCCGACAGGGGGAGGAGAGGGATAATAGAGATAATAGAATCTATTGGGATGTGTACATCCAGTGGCCTTGCACTTCACAATTTCGGAAGTGCAGGGCCTTGGTTGACAGAGGAACTCAGCGCACCATAATACCATCAAATTATCAGGGATCAGAGTCTATAACTATTCTGGGAGTCACTGGTGGATCTCAAGAGTTAAATAAGGTGGAGGTTAATATAAGTTTAACTGGTAAACAATGGAAGAAGCATACAGTTGTGACCGGACCTGACGCACCTTGTATTTTGGGAATTGATTTTCTGAGAGAAGGGCGTTTCAAAGACCCTAGAGGTTACAAATGGGCTTTTGGAGTAGCTTCAGTAGAGATTGATGGACAAAAACTGAAGCTGTCTATTAGACCTGAGCTTTCTGATGAATCTGCAGTTGTGGCACAGCATAAGATGCAGGACATTAAATTGCCAGTTGCTTCTCAGACTGTGCATCACAGACAATACAGAACCAACCGTGACTCTTTGTTGCCCATTCAGAATCTGATTCGTCAGTTGGAGAGTCAGAAGGTCGTCAGCAAAGCTCATTCACCTTTCAACAGTCCAGTGTGGCCTGTGCAGAAGCAGAATGGAGACTGGCGTCTGACAGTGGAGTACCGAGCCCTGGATGAAGTAACTCCACCTATGAGTGCAGCAGTACCAGACATAATGGAACTACAGTATGAGCTGGAATCCAAAGAGGCCAAATGGTATGCTACCATAGACATTGCTAATGCATTTTTCTCTATTCCCATAGCAGAGGAATGCAGGCCTCAGTTTGCTTTCACCTGGAGAGGAATCCAGTACACTTTCAACAGACTGCCAATGGGCTGGATCCACAGCTCAAGCATCTGTCATGCAGTAATCCATGATGCTCTGGAGAAAGGTGATGCTCCAGAACACATCCAGTTCATCGATGATATCATCGTCTGGGGTAAAACTGCTGATGAAGTCTTTGAGAAAGGTAACAAAATCATTGACATTCTTCTGGATGCAGGTTATGCCATCAAGCGAGACAAGGTGAAAGGACCTACCACAGAGATTCAGTTTCTGGGAGTGCGGTGGCAGGATGGATGCTGACACATTCCAGTGGATGTGGTAAACAGAGTCTCTACCATGGCAAATCCCACAAACAAGCAAGAGACCTTACGTTTCTTGGGGATAGTGGGATATTGGAGACTGCACATTCCTGGATACAGTCAGATTGTGAAACCTCTGTATGATGTGACTCGAAAGAGAAACCATTTCCACTGGGGACCTGAACAGCAAGCAGCCTTTGACCAGATAAAGCAAGAGGTAGTTCAAGCAGTGGATCTGGGACCTGTCTGAGATGGTCCAGACATTAAGAACATTTTGTACACAGCTGCAAGTGACAATGGTCCAACCTGGTGCTTGTGGCAAAAAGCTCCAGGTGAGACACGTGGACGACCTCTTGGTTTCTGGAGTCAAGGTTACAGAGGTTCAGAGGCTAAATATACTCCAACAGAGAAAGAGATTCTAGCTGCCTATGAAGGAGTGAAAGCAGATTCTGAAGTAATTTGAACTGAATCACAACTTCTCTCAGCTCCCAGATTGCCAGTTTTGAATTGGATGTTCAAAGGCAAAGGTTCCACACCACATCATGCCACAGACTCAACATGGTCCAAGTGGATGGCTCTGATAACACAGAGAGCTCGAATGGGAAATCTTGAAAGACCTGGTCTGGTGGAGGTGATCTCAAGTTGGCCTGAAGGTACCAACTGTACCAAACCTCCAGAGGAGAAAGTAACTCCTGCTGAGGAAGCTCCTCCTTACAATGACCTTTCTGATGATGAAAAGAAATATGCTTTGTTCACAGACGGTTCCTGTCGTCTTGTTGGAAACAAGCGAAGGTGGAAGTCTGCAGTGTGGAGTCCAACACGCTGAGTTGCAGAGGATGCTATCACACAAGTCATCCATGACTGTGACATTTGTGCTGCTATTAAGCAGGCAAAGTGAATTAAGCCCTTGTGGTATGGTGACAGATGGTCCAAGTACAAGTATGGTGAAGCTTGGCAGATTGACTACATCACTCTACCACGTTCTCGTTCTGGTAAGCAATACGTGCTTACTATGGTAGAGGCAAACACTGGATGGTTGGAAACTTATCCAGTTCCACATGCAACTGCATGCAACACCATTTTTGGTCTGGAGAGGATGATCCTGTGGAGACACGGAACTGCAGAGAGGACTGAGTCAGACAATGGAGCTCATTTCAAGAACAATCTTATAAAGAACTGGGCAATAGAGCACGGCATTGAATGGATATTCCGTATTCCCTACTATGCACCAGCTTCAGGGAAGATTGAACGCTACAGCGGTTTGTTGAAGACCACTCTTAAAGCCATGGGGGGTGGATCTTTCAAAAACTGGGAAAAACATTTAGCACAAGCAACCTGGCTGGTAAATAGTAGAGGTTCAGTGAATCGAGCTGGACTGGAACATTCAGATCTGCTACAGAAAGTGGAAGGTGATAGAGTTCCTGTTGTTAGAGAAAAGAATCTGTTAGGTAAAACTGTTTGGGTATTTTCTCCCTCAGGAGAGGCTAAACCTGTCCAAGGGGTGGTTTCAGCTGAAGGTCCGGGTCACACTTATTGGGTAATGCAAGAGAATGGTGAAATTCAGTGTATTCCACAAAGAAATTTAACTTTAGCTGAAAGAGGTTAATTTCAAACTGTTGTACAGCTACATCGCGTCCAAAGGAAGAATCTACAAGGAATCTACGGCGCACGAACCCTGAGAACCCTGAGAGCCCTGAGTCAACTGAGAGACCCTGAGAATCCCTGTTTCCCTTTTCTTTGCTTCATCTGCGAAGAGACAAACTGTTTTCCATTTTCTTATTTTCTGATTTTCTTGGACTTTTGAATCATCTACGTCTGGGGTTAGCCGGAGTGGACTATGAACTTTACTTACAAAATGTAAATATTGTTTTGGATTGGATGGACAGTATGAACAGCCAATGAAATTGTTTAGAAGGGGTGGACTGTGACCGTTTGAGGCTGAGCCTTTAAGAAAGGGACAGTGCTGGAACACTCTCTGGCTGAATGTTTTGGTATCAAAATGAAAACATGATATTCTAAATGAATTTCATTGGTAGATTGGTAGTATGCAACTTTAAGTTTTAATGCAGTTGGAATTTTCCTCAGTCCACTCTGTTCTGCCTTTCCAGCCTGTCTGCTTCTGAGCAAGTAGCCGGAACAACCTTGGATAATAGATAAGAACTAATCCCTGCATGCGCTTTGAGGCCTAACATAATTTCATCCTTATTAATTACCTTTTCTCTCTCTATAGCCCTTTTTGGGAAAAAAGGGAGCTAGGGGGAGAGAGGGGGTACAGAGGGGGAACCCTCCTCTATCCGGAGGAGGGAGTTTTGTTCTGATTATTTTTCTTTGCTGTGTATTTCTGTATATATATTGTAAATACTGTATATTGTGTATATATATAACCTGCATTTCATTTTGCTTGTAAATATAGCATATCCTTTTGCTTCTCTGACTGGGCTAGCTGTGGTTTCTTTTCTTTGTGGGGGAGGGAGAGCTAGGCCTTCTCTCAACCCACCACAGAGTGTGTCAGGAATAGTGTGGCCAGCACGACCAGGGATGTGATTGTGCCCCTGCACTCAGCACTGGTGAGGCCACACCTTGAGTACTGTGTTCACTTTTGGGGTCCTCACTACAAGAAAGACTTTAAGGTGCTGGCATGCATCTAGAAAAGGGCAGCAAAGCTGGTGAAGTGTCTGGAGAACAGGTCTTGTGAGATGTGGCTGTAAGGGAACCCAAGTTGTTCAGCCTGGAGAAAAGGAGCCTGAGGGGAGACCTTCTTTCTCTCTATGGCTATCTTAAAGGAGGTTGTAGTGATGTGGGTGCTATCTCTTCTCCCTGGAAACAAGTGATAGGATCAGAGGAAATGACCTTAACTTGCACCAGTGGAGGTTTAGATTGGATACTGGGAAAAATTTCTTCGCCAAAAGGGTTGTTAAGCATTGTAACAGGCTGCCCTGGGAAGTGGTGGTATTTAAAAGGCACACTTGGGAGGTCTTTTATATGTATATGTAGTGTTTAGGGGCATGGTTTAATGGTGGACTTAGCACTGCTGGGTTAATGGTAGGACATGATGATGTGAGAAACTGGTTATAATATTTGGCTTTCACAAGGGGAATTACTGGGGACCATTGGGTTCGATCATTGGGCTGATTGGTTGGTTATGGTCTGTATTGTGTGGGGTATTGGGAGAGAAAGGTGAGGCGCCAACAGGTCTGAAGACTGACCAGGTCAAAAGTGCAGGTTTTGTCTCAGTCCTGATGAAGAGGGGTGAGAGCTTGCTGGGGAATATATGAATATGTACATTTTAATATATGAATATGTATGTTTGCCATCTATATAAGTTCAACTTGTGTTGTTAGGGTGCGCCTCTAGCAAACTTGCTATGCGCCCAGCGCTGTGTTGCCTTTATTTTATAATAAACTGGTTATAAATTTCAGCAGTGAGTTTGTCTCTCACAATTTGGTGACCCGTACATGATTGCCCTGTCTGCAATGGCTTTCGAGGCCCTTCAGAAGGGGGGGCGCCCCCGCCGATTTCGGCGGCCCGGAAGGAGGACTCTGGAAGCCTCTCGGAACACGGATAGATCCAGCCAACGTTATAAGATAAAGGCAAGGGAAGGAGCTCCCGAAAGTTGCCTGTAATTCTTGTGCACAAAGTCCCGGGCAAGAAGTAAGTAAGTATTGTCTGATTGGGCGGGTATTGAGGTCAGTGAGAGTGTGTGCGTGCGTGAGACGTGGACTGGACAGTCCAGATCCACGAAGCGAGTGCGGAGTCCTTCTAACTGCGTTTCCAATATCCCGCGAGGGACTTGGCCAGTGAAGGGACGAAGCAGTTGGTGATGGAAAGCGTGGACCTCGGGAAATGGGGCAAGGGTCAGGTGTAGACCAGCCCTGGGAAAGATGGGAGCAACAAGGGTACCCAGGGATATACCCCCAGACAGTCCTCTGGGGTTGCGTATTGGAGGCACAATACGCAGGATAAGGATAAGGCAAAAAGGATAATGGAGGAAGGGCCTAGAGAGAAAAGTAGATTGTGGGAAGGTTGGGCATTTGAAACGAGAGTGCCCAAGGAGAAGAGAGATCTTAAGGTTTTTTATAAGCTTAGTTGGATCAGCTCCAGGCGGGCCTGGAGCGGGGCCATTAGGGTAGGGGCTGCGTGTAGAGCAGCTGGAGCTGCAAGGCCAGTGTCAGTGTTTGCACCAGCACCTGCGGTAGTGCGGCGGGCAGAGCAGGAGCTGTTGTGGGGAGAGCTACAGTGGCTGAGCCATGCCCACCAGGGACAGGTAAAGGATCAGGCCCAGGAGGTGGCCAGGCTCAGGTCAGAGAAGGAGGGTTACTTGTGTTACCAAGGTTCCTAGAGGGGGTGTGGAGAGCGAGTTTTAGGGGCAAAAGGGGAAAGGTTTAAAGTCCCAGTAGCTAAGGATGTTAAATTGGAGACTGAAGATAGAATAGTGTAGTACCAAGTGCAAGACGTAATTTACTAGGGAGAGATAGTTCAGTTGGACATAAGGGTAGTTCTGGAAGAGGGGCAGATGACGGTCAGAAGAAAATAGAGGGGGGGGTTAGGTGTAGATAACCTGTTGAACTTGGGAGAAGGGGCAATTGGGGTTGGAAGGAGAATTGTCTCTCTTCAAGCCCCAAGGCAAGGATTGTTTGGATTGTGGATAGTCAGTTGGTTTTTGTCTGAAGAATTGGTGGGTGTGATGTATGGAGTATCAGGTGATGCGTAGGTTTCAGGCCGTTCGGTGAGTTTTGCCTGGGTAGGGGTCCTGGCTACGGGGTCCCGGAATTTCACTGTGGGTGGGGATTCCAGGATTCTGGATGGTAGTCAGGTGGTCTTCACAGCCCTGGAGAATTCGGGCTGTGAAGGGGCAGCGTTGTTTCTACGGTCTAGTGACTTAGAGAATGACACACAAGAGACTCAGTAAGTTTCTTGTATTATGCTTCTATTCTGGCGCGCCTGACACAGGTAGAATCATTTCAAAAGACCTGTGTGTCTTCAGAGAGTTTTGGGCAAGCTTTTATACAAAAAGTTATCTGTCTATAATGACAGGGGTCCAGATGCTTCCTATCTATACAAAGCTTATCTATCCAGATGCTTTCTATCTATACAAAGCTTATCTATCCAGATGCTTCCTATCTATACAAAGCTTATCTATCTAAAAGAGCAGAAGTATACATATCATGTAGGTGTCCTTTATCTTATACAAAAGATCATCTTGTCCAAGACTAACAGAAGTAAATCACTGAAAAATCCTGCTATTCCTTATCTATCCAAAGGCTGTCTGCCAACCCCTCTCCCCCTCCCTGCATTCCAGCATTTCAGCTAACAAGCAGAAAATTCTTATCAACTCTGTTATTCTGTTAATGAGACTTTTCTGTTCATCAATTCCCCCCTTTCTTACAGCCAAGAGTATATTCCTATACTATATTTTCTTAAAATAATGTCCTGTTTCCAGCTCATGCCTGAGTGTATAATTTTTATACTTATGGTAGGATTCTACACTACTCTTTCCAGTACACATAATTATCTCAATCAAAACTAGCAGTAATATTATTAATAAAACAATCATTACAATTCCCAGCAACAACTGTTTAAGCCAGCGTATATTGGGCATCCATGAGGTTAACTCTTCCCAGAGGTCTGATAATCCATATGATGTATCATCCTTGCTTACCTCATGTAATACTTTCCCCTGTTCCCATATATTTTGTACATCAGTTTTAATTTGTCCTGATCTATCTACATAGGTGCAACAAGTGGTGTTTATCAGGGTACACACCCCTCCCATTTCAGCTGTAATAATATCCAAAGCCAGCCTGTTTTGTAGTGACACACTGCTCACAGACTTAACTTCCACCTGCAGATTCTGCACTGCATCAGCTGCTGAATTAGCAATGACTTCCATTGTAGCTGATATATTTACTATTGCTTTTTCAAGTTGTGCAACGCCTAATGCAGGGAACAATGCTCGAACAAAACTGTGATATCCAGTATTGTATCTGACAAGGGGATTTGCTGTCCTTCTGTGTCTTCTCCAAAGAGTTCTCCAATATCCTCTAGGCAGGATCTCATGATGGACAGTGATTTGTGGGGTTAAGTAGCCTGCAGTGCAAACTCCTGTCCATTTTGGGGGTAAGCTTTTTCTGGCATGCCCATCCCCACATAACCACCAATATCCATAAGGGAGTAAGCAACTAATTTGACTTAATAGGGCGACACCAGCCCCTACAACATCCAGCCTGCTTTCTTTAGAAGAGGTACAGCCATTTCCCTGAACCCATGGATTGGCACCTGAGACTTCTCCAGGGGAAGAGTAATTCCAGCTGCAGCCCAACCCTGTTAAATTTCGCCATCCTACCTTATTTTCACTACTTTCATTACTTTCTACAAAAAGGGTTCGTGAAGGATCTACAATTAATAAGTCAAACTTTGGACCCAACCTTTCTGAGCTATCTTTCCCATGCTGACAATTGTGGAAGTTACTATCAGATGTAGTCACCCAGTCTGACGGCCCCCATGTCCAATTCATTGAGGCTACCCCAAATAAAGGGGTCCTCATTTGGCCTCGAGGAAGTTCAGTGCATATCCAACAGTTAGAAAGATTAGTTTGCAAAGCCAATTCTTGACTAACATTTAAGTACATATTGCCTTCCCATCCTTCAATAGTATTAACCAACAAACAAATCACGATTATCGATACAGCTTGAGCTTCAGGGGTCCCTGAGATTCGAGTTTCCATTCTCTTGCTGAAGTCTTCTTGACTCTGGTGTGGTGAATCCAAGCAGCTTGTTCCTTGATTTTGATGGCTGTGAAGGATGTCAATAACACCTGATATGGTCCGGTCCACTTGGGCTCCAGAGGGTTTTCTGAAAGAGATCTGACATAGACATAATCTCCAGGTTCCACATCATGGACTGGTCTGTCTAACCCTCTCACATTGGTTCCAATCACCTGTTTGCTAACAATGCTCAGGTTCTTATAAATTTGCTGAACATACTTGTTCAACATTTCCTCTCTAAATTGCCCTGGTTCAGAAGGGTCCATAGTTCCTACTACATAAGGTCTTCCAAACAGGATTTCAAATGGGCTCAACCCTTCCTTTATTCTTTGCTTAGTTCGAATTCGCAACAGGGCAATTGGTAATGCTTGTGGCCAAGGAAGGTTTGCTTCCTGTCCAATTTTTACTATCTGGTTTTTGATTAAATGGTTCATTTTCTCCACTTGCCCACTCGAATGTGGATTGTAGGGGGCGTGGAGTTGCCAATCAATCCCTAAAATTTTGCTCACCTGTTGTACCACCTTGGCCACAAAATGAGGTCCCCTGTCTGAGGAAATAGCAGCAGGTACCCCAAAACGAGGTATTATTTCTTGTAACACTGCCTTAGTAACCTCCCGTGCTTTGTTTGTGCGACAGGGAAATGCTTCTGGCCAACCAGAGAAGGTGTCAGTGAGTACCAACAGGTACCTGTATCCCCCCTTTCTTGGGAGCTCAGTAAAATCAATTTGCCATTGCTGTCCTGGATAATTTCCTCTGCTAATTTGTCCCAGTCTAACTCCTCTTCTTACTTTGGGGTTAGCCTTAAGACACACCTCACATTGCCGGGTTACCTGTTCGACCGTGGTGTATAATTTCCGTGCTATACACTCCTGAACCAATTTTCGATACAGGGCTTCTGCTCCCCAGTGAGTCTTTGCATGTTCCATCTGAACAAAAGCCCAGAGAAGGTTCGTGGGAATGATTAATCTCCCATCCGGTGTCCTGGCCCAGCCCTTTCCTGTCCTATTCCCCAAAAGGTCTTTAATTAATTTCTGATCCTCTGTGCTATACACAGGTTCTGGCTCTTTTTGCTCAATTGACAGTTTACCATCTGGGATCAAAACAAACTCTGACACCTTTCTCCCCTCCCTGGCCACCCTTTTAGCTGTTTCATCTGCCAGTCTGTTGCCTCTTTCTTGACCAGTATTCCCTTTTTGGTGTGCTTTGCAGTGCATTATGGCGACTTTGCTTGGCTTCTGCACTGCTTCTAGCAGCCTCAGTATTTCTTCTGCATGTTTAATACCTTTTCCTTGAGATGTCAACAGTCCTCTTTCTTTCCAAATGGCTCCATGGGCATGTACCACCCCAAAGGCATACTTGGAGTCAGTCCATATGTTTGCACTTTTCCCTCGGGAAAGCTCAAGAGCTCTGGTCAGTGCTATTATCTCTGCCTTTTGAGCGGAGGTGTTACTTGGTAGGGCTTCTGCCTCGATTACCTCTTCTCCTGTAGTTACAGCGTACCCAGCTTTTCTTTCTCCCTGGATCACAAAACTGCTTCCATCAGTGTACCAGTTATGGTCTGCCTTTTCTAGGGGTTCTTCCTTCAGGTCAGGTCTGCTGGAATAAGTGGCCTCAATTGTTTCCAAACAATCGTGAATAACTGGTTCTCCATCACCACCCTGGAGGAAAGAGGCTGGATTGACAAAGTTAGCAACTTTAATTTCTACATCATCCTGCTCTACTAGGATGGCTTGGTATTTAAGAAATCGTTGTGGAGACAGCCAGTGTCCTCCCTTGGCTTCTAGAACAGCAGAGATGGTGTGTGATACTAGGACTGTGATCTTCTGCCCCATTGTGAACTTTCGAGACTCTTGAATGTTAATTGCAACTGCTGCCACAGCCCTCAGGCATCCTGGCCATCCCTTGCTTACCTCATCCAGTTGTTTAGAGAGGTATGCCACCGCCCTTCGGTAGGGTCCTAAGGTTTGTGCTAGGACTCCGAGTGCTATCCCTTGGCTTTCATGGGAATACAATAAAAAAGGTTTAGTGACATCAGGTAGGCCTAGTGCTGGTGCCCTCATCAATTCCTTCTTTAAGGTACGGAAAGCTTGTTCAGCTTCTCCATTCCATTGCAAGTCCTTATCAGTCTCTTTCAATAATTCATAGAGGGGTTTCACAAGCAGGCCATAATTATAAATCCACAACCGGCACCACCCTGTCATTCCCAAAAAGGTTCGGAGTGCCTTTACTGTGTTTGGAAGTGGAATAGAACAGATGGCCTCCTTTCTTTCAGGGCCCAGCACTCGTTGTCCTGCTGTTAATTCATATCCCAAGTAGGTTACTTGCTGCTGTACTATTTGGGCCTTCTGCGGGGAAACTCGGTACCCATGAAGTCCCAGGAAATTCAGCATACTCACAGTCCAGCTTTCACATTCCGCTCTGGTCTGGGTGGCCAGCAGGATGTCATCTACATACTGTAGCAGAGCTCCATTGCCTTCTGGCCTGTTCCACTTCTCTAATTCTTTTGCGAGCTGATTTCCAAAGACAGTAGGGCTGTTCTTAAATCCTTGGGGCAAGACTGTCCAAGTTAATTGACACTTTCGGTTAGTTTCTGGGTTCTCCCATTCAAAGGCAAACAGTGGCTGGCTCTCAGGGGCCAGGGGTAAACAGAAAAAGGCATCCTTTAGATCCAAGACGGTAAACCATCCTAATTCTGTTCTCAATTGAGTCAAGAGGGTATATGGGTTTGCCACCACAGGATGGATATCCTTTGTTATTTTATTTATAGCCCTTAGGTCCTGCACTAACCGATACCCTCCAGCTGGTTTCCTTACAGGTAAAATTGGAGTATTGTAAGCTGATTCACACTCTGTTAGCAGCCCATACTTTAAGAATTTTTCTACAATAGGCAAAACTCCTTCCCTATCTTCTTTCCTTAAAGGATATTGTTTTAATCTAACAGGTTGAGCTCCAGGCTTAAGATCTATTATCACAGGTAGGGCATTTTTGGCCCTTCCAGGCTGCTCAGTGTCCCAAACCCCAGGATATACTTGATCTTTTATGCTTTCTTTTATTCCGTCTTTCTCTTGTTGAGGGCTCATTAATGCAAGACTTAAAACCTCAACCAACTGTTCCTCCCTTACTCTGAATTCTACCTTCCCCTTATTAAATTTAATTTCAGCTCCCAATGCTTCCAACAAATCCCTCCCCAGCAATGACTTTGGGGCATTTGGCATATATAAAAACTTATGTAAGCCCCAAGTTTTACCATATTTATATTTAAGAGGTTTAAAAAAATATGCCTTCTCAGTTTGACCTGTAGCCCCTACCACAGAAACATAGCTCTCATCCAGATGCAGCAGTGCTTGATTTAAGACTGAAAAGGTTGCTCCTGTGTCAACTAGGAATTCCAGTTTATTTTCTTGTTCCCCTAGCTTCATTATAACCAGAGGATCTGCTAGGGTATTTATAGTCTCCTCCGGTCCTCCCTAATCATCCTCTTCTAGTTGTGCCTGTATTCTGTTTTTCTTTTTCCTCTCTGGACATTCTCTTTTCCAGTGTCCCTTCTTTCTGCAAATCGCACACTGATCCTTTTCCAACCGCACTCTATTAGTCCCTTTAGTCTTCTTACTTTCCTGCAACGCTGCTACCAACATTCTCTTCTCTTTTCTCCTACTTTCTTCTTCCCTGTTAGAAAATACTCTCCATGCTACATCCAAAAGTGCCTCTAAATCCCTTCCCTGCGGGGGTGACAACTTTTGCAGCTTCTTTCTGATATCACTAGCAGATTGGCCAATAAATAGGGATACCAGTTGTTGTATACCTACTTCTGATCCGGGGTCAAGAGAGGTGTTTTTCCTCATTACTTCCCTCAGCTTATCCAAGAATTCTGAGGGTGATTCACCAGGTCCTTGTCTGACTGAGTATAACACAGACCAGTTAATTGCTTTCGGAATGGCTTTTTCTATTCCCCTGGCTACAAACTCCCGGTATTCCTCCAATCTAGTCCTTTGCAGCGCATTGTTTGTATTCCATTCCGGATTTTGGAGTGGAAATACATCTCCAATGTTTGCCCCCCCTCCCCGGGTTTGAATTCTTTCTGTTGCAAGCTCCAATCCATGTTTTTCAATTAATTGTTTCTCTGTTTCAGTCATTTGTTCTAATAATAACTGGATATCGTCCCAGTCTGGATTGTGCTGCCTAACCATGAATCGAAAATGTGTAGCTGTCCCTGTGGGATCATTACGATAATTTTTAGCCTTTTCTCTCCAACTATCCAAATCATGACTTGTAAAAGGCACCTTAATCCAGACTGGGTCCCCCTCAGGCCCTACTGCTTGTCGCAGGGGGGCTTGAATGAGTACCTGGGAAGCCGGGGCATTTGCTTGCTGTCCTCGGGTCCTTCTTGCCACTGGGCTTCCCTGAGCATAGCTCTGGGAACTGACTCCAGTATCACTATCTGAATTGCTGCCACTCCCAAAACCTCCGACATTATTTTCCGAACTCTCTGTCACTACCTCTTGCAATTTTCCTGGAGATTGATAAAATTCAGGCAGGTCTTTTATTTCCTCAAGTTTAAGACACCTCTGCCCTATACTACACGCAGAGCAACACCTTTTCAACTGTGTCTGCCTCTTATTCTTGGCCTTGTTTTCTTTTTCAAGGGCCAAAACCATTGGATCTGAGGGAGCTCTAACACCACAGTCCCTTTGAAACTCCGGATGCTCTCGGAGATAGAAAAACATATCAGCATATATTGTCTCATCCCATCTCTTTTCTCTTCTTAAAAACAACATCAATTGCAGTAAAGTATCATACTCCAGACTCCCATTTACAGGCCATTTCTCTCCACCATCTAATTTATATAATGGCCACCACCGGGTACAAAATTTAATTAGAGTCTTTTGATTTGTTGACCCTCCTGGGGGTCCTCCAATTTCCCCCCAGTGGGCAAGTATACAACCAAGTGGGCTGTGTCTTGGGATCTCACTACTTTGTCTCCCTCCCATTTTACACAATACAACACAGTACTTTCTTTTTACAGCACACAGAACACAAAACAAATACAAATACAACTACAACAATAATGACCGGTCCTTAGCACACAGTTATTGGCCACACACACTCAGCCACACATTCAAAACCTCTCGTACTTTATGTTCTTTAGGGACCCTCTTGGCCCCTCGCACACTTAAACGGTACTAATAATTCCCTTTGGGACCCCCCTGGTCCCACACTACAGACAATGTTCATGATACATAAACAATGCCTATAGTTACCTTTGGGACCCCCCTGGTCCCAACCCAAGAGCTCTTTTACCTAGGGGTGCAATAAATGCCTCTCTCCCGCGCAGGGCGTCCCCTCGCGACTTACGGAGCTACCCCTTTCATAGAAGCATACCTTCTCTGTGCTGGCAGTCTTGTCTGTTCCTGCAGCGATCTGATGAGCAGCGGAGCTCTCCTCGAGAATTTCTCGGCGGGCCCTGAGAGGTCCGGCTCCTCAGCAGGTCCTGCAGCCAAACAGAGTCGTCCTGCCGCGGTCGCCAAATTGACTTAGAGAATGACACACAAGAGACTCAGTAAGTTTCTTGTATTATGCTTCTATTCTGGCGCGCCTGACACAGGTAGAATCATTTCAAAAGACCTGTGTGTCTTCAGAGAGTTTTGGGCAAGCTTTTATACAAAAAGTTATCTGTCTATAATGACAGGGGTCCAGATGCTTCCTATCTATACAAAGCTTATCTATCCAGATGCTTTCTATCTATACAAAGCTTATCTATCCAGATGCTTCCTATCTATACAAAGCTTATCTATCTAAAAGAGCAGAAGTATACATATCATGTAGGTGTCCTTTATCTTATACAAAAGATCATCTTGTCCAAGACTAACAGAAGTAAATCACTGAAAAATCCTGCTATTCCTTATCTATCCAAAGGCTGTCTGCCAACCCCTCTCCCCCTCCCTGCATTCCAGCATTTCAGCTAACAAGCAGAAAATTCTTATCAACTCTGTTATTCTGTTAATGAGACTTTTCTGTTCATCACTAGGGTCTGTGGAGACTGGTCATCCGTAGGTGTCTGGCATCCCAGTGGTGAGGGACCCGGTTTCGGGGTTTTGGTATCCTGCGGTCCGGTTTCTGGAGGGGCCTGGGCCGTGGGGGCCCGCATCGCGGTGGCGGTCACGGGTTTGACGTCCTGGCTTCCGGTATTCTGGCGGTGGGGGACCCGGGTTCAGCAGTTTTTCGTATCCTGCGGTCGGTTCCTTAGGGGGGCTTGAACTGTGGGGGCCCGTGGCGCGGTTACACTCGCAGGTTTGACGTCTCGGTTTCTAGGGGGGGACCTCAGTTTGAGGCACCTGCTTCGGGAAGTTTATTTTTCCGTGGTTTCAGGCTTCCACAGGAGGGCAGGGACCTGGGCTATGGCAGGTGAGGGTTTTTTGCGGTTTGACTTTGCAAGTGAAGGGGGGGCGGTCGTTCACAGGGAGCGGGCTAATGGCTCGGAGCCGGCGCTTCAACTGCCGCCGCTCGGTTTTGATCCCCGGGCAGTGATTAGTGATCAGTAGAATGGGACAAAAGAAAGTAATCAGAACTCCCTCCCACTCCCATCCCAGAGAGCGCATTAGGGATCATGTTACAGTATTGGGATGATGAGGAGTTGAGAAAAGGAAAATCAAAGAAAAAAAAAAATGGTTTCTCTTTTGATGATTGCATTTGCCAAGCTTTGAAAAAGTGTTTTAGTAGGGAAGATGCTGCTGTTTGCATTAGGGCCTCACGCCCTACCCCTGTTCCCATATTTACATTAACAACTGAGAATAAGGACAAAGACAAGGAAAAGGCCGACAGGCTGACATGAGAATATGGGAGAGGTAAAATCAGAGGGGGGGGGCCACCAAGAAATCAGAAGTGGCCTAATCAAGATCCTCAGTGGGACCATCAACAGCTACAAGGGAGACAGAACATGGGAGGTAATACAAGGAATTAAGAAGCTGTGCCCAGAAATTTTGATAAAGCCTATAGTGAGCATCAGAGGCGGCCTCCTACAGAGTGGATGGTAAGATTAAAGAGAAGTTTGCAGCTCTATTCTGGAATAGATCCCAGTTCTGCAGCTGGGGCAATACTTCTCAGGATGCAGTTTGTGGCAAAACCATGGGCAGATATTAGAAATTGGAAAAGATCGAGGATTGACAAGAGGTTTAGAGGAATTACTACGTGAAGCTCAGAAGGTGTTTGTAAGGAGGGATGAAGAGAAACAGAAGGCAAAAGCTAGAATGTTGGTAACTGCTGTAAGGGTACTGTTGATTATGGAGAGGAAAAAAAAAGGTAAAATTCTTATATGATAAATTAGCCCTCAATAGTAATATTAAATGGAGTCCAGAAGATGATGAGTGATTGGATAAATAAAAAGAATGTTGATTGATGCTCTGTTTTAAATTTGCCTGACATGGACAAATCATTTGATCTTTTTAGAATAAATAAACCAAACTAGGTTGGAAGAGACCTTCAAGATGATTGCGTCCAACCCATCAACCAATCCAACCCACCTAAACAGCTAACCCATGGCACCAAGCACCCCATCAAGTCTCCTCCTGAAAACCTCCAATGACGGCAACTCCACCACCTCCTTGGGCAGCCCATTCCAATGGGCAATCACTCTTTCTGTATAGAGCTTCTTCCTAACATCCAACCTGAACCTCCCCTGGCGCAGCCTGAGACTGTGTCCTCTTGTTCTGGTACTGGGTGCCTGGGAGAAGAGACCAACCTCTGCCTGTCTACAACCTCCCTTCAGATAGTTGTAGAGAGTGATAAGGTCACCCCTGAGTCTCCTCTTCTCCAGGCTAAGCAACCCCAGCTCCCTCAGTCTTTCCTCATAGGGCTTGTGTTCCAAACCCCTCACCAACTTTGTTGCCCTTCTCTGGACTCGTTCCAGCAAGTCAACATCCTTCCTAAATTGAGGGGCCCAGAACTGAACACAGTACTCAAGGTGCGGTCTAACCAGTGCAGTGTACAGGGGCAGAATGACCTCCCTGCTCCTGCTGGCCACACTGTTCCTGATGCAGGCCAGGATGCCATTGGCCCTCTTGGCTGCCTGGGCACACTGCAGGCTCATGTTCAGCCTACCATCGACCAGTACCCCCAGGTCCCTCTCTGCCTGGCTGCTCTCCAGCCACCCTGACCCCAGCCTGTAGCTCTGCATGGGGTTGTTGTGGCCAATGTGCAGAACCCGGCACTTGGATGTGTTAAATCTCATGCCGTTGTGTTGCAAGAAGGGGCGGCTATACGATCAATGTGATCAGCGGAATCCAACTTTATTGAGCATCAGACACATCTTATATACAGTTTACTATAATTATGCCTACTTGGTAACATACTATTGGTTACAGATTACATGTCAACCCCACCTCTTGCAGTTTTAACATCCTACTTCAGCTAGCCACACACATCTTGTTTGGATAAGCCCCCTACTTGTTTTATGACCCTCACGATTACATGATTACAGTGCCCTTGTGACACTTAGTGATAATTCAGCTACATCCATCATGTTCTGTGGCATTCCTTATCTTAGCAGGGCGCCAGGCAGTCCTGCAGGCATCCCTTATCTTATCAGAAGACCACCACAGTCCTGCAGGCCTTTTTCCTTTGCCCATTCTACTACAATTCCCCCGTTTTCTTTAACAACTACAAAAGATTCAGTAAAACGATCAAACTGTTTCATTACACATCTAAATATTATTCATGCAGCTATAATAATAATAATAACAATAAACAAAAAGCGCAATGCTTCCTTGGCCAACCCTTTCGCATTTTGATGAAAGGTCATATGTGCTTCTCGGGCCTTTACTGAGGCTGAGACTGGTACAGATAAGGATACCAACTTATCTGCTCGAGCGTTTCCTTCTCCCAGGCCAACATCAAACTTATGACTTCTAATATGCAAAGTACAATATGATGCTGACCCACATCTTATGGCTTGTTGTAACCTCAACATCAACTCATATAATCTCTTATTTGTTACATCTTTAATCAGGGCATCCTCTATCCGTTGTACAACCCCCGTAACATACATGAAATCTGACACTATATTAAGAGCTTGGCTCATCCAATGCTGTAATTCCCACAACACTGCCAACAATTCCAAAGTTTGAAGTGAGTCCTGTAGTTCTGCCTCTAATATCACATGTCTCCACTGGCTAATACTCTTATCTTGCCAAGTCACTGCAGCTTTTCGGGAACGCTTCCCTGCGTCTGTAAATACTGTCAGAGCACCCACAATTGGTTACTCCTTCTATTTTGGTATACCAATCCACGATTGCTGCATGGGGAGATATATTATTGCTGGAGGCAGACCCGTAAGCTGATACAACCGTAAGCGGCAACGCTTAATTAAATCAGCAAGTGCAAAAATTGTTTAAAAAATGGTATGTTGTGGTTGTAAGGATGGAAAGACCCATTCCAATACTCGGGTCTGTACACTCTCCTGACCCTTTTCCCCCGTTTTCTTTAAAGCTTGAGTCAAGGACCCCGTAAGGTGTTTTGTTTCTGCTAAGGAAAGGTACTGGGTCCTATTAATGCTCACCGTTGGCCTAATGCTGTTTCTTTTTATTTCAAATTTTTCCTAGCTAAAACTTCCATAATTCTTACATCCTCTCTAAGTTTTGTTAAATCATATTTAAAATCACATATAAAATGGAAATTTGAGAACATAGTATGCTTTAACTATTCTTTCTTATAACATAATACCTGAATTCCCCTCTTTTGTTTTTATAACCTAACATTAAAATGTATTTTGTGCTATAATTGATTTTGACTTTTCCTATAACTATTTAAAATTGCAACAAACTGGTGAGCTAACATTTAAATCCATATAAACATTTTCTCTAATCATACAATCATTAAGCAATTATGATATACAGCCCTAAGTGTTAAACAATTCTTTAAACTGACCATTATTATCAATCTGCAAATGTGTTACTCTCTATTCCAGTTCTTGAACATGCTTATGCATTGAGACTAAGTGATCTAACAGATTCATACAACACAATTAAAACAATCATATAGGACATAAACCCTTTTGCTAGTTATGGCCTTGATTTCAACATGCGTCACAGCATCATGGCTGAACCATAGAGGGTTATGGCACATGCGCAGGGCTGGACTTGCGCATTCTCACACCCAAATCACGAGGTGTCACCGCTCGAGGTGGAAGCGATGGCCACCGCCAGAGAGAACGAGACCACCCCGGATCCGTTTCCAGAGCTTTCTGAGATGCCAGCCAGCCCACCAATGGTAACGTTTCTCTACAGTATTTTAATAAAAACCCAGACAATATTTCCTAACTTGGATGTAACACTGAAATGTTTTCTCACTATTAGGCTGTTAGGCCACTGTCACCCACCAGGGAGGAGAGGCCTAGAGTAGCAACTGTTAGCCCTCCACAACAACCAAAGAGGTTAGTTCTGTTAAGGCTTTGGGTGATTCAAAAGAAATCAAGGATATTCCCTTTTTTATGATTGATATCTTCTTTTCTCAGGAGGAGAGCTGGCACCACCTATCGTACCACACTGCACCCGGATGTGGAGGTGGTTGGTCGAAGGCGGCTTAGAGTGTTAGTTTATTCACTGTTCAGTGTCTCAGTCTGTGCCGTTCTCCTTGTTTTTGTTACTGCCATTCTGTGTTATCTCAATAATTGTTCTAAGTAAGTTGTTTCCACAGTTCTTGTTAACTACTGGTTATTGTTAATTGTTGACGCACGTTATAATAAAGTTTATCTTTTTCTACAAAGTTTAACTCTATAACAAGTAAAATCAAAAGGCAACAAAACTATATAATTCTAACCTAACATCCTTTGCACACATGAAAACAAGCAAGGTAAAATTAACAATATAGCAAGAGCAATCAGTAAAATCAACAACCCAATATTGATAAAAGACTGCAGAAACTGTTTTTCCATCCAGTGACACAGTTATCGGTGGCGTAGATTGAGCGATCTTTAAGCCTCCTACTCCGGCTATCGAGGCGGCAGATGAATATGAAGGCCAATGTTCTGGCCACAAATGCTGTGAAACAATGCTTACATCAGCTCCAGTGTCCAACAGCCCACAAAGGTACTGCTGCTGGCCTTTTTGGTTGTTGTCCAACAAGGTACAAAGCTTAAGTTGAACTAATAACAATGTTTTAACAGAGCTGGCATAATACATGGTCAAAGATAACAGACATTGTAAAAAAGGAATTTAGATCTTAATAGTTTCGATCTTTACATTTCACTCCTCTTATTAACAAAAAATACTTGATTATGCCTGAACACATTACAAAGATTAAAACATAAATGCAATCCTTAACACTGTTTTACAATCTACTTTAGGGGTATGTTGCATTTTTATTTTCTCTAGGATGGTCAAAAATCATAAATTGTTTAATAATAGCAAGATTTCTTTAATCTGTAAAGGTAGATCTGGCCAGGCTCTAGCTTCACAGACAGAAAACTTGCAGGCAAACAGCAAGAGCAAAAGAACTTCATTGCTTTGCCCAATAGCATTTTTTCTCATCCTAGTAATACTAATCTCTTATTGGTACCATTATATATATATAATCCTTAAGAGCTATTACAAATACAAGATAAAACCAAAAATCTCATTCCATAATATACCTATAACAAACCCTTAACTTATGCTAATACCAAAAATCCTTAAAACCTTAAAAAACTATGTTAAAATTAATCCATCAAATCAGTGTCTAAAAAGAAATAAAATTGTTCATTAACTAAAAAACACTTTCCAAAATTAAAACCTGTTTATACATTCCTTAACTATATTACATGGAGCTCCTTTGAAATGCCTATAGGCACACAATTAAAAAGGTTCGAACCAAAAGAAAATCATACAATGTAAACTCATTACAAAGTACTTACACCTTACTGCAATTACTATGTACCAAGTACCTGTAAATACCAAATGCTTACTTACTCATTATGCTTATAAGAAAAACTTAACAAAACTCTAAATAACAAATCTCTAAAAGACGTTACAATCAAAAATGACAAAATGAGTACTGTTGCTTTAAATCAGAGCAGAGTAGTGCAGCTGAAGCCGCTGCGGGGGGAAAGGGGTGGGGGCTGCTGCCGTAACCGCTGCTCCGCTGCTGTCGTGGCCGCTGCTGGGCCGCTTCTACTGTCGGTGCCGGTGGTGCGTCAGCCGGTACCGCCTTGGTCGGAGCCGTCGGTATCCGCGGGGGTCGGCAGGGCTCGCGGGAGGAGTGCGGTCATAAGAACGCTGTAATTGCGAGCCTCCAAGCACTCCATTTTTTCTAAGAGGGGCCGTAAAGCAAAGTCGGCGCTGTTTGAATTCCTCACTGCCGGTGTTGCCTTCCGAATCCGAGCCGTCGCTGGCGATGTCAGAGGAAGGTGTTGATAAAAGGGGTCGAACACACTGAGCTGCCTTTTTTTCAGCTTTTTCCCTGCTGTGTGCAAACGGCAGTGGTGACGGCTGGTAAACGGTGTGGTCGCCGCAAGATGTATCGGGGGCAGCCCTGGTCGATCGGTCGATAGTTCTCAAACACATCTTTCAACTGCAACTCAGATACACCTGGTGCTGCATCTCGTCCTGACAAAGTTGCTCTAACTGCAGCAGCCATTCGCTGTTCCAGTTCATAGGTTTTAACACAGTTCATGCATTCTCGCCACGGCTTTTGCAGCTTGATGGTAACCCAGTCCCACAGTTTGTCAAAAAGCTTATCTCCTAACTTACACCATTCTCCTTCTTCATCTCCCTCCTCGTGTAAATGCTCTGCAACCCTTCTCCAATAATCTCTGTTTCTTTGTCCTAAATCATCGTTAACCTCTTCCCTTTTTACTTCCTTTGTCTCCACAACTTCTTCACCCTTCGGCAATTCAGAAGAGTGAGGCGACGGAGGAAATTCCTCCTCTTTGCTACTGACACCGCTACTTTCACTCGTACCTGCCACCATGCCACCCAAACCTCTAACACATGCAGCCTTCTCCGTTAACAGTTGTTCTTGAACTTCCTCCGATAACTGCAACCCACTATGCGTTATTCCTGCACCATTGGGGTCTGAATATTCCAAACGTGATCTGGCTTGCCGCGCTGCTACCTGCTCAGCATGGTGCCTATCTAAACACTCCATTACTGCCTTCCAATACTTCCCACATTTTCGTGCTTGCTTATCTTCATCTAACCCGCGCAACCATAAATCTTGGCCAAACTTCTTCCACTCGCTCCTTTCAAATACCTCGTTAGGGTCCCTAAAATACTTTAACTCCTCTGCATATTCTAACATGGGTACTAACTCCCTTTTAAAATCCAATTTACATCCTCGCTTTTCTAAAAAGCACTTAAATAAATCATACGCCGCCTGCCTATCCATTACTATCTATTATGCGGTAATACCTGTGCGCACAGACTACTCAGAGCAGTATCGGCTTACGGCGTCTTCGGTCTCTGCTGCTTCCTCCGCCTCTCTGTGGGTCGGTAAACACAGCACCACTACTGCTATCCTGGATCGGAATACTTCTTCCTTTTTGCGCTCTCGAACCCTGAATAGTCCTCTTTGGAACGGAACGGCTTCCTTCTTCGCCGTGACTCCTTTCGGAGATTTGCAGAACCCTCCTTTTTGGGTTCAGGACCCACTCTGTGGGGTCCCTGTTCAAGGCGCCGTTGCCCGCATTCTCCACCACTGTTGCAAGAAGGGGCTGCTATACGATCAATGTGATCAGCGGAATCCAACTTTATTGAGCATCAGACACATCTTATATACAGTTTACTATAATTATGCCTACTTGGTAACATACTATTGGTTACAGATTACATGTCAACCCCACCTCTTGCAGTTTTAACATCCTACTTCAGCTAGCCACACACATCTTGTTTGGATAAGCCCCCTACTTGTTTTACGACCCTCACGATTACATGATTACAGTGCCCTTGTGACACTTAGTGATAATTCAGCTACATCCATCATGTTCTGTGGCATTCCTTATCTTAGCAGGGCGCCAGGCAGTCCTGCAGGCATCCCTTATCTTATCAGAAGACCACCACAGTCCTGCAGGCCTTTTTCCTTTGCCCATTCTACTACACCGTTGGACTCTGCCCATCTGTTCAGCCTGTTGAGGTCCCTCTGCAGAGCCTCTCTACCCTCCAGCAGATCAGCTCCTGCCCCCAGCTTGGTGTTGTCCGCAAATTTACTGATGATGGACTCAATGCCCTCACCCAGATCATCGATAAAGATGTTAAAGAGCACAGGGCCCAGCACTGATCCCTGGGGTACACCACTAGTGACTGGTCACCAGCTGGATGTGGCACCATTCACCACCACTCTCTGGGCTCGGCCATCCAGCCAGTTCCTAACCCAGTGCAGTATGCTCCCGTTCAAGCCATGGGCTGACAGCTTGGCCAGCAGTTTGCTATGGGGGATGGTGTCAAAGGCCTTGCTGAAGTCCAGGTAGACTACATCCACAGGCCTCCCCACATCCACCAGGTGGGTCACCTGATCATAGAAGGAGATCAGGTTGGTCAGGCAGGACCTGCCCTTCCTAAATCCATGCTGGCTGGGCCTGATCCCTTGGCCATCCTGTAAGTGCTGTGTTATTGCACTCAGGATGACCTGTTCCATGATCTTGCCTGGCACTGAGGTCAGGCTGACAGGCCTATAATTCCCTGGCTCATCCAACCAGCCCTTCTTGTGGATGGGCACCACGTTGGCCAGCTTCCAGTCCTCTGGGACATCTCCAGTGAGGCAGGACTGCTGAAAAACGATGGAGAGCGGCTTGGCCAGCTCATCTGCCATCTCTCTCAGCACCCTAGGATGGATCCCATCTGGTCCCATGGGCTTGTGGGGATCCAAGCTGCTGAGGAGAGTTCCAACCACCTCCTCCTGGAACATAGGGAACTGTGCAGCTCCCTGGCTCCTTCTGCCAGCTCTGCAGGCCAGCTGTCTGGAAGATGTTCTGTCCTTCTAGTAAAAATTGAGGCAAAGAAGGTGTTAAGTATCTCTGCCTTTTCCTCATCCTTTGATACAACATTTCCCTCCATGTCAACCAAGGAGTGGAGGTTGTCTCTGCCCTTCCTCTTGCTATTAATGTATTTATAGAAGGACTTTTTGTTGTCCTTCACAGTAGAGGCCAGTTTAAGTTCCAAATGTGCTTTTGCCTCCCTAATTTTCTTCCTACATGATTTGGCAACATCCTTAAACATTCTATGGGTTGCCTCACCTTTCTTCGAAAGGTGATACACCCTCTTTTTTTCCCTTAGTTCTATTAAAAGTTCATTAACCATCCAGGCTGGCCGTCTGCCCCGGCGGCTCATCTTCCGACACATTGGCACAGCCTGTCCCTGCGCCTTCAACAATTCTTCCTTGAAGCAGGTCCAGCCCTCCTGGACCCCTTTTTTATTAAGGGCATATCTATATGGGGTGTTGACCCAGTACTGAACTGGAAGTAAAAATCCTGTTGGACATTGTTCCAAGTTATTAGATTCTGTAAGTAGGTGAGGGCCAATTTTCTTATCAGCGGCCCTTATTAGTAGAGGAGGCCCAGAAAGCAACTTTTTTTTTTTTTCTGGTCTCAGATCCCACCTTTGGGATTCCTGATATATATAGAATTAAAGCTGGGGGTAAAGTGTTAATAAAACCTTGGAAAGGAGAGTCACTAATTTCCCCCTGAGAAGGATCTTTTCTTGGTTTTGTTAACAACAGATACAGCTGTTCGTACTGCAGAAAAAGGGTGAACACATGTTTCGTGAGCAAAAGGACCACTTCAGGAACACCTCAGTCTGAAGGCTCTGGAACTAGCGAGACAAACCCACCTTTTGCAACATCTGATATTGTGTGACATTGAATCTGCATTGCAAGAAAATATCAAGGATTTCATTCTGTGTATAAAACATCCTGGGACTTGATGTCATTGGGGATGGGTAAAGTGTAATAGTAATGGTAAACTGGTTATTTAGAAAAGTGATGGTAAATTTTTCTGCTGCACTATAATGATGTGCTGAGAGTGTGTGTGGTTATAAATGTATGCTGTTGTAGTTATGTAATTAGGTTTCCTGTGGGTTCAAAAACTTTAACTTCTTGATTGTCAAATGTAAATTGGCTTGTTGGAATAATTGTAACATTGGTCTATGTGGTTATAATTTGAAGTGATTAGAACAGAGGATTCATCTATGTTCTTTGTGTTAAATTACCAAAAACTGTGTTCGGCTAGTGGGACCACAGAGACTGCAATACAGCCAACAAAGGACTGGTGGATCCACCCCCTGAATGGACTGTGGTACCCCAAATGGAGGACATAAAGATGGTCATGATTTGAGTTCCAGTATCAGAATAGGAGTGGTAATGGGTCTTGCCTGAAAACATCACAAACTAGAAACAGATTGGGGTTCGAAATTGGTACGACCTCCCTGAACAAGGGAAGGAGACATGGTCTGAGCAGAGCATTGGTGGGGATTGAAGGAGGCAAGACCGGGTAGACCTCTGTAATTGCCAGTGATGAACAGAAAATTCTCATTAACAGAATAACAGAGTTGATAAGAATTTTCCTCTTGTTAGCTGAATACTGGAATGAAGGGATGGGGAGAGGAGTTGGCAGGCAGCCTTTGCATAGATAAGGAATAACAGGATTTTTCAGTGATTTACTTCTGTTAGTCTTGGACAAGATGATCTTTTGTATAAGATAAAGGACACCTGGATTATATGTATACTTCTGCTATTTTTAGATAGATAACCTTTGTATAGATAGGAAACATCTGGACTTTTCTGTGAAATATTAACATACCTCTGTCATTATAGACAGATAACTTTTTGTATAAAAGTTTGCCCAAAACTCTCTGAAGGTACACAGTTATTTTGAAATTATTCTACCTGTGTCAGGCACCTGAATAGAAGCATAATACAAGAAACTTAATGAGTCTCTTGTGTATCTTTCTCAAAGTCAATTTGGCGACCGCGGCAGGATGACTCTGTTTAGCTGCAGGACCTGCTGAGGAGCCGGACCTCTCAGGGCCCTCCGAGAAATTCTCAAGGAGAGCTCCGCTGCTCATCAGATCGCTGCAGGAACAGACAAGATGGCCAGCAAAGAGAAGATATGCTTCTATAAAAGGGGTAACTCCGTAAAGCGTGAGGGGACGCCCTGTGCGGGAGCGAGGCATTTATTGCACCCCTAGGTAAAAGAGCTCTTGGGTTGGGACCAGTGGGGTCCCAAAGGTAACTATAAGCATTGTTTATATATTGTGGCAATGCCAGCGATGAGCAGTGTGAGCAATCTGGCAGTGCAGGCCTAGAGCCTGACATGGTGGTAGGCCATGCTCAGCATGGCACCAGCAATCCAGGATGTTCCTGGACTGCATAGAAGACAACTTCCTCCTCCAAATGGTGGAGGAACCAACAAGAAATGGTGCTATGCTGGACCTTGTTCTCACCAACAGGGAAGGGCTGGTAAGCAATGTGAGGCTCATAGACGGCCTTGGCTGCAGTGACCATGAAGCAGTTGAATTTAACATCCTCAGGGCAATCAGGAGGAAGTATTCCAAGCTCACGACCCTAGACTTTAGGCATGCAGATTTTGATCGCTTCAGGGATCTGCTAGCCAAAGTGTCGTGGGACAAAGCCCTGGAGGGAAGAGGGACCCAGGACAGCTGGTCAGTATTCAAGGACCACCTCCTCTGTGTCCAGGAGCTCTGTGTACCAACAAAGAGAAAAGCAGGTAAGAATGCTAGGAGGCCTGCCTGGATGGGCAAGGAGCTACTGGACACACTATTACTTAAAAGGAAACTCTACAGGAAGTGGAGGGAAGGACAGGTAGAACAGGGGGAATATAAGGAAGCTGCCCGAGCAGCAAGAGTCCTGGTTAGGAAAGCCAAAGCAGAGTTTGAGTTGAATCTAGCCAGGGAGATTAAAGGGAATACTAAGAACTTTTACAGGTATATTAATGGGAAGAAGACGACTAGGGAAGGTGTGGGCCCCCTCAGAAAGGAAAATGGTGACATGGTCACATGTGATGAGGAAAAGGCTGAGGTACTTAATAACTTCTTTACCTCAGTCTTCACTGCAAGGGCCTCTAGCCACACTCCTGATGTTATGGAAGTCAAAGCCAGGGACGGGGAGGAAGAACTGCCCATTGTAAGTGCAGATCAGGTTCGTGATCATCTGAAGAACCTGAAAGTGTTCAAGTCCATGGGACCCGATGGGTTACACCCACGGGTACTGAGAGAACTGGCAGATGAGGTTGCTAAACCCCTCTCTATTATATTTCAAAAGTCATGGCAATCTGGTGAAGTCCCCACAGACTGGAAAAGGGGAAGCATTGCCCCCATCTTCAAAAAGGGCAAGAAGGAGGAACCAGGGAACTACAGGCCAGTCAGTCTCACCTCTGTGCCTGGAAAGATCATGGAGCAGATCCTCCTGGAGTCACTACTCGCTCAAAAGAATAGTGAAGAGGTGATTGGGAACAGTCAGCATGGCTTTGCCAAGGGCAAATCCTGCCTGACCAACCTGGTGGCCTTCTATGAGCAGGTGACAAAATTAATAGATGAGGGGCGAGCAACTGATGTCGTTTACCTGGACCTGAGCAAAGCCTTCGACACTGTCCCGCACCACATGCTGGTCTCCAAACTGGTGACACATGGGTTTGATGGGTGGACCACTAGATGGATAAGGAACTGGCTTGATGGCCGCACCCAAAGAGTGGCTGTCAGTGGCTCCATGTCCCAGTGGAGGCCAGTGACAAGCGGAGTCCCTCAGGGATCAGTCCTGGGACCTGTCTTATTCAACATCTTTGTGGGGGACATGGACACAAGCCAACCTCATGAAGTTCAATAAGAGCAAGTGCAGGGTCCGGCATCTGGGTCGAGGCAATCCCAGGCACAAATACAGGCTGGGCAGTGACTGGCTGGAAAGTAGCCCTGAAGAGAGAGACTTGGGGGTGCTGGTGGACAAAAAGCTCAACATGAGCTCTCAGTGTGCACTTGCAGCCCGCAAAGCCAATCAGATCCTGGGCTGCATCAGGAGAAGTGTGGCTAGCAGGTCGAGGGAGGTGATCCTCCCCCTCTACTCAGCCCTGGTGAGACCTCAACTGGAGTACTGTGTCCAGTTCTGGAGCCCCTATTACAAGAGGGATGTGGAGGTGCTGGAGCGTGTCCAGAGAAGGGCCACAAGGATGATCAGAGGGCTGGAGCACCTCTCCTATGAGGACAGACTGAAGGAGTTGGGGCTGTTCAGTCTGGAGAAGAGAAGGCTCCGAGGTGACCTAATTGTGGCCTTCCAGTATCTGAAAGGGGCCTACAGGAAGGCTGGGGAAGGACTTCTCAGGATATCAGGTAGTGATAGGACTAGGGGGAATGGAATGAAGCTGGAGGTGGGGAGATTCAGGCTAGATGTGAGGAGGAGGTTCTTCACCATGAGAGTGGTGAAACCCTGGAATATGTTGTCCAGGGAGGTGGTTGAGGCCCCGTCCCTGGGGGTGTTTAAGAGCAGGCTGGATGAGGCTCTGTCCAGCCTGATCTAGTGTGGGGTGTCCCTGCCCATGGCGGGGGGGTTGGAACTAGATGATCCTTGTGGTCCCTTCCAACCCTGAATGAAACTATGAAACTATGAAACTATAAATGCAGAGCCAGCTAGCAGTGGAGCAAAACAGTGCTGTGCCTGCAGCATGTAACTAAAACAAGACACTGGTAGCTATAAACATGGACAGTTATCTTGGGACAACAGGACATGCACCTGCATCAACAACCTTGTTGTGTCATTAGTAGTTGTACCAATAATCTGTAATAGTGCAATGTGTGGTCACTCAGAGGGAACCAATGGAGCTATGCCAACAGGGCACTCCGAGTTTATATAAGTTGTAGCAGTTCCCTTCCTGCGCACTTCTGCCTTTCCTGTCTCCTGTTTCTTCTACACTTTACAGTGCTATACTTGCACTACAGGCCTGCTCCATAGGCCTGCACCTCAGGCCTGCACCATCGGCCTTCAACACTTGAACAATAAAGGAACAATACTCGATCATATTGGTCAGCCGTATTGATTCCAATCTCCGTCGCCTCCCATAATATATTATGAACATTGTTTGTAGTGTGGGACTAGGGGGGCCCCAAAGGGAATTTTAAGTATTGTTTAAGTGTGTGAGGGGCCAAGAGGGTCCCTAAAGAACATAAAGTACTAGAGGTTTTGAATGTGTGGCTGAGTGTGTGTGGCCAATAACTGTGTGCTAAGGACCGGTCATTATTGTTGTAGTTGTATTTGCATTTGTTTTGTGTTCTGTGTGCTGTAAAAAGACAGTACTGTGTTGTATTGTGTAAAATGGGAGGGAGACAAAGTAGTGAGATCCCAAGATATAGCCCACTTGGTTGTATATTTGCCCACTGGGGGGAAATTGGAGGCCCCCCAGGAGGGTCAACAAATCAAAAGACTCTAATGAAATTTTGTACCCGGTGGTGGCCATTATATAAATTAGATGGTGGAGAGAAATGGCCTGTAAATGGGAGTCTAGAGTATGATACTTTACTGCAATTGATGTTGTTTTTAAGAAGAGAAAAGAAATGGGATGAGACAATATATGCTGATATGTTTTTCTATCTCCGAGAGCATCCGGAGTTTCAAAGGGACTGTGGTATTAGAGCTCCCCCAGATCCAATGGTTTTGGCCCTTGAAAAAGAAAACAAGGCCAAGAATAAGAGGCAGACACGGTTGAAAAGGTGTTGCTCTGCGTGTAGCATAGGGCAGAGGTGTCTTAAACTTGAGGAATTAAAAGACCTGCCTGAATTTTATCAATCTCCAGGAAAATTGCAAGAGGTAGTGACAGAGAGTTCGGAAAATAATGTAGGAAATTCTGGGAGTGGCAGCAATTCAGATAGTGATACTGGAGTCAGTTCCCAGAGCTATGTTCAGGGAAGCCCAGTGGCAAGAAGGACCCGAGGACAGCAAGCAAATGCCCTGGCTTCCCAGGTACTCATTCAAGCCCCCCTGCAACAAGTCTGGATTAAGGTGCCTTTTACAAGTCATGATTTGGATAGTTGGAGAGAAAAGGCTAAAAATTATCATAATGATCCCACAGGGACGGCTACACATTTTTGATTCATGGTTAGGCAGCATAATCCAGACTGGGACGATATCCAGTTATTATTAGAACAAATGACTGAAACAGAGAAACAATTAATTGAAAAACATGGATTGGAGCTAGCAACAGAAAGAATTCAAACCCGGGGGGGGGGAACATTGGAGATGTATTTCCACTCCAAAATCCGGAATGGAATACGAACAATGCCCTGCAAAGGACTAGATGGGAGGAATACCGGGAGTTTGTAGCCAGGGGAATAGAAAAAGCCATTCCAAAAGCAATTAACTGGTCTGTGTTATACTCAGTCAGACAAGGACCTGGTGAATCACCCTCAGAATTCTTAGATAAGCTGAGGGAAGTCATGAGGAAAAACACCTCTCTTGACCCCGGATCAGAAATGGGTATACAAAAATTGGTATCCCTATTTATTGGGCAATCTGCTAGTGATATCAGAAAGAAGTTACAAAAGTTGTCACCCCGGCAGGGAAGGGATTTAGAGGTATTTTTGGATGTAGCATGGAGAGTATTCTCTAACAGGGAAGAAGAAAATAGGAGAGAAGAGAATGTTGGTAGCAGCATTGCAGGAAAGTAAGGAGACTAAAGGGACTAACAGAGTGCGGTTGGAAAAGGATCAGTGTGTGATTTGCAAAAAGAAGGGACACTGGAAAAGAGAATGTCCAGAGAGGAAAAAGAAAAATAGAATACAGGCACAACTAGAAGAGGATGATTAGGGAGGACTGGAGGAGACTATAAATACCCTAGCAGATCCTCTGGTTATAATGAAGCTAGGGGAACAAGAAAATAAACTGGAATTCCTAGTGGACACGGGAGCAACCTTTTCAGTCTTAAATCAAGCACTGCTGCCTTTGGATGAGAGCTATGTTTCTGTGGTAGGGGCTTACAGGTCAAACTGAGAAGGCATATTTTTTTAAACCTCTTAAATATAAATATGGTAAAACTTGGGGCTTACATAAATTTTTATATATGCCAAATGCCTCAAAGTCATTGCTGGGGAGGGATTTGTTGGAAGCATTGGGAGCTGAAATTTAATAAGGGGAAGGTAGAATTCAGAGTAAGGGAGGAACAGTTGATTGAGGTTTTAAGTCTTGCATTAATGAGCCCTCAACAAGAGAAAAACAGAATAAGAGAAAGCATAAAAGATCAAGTATATCCTGGGGTTTGGGACACTGAGCAGCCTGGAAGGGCTAAAAATGCCCTACCTGTGATAATAGATCTTAAGCCTGGAGCTCAACCTGTTAGATTAAAACAATATCCTTTAAGGAAAGAAGATAGGGAAGGAGTTTTGTCTATTGTAGAAAAATTCTTAAAGTATGGGCTGCTAACAGAGTGTGAATCAGCTTACAATACTCCAATTTTACCTGTAAGGAAACCAGCTGGAGGGTTTCGGTTAGTGCAGGACTTAAGGGCTATAAATAAAATAACAAAGGATAGCCATCCTGTGGTGGCAAACCCATATACCCTCTTGACTCAATTAAGAACAGAATTAGAATGGTTTACTAACGGCGACGGAGATTGGAATCAATACGGCTGACCAATGTGATCGAGTATTGTTCCTTTATTGTTCCAGTGTTGCAGGCCGATGGTGCAGGCCTGAGGTGCAGGCCTGTAGTGCAAGTATAGCACAGTAAGGTAAAGTGTAGAAGAGACAGGAAAGGCAGAAGTGCGTAGCAAGGCAACTGCTACAACTTATATAAACTCGGAGTGCCCTGTTGGCATGGCTTCATTGGTTCCCTATGATGACCACACATCGCACTATTATAGATTATTGGTACAACTACTAACGACACGCAAGGTTTGTTGATGCAGGTGCATGTCCTGTTGTCCCAAGATAACTGTCCATGTTTATAGCTACCAGTGCCTTGTTTTAGTTACATGCTGCAGGCACAGCACTGTTTTGCTACACTGCTAGCTGGCTCTGCATTTATGCTGAGCATAGCCTACCACCATGTCAGGCTCTAGGCCTGCCCTGCCAGATTGCTCACACTGCTCGTTGCTGGCATTGCCACAAATCCCCCTTTTTGTTTTTGTGAGCAATCTGGTCATGGGAGTTGTTCTCATCCCATACAAGATGCTACTGCAAACACAGAAGCAAGCAAGGTAAAGCTAAGCTGTATAGCAAAAGCAAGAGTTCTGTAGCACATCATGTCTAACAGACTGATGTAACCCATACAAGGCACAAAGCTTAAGTTGAACTAATTACAATGCTCTACAGAGTAGGCATAATACATGGTCAAAGATAACAAACATTGTAAAGAAGAACTTAGATCTTAACAGTTCCAATCTTTACATTTCACTCCTCTTATTACCACAGTATCACAGTATCACTTAGGTTGGAAAGGACCTCGAGGATCATCGAGTCCAACCTATAAACACAGACCCCATGACTAGACCATTGCACCAAGTGCCACGTCCAATCTCCCCTTGAACGCCTCCAGGGTCGATGACTCAACCACCTCCCTGGGCAACCCATTCCAATGACAAATTACTCGCTCGGTGAAGAACTTCCTCCTCACCTCGAGTCTAAACCTCCCCTGGGGCAGCTTGAGACTGTGTCCTCTTGTTCTGGTGCTGGTTGCCTGGGAGAAGAGGCCAACCCCTTCCTGGCTACAACCACCTTTCAGGTAGTTGTAGAGGGCAATGAGGTCACCCCTGAGCCTCCTCTTCTCCAGGCTAAACAATCCCAGCTCCCTCAGCCTCTCCTCATAGGGCTTGTGTTCAAGGCCTCTCACCAGCCTTGTTGCCCTTCTCTGGACATGTTCAAGTGTTTCGATGTCCTTCTTAAACTGAGGGGCCCAGAACTGGACACAGTACTCAAGGTGCGGCCTAACCAGAGAAGACTTGATTATGCCTGAACGCATTGCACACAGAGATTGAGGCACAAATGCAATCCTTAGCACTGTCTCTTGCAATCTGCTTTAGGATTATGTTGCATCTTTATTTTCTCTAGGATGGTCAAAAATCATGAATTGCTTAATGGTAGCAAGATTTCTTTAATCTGTAAAGGTAGATCTGGCCAGGCTCTAGCTTCACAGACAGAAAACTTGCAGGCAAACAGCAAGAGCAAAAAGAGCTTCATTGCTTTGCCCAATATAAAATTACACATAATAATGTGTTTTTGCTCATCCTAGTAATTCTGATCTCTTAATGTTCACATAACAGTTAAGCAGTCACTACACTCAGTTATAAGTTAGATGCTTTCTGTTAACATCTTGGTTTATCGTGACAGTCGTTGAGGTCAGTGCTAAGCAGGTTTGCTGATTGTCATTTTCATGACATTTGTGCCATGTTCGTGCTGTCTTGTGGTGAGAGGGTTACAGCACATTGCAAAGTTGATGTTTCTAGGGTTACAGCACTTTCTAGGGTCAATGTTCCTAGGGTTACAGCATTTTTAAGGTTGCCATGAGCTAATTTTTTGCTATGGGGTATTCTCTCTTTTCCCCCTTTTTTTTTCTTTTTTTTTTTTTTTTTGTTAATAATCTCTACTAAGCAAAATGTAAAGATGAAAGTGTATCCTCTAGGATGTCTACATTCAGAGGCACACTTAGTTAACAAGAGAGAATACAAAGTTATCAAGCAACCACAATATTCAGTCCTAATTCGCATGATGCTATGGTACATTCTTGTGAGTGATGCTGTTTGATCCCAGATTATCATAACAGTTATTGTGATCGATGTTCGACTGCATGGGAAATGCTGCGTCCTCATGGTCTTGACTCTTCCGCAGTTGTTTATTGCGATGATTGCAGTTAGCAGAAAAGAAGGCTCGAGGTGACCTGATGGTGGCCATCTGATGTCTGAAGAGAGCCTACAAGAATGCTGGGGAGGGACATCCTAGCATGTCAGGAAATGACAGGACTAAGGAGAATGGAACAAAGCTGGGGATGGGAAGATTCAGGCTGGATGTGAGGGAGAAATTCTTCACCGTGAAAGTGGTGAAGCCCTGGAATGGGTTGTCCAAGGAGGTGGCCGAGGCCCCATGACTGGAAGTGTTTAAGACCAGGCTGGACGAGGCTCTAGCCTGCCTTATCCTGTGTGAGGTGTCCCTGCCCATGGCAGTGGTTGGAGCTAAATGATCCTTGTAGTCTTTTCGAACCCTGACTCATTCCACGAGTCTATGATTCCACATATTTTGTAACTAATTTTGACTGTTGTCTTTTTTTGTTTTTTTTTAATGTAAGTGTGACCGTTTGAGGTGGTGCCTTTAACAAAGGGCCGATAATTAGCTTGATTTATTGCTTTATTGCTTTATAGCCAGATTAGCAAACATGAAGGTGCTGTGGATATTGGAGCGTTTATTTTTTTCAATTTTTGGGGCTCTGGTTTACAGATATTGTTTGGGTTTGATTATGGATTACTTGGGTAAATATTTGGTGCGGACAATTTATTTGTGGTTTATGTATAGAGTTAGACTATGGTATGCAAAATGTGTGGATTTATTGTGGCCAGCGAGATACAGAAATTTAACCTCTAGCACTCTCCCGATTGAGATAAAAGGGTTTAAGATCCCAGTGGAGGAGAGAGTAAATTTCAGTGATGGCTGGGATCCAAAGGTGATTTATCTTATGTGTATAATCCTGCTCTCGGTGATAATTAATGTGTATCTGTTAATTTCTTTGCCTCGGGAGAGAAAGGTATCCAGAGTGTGTTTTGTTATTAAAACTAGATCAAAGAGAAAACGGCGTGGCTCTGGGTCAGTCCCAGAGATGTCTAGTGATGAGGAGTGTGGAGAATCTGTGTCAGTTAAAAAGAAGGCTAAAAAGTTAATTGGAAAAGCTGCCCTGAATGGCTTTCCCAATGATTTTGGCAAGCTGCCAGGGGCGGTGGCAGACATCAATATGGCGTCTCCTCCTTCTTCTCCTCCTCCTGTTTGTCCTTCGGCCATTAATGGGGCGAGGTAATTTCCGTCTTCTTGCACGGATGGACCGGAAGCCACTGCCCCAGCAGCTGATTTATCTCAGGACCTGTCAGCTGCTATTAAGGTGGCTGTAAATTCAAACACAGCTCCCGTTAAGGAGGCTGTTTTAAAGAGTAGAAGTGGAAAGACCAAACATGATCCAGGACCTAATGGATGAGAAGAGCAGGAGACTGATCCTGGTGAGGGACCCTCTACTACAAAAGATCCTGCTGAGGAGGAAGAAAAGATTTGTTTTAAAGATCTAGCTAACGTAGTGAGAGCAAAGCAGGATAGAGATGCAGCTAGGATAGGGGCTGGCAAAGGTGGTTCTCAGCTTAAAGAGACCCTTGAGAAAATGACAGGAGGATTATTAGGACAAAAAGTTCAGGGAGAAGAAGAGGACGATGATATTTTGGAATGTTCCTCGCTGCGTGAGGAATTGCGCAATGTCCATAAAGATATCACCAGGGCAGATAAGGAGCCAGTTCTAGCTTGGCTTAGTAGGTGTTATGACACAGGTGCTCCAGCTCTAACAGTTGGAGACAAGTCAGCAGCTCAGTTAGGAACTCTCTCGAGGGATAATGGAATAGATAGACATCTAGGCAGGGTTCTCGGTAAGGTTAATCTGTGGATACGCCTTTTAATGGCGGTTGCCCTGAGATACCCTTCCCAAGATGATCTTCCATGGAATCCTAAACCCTGGACTACCATAGATGAGGGAATTAAGCGCTTGAGAGAATTTGCTGTTAGAGAGAATCTCTATGGTGAACATGAAACTCTGAATCCTGATGACATTCCTGTGGGTATTGGTCTTGCTAAAAAAATCATCAAACTTGCTCCTTCTAATTATGCAAACATTCTGGCAAGCAGAATTGTGTCAAGAAATTATGGTGGAGCTTCTCCTACGGTCGGCCAGTTCAGTGATCAAATGAGACAATTGGAGGATAACATGACACGTGTTTCTTTGGTTTCAGCCATTGAAACTATGTCTCCTGATATACAGAATTGCATAACAGAGTTAAAGGATGAATTTAAAAATTCCATATTTCAACTCTTCCTCCAGGTGGATACAAGTTTCATCTGTGAGGAATACACGTCCTCCAAGGAGGTCATTCCAAAACAGATCAAATCAAAACAGACCACCAAGGCAATCACGTAGAACTATTTGGATAACTCTGCGTGATCAGTTTGGTGAGAACATGAACCAGTGGGATGGCCAACCAATTTCTAATCTTTTCAGGAGACTGAGGGAATTGCAAAGTGGCAGAACCCGAGGTAGCAATACCAGAAGGGTAGCTGTTACTTCCACAGTTCCCCAGAACAACTCTAGTGGCTCCAACAGAGGCTCCAGTTATAACATGCAAAGTTATAACACTGCACACTGTGCTCAATGCACATGTGGGCATGTTCCCCATAACTAGGGGTGCCCTACCTCCCGCCAGGGGGAGGAGAGCGATAACAGAGATAATAGAATCTATTGCGATGTGTACATCCAGTGGCCTGGCACTTCACAGTTTCAGAAGTACAGGGCCTTGGTTGACACAGGAGCTCAGTGCACCATAATGCCATCAAATTATCAGGGATCAGAGTCTATAACTCTTCTGGGAGTCACTGGTCGATCTCAAGATTTAAGTAAGGTAGAGGTTAATATAAGTTTAACTGGTAAACAATGGAGGAAGCATACAGTTGTGACCGGACCTGATGCACCTTGTATTTGGGAATTGATTTTCTGAGAGAAGGGTGTTTCAAAGACCCTAGAGGTTACAAATGGCTTTTGGGTGTTTAAGACCAGGCTGGATGAGGCTCTGGCCAGCCTGATCTAGAGTGGGGTGTTCCTGCCCATGGCAGGGGGGTTGGAACTAGATGATCCTTGTGGTCCCTTCCAACCCTGAATGATAATATGATAATATGAATTGATGGACAAAAACTAAAGCTGTCTGCTAGACCTGAGCTTTCTGATGAATCTTAAGTTGTAGGACAACACAAGATACAGGACATTAAATTGCCGGTTGTTTCTCAGACTGTGCATCACAGACAATACAGAACCAACCGTGACTCTTTGTTGCCCATTCAGAATCTGATTCGTCAGTTGGAGAGTCAGAAAGTCGTCAGCAGAACTCATTCACCTTTCAACAGTCCAGTGTGGCCTGTGCAAAAGCAGAATGGAGACTGGCGACTGACGGTAGACTACCGAGCCCTAAATGAAGTAACACCACCTATGAGTGCAGCAGTGCCAGACATGATGGAGCTAAAGTATGAGCTGGAATCCAAAGAGGCCAAATGGTATGCTACCATAGACATTGCTAATGCATTTTTCTCTATTCCCATAGCAGAGGAATGCAGGCCTCAGTTTGCTTTCACGTGGAGAGGAATCCAGTACACTTTCAACAGATTGCCAATGGGCTGGATCCACAGCTCAAGCATCTGTCATGCAGTAATCCACGATGCTCTGGAGAAAGTTGGTGCTCCAGAACACATCCAGTTCATCGATGATATCATCGTCTGGGATAAAACTGCTGAGGAAGTCTTCGAGAAAGGTAACAAAATCATTGACATTCTTCTGGATGCAGGTTTTGCCATCAAGCGAGACAAGGTGAAAGGACCTACCACAGAGATTCAGTTTCTGGGAGTGCGGTGGCAGGATGGACACCGACACATTCCAGTGGATGTGGTAAATAGAGTCTCTACCATGGCAAATCCCACCAACAAGCAAGAGACCTTACGTTTCTTGGGGATAGTGGGATTTTGGAGACTGCACATTCCTGGATACAGTCAGATTGTGAAACCTCTGTATGATGTGACTCGAAAGAGAAACCATTTCCACTGGGGACCTGAACAACAAGCAGCCTTTGACCAGATAAAGCAAGAGGTAGTTCAAGCAGTGTGTCTGGGACCTGTCCGAGATGGTGAAGACATAAAGAACATTTTGTACACGGCTGCAACTAACAATGGTCCAACCTGGTGCTTGTGGCAAAAAGCTCCAGGTGAGACACGTGGACGATCTCTTGGTTTCTGGAGTCAAGGTTACAGAGGTTCAGAGGCTAATTATACTCCAACAGAAAAAGAGATTTTGGCTGCCTATGAAGGAGTAAAAGCATCTTCTGAAGTAATTTGAACTGAATCACAACTTCTCTTAGCTCCCAGATTACCAGTTTTGAATTGGATGTTCAAAGGCAAAGGCTCCACATCACATCATGCCACAGACTCAACATGGTCTAAGTGGATGGCTCTGATAACACAGAGAGCTCGAATGGGAAATCTTGAAAGGCCTGGACTGGTGGAGGTGATCTCAAGTTGGCCTGAAGGTACCAACTGTACTAAACCTCCAGAGGAGAGAGTAACTCGTGCTGAGGAAGCTCCTCCTTACAATGACCTTTCTGATGATGAAAAGAAATATGCTTTGTTCACAGATGGTTCCTGTCGTCTTGTTGGGAACAAGCGAAGGTGGAAGTCTGTAGTGTGGAGTCCAACACGCAGAGTTGCAGAGGTGAAAGATGAAGAAGGAGAATCCAGTCAGTTCACAGAGGTAAAAGCTGTCCAGCTAGCTCTCGACGTAGCTGAACGTGAGAGATGGCCAAAGCTTTATCTCTACACCGACTCATGGATGGTAGCCAATGCTCTATGGGGTTGGCTAAAGAACTGGAAGAAGAGTGGTTGGCAGAGGAAAGGAAAACCCATTTGGGCAGCCAACCTGTGGCAGGACATTGCTGATCGAATCGAGAGAATTCCAGTGAAGGTGAGACACATTGATGCTCACATTCCTAAGAGCAAAGCTACTGAGGAACAGCAACGCAACCATCAGGCAGATCTAGCTGCAAGAGTTTCTCAAGTAGACATGGACTCTAATCTTGATCTCGACTGGAAACACCGAGGTGAGATATTCTTAGCTCGGTGGGCTCACGATTCGTCAGGACATCAAGGCAGAGATGCAACATACCAATGGGCTTGTGACAGATCCATAGACATTTCCATGGATGCTATCACACAAGTCATCCATGACTGTGACATTTGTGCTGCTATTAAGCAGGCAAAGCGAGTTAAGCCCTTGTGGTAAGGTGACAGATGGTCCAAGTACAAGTATGGTGAAGCTTGGCAGATTGACTACATCACTCTACCACGTTCTCGTTCTGGTAAGCAGTACGTGCTTACTATGGTAGAGGCAAACACTGGATGGTTGGAAACTGTGGCCGGTTGACGTTGCCCCCTTAAGAAAGAGAATATGGTGGACGGAAGTTGGTAAACGGAAGGAATAGTCTAAACTATTTCATTGGTAAAGTGGGAGGAAGCACCTTCTGAGCTGGGACTATACTGGACATTTCCAGCACTTCTCAGTCAGTCTTGCTTCCGCCTTTGCATGGTGCAGCAGCTCTGCAGCTAACTCTGTGCTGGGCTTTCTGCCAAGGCCCCGGCCTTGAAAACAAGATACCAGGCCTGTATATTAACTCTTTTCCAATTAACACAAAACTGCTTTTAACTTCTTTCTTTCGCTCTCTCTCTCTTCTAACCTAATCTGGGGAAAGGGGGGAAAGAGGGGAAAGAGGAGGTGGGGAACCCCCTCTCTGCCGAGGGGTTTACTCTCATTTCTGTGTTACTCTGTTGTATATCTTTGTATATATTGTAGATATTGTAAATTTGTAAATATTCCCCCTGCAAACCCTACGTTGCTTTGTAAATATAGCTCCACTGCTTTGCTAATTCAGCTTGCGAGGTTTTTTTTTTCCTTTCCCTTCAATTTTTTTTCCCTTTTACTTTACAAGGGGGAAGGGAGGAGGCTTCTCGGCCTTACCCTTCCAAACCCACCACAGAAACTTATCCAGTTCCACATGCAACTGCACGCAATACCATTCTCGGTCTGGAGAGACAGATCCTGTGGAGACACGGAACTCCAGAGAGGATTGAGTCAGACAACGGAACTCATTTCAAGAACAACCTTGTAAAGAACTGGGCAAAAGAGCACAGTATTGAATGGATATTCCATATTCCCTACTATGCACCAGCTTCAGGGAAGATTGAACACTACAACGGTTTGTTGAAGACCACTCTTAAAGCCATGGGGGGTGGATCTTTGAAAAACTGGGAAAAACATTTAGCACAAGCAACCTGGCTGGTAAATAGTAGAGGTTCAGTGAACCGAGCTGGACCTGCACATTCAGATCTGCTACAGAAAGTAGAAGGTGATAGAGTTCCTGTTGTTAGAGAAAAGAATCTGTTAGGTAAAACTGTTTGGGTATTTTCTCCCTCAGGAGAGGCTAAACCTGTCCGAGGGGTGGTTTCAGCTGAAGGTCCGGGTCACACTTATTGGGTAATGCAAGAGAATGGTGAAATTCAGTGTATTCCACAAAGAAATTTAACTTTAGCTGAAAGAGTTTAATTTCAAACTGTTGTATAGCTACATCGCGTCCAAAGGAAGAATCAGCGAAGAATCTACAGTGCATGAACCCTGAGAACCCTGAGATCCCTGAGTCAACTAAGAGACCCTGAGAATCCCTGTTTCCCTTTTCTTCGCTTCGTTGGTGAAGAAATAAACTGTTTTCCATTTTTCTCATTTTCTGATTTTCTTGGACTTTTGAATCATCTACATCTGAGTATAGCTGGAATGGACTATGAACTTTACTTACGAACGGTAAATATCGTCTTGGATTGGATGGACAGTATGAACAGCCAATGAAATTTTTTAGAAGGGGTGGACTGTGACCGTTTGAGGCGGTGCCTTTAACAAAGGGACACCATGGCCGAATGTTTTATAAACAAAACAGGTCTAAACTAATTTCATTGGTGGAGAAGCAGAAGCACTGCCTTACGTTTTGGTTCCCAGTGGGACTTGTCTCAGTACCATCTTGCACTTTTCCCCGTCCTTCCTGCAGCTCACAGCTTCTGGGCTTTCGGCCAGACTGACTTTGGAGCAGATAAGGCCTCTTCTAACACATAACTGCTTTTAATTAACATTCGCTCTTTTTTCTCTCTTTCTAAACCTCTTTGGGAATAAAGGGGAGAGAAGGGGGTACAGGGGGAATCCCTTCCTCCAGACGGGGGAAAGGAAATCTCATTCTGTGTTACTTTGTTGTATATTTCTGTGTATATATTGTAAATATTGTAAATTCTGCATATAAACCTGCATTACCTGTGCTTTGTAAATACAGCACACAATCCCTTTGCTAATCCGGCTGTGTTTTTTTTTCTTTCCTTTCAATTTTCTTTCCCTTCACTTCACGGCGGGGGGGAGAAGGCATGGCCTTCCCCTCCAACCCTCGACAGTAAGCTTTTTTTTAAATTTGTAATTAATTTTTTGCTTCATTTCTTCAATATTTTGAAATCTACTTTTAATAAATCTGTTTCATTTTTGTTTGATTTCATTATATATATATATTTTTCTATGTTTAATTTTTTTTATTTTTTACATGTTTGCAATTGTTTTTGTTTAATTTTATAATTTCATTTAATTTCATTTTTTTAAAAATATGTTTTTTTTCTTTTTAATTCTAATTTGAGTAGTTTCATATTTTATTTTGAATGTATCTCTTTAATTTTTTTTTGTTATTTTATTTAATTTTTAGTTATTATTTTCTATTCTGAATTTATTATTTTTATATGTTTAATATTTTGACTTTTAATCTAGTTCTTTTATTTAATCTTTAATTCATTTTAATTTTTGTTCTCAAATTATTTTTATACTGTTTTAATGTGTGTTTTTTTTCTTCATTGCATTTTATTATTTTTTTATCTGCACTTTTAAATTTTTTTGTTAACTTTTTTTTATTTTAATCTAATTTTGATTTTTTCCAATTAATTATTATTTGTTATTTTTTATTTTTTCTTTGTTCTTTACATTTTTATTATTATTATTTTTAACTTGCTTTTTGTAATTTTTAATTTATTTATTTTTTACCTTCTTTATTATAACTTTTATTTTGTTATTGCAATTTTTTAATCTGTATTTTAATTTGTTATTCTATTAATTTTTTTTATTTTCAATGTATTTTTTTATTTCTATTTTTTCTTTTTATCTAGTGTTTAATCTTTTATTTTTATCTTATATTCTTTATTGTAATTATTTTTTATGTTGCATGTTTGCTTTATTTAATCTATTTTCTATTTTAATTTTTATTTTTGTTTTTTTTAATTATATTTTTGGACCTTCTTTTCTATTAATTCTTTTTTATTATACGTTTTCATTTTAATTTTCTTGACTGTTTTTTTCTTTGTATAATTTTTTGTTTGTTTTAATCTAGTAGTCCTGATAATCCTTATTTTTATTTTTTGCTAACAATTCTTATATTCTTTTGTTAATAGCTATTCTGTGTTAGTAATCCTTATGATTTTTCAGTGTGTCATATTTTGGTTTTAATATTTTGTTTTTATTGTTGCTCTTCTTTTTTATTATTATTCTGTTATTTAATACTCTGTTTTGTATCCAGAGTTTTTTTGCTTTTGTTATATATTTCTATGTTTAAATTTTTTCTTTGCACACGTTACCTTTTTATTTACCTTTTTTTGCATTTTTTGTATTTTTTCTAGTCTAAGAAGGAAATATAAAGACATTACCTTAGCTAAGGAATACTTTTTAAAATTAATACCTATTTACTACAAATCTTAACTATATTACATGGAGCTGCTTTGAAATGCCAAGGCACACAACTAAGAAGGTTCGAACCAAAAGAAAATCTTACAATGTGAACTCATCACTAAGTACTTACACCTTACTACAATTACTATGTACTAGGTATCTGTAAATACCAAATGCTTACCATTCATTATGCTTACCAGGAAAACTTAGCAAAACTCTAAATAACAAATCTCTTAAGGACATTGCAATCAGAAATGAAGAAATTAGCACTGTAGCTTTAAATCACAGCAGAGCTTTGGTCAACAAGAGTCGTACTAGAAAATCCTGCCTTTTCTGGGGGTGGGGGTAGGGGTGGGTGGCTAGCAAGGTGTGACCTAGTTGCTATTGTTTCTGTATTGGGGTGTTAACGACTTGCAGCCTATCGTGTCTGAACGACCATTGTTCCACCCATACTGGATTATGTGTTTTCCATTTTAATTTGAGGGTTGGTTGCTGACTAGTAGCCACTACAAAGAAGGAACCGTAACAAGTTTTGCTCCTAGCTGACTTAAGGCTTCTCAGCCCAATAGAACAACTGGAAGGGTTAACACGTACGGTCTTACAGTGATTGATTTGCCGTAGTTAAAAGCTAATTGCACTGGCTCTTTGCTAACCCAGGTTGTTTGGATACCTTTTAAGCACATGACTTAAACATTTGCCATGAGCAATGGCTAGTGACCATTCCATTTATGACTAGGTATAATGATGACATCATCTCCAGTATCCATAATAATTGAAAATTGTATAATTTGTCCACAAGGGTGTCTGACAGTTAAAATCTGAACCAGGTAGACAATCTGCCAATTAACAGAGCACAGGGTCTGTGACCCAAAGGACCATGCCAATTGAACTCGACAACGCTTTGTGGATTCAAAAGTGATATGCGGCTGTTGTCAGGTCCGCTATGCGCTGCCAGAGGGGGCTGGGGGGGGCAGGGGGCGCGGTCCAGGCACCCTGGTTTGGTGCGTCACGGGGTGTACTTGCACTGCGGGAGCAGCTTTTGCGACGATCTCGAGTAAAATTATTAGATCTGTGACACTTTCAAGTCTGTCCAGCAGTCAGGCACTTTGATTTAAGGTACCTAATTTTCTCAGAGGCACGATGATTTCTACCCAGGTTGTTTCCTTTGTGCGGTGGGTCGTACTGGTGGTTTCAAGACTGCGTCCATGGCCGTGGCTAGATACATTGCTGCTTGTCGATGCCTTCATTCGTTGTGGCGTCCTGCAGTCATGAGGTAGTGGCACCTGTTGATAAAATGCTGAGAACCTGTTTAGTTTCTTCATTAGCATTGTCAAATGCCAAAATATCCAGCATTTTTATCTTCATATCATGAGTCAGGTCTGAATTAGTATTGAATGCCATATGTAAGGGATGGTATTGACAAAGGAACCAAGTGGCCCTGTTAGACCCTGCTGAGTAGTGAAAGGCACAGGATCAGAGTTATTGTCCTGGATTCTGGACCACTCTTTGATCACTAAATCCTGACTTAATTGCAAAGCCTTATCAGGAAGCTGCATTTGCTGATAAGATCTAAGAAAGATCTCGCCCCAACGAGATGGTTAATGGTGACACCTCCTAGAGTCTGCTGGCTGCCGGGGCGTGGCTTCCGAGGCATTTGCAAGTGAATTGTCACTTAATTGAGAAGTTGCAAGGTCTAAGGCGGTGTGACTTTCAAAGTCTGCTTGCTGACGGGGGCTGAAACTCAGACAGACTGTCTTAGGATGTAACTTTTTGGTTGCAATCAGAATATCATCCATAGATTTATAGATGAGAAAGTCACAATGGGTCTATCTAAATTGGAAGAGAGTGCCAGAGAATTCAACCATGCCTTGAGGCTACCTGTTGATATCGGTGGGTGGAGTCTGCCTTAATCGATGACTCAGTAGATGCAGAATTTGTTGAGTCCTCTGGGTGTGAGCAAATTGTAAAGAAAACGATCCTTCAAATGAATAATAATCAGATCCCAATTTGTGGGGACTGGGAGTTGGGAGGCCAGGTTGTAAGGCACCCATCTCCTCCATGATCGCTCTCAGGCTACGTAATAAACACCATTTGCTGACATATGTGTGTCAAGAGGGATTAACAAATGTGTTGAAAAAAACTGATTGATTACAGCAGTTGTGCATCCTGACTGTAGCCCATAGGTAGCTATGGCTTGTCTAGCTTCCTTTAACATTAGTCAGTTCAGAGATTAGTCATTGTTAACCTTCCTCATCTGTGACTACATTTCCCACAATACCTTTCCACCAGCGCAGCGGGACAGTTCCGTGTCCCTCCCGAGCGACCCATCGGGACTCAATTCTCAATTGAAATCTCTGTCGAAGTGCTATACTCTGCTGATAACGTCTGGAATGTAGGAGGCGGGGGGGGGGGGGGTGTGGTGTGGTGGTGTAGCGCAGCTGAAACTGCCGGGGGGAAGGGGCTGCTAGGGCCGTTCCTGCTGCTGCCGCCGTGGGGGTGGCTGCTGCTGGGGCCGCTGCCGGTGGGGCCGCTGCCGGTGTCAGTGCTGGTATCGGTGGTGCGTCGGTCGATGCCGCCTTGATCAGAGCCGCCGGTACTCGCGGGGGCCATGGAGGGTCGCGGAAGGTGTCGCCAGGAGAACTGCCGGGGTGTGGGGCGCCGTTGGGGTGGGCGCCGCCGGGCTGAGGGCTGCTGGGGTGGTGGGGGCCACCATCGGGGTGGCCGGGGCTCGCGGGCGGGGTGGGGGTGCAACAATGCCGTGATCGCGAGCCTGCAAGCGCTGCATTTTTTTATTTTTTTTTTCTAAGAGGAGTTGCAGGGCAGAGTTACCACTGTTCGGCCTCCCAGCATCGGTCCTCTCGTTTTCCAAGTCCAAGCCATCGCTGGCAGTATCAGAGGAAGATGTTGATGAAGGGGGTCGAAAACGCTGAGCCACAGGTTTCGCCGCTTTTTCTCTGCTGGGGCGGACGGCTGTGGTGATGTCTTAATAAACACAGTGTGCTCGCCAAGATGGTGGAGGTGGCGTCTTCTTTGTCTTAATTCTTAATGTGTAGCGACCTCCATTTTGATTTCGCGCGCCTTATCAGTTCGATGGGGATTCGCTTCTGCCGCTATTGACGTGGCAGGAGCAGATTTTTTCCGTGCAAAAGGACGGTAATAAGAGAGCTACGATTCGTGTAGAAGGAGTAGCGGGCAATTGAAATTGAGGAGGATGCTGACGGAGCGTCAGACGATGTGCAGGGAGAGAGGAGGGGGGCGGAGGGCGGGGACTGCCTTCCGAGTCTCCCTTTCTCATCTTGGTTAGAACCAAACGCCACAGCATCTGAATCGGGAGTAGACTGCTCTGCTTTTTTCGATTGCAATGTACATGACGATCCGTCACACGGTGCTATGGTGCTATAGCGAAAAGCTGCTTTTTTAAGTATTTAGCACCTCATCCCACAGCTGGGCTGCAATTTCGTCCCGTGCTTCGGAAGTAAAAGCTTATTGCCGTGGGGATGACTCTGGGCACAGGCTAATAGCCCTTTTAAGATCCCAGAATTGCCAGTAATACCTCTCACGGAGAGGATAGGTGGAGGGCGTTTAGCACAGCCTCTTCTGTGTCGTGGCGTGCTGCCCCTTGCCCGTCCCTGGTCGCTCACCAGGCCAGGGTGAGATTCACTTCCTTTTAGAGTGCGCGCTGCTAATTTTTTCAGCACTAGGGCAGTGCTATTCCGACCGGCTTTCCATATTGCTCGGACGTACCTCTTTATGCTGAGTTGATTAGTATTGTAGTCTGAGGATCCCTTGTCCACAAGTTCAGGGGTATTCAGGCGCCAGATAACGGCGACGGAGATTGGAATCAATAAGGCTGACCAATATGATCGAGTATTGTTCCTTTATTGTTTCAGTGTTGCAGGCCTGAGGTGCAGGCCTATGGAGCAGGCCTGTAGTGCAAGTATAGCACAGTAAAGTAAAGTATAGAAGAAGAGACAGGAAAGGCAGAAGTGCGTAGCAAGGCAACTGCTACAACTTATATAAACTCGGAGTGCCCTGTTGGCATGGCTTCATTGGTTCCCTATGATGACCACACATCGCACTATTATAGATTATTGGTCCAACTACTAACGACACGCAAGGTTTGTTGATGCAGGTGCATGTCCTGTTGTCCCAAGATAACTGTCCATGTTTATAGCTACCAGTGCCTTGTTTTAGTTACATGCTGCAGGCACAGCACTGTTTTGCTACACTGCTAGCTGGCTCTGCATTTATGCTGAGCATAGCCTACCACCATGTCAGGCTCTAGGGCTACACTGCCAGATTGCTCACACTGCTCATCGCTGGCATTGCCACAGTTTACCGTCTTGGATCTAAAAGATGCCTTTTTCTGTTTACCCCTGGCCCCTGAGAGCCAGCCACTGTTTGCCTTTGAATGGGAGAACCCAGAAACTAACCAAAAGCGTCAATTAATTTGGACAGTCTTGCCCCAAGGATTTAAGAACAGCCCTACTATCTTTGGAAATCAGCTCGCAAAAGAATTAGAAAAGTGGAACAAACCAGAAGGCAGTGGAGTTCTGCTACAGTATGTAGATGACATCCTGCTGGCCACCCAGACCAGAGCAGAATGTGAAAGATGGACTGTGAGTATGCTGAATTTCCTGGGACTTAATGGGTATCGAGTTTCCCCACAGAAGGCCCAAATAGTACAGCAGCAAGTAACCTACTTGGGATATGAATTAACAGCAGGACAACGAGTGCTGGGCCCTGAAAGGAAGGAGGCCATCTGTTCTGTTCCACTTCCAAACACAGTAAAGGCACTCCGAACCTTTTTGGGAATGACAGGGTGGTGCCAGTTGTGGATTTATAATTATGGCCTGCTTGTAAAACCCCTCTATGAATTATTGGAAGAGACTGATAAGGACTTGCAATGGAATGGAGAAGCTGAACAAGCTTCCCGTACCTTAAAGAAGGAATTGATGAGGGCACCAGCACTAGGCCTACCTGATGTCACTAAACCTTTTTTATTGTATTCCCATGAAAGCCAAGGGATAGCACTCGGAGTCCTAGCACAAACCTTAGGACCCTACCGAAGGGCGGTGGCATACCTCTCTAAACAACTGGATGAGGTAAGCAAGAGATGGCCAGGATGCCTGAGGGCTGTGGCAGCAGTTGGAATTAACATTCAAGAGTCTCGAAAATTCACAATGGGGCAGAAGATCACAGTCCTAGTATCACACACCATCTCTGCTGTTCTAGAAGCCAAGGGAGGACACTGGCTGTCTCCACAACGATTTCTTAAATACCAAGCCATCCTAGTAGAGCAGGATGATGTAGAAATTAAAGTTGCTAACTTTGTCAATCCAGCCTCTTTCCTCCAGGGTGGTGATGGAGAACCAGTTATTCACGATTGTTTGGAAACAATTGAGGCCACTTATTCCAGCAGACCTGACCTGAAGCCTGGAGAAGAGGAGACTCAGGGGTGACCTTATCACTCTCTACAACTACCTGAAGGGAGGTTGTAGACAGGTGGATGATGGTCTCTTCTCCCAGGCACCCAGTACCAGAACAAGAGGACACAGTCTCAGGCTGCGCCAGGGGAGGTTCAGGTTGGATGTTAGGAGGAAGTTCTATACAGAAAGAGTGATTGCGCTATGGAATGGGTTGCCCGGGGAGGTGGTGGAGTCGCCGTCATTGAAGGTGTTCAGAAGGAGACTTGATGGGGTGCTTGGTTCCATGGGTTAGCTGTTTGGGTGGGTTGGATTGGTTAATGGGTTGGACACAATGACCTTGAAGGTCTCTTCCAACCTGGTTTGGTTTATTCTAATAAAGGTTTATTCTAAAGAACCCCTGGAAAAGGCAGACCATAACTGGTACACTGATGGAAGCAGTTTTGTGATCCAGGGAGAAAGAAAAGCTGGGTACACTGTAACTACAGGAGAAGAGGTAATTGAGGCAGAAGCCCTACCAAGTAACACCTCTGCTCAAAAGGCAGAGATAATAGCACTCACCAGAGCCCTTGAGCTTTCCCGAGGGAAAAGTGCAAATATATGGACTGACTCCAAGTATGCCTTTGGGGTGGTACATGCCCATGGAGCCATTTGGAAAGAAAGAGGACTGTTGACATCTCAAGGAAAAGGTATTAAATATGCAGAAGAAATACTGAGGCTGCTAGCAGCAGTGCAGGAGCCAAGCAAAGTAGCCATAATGCACTGCAAAGCACACCAAAAAGGGAATACTGGTCAAGAAAGAGGCAACAGACTGGCAGATGAAACAGCTAAAAGGGTGGCCAGGGAGGGGAGGAAGGTGTCAGAGTTTGCTTTGATCCCAGATGGTAAACTGTCAATTGAGCAAAAAGAGCCAGAACCTGTGTATAGCACAGAGGATCAGAAATTAATTAAAGACCTTTTGGGTAATAGGACAGGAAAGGGCTGGGCCAGGACACCAGATGGGAAATTAATCATTCCCACTAACCTTCTCTGGGCTTTTGTTCAGATGGAACACGCAAAGACTCACTGGGGAACAGAAGCCCTGTATTGAAAATTGGTTCAGGAGAGTATAGCACGGAAGTTATACGCCACAGTTGAACAGGTAACCCGGCAATGTGAGGTGTGTCTTAAGGCTAACCCCAAAGTAAGAAGAGGAGTTAGACTGGGACAAATTAGCAAAGGAAATTATCCAGGACAACAATGGCAAATCGATTTTACTGAGCTCCCAAGAAAGGGGGGATACAGGTACCTGTTGGTACTCACTGACACCTTCTCTGGTTGGCCAGAAGCATTTCCCTGTTGCACAAAGCACGGGAGGTTACTAAGGCAGTGTTACAAGAGATAATACCTCGTTTTGGGGTACCTGCTGCTATTTCCTCAGACAGGGGACCTCATTTTGTGGCTAAGGTGGTACAACAAGTGAGCAAAATTTTAGGGATTGATTGGCAACTCCACACCCCCTACAATCCACATTCGGGTGGGCAAGTGGAGAAAATGAACCATTTGATCAAAAACCAGATAGTAAAAATTGGACAGGAAGCAAACCTGCCTTGGCCACAAGCATTACCAATTGCCCTGTTGTGAATTCGAACTAAGCAAAGAATAAAGGAAGGGTTGAGCCCATTTGAAATCCTGTTTGGAAGACCTTATGTAGTAGGAACTATGGACCCTTCTGAACCAGGGCAATTTAGAGAGGCAATGTTGAACAAGTATGTTCAGCAAATTTATAAGAACCTGAGCATTGTTAACAAACAGGTGATTGGAACCAATGTGAGAGGGTTAGACAGACCAGTCCATGATGTGGAACCTGGAGATTATGTCTATGTCAGATCTCTTTCAGAGAACCCTCTGGAGCCCAAGTGGACCAGACCATATCAGGTGTTATTGACATCCTTCACAGCCATCAAACTCAAGGAACAAGCTGCTTGGATTCACCACACCAGAGTCAAGAAGACCTCAGTGAAAGAATGGAAACTCAAATCCCAGGGACCCCTGAAGCTCAAGCTGTATCGATAATTGTGATTTGTTTGTTGGTTGATACTATTGAGGGATGGGAAGGCAATACGTACTTAAATGTTAGTCAAGAATTGGCTTTGCAAACTAATCTCTCTAACTGTTGGATATGCACTGAACTTCCTCGAGGCCAAATGAGGACCCCTTTATTTGGGGTAGCCTCAATGAATTGGACTTGGGGGCCATCAGACTGGGTGACTACATCTGATAGTAACTTCCACAATTGTCAGCATGGGAAAGATAGCTCAGAAAGCCTGGGTCCAAAGTTTGACTTATTAATTGTAGATCCTTCACAAACCCTTTTTGTAGAAAGTAATGAAAGTAGTGAAAATAAGGTAGGATGGTGAAATTTAACAGGGCTGGGCTGCAGCTGGAATTACTCTTCCCCTGGAGAAGTCTGAGGTGCCAATCCATGGGTGCAGGGAAATGGCTGTACCTCTTCTAAAGAAAACAGGCTGGATGTTGTAGGGGCTGGTGTAGCCCTATTAAGTCAAATTAGTTGCTCACTCCCTTATGGATATTGGTGGTTATGTGGGGGTGGGCATGCCAGAAAAAGCTTACCCCCAAAATGGACAGGAGTTTGCACTGCAGGCTACTTAACCCCACAAATCACTGTCCATCATGAGATCCTGCCTAGAGGATATTGGAGAACTCTTTGGAGAAGACACAGAAGGACAGCAAATCCCCTTATTAGATACAATACTGGATATCACAGTTTTGTTCGAGCATTGATCCCTGCATTAGGCGTTGCACAACTTGAAAAAGCAATAGTAAATATATCAGCTACAATGGAAATCATTGCTAATTCAGCAGCTGATGCGGTGCAGAACCTGCAGGTGGAAGTTAAGTCTGCAAGCAGTGTGTCACTGCAAAACAGGCTAGCTTTGGATATTATTACAGCTGAAATGGAAGGGGTGTGTACCATGATAAACACCATTTGTTGCACCTATGTAGATAAATCAGGACAAATTAAAACTGATGTACTCCATGGGGAGTGGGGAGGCCACCGGGAAGCTCCGCTCTGGAGCCGGGAGCGCGATACCCAGCCCTACACTGAGGCGGGAGCGGGAAAGGGCTGGGAACAAGGCGATGGGCGGGGCAGCCGCGCAGGTCACGTGCTCCCCCCGGTGCTCTGTGCCGCCCACGGAGCCTGGCGAACGGGCGGGGGCGCTTCCGGCGCGGTGCAGCCTGGGATAGCAGCCGGAGCTCCATCAGGCCTGAGCGCTCTGCTGCGGTGAACTCTCCTTCTCTGCTGGTGTTTCTCTCCTAGGCGGCAGCCCCCTCCTTCCCACCCGCACCATGGCGATGCAAGCGGCTAAGCGTGCTAACGTGAGTGCTCTCTTTTGCCCTCTCCCCGGCTCGCCTCATCCATCCGGGGGCTGAGGAGGAGTGCACCTCGGCCCGGGGCTGCGTCTCCCTCCTTTAGGCAGGCCTTATGTTTGACAAAAACGTGTCAGGTTTGTAGCTATAGAGGGTTTAAAAAGGGCCAGTGAAGCACATGCGCTCATTCAGTGATTTAGCACGTCCGCTGCTGATTTTAAGTTCTGAAGTGATTGCCCTAGGTCTAACACAATGTATGTTTCTGTGTCAGATCCGGCTGCCTCCGGAAGTCAACCGGATCCTGTATATTAGAAACTTGCCCTATAAAATCACAGCAGAGGAAATGTATGATATTTTTGGGAAATACGGGCCTATTCGACAAATCAGAGTGTAAGTATTTTAATTTTCTTTGAAAAGTAAAGGGGAGTTTGTGATTTAGTATCACTATCCTTATTGCAGTAGGTAGCAACAGGATTTCACAGCTGAAAAAGTTAAATTCACTTCAGCAGTCTTCCTCTGTGCCAGAGGTGGATGTGATGATGTTTCTCTTATGTGTGTGAATTTGTTAGAAAATAGTATTGGTGGTAGGTAGGGTTGAAGAAGCTTGAGTTTGATGTGAACTTAAATGAGTTAGTATCATAGTATCAGTCAGGATTGTAAGGGACCACAAGGATCATCTAGTTCCAATCCCCCTGCCATCAGCAGGGACACCCCACACTAGATCAGGCTGGCCAGAGCCTCGTCCAGCCTGGTCTTAAACACCTTCAGGGACGGGGCCTCAACCACCTCCCTGGACAACCCATTCCAGGGCTTCACCACTCTCATGGTGAAGAACCTCCTCCTCACATCCAGCCTGAATCTCCCCACCTCCAGCTTCATTCCATTCCCCCTAGTCCTATCACTACCTGAGATCCTGAGAAGTCCTTCCCCAGCCTTCCTGTAGGCCCCCTTCAGATACTGGAAGACCACAATTAGGTCACCTCGGAGCCTTCTCTTCTGCAGACTGAACAGCCCCAGCTCCTTCAGTCTGTCCTCATAGGAGAGGTGCTCCAGCCCCCTGATCATCCTTGTGGCCCTTCTCTGGACACGTTCCAGCACCTCCACATCCCTCTTGTAATAGGGGCTCCAGAACTGGACACAGTACTCCAGGTGGGGTCTCACCAGAGCTGAATAGAGGGGGAGAATCACCTCCCTTGACCTGCAGGCCACACTTCTCCTGATGCAGCCCAGGATCTAATTGGCTTTGCGGGCTGCAAGTGCACATTGAGAGCTCATGTTGAGCTTCTTGTCCACCAGCACCCCCAAGTCTCTCTCCTCAGGGCTGCTTTCCAGCAGTAAAAATATGAGAGACTTACTCTCAAGTAAATCTTAAATGCACCTTTTACCTTATAGAAAAAATAAGAAAGGCAAAAGTTGCATACAACAGAATTAATGGGAAAATCAAGATGTTTCTGCTGCTGCAGGAAGGTTGTGCAGAGGGACCTGGATAGGTTGGATCAACGAGCTGAGGCCAGTTTGCATGTGTTCCAACAAGACCAAATGTGGGTCCTGCCTTTAGGTCTCAATAACCACATGCAGTGCTGTAGGCTTGGAGCACAGTGGCTGGAAAGTGGTCTGGTAGAGAAAGTTCTGGGGCTGTTGATGAACAGCCAGCTGAATATTAGCTATCAGTGTGGCCAGGAAGGCCAACAGCTTCCTGCTCTGTATCAACAGTAGTGTGACAAGCAGGACCAGGGATGTGGTTTTTACTCTCTACTGGTGAGGCCATACCTTGAGTACTGTGTTTGCTTCTAGGGCCTTCACTAAAAGAAAGACATTGAGGTGCTGGGGTGGGTCTAGAAAAGAGCAGTAAAGCTGGTGAAGGGTCTGGAGAAGAGCTCTTGTGAGAAATGTCTGTGAGGGAACTGGGGTTGTTTAGCCTGGAGAAAAGGAGGCTCAAGGGGAGACCTTCTCACTATACAGCTCCCTGAAAGGTTATAGCAATGTGAGTGTTGGTCTCTTGTCCTAGGTAATAAGTGATAGATGAGAGGAAAAGGCCTCAGTTTGCAGCAGGGCAAGTTCAGGTTGGATATTGGAAGAAACTTCTTGACTGAAAGGGTTATCAAACACTGGAATAGGCTCCCTAGGGAGGTGGGTTGAATCCCCATTCCTTCAAGTGTTTAAAAGATGAGTGGTTGTGGTGCTGAGGGACATGGTTTGGCACCAGACTTGATAGTTAGGTAATGGTTGAACCTGATGATCTTTAAGGTGATCCTTTAAATTCAAAAACAATTCTGTGGTAAACAGAAGTGTTCATTCCAGATCCATAGTGATTGCAAAGGATTGTTCAGTGCATAGAATCAACTGAGTTTTACACACAGAACCACCTTCAGTAAACCGACACTGCTGACACTGTGTTGGAACATGCAGCTAGTGAGATCCTTCCTGTACAGGGACAAGTTACGAAAGTGACTGGGGAAGTGGGAAAGGGAATAAGAGACTGCCTAAAATTATGGCTTTGCTAAATAGGTGGAGTTCTTCACTAATAAGCATAAAGGAGAATTAATATTTAAGGTTAATGAAAGTGTTTGAACATAAAGTGTGACATAGAGAATTAAAACGTATCACGTCCTTTCCATCAAAGTGATGTGCTGGCCTGCATGTCCAACAGGGACCTATAGGCAGCTTCCCAGTGATTGTTCAGAACTACAGATTCCTGTTGTTCTCCACAGAAATCCCTCTGTAATGACTTTTATCCCATTCTCCTCTTCTTTTTTGTATGAAGCCCAGTGTGCATGTGTGATGTCAGTTGTCCTTGGGAGTTCTCTTAGAAGCCAACATCTTAGATTAGTAAGTTGACTACAAGTATCCTTTAGCTGAGACCCTTTTTGATTTGTAGGCTCTGCAATCTCTCTGGGCTAGTTAGTGTGATGTGCCCAGACATGTCTTCTGTACCTCAGGCAAAGGAAATTGAATCAGTGGTCTGATAGATGATGGCAGTGCTTCTGAAGTGGTCTTGTGGTCCTGCACTGTTTTGACTCTAGAATAGTTTTTTTGATGTGTCAAGAGACATATTCCATTGAGACATCTGATCCAGACATCCATTAACTGACAGCCTGGTCTGGTAATATTAAATAAAACCGGCTAATCTTAGTAATAAAAGCTCAAAGTACTCCCAGAGATATGACAACCCCTGACAGCAACATCTTCTGATAGTTGTTGTGGAGAGGTAAGATCCCTTTGGAGTATGTGCCTGTGTCAGATTTCCTGTTACCTCCAGCTCTGAACTGTAAGGAGAGATAGGTGTGGAAAGCAAAGTAGTATTATAATAGCTAGAAAAAAATAACAGTAATTTGGGGTTTAGTGAAATTACTTTGTTAACCTAATCTTGGCCAAAGAAAATAGAACTATTTCCTGTTCATTTAACATTAAAAATGATCTTGCTCTACAGTGGAAACACTCCTGAAACTAGAGGTACAGCCTACGTGGTTTACGAAGACATCTTTGATGCCAAAAATGCTTGTGACCACCTGTCAGGATTCAACGTGTGCAACAGATACCTTGTTGTTTTGTACTATAATGCAAACAGGGTAGGTGCACTTGGGTTGGTTTGGGGGTTTTTAAGTTACCTAGCACAAACCCAAACTCTGTTTGAACAGACAGTTGCTTGAATATTTTTAAGAAATCCAAACTGGTGAAGGGAATGGATTGGATAAATTGTTAGGATTTCATCTTTATTCAGTGTTCTGTGTGCAGAAAAGGTACCTTTGGGCCAAGAGTGTGAAACACATGTTTCTGGTGAGTGTACTTTGAAAAGAGGAAGCAAGGGCCTTGGAACTGCACAGTTGCAGCAGAATGTGAAATCATAGTATTTAAATGGTTTGGGTTGGAAGGGACCTTAAACGTCACCTGGTTCTAACCCCCTGCCATAGGCAGGGACACCTCTTACTAGACTGGGTTGCTCAAGGCCCCATCCAACCAGGCTCTGAATGCTTCCATGGTTGGAGCATCCACAACTTCTCTAGGCAAGTTGTTCCAGTGCCTCACCACCCCCGTGGTGAAGACTTTCTTCCTAATGTCTAATCTCAATCCAGCTTCTTCAGTTAGAAGCCATTACTTGTTTTATATTACAAGGCCTTGTTTACAGGTAGAATGTCTGTATGTCTCAAATGTTCTGCCTCTTACTGATGGTACTCAGGGTGCTGTGGTGTTCTCAGAAGTTGAGAAATAAGCAGTGCTGTTTGTGTGTGATGTTGATGTAGTTCATAGTGATGTTATTTGTGGTTACAAAGAAAAAGCATATCATAAGATGAGTTGGTTTTTTTTATTTCTCTTCTTCTTACATCTTCTGTTTTCCTCATTACAGGCATTCCAAAAGATGGACACAAAGAAGAAAGAGGAACAGCTTAAGCTTCTCAAGGAAAAATACGGAATTAATACAGACCCACCAAAATAAACTGATCTTTTTTGAAAACTTCTAAGTTCTGCTGTTGAGTTCTTGAACTAAACATAGGAATCTTCAATGAAGTCTTACAACATTTGTTTTAAAGTTTAAATTTTAATCTGTAGATCTTCACATTAGAATTAAATAAATGTAAACCATCAGAAGATCTGCTTTCAAATTAAATCCCAGTAAATGGACACAGTGGTTGTAAGAGTGACCAAATAACTGCTGCATAACCACAGTCCTGCTTCTAGCAGGACCTTTCAAGACAGAAGCAAGCTGGCTGAGTGTTTCATGCTGCCAGTTAATCCAAGAGCTCAGGGGGCTCTGAACTGTCTACCTACACAGAGGTAAATTTCACTTCCCACTCTCTGAAAATGGAGTATTGCGACTAGTCTCCTTGCCACAGGGATTTGTGTGCTTTTTATTAGAGTATGGTTTAATAATCCTTCATTCCTGTGTATTGTACACAGGTTACTGCACATTTCTCCCTTCTGCAATGCTTGAAGGAGCCTAACTCCTGCTTCTAGAAACAGAAGCAAACCCAATTCCATGTTTATAAGTTTCTTTTACAAACTGTAGAAAATGAATAGCCTTTAAAGTGATCCAGCTGCTGAGGTGACTTCAAAGTGTCCCATCACCAGTGACTGAGACAAAACTGGTAAAATGCAGTAAAATAATCTTGTTCTAATAGTACATTGCTGCAGGGCTGACCTAATAAAACAAAGGTCCTCGCTATGTGTCCCAGGTTTGTCCTGAGGTTAGTGTGGGAGTGACAGAAAACACTTTGCACCTTTTAGTGTGAAGTAAGGAAAACCTGACCAAAATGAGACAGATCATGGTGGTAATTTTGGATACCTGTTGTGTCCTATTTTCCACTTGGTGTGTTTGAACTGAAATAGATTTCATCTACCTGAAGGTTTAGATGTAGAATCTGGTAAAGATAAAACACATACAAATGTGCTTTTTAGCACTTGTGCTGTGAATAAGAACTAGTGTGATACAGAGTATGTATAACCAACGTATTTTGGAAGTGGAAAAGAATGACCTCTGCCTCTGTTCTGAACCAGCTGGAAGTCGTGGATATTGGTAGTGTCCTTGCTTGGGAGAATTTACTTGCTTTGATGTTTTGTTTGACTCCCAGACCAGGCAACTTCCAGCCAGTGTAGTAAGGGGGCAGAAGCAAACATACTTTGACAATTTATAATTTAAGCTACATTTTTAGTGCATTATGCTGTCATGAAGGAATGTTCCCATTTTCTTATCCTTAGATTTTCATTGAAACTTGTCACATAAAGAACAATGCTGTTTGTCTGTTTAGTTAAAAAATAAATGTGTACAGTTTTGCCTTTTTTCATCAAGACTTGCTTTATGCTGTGCCACTTCTGCATGTAACCTTTCCTGTTAGAATGGAAGTCATTCATCACCTGAATGTTTCTGATGAAGTTTAGAGTTTGCAGAGCATCTGTCCTTGTATGTACATGACTGCTCACACATGTTCAGCATGAGTGGTGGGGAAGGATGCACAGCTGTGGGTACCAATGTCCAGCTCTCAAACAGAAGAGGTCTCTTGCAGTTGCCATGTGTAGGAGGTGGTGTTTCTCAGCTGGTAGGAGCATGAATGGTGGCAGTGACACTTTCAGTTGGCTGTTTCACCCCAGAGGAGCAGGGAGGAGGCAGGTGACATGGCTCAGGTGTGATTTCACCTTTGGGTGGGGGCTTGAAATCCCATCCTATGCCTGACTGGAATGTGTCCCCTGGGATGAGTCTCACTTCTCATTTAGGATGAGCACGAGCTGTGTTTCGTGCATGCAGTAAAAAGCCTTGTCCCTGTGCTATGGCTGTTCCATACCTGTGTCCCTCCCTTAAAACTAAAGCTGCTTTTTGCAACAAGAAGCCTTGCAGGCCACGGTGTCCCTGAGGATGGGAACAGGTGACAAGAGACATTAGCAGCTGGGGTTGCATCTCTAAACTGCAGAAACGTAAAGCTCTCTTGTTGTGTCACTGCATGTCTCCCACTTGTCCAGCCCTGTACTGCTGTCAGGTGCAGCTGTGATCTGCTGCTGCTCCTCTGGGGTGAGCAAGTTACTCTTGCAGTGCCAGCTTGCTTTTCGGTTCTCACCCATCAGATAATACAAACTGAAGTTTCTCAGGCCAAAAGCAGCTTGCTTTTAAAACATTTGTGAGTAATGAGTGAAGTCCTATTGGAGGGCTTCTGTGTGACTGTCCATAGCTTTCTAAACTCTTCTTTATAAAACTAATACAATGCAAAAGCAGTTTACGACAGGACCAGGGCCTCTGTTACATCAATCTTCTATATGTCTGAAGTCTGACCCTCTCAGGTCATAACAACCACTTGCAATCAAATATCTGTCCTCCTCCAACAGCACTGCTGCACCATATTCCCATAATTCACAAGCCATCAAGGCCAACACTGTCTCCTTCTTATCAGTCCAGCAGTGCTTGGAGCTCGGCTCTCCAAGATTTAACCCTTCATTTCCCCCTTCCGTTATATAACAAGAATCCCCTTAACAAAAAAAATTAAACTCTATAAGCATTACAATAAACAAGGTAAAAAAGGATAGCAAAAAGAATAAAGCAGTAAAAGCATACTTAATTGTTCTAAGAAAACTACAAAGCCAGAGAAAAAGTCCCCAATTAGCAAGTAATTTAAAAGATGAAGGCACTTTATGGTTCCAAGCAATTTCTGAACATCATGAAGTGTTTTCACATGTACATTGATCTGTAAAGACTGTGGAACAATTGTTTGGGTCCAAATCCTCCACCCTAAATATTTCCAAGGTGGTACATTCTGAATTTTCTCAGATGCTACACAAAAACTCACTTGAGTCACAGTGGATACAGTAAGGGCTACGGCTTTCTCCATGAGCTCGGGGCTTTGTGCTGCCACTAGAATGTCATCCATGTAATGATATATCAGAACGTCAAGAAATGCCTCTCAAACAGGACTAAGAATTTTTGCTACATACCACTGACAAATTGTAAGACTATTTTTCATTCCTTGTGGAAGCACAACCCAATGATATCTCTGCAAAGGTTGCTGCAAGTTGATGTTTGGAACTGAAAAAGCAAAATTAGGAGCATCATTTGGATGTAAAGGAATGCTAAAGAAGCAATCTTTCAGGTCAATAACAGTTAAATACCAGTATCATGGTATCATTGTGGGTGAGGGTAGCCCTGGTTGAAGGCTCTCCATATCTTCCTGTCGTAGTTTGGGCTGGCTGCCCTCTGCTACAGGGGGGTGTTTCCTGTGTCCAGAAGTCCAGCCCAGTGGGTGGACACAGGAAATTAGGTTATTTCCTACCATGATCCCTTGCACCACTATAAGTTTTGCGGCGGGGTCTGGCACTTCCTCTTTTCTTCCTCCTCCATCAGTCGGTAACATGGGGGAGAGATCTCCTGGCTTTGGGCCTGGCTAGGTCCAAGGCCACGGGGGGATGGGCAGTCTCAGATCTGGCCAGCTGAGACTAGCCTAGCAATGGGAGGGGGAAGAAGGAGCCCTGGGGGTCTCGGGTGTACCCTCAGGTAGGGATGGGTTTCTCTGGGTCTGTTTTTGGGTCTCTCTCTCTCGTCACTGTATTTTTAGTTTTTTTTTTTTTCCTGCACGCACTCACTGTTCTATTTAAACTTTCCATCACCTTTGCAATCCGTTTGTCTGAGTCGTTACTTCTGCGCGTGGTGGGGAGGGGGTCTGCCCCAACCCATTACACTTCCATAACATCATTAATCTTTCTGAGATCATGGAGTAAGCGCCACTTGCATGTTTGTTTTTTGATGACAAAAATAGGAGAGTTCCATGGACTCGTGGAGGGTACAACATGCTCTTTCCCCAATTGCTCTGTGACTAGTTCTTGGAGTACGCAAAGCTTTTCCAATGGTAGGGGCCATTGATCCACCCAGACAGGGGAATTTGTTTTCCATGTTAACTGAAGGGTGTCGCGCACCACAATGGCCCCCTCTAAAAATGGGTGTTCATGGTCACCCCCCTGTGAGAGACTAAAAGTTGGTTCTCCTGGTGTGACTCAACAAAGATAAAATCACTTGCTGCTTGCCCAGACAATAGCTGATATGTGTTGGGCAGAGCCACTGGAAGGAAGGTGCAAAGATCATGTAGGAATCCTGTCTACCAATCCTGGATGCAAATCACCTTGCGATTGCATCATGATAACACTGGACTGCAGCTGGCCTACAACAATGGACCCAAGGACCCAGCCATCAAGCCTTCAGGACAAGATAATCTCCACCCATCAAGTACCCTGGAAAGGGTAGACAATGGGTTCACCACCTGTTTCCTGATGTGTAATGAGTATGGGGGCATGTAGATGAGGATGGAGGAGGCGGAGGCCCCCCCTTCCATCCAGACTCTTGCCCAAACACACAGAAATGCACAGAAAGATTTCTGGGGGAACGATACCTGGACATTTACCTAAGGATGAGATTTCCTTGCCCCTGGAATTCCTGAGGGACAATACTTGGATAAATACCTAAGGACTAAAAACTGTATATAAGACTTGAGCAACTACTAGCTTGTGAGAAGACGAGCGCAGGAGAAAAACGGAGATGTAGGAAAACACAGGAGAAGGACCATGCCACTGAGAAGGAAAAGCCCGGGACAATGCTGCTCTGGAGAAAAGAGGCCGTGGAGCCTGGAAGCCCTACAGACCCAGGCTGCCCAGAGGACCACATCTCTTCTCCAGCCAAAGCCTCAGCACCGTTTCTCTACAGACCCAACATCTCCTGCAGCACCTTTCCTCCACAGACTCAAACTGTCTTGGGGGGGATGAGGGGTGTGGTAATATAATTCCTCTCTTCTCTCTCTCCCTCTCTATTTTCTCCCTCTCCCCTTCTTATGTCCACTTTACTTATGTAATAAATAGTCTAGCTGTTGATATTTTAGCCTTGTTTGTGCCTCTAATTTCACAACACGGGAATATTCAAAAGAACTGAGTCTCTTTCCCTCTCCGGACCGAGACACCCCCATTGTGAAAGCACATCACGACCCCATAGCACCATAGGCACAGATAAAACAAAAGGTTTCACAGAAGCTGTATGTTCCTCTGGTCCCTGAATCTGAATGAAATTCAGGCTCTGATGACTTTCTCCAGCTCCCCCTATGCCTGCCAGCGCCTGAGATGCACTAGCTACAGGCCAGCGGGAGGGCCATTTAGCTTTAGAAATCACTGTGACGTCTGCTCCAGTATCAATAATACCACTAAGCACTATTTTCTGCTGACCATACATCAGGACACATTGGCAAATAGGACGTTTTTGAGAGATAGTCTGTACCCACGGAATCTGTAGATCCCCAGTAGACCCGAATCCTCCTTTATTTCTTAAAGGTCCCTTTGCAAGGGGACATTCCGATCCCAAGGGAAGCAATAATAGCTGTGCAATACGACTTCCCTTCGGTACCGTGCAGGGAGGAAATGGAGTCCATGCCATGATCTGAATTTTATCTGTGCTGTCAGAATCAACAACCCCAGGAAGCACAAAGAGCCCTGATATTGTTGTTGATGATCTACCTAATATTAATGCCTGAGTTTTAACTGGAAGAGGACCTGACACACCTGTTGGCAATAAATGTACCATGGTATCAAGTAAAGTTACTGTGTCAGAGGTTGCCAAGTCCAGTCCTGCGCTGCCTGCTGTTGCTGGGCAGAGGTCAGAGACGCGCGTGCTGCCGGCATCTGGCTGGCCAGTGACAGCTGGATGATTTGTGTCTGCGTGCGGTGCCGTTCTGCGCTCTGCATCCAGTTTCCCTGCACAACGGGCTGCCCTTGAGAATTATACTTAGATCGACACTGGTTAGCATAATGCCTCCCCTTCTGGCACTTAGGGCAAATCCCGGGTGCCTTAGGTTTGGCTCCAGTATTAGCTACCAAACAATTCTTTCTGAGATGACCCATTTTCCCACAGCCATAACAAACTCTTGTATTCATTGGACCATTCATAGCTGCAAAAGCTGCAGCCATAGTTTTATACTTATGTTCCATCGTACCTATCTTATTACATGCCTCAATCATTTCTAGCAAGGTGGAGTTTTGATTAGGCAAAGATTTTAACAGCTTCTTACAATCTGCATTTGCATTTTCCACAGCTAATTTCAACAGTAATATTTCCCTTGCCTCCCCATTATCAATTTGGCGTTCTAAGGCCAGTTTAAGCCTATCTATGAAGTGCATATAAGGTTCCCGTGGTTCCTGAATGATATTCGTAAAAACTTTTTGTGGCTTTTGAGAGTCCGGGACATTAAGAAAAGCCTTTCGTGCCTCCTCTCGCGATGCTTCCAGGGCTTCCCAGGGGCAGTTGTGGGCTTGCACTGCCAGGTTGGTGTGTTGACCTGTGCCCATGAGGTGATCCAACGTGAGTGCCGCTAAAGCCTGATTGTTATATCCCGCATATGTAAGTAAGAGCGCTTGGAGCCCTTTTCTCCACTGGAACTCCCATAAAGTATACTGAGACAGAGTTAGCAACAGTTGTGCTAGAGATTTTAAGTCATATGGTGTCATTACGTGATTGTCGAGTATAGATGTTGAAAGATTAGCGAAATAAGGAGAAGAGAGCCCATGCTCAGCGGCAGTACGACGGAGTTCTTTAATCACTGGGAAGGACAAAGCCTCCCATTGAGGGTTACCCCCTCTTCCCGCATACAGTACAGGAGCCACGATTCTTGTGGCAACCTCAGTGTCTCCATCCCACAAAGCTTGACGCTTAATAGAAGCCCACACATCGTGAGGATCCCGGAGATAAAGGTCTGGTTCCCGTTCAGGATAGACAGGACCCGGATCTAGGAGGTCATCTTCAGGGGGGTATTCTGCTGCATATGTACCCAAAGTCTCAGTCCGCAGCTTCGGCTTTGGTGGCAGCTTAGAGGGTAACAGAGGAGGAGTCTGAGCTCTCTCAATACTCTGTTCCGAGTTCCCTTCTTGCACTTTAAGCATCTCGAATATAATCCACCACCATGGGAGCATATGCTGGGTCTCAACATTCCCTGTAGTAGCAGCATCCCATAACTTCACCCCCACTTGATCCCAGATTTCACTTGTAAACATGCTAGATACTGTAACTGTCGGGATGTTCTCCTGCACCCACTCCAGCATCTCCTTAAGATCATGGCCACAGATAACCTTGCCATGCTTTTTAAGGAGTTTTTGCAATAATTCATAGGCGTCTCTTTCTGAGGAACTCTCCTGGTTCCCCATGTTTCCCACGGCTCACCTCTCGTCCAACGGGAGGGATTGCTCTGGCCGGCCGTCTTTTCCTGCTTCCTTTCAGCAGCTCATTCAAAGTTCCGAGGGAATATGCGGCAGGATGCAGCTTAGCGTTTCATCGCCCCTATCAAATCGGGGATCACCATTTGCTGCGATTAAGAGACGGGACACAGCCTGATGCAGGCCAGGTGTCCACTTTATTATACAAAATACTTCTTTATAAAACTAATGCAATGCAAAAGCAGTTTACGACAGGACCAGGGCCTCTGTTACATCAATCTTCTATATGCCTGAAGTCTGACCGTCTCAGGTCATAACAACCACTCGTAATCAAATATCTGCCCTCCTCCAACAGCACTGCTGCACTGAGTTCCCACAGTTCACAAACCATCAAGGCCAACACTGTCTCCTTCTTATCAGTCCAGCAGTGCTTGGAGCTCGGCTCTCCAAGATTTAACCCTTCACTAAACAGGTTACAAACCACCACAGCTCAGATATATATACATACACACATGTGCATGTGCTGAACACTAGGATAACTGAAGTAATTTACAGCAGTTGCTGGCCATTTGGAAAGCCTCTTGCTACACCAGGAACAGGAGGTGGTTGTTACCATGCTGGATTTGTGCTTCAAATAAATAAATAAATAAATAAACACCAATAATAAAATGCCAAAGCACTCATAACAGTGCTGCACACTGCCAGCCTTGTTTAGAATCCTGTGCAAGGACCACACTGCTTCTGTCAGTAGTGGAGGGCACAATGCTTCCACTGCAGTGTCTGTTTTGAGGAAGAGTCAGTGCTGTTTGAAAAAACATACTGTCGTAGGGTTGGAAGGGTAAGGCCAAGAAGCCTCCTCCCTCCCCCCTGTAAAGTAAAGGGAAAGAAAATTGAAGGGAAAGGGAAAAAAAACTCACAGCTGAATTAGCAAAGCAGTGGAGCTGTATATTTACAAAGCAATGTAGGATATGCAGGGAAATATATACAAATTTACAATATTTACAATATATACAAAGATATACAACAGAGTAGCACAGAAATGAGAGTTCCCCCCTCAGCAGAGGGGGTTCCCCACCTCTGCTCTCCCCCTCTCTCCCCCTTTTCCTCAGAGCGGGTTAGAAAGAGAGAGAAAGAGAAAAAAGGTTAGAAGCAGTTGTGTTAATTGGAAAGCAGTTAATACAGGCCTTATCAGTTTCAAGGCCAAAGCCTTGGCTGAAAGCCCAGGAGCTGCAAGCTGCTGCCTGAAGGAGAAGCGGAAGAAAGACTGAAGATAAAGTGCTGGAATGCCCAGGATACCCTCCTGCACTCCCAGATCAGAAGGTGCTTCCTCCCACTCTACCAATGAAATTAGTTTAGATCCTTCTTTTCGTTTATCAACTTCCGTCCACCGTATTCCCTTTCTTAAGGGGACAACGTCAAACGGTCACACATACATAAAAAGCAATTCTTTAGGGTAATAAGATTAATAAAAATTCCTTCAATGAATCCTCAACAGCAGCTTTTGATTTCTCTGAGAGCTCAGCTGCTGCCTTTCATTAAATATTCCATTTCATACTTTCTCTTCCAGTGCCTGTTCAGGGCTTTCAATGTCTCTGTACATGTAAAATGAAATAATTTGTACCTGCAAGACTGAGGGAATGGAAATTGAATGCCCAGAGGATTGTTTTGATGAAGTCTGCTCAAGATTTTGTTTGAAATGTAGTATCAAAGGACAGGGAAATCAGTTATATGAATGGTAGAGAGGGCAGCAACTAAGGCTGCCCTAAGTTACCATCCTTGTACTCTGCATCTGTGCTGGATTTTATGTGTGCTCACTTTCCATTTAATTTTTCAGGAAGTAGGGCATGAAATTAAGCCTGGAAGGTCATATTTGCCCATGGATGCTGTTTAGAAATCAGTAACAAGAGTGTATCAGATTACACAGGCAATGACAGTCAATTTTTTTCACACTATTACATAGTGTCAATAATTACATGTACTGTGTTGAGCAATGATACAATTAAATAAATTAACATATTTGCAGTCAAAGAAAGAGCTGAAGATCACATTTCCTTGAAAGCTTAATTTCCCTAAGTATCACAAAGTACAATTAGTTTTCATTTCATTTTTTTTTTTCAATATGAATTGGCATGGAAAATGTAATAGTCTCTGCTTCCCACAGCAGAGGAGAAAGAGTGATGAGGGACAGAACTTCATCAGCCTGCTGTAATAAGGATTTTACAGACTCGGTAATGGCTGGGTTCTACTGCTGAGGGCAAAAAGAAAGTGCACAGCAGCTCTGCAGATAGAGACAGTAAGACTAAGTAGAATCAGCTCCTAAAGCCTGGCAGGAACATGTTTTTCACTTTCAAGAACCCCTGCAGAAGAGCAGAGCAAGGCCCTATCTTTAGACACAGTAGAAGCTTGCCAACAGCAGGACCAAGAGATAATGTGGCCTTTCCAGGTATACTGAACCAATCCTTAGCATCACTTTTGAGGCACTCAAGAAAGGTCCCAAACCAAGTCCCTTATGCTGTTTGGGGTTTGCTTGTTTGTAATGAGCAACAAACTTGATCTGGGTCACTGGTAGGAGCAGCTTTAGACTGATGTGCTGCATTGTCCTGTGTTTGATGGGTGTCACAGAGCTAGCCTATGTTTAACCAAGACATCTATAGGAGTTCAAACCTGCAACTGCTGCTACAACCTGCAATCTGTAAGCCAGTGCTGCCAGTGACAGTCTGGAGCAGTGGCAGAGGAGACTGGGAGCTTTAAAAAGAGTTTCTGAGAACTAGTGGCTGTCACACTGGCAGGTCTAATTCCCTATTTATTAACAGGAAATTAGCCTATCCTAAATAAAAGAACTATTAGTGACAGGTAGATGTGTGAGCTTGCTGCTACAGTGATCCTAGATTTACACCAGATGCAGACTGGGCATCTTCCCATCTCCAGGTGAGGAAGCAGCATTTTGTGAATTCATATAACCATCAAATGAGATACATTTATCACATCAAATGTGATAAGTTTTATTGGCCAAAAAGGCAGCAGCATTCTGCCCTGTATCAGAAACAATGTGACCAGCAAGACCAGGGCTGTGATTTCCCCCCCCCCCCCGTACTCTGCACTGCTCACTTTTGGGGCCCTCAGTACAAGACAGACGTTGAAGTGCTGGAGTGGGTCCAGAGAAGGGCAAGGGAGCCTGTAAAAGGTCTGGAGAACAGCTCTTGTGAGGAGCAGCTGAGGGAACTGGGCTTGTTTAGTCCAGAGAAGGGAAGCTGATAGAAGACATTTTTGCACTCTACAACTCAGTATCACAGTATCGCTAAGGTTGGAAGAGACCTCAAGGATCATCGAGTCCAACCTGTCACCACAGACCTCATGACTAGACCACGGCACCAAGTGCCACGTCGAATCTCCTCTTGAACACCTCAAGGGATGGTGACTCCACCACCTCCCCGGGCAGCCCATTCCAATGACTAATGACTCTCTCGGTGAAGAACTTTCTCCTCACCTCGAGCCTAAACTTCCCCTGGCGCAGCTTGAGACTGTGTCCCCTGAAAGGAGGCTGTAGTGAGGTGGGTGTTGGTCTTTTCTCCCCAGTTGCAAGTAATAGGATGAGAGGAAATGGCCTCAAGATGCAGCAGGGGAGGTTTAGATTGGAGATTAGAAGAAACTTCTTGACTGAAAGGGTTCTCAAACACTGGAATAGGATCCCCAAGGAGGTAGTTGAATCCCTGGAGGTGTTTTAAAGATGCAGAGATGTGCTAAAGGACATGGTTTAATACCATACTTGGTAGAGTTAGATTATAGTTGGACTCAATCTTAAAGGTTGTTCCCAACCAAAATGACTCCATGATTCTATGAAACATCGCTGATGTTAAGTGCCAGGAGCCCAGTACACAAATCAAGCTTGCAGGCTATATAAACAGCATCAGAAGATGCAGCCTAAAAATACCCCCTGTGTTCAGTGGCCACATCATCCCACAGCTCACATTTGTTTTTCAGGATGGATGCATAGTTCTGCTCTTCTCTAACATTTCTCAGATCTAGTGGAAAATTTTACACTAGTTTTACAATTGTAGAAGCATAGAATTGCACCAGCATTGCAAGTGTTTGAGAAGCATCACTTTCATCAGCAGCCAAACTGGGCAGAGTTGAGGGGCCACCAGTAGGGCAGGAGACCTCTCTCTTCCAGCAGTCCTTACATGCACGTTCCTGGTCCCATTGTGCCATCTCTACCAGGAGCAGTGCATGGAATGATGTGTATTTCACAGAAGAAGACAGAGTAACAAATAATGCGTTGATGACGTTGATGATTGTTTTTAGAACTTCTTAACACGCCACAAAGAATTCCAGTGGCCAGAGAAGCAGAAACTGTAAAGAACCACGTTTTTATTTTTGTTTTGTTTTTCTTTTAATATATATAGGCTTTTAATTCTTAACTGAGACAGCTTTTTTTTTTTAAAACAGCAGCAAGCAGAACATACACGTTGAGAAAAGTGGCAGCGCAGGTAACTTGTTTGGCTAATGCCCGTCCGTGTATAAGGCCTACACTAGATTATTTATCATTTGTTTGTGTGAGCACCTTTTGTGTTTTCTTTTTCTTGGTTTAAGTGTACAGTAAGGCAGTGGTTTTCCAAAAAGGAATATATATATATATATTTATATATCTTTTCAGTCATCACTGTAAATTCTTCTTACATGCAAATTAAATAAAATGTACAACTTGAAGAATGTTACAACGCTGGACAAAGCTTCTTTGTCCCAGGACAAGGCTTCTAATAAAAGGCAAATACAGACACCACAAAGTTAAAAAGAGGAAGAAGGCATAAGGAACCCAACTGCAGGTGCTATTGACAGAACAGCTTGAGCAGGGAAGATTGGTATTCCAGTGAAGATTTCTCCTGCTGCTGGCAAGGTGAGAAAGAATGGATGGTTATTAACAGATGTCTCCAGACAACTCCCTTGAGATGATTCACTCTAACCTGAGAAGCTCCACATCAAAGATGAGAGTAGCATTGGGAGGAATAACCCCAGGGTGGCCTGTGGCTCCATAGGCCATCTCAGGTGTGCAGGTCAACTTTGCTCTTTGTCCTAAGCTCATCTGGTTTTTGGATGGTGGAGAGAGAGAAAAAAAAAAGAGAGAGAGAAGACAAAAAAGCAGTATTAGGAGGAAAATAAGGAACAAATCACTACATGGCAGATTTACAAAACTGAGGAGAGTTGGCACCACCAGATTCATCTTTCAGCTTCAAGCTGAAGTTGTCACAAACAGGTCAGATGAAGGCTTCCTGACTCCTCTGGCTCATCACAGCAGTTACCAGAGCTAGTCTGGGAGTCACATAAAGGCTTTTTAATGCATATGTTGGACTATTCTGCCTTCACTGGAGCCAGCTATAGAAGTGAGCTCCTTCTGCAGAGCACAGCGTACACGTAATACCATCAGCCTGAGTCAGGGACAGACAAGACCAGAGAGCTTTATATTCATGAGAGATCAGTGCCCTAAACTTAGCCCAAACCTGCGGACAGATGTCTCACCTCAGGTGCTGCTGATTCACACAGTGAGCCCTTGCCCCTGGGATGGACAGAAATGCTGATTTATTTCACTGCAGCCTAGAACTGGAGGTAAGAGTGCTCATTGAGATTTGAGGTATTAAGATTCAAGTCCCTGATCTCCCAACAGAGTATTCTGGGGTGGAATGCTCCCAAGCTGCTATTCATTCATCATGCCCTGGTGACTGAATGTTCATTGGCCAAGAAACAATCCCTGATTTGAAGTACCAGTTTTAACTGTGACCTCTCTCCCAAGATCAAGCACATCACTGGACTATAGTTTATGTGATATCTACTGTTGAATTTTTTTTCAGGTTCTATAAAATATGCTGAAACTAGAGCTTTCATCAGTTTAGGTAGAAGAAAAATGCAAGTATGAGCTTTCCAAGATTCAGGGAGTATTCATGCCATGGGGCTAAGGGTGTAAGAGCAGATGACCTCCCTGGTCCCTGCAGGGCTTTTCATGTGGCAAGCTGTCTGCTGCTCTAATACTTCCCTGGCAAGCCAGACAGCTGGTAAGTCATCAACAGGTTTTAAGCATGGGGCAAACTTGAACTGTCAGAAATTGAGCAAAGAAATACAGATATTGCTGGTATCTGACAGTCATTAAACCAAAGTTTGAGAAAAGCTACATGTCAGATATAGTAAAGTGCCTTTTTCCAAGTGCCTTGTGTTATTCACACTCCACAAATCCCTCCAGACCCTGGGGTGAAGTGAGACAGTCCCAAACTGGATTTCAGATGGTGATCCACCAGGAGGAGCAGGAGGGCAGCATGTTGGACACTGATTCCTGGAACAGATTTTGGCCACTTACTATATAAGGGACATGAGTCAGGGAGCCAGTGGTCAAGGAAGGGACAGATTGATTCACCCAGCACTTGTTGCCACTGCTTTACCTGCACTGGCTTCTGTTTTCTACAGCACACTGCGGTCCTGAGCATCTCTTAGGCCTTATTACAAACCAAATAAAAAAGTTCAAATCCTTGAGAAGAATGTGGTTTTTTTTTCTAGGATTCCTCAAATGGATCTCTTTCACTGGCTGGAGAGAAGGGGGTGGTGGCCTTGCTTTCTCCATAGGACTGGACATAGTTTCATAGTTTCATAGTTTCATTCAGGGTTGGAAGGGACCACAAGGATCATCTAGTTCCAACCCCCCTGCCATGGGCAGGGACACCCCACACTAGATCAGGCTGGACAGAGCCTCATCCAGCCTGCTCTTAAACACCCCCAGGGACGGGGCCTCGACCACCTCCCTGGACAACCCATTCCAGGGTTTCACCACTCTCATGGTGAAGAACCTCCTCCTCACATCCAGCCTGAATCTCCCCACCTCCAGCTTCATTCCATTCCCCCTAGTCCTATCACTACCTGAGATCCTGAGAAGTCCTTCCCCAGCCTTCCTGTAGGCCCCTTTCAGATACTGGAAGGCCACAATTAGGTCACCTCGGAGCCTTCTCTTCTGCAGACTGAACAGCCCCAACTCCTTCAGTCTGTCCTCATAGGAGAGGTGCTCCAGCCCTCTGATCATCCTCGTGGCCCTTCTCTGGACACGTTCCAGCACCTCCACATCCCTCTTGTAATAGGGGCTCCAGAACTGGACACAGTACTCCAGGTGGGGTCTCACCAGGGCTGAGTAGAGGGGGAGGATCACCTCCCTCGACCTGCTAGCCACACTTCTCCTGATGCAGCCCAGGATCTGATTGGCTTTGCGGGCTGCAAGTGCACACTGAGAGTTCATGTTGAGCTTTTTGTCCACCAGCACCCCCAAGTCTCTCTCCTCAGGGCTACCCCCCAGCCAGTCACTGCCCAGCCTGTATTTGTGCCTGGGATTGCCTCGACCCAGATGCAGGACCCTGCACTTGCTCTTATTGAACTTCATGAGGTTGGCCTGTGCCCACCTCTCCAGCCTGTCAAGGTCCCGCTGGATGGCCTCCCTTCCCTCCAGCGTGTCTGCTGCACCACACAGCTTGGTGTCATCAGCAAACTTGCTGAGGGTGCACTCAATGCCACTGTCCATGTCCCCCACAAAGATGTTGAATAAGACAGGTCCCAGGACTGATCCCTGAGGGACTCCACTTGTCACTGGCCTCCACTGGGACATGGAGCCATTGACAGCCACTCTTTGGGTGCGACCATCAAGCCAGTTCCTTATCCATCTAGTGGTCCACCCATCAAACCCATGTGTCACCAGTTTGGAGACCAGGATGTGGTGTGGGACAGTGTCAAAGGCTTTGCTCAGGTCCAGGTAAACGACATCAGTTGCTCGCCCCTCATCTATTAATTTTGTCACCTGCTCATAGAAGGCCACCAGGTTGGTCAGGCAGGATTTGCCCTTGGCAAAGCCATGCTGACTGTTCCCAATCACCTCTTCACTATTCTTTTGAGCGAGTAGTGACTCCAGGAGGATCTGTTCCATGATCTTTCCAGGCACAGAGGTGAGACTGACTGGCCTGTAGTTCCCTGGTTCCTCCTTCTTGCCCTTTTTGAAGATGGGGGCAATGTTTCCCCTTTTCCAGTCCGTGGGGACTTCACCAGACTGTCAGGACTTTTGAAATATAATAGAGAGGGGTTTAGCAACCTCATCTGCCAGTTCTCTCAGCACCCGTGGGTGTAACCCGTCGGGTCCCATGGACTTGAACACTTTCAGGTTCTTCAGATGATCACGAACCTGATCTGCACTTACAATGGGCAGTTCTTCCTCCCCGTCCCTGGCTTTGACTTCCATAACATCAGGAGTGTGGCTAGAGGCCCTTGCAGTGAAGACTGAGGTAAAGAAGTTATTAAGTACCTCAGCCTTTTCCTCATCACATGTGACCATGTCACCATTTTCCTTTCTGAGGGGGCCCACACCTTCCCTAGTCTTCTTCTTCCCATTAATATACCTGTAAAAGTTCTTAGTATTCCCTTTAATCTCCCTGGCTAGATTCAACTCAAACTCTGCTTTGGCTTTCCTGATCAGGACTCTTGCTGCTCGGGCAGCTTCCTTGTATTCCCCCTGTTCTACCTGTCCTTCTACACTTCCTGTAGAGTTTCCTTTTAAGTAATAGTGTGTCCAGTAGCTCCTTGCCCATCCAGGCAGGCCTCCTAGCATTCTTACCTGCTTTTCTCTTTGTTGGTACACAGAGCTCCTGGACACAGAGGAGGTGGTCCTTGAATACTGACCAGCTGTCCTGGGTCCCTCTTCCCTCCAGGGCTTTGTCCCACGACACTTTGGCTAGCAGATCCCTGAAGCGATCAAAATCTGCATGCCTAAAGTCTAGGGTCGTGAGCTTGGAATACTTCCTCCTGATTGCCCTGAGGATGTTAAATTCAACTGCTTCATGGTCACTGCAGCCAAGGCCGTCTATGAGCCTCACATTGCTTACCAGCCCTTCCCTGTTGGTGAGAACAAGGTCCAGCATAGCACCATTTCTTGTTGGTTCCTCCACCATTTGGAGGAGGAAGTTGTCTTCTATGCAGTCCAGGAACATCCTGGATTGCTGGTGCCTTGCTGTGTTGTCCCTCCAGCAGATATCCGGGTGGTTGAAATCACCCATGAGGACCAGGGCTTGTGACCTGGAAGCTGCTTCTATTTGCCTATGGAGGGCCTCATCTGCTTGGATCTGCTGGTCAGGTGGCCTGTAGGAGACCCCCACAGTAATATCTTCTTCCCCTGTCCTGCCTTTAATTTTGACCCATACACTCTCAACTAGCTTATCATCCCTCCCCAGTTGGAGCTCCACTGATTCCAACTGGCTATTGACATAGAGGGCAACACCTCCTCCTCTCCTTCCCTGCCTATCCTTCCTAAAGAGTTTATACCCATCTATGCCTACATCCCAGTCATGGGATTCATCCCACCAAGTTTCAGTAACAGCCACTATGTCGTGGCATCCCAGCAGCACAGTGGCCCTTAACTCATCCTGTTTGTTGCCCAAGCTGCACGCATTCGCATAGAAGCACTTCAGCTGGGCTGGCCCTGTCCTCCTCTTGTGCCAAATCCCCTCGGTTTCCACAGAATGTCCTGGTGGATCATTCGTGGCTTGCCTCAGGGTAGCAAGTTGAGAGCCCTTACCAGCTCTCTTTCTCTCTACTGCTGGTGAGCTGCCCCTCTGTTTGTCACCAGCCAGCAGGAGACTATTAACCCCTTCCCCCTTCAAATCTAGTTTAAAGCCCTATCAATGAGCCCTGCCAATTCCTGCCCCAGGATTCTTATCCCACTCTGGGACAAGTGTGTCCCATGAGTTGTTTTCAGCTCAGGTGCCTTGAAAACCAATCCATGATTGTGGAACCCAAAGCCCTGTCGATGGCACCAGCCCCTGAGCCATGAATTGATCTGTTGGCCCTTCCTCAGTGTGTCGTCATCCATTGCTGACGTTAGAGGGATGGCAGAGAACACGACTTGAGCCCCTGATCCCTTTAGCATTTGCCCTAAGGTTCTGAAGTCTTTTTTAATAGATTGTGAGCCTCTCATTGTTACATCGTCACTGCCCACCTGAAAGACCAGCAGTGGGTAGTAGTCTGAAGGACTCACGAGGTTGGGAATTCTATCTACAATGTCTTTTACTTGGGCACCAGGGAGGCAGCTGACCGCTCTATGAAATGGGTCTGGTCTGCATATTGGGCCCTCTGTTCCCCTCAGTAGGGAGTCTCCTATGACGATGACCCTGCGAGGTTTCTTTTCTGGGTAAGTTTTGATGGCTGGCCTGAGGCAACCTGTCATTGGTGCAGCTTCTGACCTTCTTGGGTCCTCGACCTTACCAATGACCTGTTCCTCCTGCAGAGCCTCATACCTGTTCTGTAACTGCACTGGAGGCAGCGTGCTGCTCACAGGAGCAGACTTCCTTTGTTTGCATTTCTTCCGTCGGGCAGTGACCTGTTCCCATTGGCCCTGCTCATGGGGGTTACTACAGGGAGGTTGAGAATCTTGCTTCTGGGAAGGTATCAAACTCCCTGTTCCCCTAAGTGTTACCCCCTGTTCTGGTTTAGAAGAGATTACATTATGGGAATTGTCAATTTTCTGCTCGCCATCTCTTCTAGCTCTTAGCCTTTCCACCTCTTCTTTTAGTTTGACCACCATGCTCATCAGATCACTGACCTGCTCACACCTGAAACAGGAGCTGCTCCCTCCAGCCTCCATGTCGAGTGCCAGGCTCCAGCACTCACTGCAGCCACCTGCCTGAACATCTGCATGCTTGTGTGTGGTCTCTGTTTGGGTGCCCACTGTCCTTCTGTTAGCCTTTGCTCTAGTGGTGACCATCTTGCAGTAACCACCCTCTCCACACGGCTTTTTTTTTTTTTTTTTTTTTTTTTTTTCCCTGTCAGTGCGAAGGTGAGCTGCGCTTCTCAAGCTGCCTCTCTCCTCAGCCACGCGCTGGGGTCTGTTTGGTTTGCGCGCGGTCTCCACGGCAACCCCTCCCCCAGCTACGTCACTGCCCTCCGGCAGGTAGGCAATCCGAGCCCGCTGCCCCTCCTCCTCTCTTTGGAAAGTCCCAAGCCACCAGCCCCTTACCGCCTGAAAAGCAAGGGAATCAAAGCCAAAAGCCAAACTCCCAGAGCTGCGCTTCTCAAGCTGCCTCTCTCCTCAGCCACGCGCTGGGGTCTGTTACATCATTTTCTCTTTCATCCCTCTCTGGAAAATCATGGTTGTATCACTCCTCAGTGGATTGTTTCTCATTTTGCATTCTTCCCTTGTCTCTATTTAAGCACAAGAACTTGTTCCTGTCATAGCTGTTCCTATAATAATATTTGAGCAGTTTCTTTCTAGGACCCCAAAATAGGGTTCATACACTCTTGCACTTGAGCAGCCTGATCACACTCCATGTAAAGGGCCCTCACAGCACTGCAGACAAAACCCAAGAGTTGACAATGAATTGCATCATGTGGCTCCTCTAGAGTTTTACTGTTTTGGCACTCAAACTAATTAATGGAGGGCAATTTCCCTTTTCTCAATGTAGGGCTGGTCAGTCATTGTAGCTGGGAGTCTGAAATCATAAAAATTTTAACAGTACAGTTTGATATCTTACTCAGTAGGGGTCAAAGTCAGTAGCTCAGTCATGGATGTCACCAAAAAGGGCAGCTTGGACTTCTATTGAATAGCTGAAGAGAGGCCACCCTATGAATTGCTGCCACCTGGAACAACTTAGAGGCCACTATTGTCTATTTGTGGAGGTGCCCACAGAAAAGTGACAGGACTTATGTGGAACACTGGCACCTGGAGAGGGGACTTCACATGTCATTTTCCAGGCAATACCACGTGGAAAGCCTCATGAGTAGAGGATGCCCCTGGATGGAGGCAGAAGAACTACAGAAAATGCTGTGCTCAAATGGACCGTGCTTTCAGAAAACTACATCATGTCCTACATTGTGATTTTCACTTGGTCTTGCCACCATTGCACCAGACATTGCTGTGTTCACACACCTTCAGCTAGTTTGAAGTTCAGGCAGAATAATTTCTTCATACCTGTGTAACACCTTCTTCAAATCCTTTAATGACTTCTTGTCTGCCAATTTTGAACCTAAAAGACTTGTTTCTGTCTCTGGAGGAATCAAACTTCTTTCCATTCTGTAGCATTCCTATCAAAACAAGACACACAGCTTCAATTTGAGTTACATCTAAATTTAAGTGATGAGAGAGAGGGAAGGAGGGAAAAAAACTAATGCTACTAATTTCCATTTAACTTTGAAGCCTCATGCAAAACAAACATGGCAGGAGAGTCAAAAGCAGTGGTGATGCATTTTTACATTTGCCTTCCAGTACTTTAGGCTCTAACATAGAAATTTATTATTCTTGTTATTCTTCATGTAACAGGTTATAAATCATATCACACCAAACGTTGCACAGACATACAGAACAGCTGTTGCTTACACAACAGAACCTCCTGGCTAAGTAGATAAAAGCAGGCAAAGAACAAGCAGGAAGCAGCAGAAGACAGAAACCCAGTGCAGGGGCCTGATCCAGGCCCGCTCCTAAACACATAGAAGTTCCCTAAAACAAACCTACAGACAAAGAATCCAAATGTAACACAAATGTGACTAGGTTTACTTCTCATTAAATACCTGACATTTATTTCAAGGTATTCTTTGAAGAGTGTAACTAACTGTGGAGGGTTTGAGAAAGAAGGGCCCAGCCTTCTCTCCCGCACAAAGAGGAAGAAAAAAACCCACAGCTAGCCAGCCAGAGAAGCAAAGGGAAAATGCTATATTTACAAGCAATTTTGGGGAATGTAGGATATATACACAATTTATGGTATTTACAACATATATACAGAAATATACAGCAAAGTAAAAAAAAACAACAACAATATAGGAACAAAATTCCCTCCTCCGGAGGAGGGTTCCCCCCCAGTACCCCCTTCTATCCCCTTATTCCCCAACGAGGGTTAGAAAGAGACAAAAAGAGCAGTTATTAATTAAAGCAAAGTGTTAGTAGGCCTTATCTGTTCAAGGTCGCTCTGGCAGGGAGCCCAGAAGCAGACGAGCTGGAAAGGGAGAAGGAAAGGAGCGAACTGAGGAAAGTCCCAGCTGCACCTAAACTTAAAACTGCATTCTACCAATCCACCAATGAAATTAGTTTAGAATATCTGATTGTTTTCGTTAACATTCCAAACCATTCAGCCATAGTGTCCCAGCACTGTCTCTTTCTTAAAGGCACAGCCTCAAACGGTCACAGTCCACCCCTTCTAAACAATTTCATTGGCTGTTCATACTGTCCATCCAATCCAAGATGATATTTACAGTTCGTAAGTAAAGTTCATAGTCCACTCCGGATATCCTCAGATGTAGATGATTCAAAAGTCCAAGAAAATCAGGAAATGAGAAAAATGGAAAACAGGTTATCTCTTCGCTGATGAAGCGAAGAAAAGGAAGACAGGGATTCTCAGGGTCTCTTAGTTGACACAGGGCTCTCAGGGTTCTCAGGGCTCGTGCACCGTAGATTCCTTGTTGATTCTTCCTTTGGATGCGATGTAGCTGTACAACAGTTTGAAATTAAACTCTTTCAGCTAAAGTTAAATTTCTTTGTGGAATACACTGAATTTCACCATTCTCTTGCATTACCCAATAAGTGTGACCCGGACCTTCAGCTGAAACCACCCCTTGGACAGGTTTAGCCTCTCCTGAGGGAGAAAATACCCAAACAGTTTTACCTAACAGATTCTTTTCTCTAACAACAGGAACTCTATCACCTTCCACTTTCTGTAGCAGATCTGAATGTGCAGGTCCAGCTCGGTTCACTGAACCTCTACTATTTACCAGCCAGGTTGCTTGTGCTAAATGTTTTTCCCTCTTTTTTTCAAATATCCACCCCCCCCATGGCTTTGAGAGTGGTCTTCAACAAACTGTTGTAGCATTCAATCTTCCCTGAAGATGGTGCATAGTAAGGAATATGGAAAATCCACTCAATACCGTGCTCTTTGGCCCAGTTCTTTACAAGGTTGTTCTTGAAATGAGTTCCATTGTCTGACTCAATCCTCTCTGGAGTTCTATGTCTCCACAGGATCTGTCTCTCCAGACTGAGAATGGTGTTGCGTGCAGTTGCATGTGGAACTGGATAAGTTTCCAACCATCCAGTGTTTGCCTCTACCATAGTAAGCACGTACTGCTTACCAGAACGAGAACGTGGTAGAGTGATGTAGTCAATCTGCCAAGCTTCACCATACTTGTACTTGGACCATCTGTCACCATACCACAAGGGCTTAAGTCGTTTTGCCTGCTTAATAGCAGCACAAATGTCACAGTCATGGATAACTTGTGTGATAGCATCCATGGAAATGTCTATGGATCTGTCACAAGCCCATTGGTATGTTGCATCTCTGCCTTGAGGTCCTGTCAAATCATGAGCCCACCGAGCTAAGAATATCTCACCTCGGTGCTACCAGTCAAGATCACGATTAGAGTGCATGTCTACTTGAGAAACTCTTGCATCTAAATCTCCCTGATGGTTGTGTTGTTGTTCCTCAGTAGCTTTGCTCTTAGGAATGTGAGCACCAATGTGTCTCACCTTCACTGGAATTCTCTCAACTTGATCAGCAATGTCCTGCCACAGTTCAGCTGCCCAAATGGGTTTTCCCTTCCTCTGCCAACCATTCTTCTTCCAGTTCTTTAGCCAACCCCATAGAGCACTGGCTACCATCCATGAGTCGGTGTAGAGATAAAGCTTTGGCCATCTCTCATGTTCAGCTACATCGAGAGCTGGCTGGACAGCTTTTACCTCTGCAAACTGACTGGATTCTCCTTCTCCATCTTTCGCCTCTGCAACTCGGCGTGTTGGACTCCACACTGCAGACTTCCACCTTCGCTTGTTTCCAACAAGACGACAGGAACCGTCTGTGAACAAAGCATATTTCTTTTCATCATCAGAAAGGTCATTGTAAGGAGGAGCTTCCTCAGCACGAGTTACTTTCTCCTCTGGAGGTTTAGCACAGTTGGTACCTTCAGGCCAACTTGAGACCACCTCCACTAGACCAGGTCTTTCACGATTTCCCATCCGAGCTCTCTGTGTTATCAGAGCCATCCACTTAGACCATGTTGAGTCTGTAGCACGATGTGGTGTGGAGCCTTTGCCTTTGAACATCCAATTCAAAACTGGTAATCTGGGAGCTAAGAGAAGTTGTGATTCAGTTCCAATTACTTCAGAAGATGCTTTTACTCCTTCATAGGCAGCCAAAATCTCTTTTTCTGTTGGAGTATATTTAGCCTCTGAACCTCTGTAACCTCTACTCCAGAAACCAAGAGGTCGTCCACGTGTCTCACCTGGAGCTTTTTGCCACAGGCACCAGGTTGGACCATTGTCACTTGCAGCCATGTACAAAATGTTCTTAATGTCTGGACCATCCCGGACGGGTCCCAGACCCATTGCTTGGATCACCTCTTGCTTTATCTGGTCAAAGGCTGCTTGTTGTTCAGGTCCCCAGTGGAAATTGTTTCTCTTTTGAGTCACATCATACACAGGTTTCACAATCTGACTGTATCCAGGAATGTGCAGCATCCAAGATCCCACTACCCCCAAGAAACGTAAGGTGTCTTGCTTGTTTGTGGGATTTGCCATGGTAGAGACTCTATTTACCACATCCACTGGAATGTGTCGGCGTCCATGCTGCCACTGCACTCCCAGAAACTGAATCTCTGTGGTAGGTCCTTTCACCTTGTCTCGCTTGATGGCAAAACCTGCATTCAGAAGAATGTCAATGATTTTGTTACCTTTCTCGAAGACTTCTTCAGTAGTTGTGACCGTTTGAGGATTTGCCTTTAAGAAAGGGACATGTTCCCTTTCTTAAAGGGAACATGAGAGATGGCCAAAGCTTTATATTAAACTCCACCTTACTTAAGTCTTGAGATCCACCAGTGACTCCCATAATAGTTATAGACTCTGATCCCTGATAATTTGATGGTATTATAGTGCACTGGGCTCCTGTGTCAACCAAGGCCCTGTACTTCCAAATTTGTGAAGCGCCAGGACACTGGATGTACACATCCCAATAGATTCTGTTATCTCTGTTATCCTTCTCCTCCCCCTGGAAAATGGGAAACATTACCCCCATTTTCAAAAAGGGTAAGAAGGAGGAACCAGGGAACTACAGGCCAGTCAGTCTCACCTCTGTGCCTGGAAAGATCATGGAGCAAATCCTCCTGGAGTCACTACTCACTCAGAAGAATAGTGAAGAGGTGATTGGGAACAGTCAGCATGGCTTTGCCAAGGGCAAATCCTGCCTGACCAACCTGGTGGCCTTCTATGAGCAGGTGACAAAATTAATAGATGAGGGGCGAGCAACTGATGTCATTTACCTGGACCTGAGCAAAGCCTTCGACACTGTCCCGCACCACATCCTGGTCTCCAAACTGGCGACACATGGGTTTGATGGGTGGACCACTAGATGGATAAGGAACTGGCTTGATGGCCGCACCCAAAGAATGGCTGTCAATGGCTCCATGTCCCAGTGGAGACCAGCGACAAGCGGAGTCCCTCAGGGATCAGTCCTGGGACCTGTCTTGTTTAACATCTTTGTGGGGGACATGGACAGTGGCATTGAGTGCACCCTCCGCAAGTTTGCTGATGACACCAAGCTGTGTGGTGCAGCAGACACGCTGGAGGGAAGGGAGGCCATCCAGAGGTACCTTGACAGGCTGGAGAGGTGGGCACAAGCCAACCTCATGAAGTTCAATAAGAGCAAGTGCAGGGTCCGGCATCTGGGTCGAGGCAATCCCAGGCACAAATACAGGCTGGGCAGTGACTGGCTGGAGGGTAGCCCTGAGGAGAGAGACTTGGGGGTGCTGGTGGACAAAAAGCTCAACGTGAGCTCTCAATGTGCACTTGCAGCCCGCAAAGCCAATCAGATCCTGGGCTGCATCAGGAGAAGTGTGGCCAGCAGGTCAAGGGAGGTGATTCTTCGTCTCTCTTCGTCGGGCAGCCTGCTGGGGACAGCACCAAGACCAGCAACCGCTGGGGACCAGCTGCTGCTCTCCTTTTCGGGCTGTGGGAATCGCCATCGCTGCTGAGTTTTGCCGGGAGGAAGGAGCAGCCTCTCTTTCACGTGGTCAGACTCATGATCCCAGCGGCGGGAGCGGCTGAATTTAAAAGGGTCAGCTGAGGCTCGTGCAGGCTCTCTTCATCGGGCATCCCGTATTCTCTTGTACTCTCATGCTTGTTGTTGTTTTTTTTTGTGGTTTTTTTTTTTGTTTTTTTTTTTGTTTTGTTGTTGTTGTTGTTGTTGTGCAGTAGGTGCTGTGGCCAGGGACAGGCATGGTTGTGACTTGCAGCAAAATCTCCCTAAAAAAATCAGTGTCGACCCAGACTGAGGTGGAACACAAGCAGGTAGCTGTCCAGGTATCTGGCTGTAGAGAATGCTGGAGCCTGGCTCTTGAGAAGCAGGGTTGTGGAGGCAACTATTGTATAAGGTGTGAGCACGTTGACTATCTGCTTAATATGGTGGCCAGACTGAAGGATAAGGTTGCTAGCCTTAGAAATGTAAGGGAATGTAGGAAAGAGATGAACCAGAGGAGGAAGGAGATGGACCAAAGGAGGAAAGAGATGAACCAGAGGAGGAAAGAGTTGAATCAGAGTAAGCAGGCTCTGCAGGCTCCTCCAGCAGAGGCTGGTTATTCAAAAAGCAGAGGGGAATGGACACAGGTTCCTCTCAAAAGACGCAAAGTTAAACCTCCTTGCCTCCCCTCACCTTCCCCGCTGCTCTTGGAAAACAGGCATGGAGCACTGGAGATCGAGGGTGAGATGGTCCTGATGCCGGAGGACACACCATCTGGGGTTCTCCCTGAGGCTAAGCAGCCTAAGGTTAAGCAGCCTTCCCCTGGCATCAGGACCTGTTCCCTCAAAAGAAAGAGAAGGGTAACTGTTATTGGTGATTCCCTACTGAGGGGAATGGAGGGCCCTATATGTCAGCCTGACCCATCTCATAGGGAACTCTTTTGTCTGCCAGGAGCCCAAGTTAACGATGTTACCAGTAGGCTGCCTAGACTGGTGCAGCCCTCTGACTACTACCCTTTACTAGTTATGCAGTTAGGGAATGATGATGTTGCAACCAGAACTCCCAGGGCTATCAAAGATGACTTCAGGGCCCTGGGAGACCTGGTTGAGGGGTCAGGGGCACAAGTAATTTTTTCATCAATACCCTTAACTGCAGGAGGGAATACAGTAAGGAACAGGTCAGCAGCTATAGTTAACAAGTGGCTTAGAGGCTGGTGCAGTCAAAAGAATTTTGGATTTTTTGATATTTGGAAACTTTCTACTGCACCAGGCCAGCTGGCAACAGATGGAGTACATCTGTCCCAGAGAAGGGGAAAGGTCACAGTATATGCGAACGGCCTGTCCCCCAAAGGTAAACAGATCCTGGGAAGGGAATTGGCATGTCTCATTGACAGGGCTTTAAACTAGTTTCGAAGAAGGAAGGGGCTGAAACTAGTCCCCTCAGGCAAGAGTCTGGGGGCAACAAGCTAGAGTCGGAGGTGAAACCAGCAGCCCAGCTGAAGTGCATGTACACTAATGCACGAAGCATGGGTAACAAACAAGAGGAGCTGGAAGCCTTGTTGCATCAGGAAAGTTATGATGTAGTTGCCATCACAGAGACGTGGCGGGACAACTCACATGACTGGAGCGCCACAATTGACAGCTACAAGCTCTTCAGGAGAGACAGGCAAGGAAGAAGGGGTGGAGGGGTGGCCCTGTACATCAGGAAGGCACTAGATGCCACTGAGACGGAGATTAGGGACGATCGGGTTGAATACTTGTGGGTAAGAATTAGAGGGAAGACCGGCAGGGCAGACATCCAGGTTGGAGTCTGTTATAGACCACCCAACCAGGAGGAAGATGTTGATGAAGCATTCTATAGGCAGCTTAAGGCTGTCTCAAGATCTCCGGACCTGGTTCTCATGGGTGACTTCAACCTGCCTGACGTCTGCTGGGATCTCAACACAGCAGAGAGGAGACAGTCTAGGAGGTTCTTAGAATGCATGGAGGGCAGCTTCTTATCCCAGGTGCTGCGAGAGCCTACCAGGGGCAAGGCTATGCTTGACCTCTTCACCAACAGGGAAGGGCTGGTGGGTGATGTGGTGGTTGGAGGGTGTTTGGGGTCCAGTGACCACGAGATAATTGAATTTTCGGTTTTTGGTCAAGCTAAGAGGGGTAGCAAGAAGACCTCCACTCTGGACTTCCGGAGGGCAGACTTCAGGTTACTCAAGGAACTAATTCAGAGGGTTCCTTGGGATAAAGCCCTTAATAATAAAGGGGTCCAGGAGAGCTGGACCTACTTCAAGGAAGAATTGTTGAAGGCTCAGGGACAGGCTGTGCCAATGTGCCGGAAGATGAGCTGCCAGGGCAGATGGCCAGCCTAGATGGTAAATGAACTTTTAATAGAACTAAGGGAAAAAAAGAGGGTGTATCATCTTTGGAAGAGAGGGGAGGCAACCCATGGAATGTTTAAGGATGTTGCTAGGTCTTGTAGGAAGAAAATTAGGGAGGCAAAAGCACACTTGGAGCTTAAACTGGCCTCTACTGTGAAGGACAACAAAAAGTCCTTCTATAAATACATTAATAGCAAGAGGAAGGGCAGAGACAACCTCCACTCCTTGGTTGACATGGAGGGAGATGTTGTATCAAGGGATGAGGAAAAGGCAGAGATACTTAACACCTTCTTTGCCTCAATTTTTACTAGAAGGGCAGAACGTCTTCCTGACAGCTGGCCTGCAGAGCTGGCAGAAGGAGCCAGGGAGCAGCATAGTTTTCCACTGTTCCAGAATGGGGTAGTTGGTGATCTGCTCAGCTGCTTGGATCCCCACAAGTCCATGGGACCAGATGGGATCCATCCTAGGGTGCTGGGAGAGCTGGCAGATGAGCTGGCCAAGCCGCTCTCCATCATTTTCCAGCAGTCCTGGCTCACTGGAGATGTCCCAGAGGACTGGAAGCTAGCCAACGTGGTGCCCATCCACAAGAAGGGCCGGTTGGATGAGCCAGGGAATTATAGGCCTGTCAGCCTGACCTCAGTGCCAGGCAAGATCATGGAACAGGTCATCCTGAGTGCAATCACACAGCACTTAGAGGATGGCCAAGGGATCAAGCCTAGCCAGCATGGATTTAGGAAGGGCAGGTCCTGCCTGACCAACCTGATCTCCTTCTATGATCAGGTGACCCGTCTGGTGGATGTGGGGAGGCCTGTGGATGTAGTCTACCTGGACTTCAGCAAGGCATTTGACACCATCCCCCATAGCAAACTCCTGGCCAAGCTGTCAGCCCATGGCTTGGACAGCAGTATTCTGAGCTGGGTTAGGAACTGGCTGGATGGCCGAGTCCAGAGAGTGGTGGTGAATGGTGCCACATCCAGCTGGCGGCCAGTCACTAGTGGTGTGCCCCAAGGATCAGTACTGGGCCCTGTGCTCTTTAACATCTTTATTGATGATCTGGATGAGGGCATTGAGTCCATCATCAGTAAATTTGCAGACAACACCAAGTTTGGGGCAGGAGTTGATGTGCTGGAGGGTAGAGAGGCTCTGCAGAGGGACCTCGACAGGCTGGACAGATGGGCAGAATCCAACGGCATGAGATTTAACACATCCAAGTGCCGGGTTGTGCACATTTGCCACAACAACCCCATGCAGAGCTACAGGCTGGGGTCAGGGTGGCTGGAGAGCAGCCAGGCAGAGAGGGACCTGGGGGTACTGGTCGATGGTAGGCTGAACATGAGCCTGCAGTGTGCCCAGGCAGCCAGGAGGGCCAATGGCATCCTGGCCTGCATCAAGAACAGTGTGGCCAGCAGGAGCAGGGAGGTCATTCTGCCCCTGTACACTGCACTGGTTAGGCTGCACCTCGAGAACTGTGTCCAGTTCTGGGCCCCTCAGTTTAGGAAGGATGTTGACTTGCTGGAATGAGTCCAGAGAAAGGCAACAAAGTTGGTGAGGGACTTGGAACACAAGCCCTATGAGGAGAGACTGAGGGAGCTGGGGCTGCTTAGCCTGGAGAAGAGGAGACTCAGGGGTGACCTTATCACTCTCTACAACTACCTGAAGGGAGGTTGTAGACAGGCGGATGATGGTCTCTTCTCCCAGGCACCCAGTACCAGAACAAGAGGACACAGTCTCAGGCTGCGCCAGGGGAGGTTCAGGTTGGATGTTAGGAAGAAGCTCTATACAGAAAGAGTGATTGCCCAATGGAATGGGCTGCCCAAGGAGGTGGTAGAGTCGCCGTCATTGGAGGTGTTCAGGAGGAGACTTGATGGGGTGCTTGGTGCCATGGGTTAGCTGTTTGGGTGGGTTGGATTGGTTGATGGGTTGGACGCGATGATCTTGAAGGTCTCTTCCAACCTGGTTTGGTTTATTCTAAATAAATGAATTAAGGGGTTTTATTCTTTCCTTCTACTCAGCTCTGGTGAGACCCCACCTGGAGTACTGTGTCCAGTTCTGGAGCCCCTATTACAAGAGGGATATGGACGTGCTGGAACGTGTGCAGAGAAGGGCCACGAGGATGATCAGGGGGCTGGAGCACCTCTCCTATGAGGACAGACTGAAGGAGTTGGGGCTGTTCAGTCCAGAGAAGAGAAGGCTCCAAGGTGACCTTATTGTGGTCTTCCAGTATCTGAAGGGGGCCTACAGGAAGGCTGGGGAGGGACTTCTCAGGATCTCAGGTAGTGATAGGACTAGGGGGAACGGAATGAAGCTGGAGGTGGGGAGATTCAGGCTGGATGTGAGGAGGAGGTTCTTCACCATGAGAGTGGTGAAGCCCTGGAATGGGTTGTCCAGGGAGGTGGTTGAGGCCCTGTCCCTGGAGGTGTTTAAGAACAGGCTGGATGAGGCTCTGGCTAGCCTGATCTAGTGTGGGGTGTCCCTGCCGATGGCAGGGGGGTTGGAACTAGATGATCCTTGTGGTCCGTTCCAACCCTGACTGATACTATGATACTCTTGGACATGAGCCTCCTTTCAAATAGCCAGGCAGTTAAGTAGTGTATACTTCTGTTTTCCTTATTTTGATTTTCAAAGCAAACTCTTTTCTGGACACATGTGGCATCTCATCCATTTTTCTGCTGAAAATTGTTTTCATCCAAAATTATGATTGTTGTAATGGAACTAAAGAGTACTGAATGTAAGCTGGAGGATGATTTAATTTCCTGTGCTGTATTTGACTAGTGAGCCGTCTTGCTGTGTCCTGTATGGGAACTTTGGCAACTGAACTGAGAAGGGAAGCGTGGGACTTTCCAGGGAAAGGTTCAGCAACAGAGGTTTAGTACTGCTGTAAACACAAACTCAGTTTTTCCCTGCTAGAGCTTCTTCTCCTTCATATAAACAAAACCTGAGGAGGGAAAAAAAAAAAAAAGGATTTGCTGGGTTAGACTTTTTTTTGACAGTCTACAACCACTTAAGAAAAAAAATAAAATTAATCTTTTTAAGGGACATTTAAGTCTAGAGGGATGATGGTTGAAAATGCTGGAGGATGCATATCAGGTCTTTAGCAGATTTGTTGTTGTTGTTTTTTAAAAAGCCATCAGCACTGATTTGACTGTGCCATTTGTTGCCATGACAACTACTGACTCAAAGTATAGAAATGGGAAATGGATAGCAGTGGTGGCCATTTCTTAGTTCCTGTTACTGCAGAGCACTTCAGTAATGGTTGAACTTTTTAACACAGCCAGCCTTGCTGCTTCATTTTCTTCATGTAATATATACTCATATATCTTTAATGTGGATTAAGAGCAACACAATCAATTATTTATTATGCAGCTGACAGCATGCAATGAAGACACAACAGACAACTACTCAATAATGCATTATCATGCACTATATATCAGTGCTGTGTACAACTACAAGACAATATGAAAGAGCCTTGCACTTAGGTTGACTTTACAGCCAAGAAAATTACACACAGTTGTCTAATTCACTCTGCTAAAAGTTATTATTCTGTCCTAATGGCTTTATAGATTTGCATACTTTTAAAAGAGAAGAAAAAGTAGATATACACTCAAGACAGGTATGAGGCTCAACAAGAATATTCCACCTGAATTGTAAGGAGACCAAAGCAATTTCTCAGGTATCCTGTTGTCTGTTACCATTAATGTTTAGCTGAAAAATATACATGCTCTGCAGCATAAGGCAAATTTCATTTGAGTAAGCATGGCAGAATCAGGTCAATATGGGCATGCCAATGAGTAAGACAATAGATGTTTAAAGCAAAATTTTAGAGACACTATATTACTACAGAAGTGCTTTGTACCTCTTGCATATCTACTCCTAAATATCATGTCCTGTAATACAGGTTCTGGAGGGAAAGGGAACATTACTGAGTGGGCTAGGTCTATCCTCTGCTACCAGCCAAAAAGCAGTTCAAGGCCTCAGCTGTAATACAAAGACAACATTTTGCAAGATTTCCCACCCAAAAACATGTATCAGAGCTTTGCCAAAGAATACTGACCATCTGGTGCACCAGATGACAGGACAACACAATTAATCTCTTTATTTTTGTATTGGTTTTATTCTCAAGCTAACCCCCTGCCACATCACAAACGTAATTTCCTTCGTACCATTTTTGCTTGATGACTGCCTGTGCAACAGTGGTATGGATTTGACATTTTAGCCTGTAGCACATATATGAATGTGCAGGTGACCTTCCACTGGGAAGTTATGTGCTTCAGTAGGGGGTTAAACCTCACTGCAATATGTGAGCATAGTAGCCATCTATGGCACAAGAAGGCCCCAAGCTAGGTCAACCAAGCTTCTGAATACAGATGTAGACTATGGAAAAAATACCACAGAAAGTAGAAAGGAATCTCCAGACGTGTCCTAGGAAAGCTCTGAGCGTAAGTCCCTGTTTACCCTGCTTTTCGTTATATCCTAGCTTTCTTTATGCACAGCCACACCTTGTTCACTGGAGTGTTTTACTGAAACTCATCTTGACAAACACAGCAATTGTCTAACATCCTGCAAAGGACTTAGCTACTGTTTTGTTCTCAAATAGGAAGGAGAAAAACATTCTTGGAAAAAAGAGACATGAGATGCAACCAGAGGCAAGTAAGAGTTTATTAAAAATGGGTGTTGACTGAGCCATGAAACACAGCACAGTCAGGATGCCAAAGTTACAGACAGTTTAAATAAGTCAGAAACAGACACTGCTGTTCCATTGTGATCTCATATGTACACAACACACAATGCAGAATTCAAACTCTTTATATTCAGGGTATCCAACTTTCTGACTCAGAATGGTCAGACATTCCTATAATGTGTCTTATTTTAAAGATGTGGCATAGGTTTCCTGGTTGGCATTATGCAATGTTGCCTTCCTTCACAAGTGCTCAGGGAATTCCTGGGGAAATCCAGCTCCTCCCATCTGCAATTCCTTGTGGGAAAGAAAGACATGACTTCATTGGCACAACTTTGGGGCCACCATGGGGCCTCATATCAGTGTAACACACAGTTTCCAGGGTAATTAGGTGAAATACTACTGTTCTCTAAGAGTGAAGAAAGGCAGGCATGTAGATGCTGCACTTTCTCCATTGATGGGGACAGGACCATAGACTTCTGAGAATGGTTTATTAACAAGTTATGTATTGGGTAACCCTCATAATGGTAGGCCAAACTTCTGACAACATGAAGATTATGTAAACCCAGCATTTTGCCAAGTAATCTTTATCATTTGCTGAAACATTCCAGAGGAAGAATGTCATACTCAGACACCACTGTTTATCTAGGCTGCCTTTTTAAAGATATACAAGATATACTTATTAAAGGAATAAATCTTTCCATAGATGTATAGTTTCTTCTTCCCACCCACTAGGAACACACCTGCTTCCACAAAAAAAAGGTCTTTCTGCAGTATTCAATATAAATAGTGTTTTATGTTCTCCAAGGCAGAACACAGCAGTATCATAAATATTGCTCTGTCTGTAAACTGAATGCTCAGAAATAACACTAGCTGCAAAATTCTTCTTTTGCCACATTTGTTTCTTATTTTTGTTCATTGTTCCCAGTGTTGCAGACTCTCTGATATTAACAGTTCCCTTGATATCCATGAAAGTACCAAAATATATGCATCAGTTTAAGGCCTGGATCACAGTAATTTGAAACTAAGCTGAATGATGCACTTGGGAGCAATCGCCAGAGCAGAATACTGCAAGGATTCAGAATAGCAGAGAGTTGTGACCAGAGCAAAAAGCAAGATGTCAAAAAGAATAGGTTCTGTTACTAGACAGATGTGCAAGTATAACTTGCCTTTGTTTTATTCTCTGTGGAATGACTGTGGAATTCCCAATGTCAGAGAGACAGTCACTAGCATATTCAGCAGTATTATGAATTAATATACTTTGCCTTAGGTATCTCGAAAGGCTTCATTCAGTAAGCCTTTAAAGTATTTTGAGAGCTACAGCAGAAAGCAGCTATTAACAGCACCATTCATTATTATAAATAGGTACTTTCTAAGTTTTTATCTTGGTGGTCTTATAAATCAATTATAGAAAAAGGGGCAGCTGTTATCTTGACAGATGGGTCTTAAGCATTGCTCTGCTGGACATTAGACAGTTGTCTCTCTGGAGAACAATAGGAATTTCCAAGTGCCAGTAACTATTTTCATCCACTTAATAAGCCATTTGTGTCTTGAACTAGTAAAGGGAAGAAGCAAGGAGAATGCAAAATAAATGTTTTAGGAGAAACACCTCAGAGAAAGGGGTGAGAATCAGATGAGTATCACCGATTATTGATTCTCTCCTTGAGTTTTACTCAAACAGAAAAAGAATCAGAGGTTTCTTATACAGGCCATGGAGGCAAACAGGCACTTCCAGAAGGTGAGATACAGAAAGCCTGTGCACTGAGTGAAGTGCAGCCTATAGTCTGCTAGCAGGACATAAGTGCAAGGCTGCACCACAATTTTCAGCTCTTCCTAGAATTTAGCATTTGGATATAGAGCTTTGAATCCAATTTTAAGGACAGACACAAACCTGAGAATATTCATCCTTTTTAAAGGGTGGTTGATATGGAGGATTCTGTTGCCTGCCTTTCTATCATAAAGGTGTGCCTAGAGCACCACAAGTTCAACTCTACCTCAAGCCTGAATTTAAATCTATGTCCTTCACCTTTTCTGATGGGATCAACCCTTGAATATGTATGGCAACTTGAAATGGAGAATGGTGAAATTAGGAGTAAAATAAGCAAGTAGTAATTAGGGAGGTCAGTGGGATCTCAATCATTGCTCTCAGGGCTTGTTAGATCAGTGGTGTCTGATGTTGTGTAGAGTTTGTCCCTGCATTGCTCTTATTTAATTTAACAGGAATTTGAGGAAGGACTGCACAGACGTGCAATGTATTTCCAAAAGCAAAAGTATTTTCACACTCAGGACTACTGCAAATAAGAGACATTGTACATTATTTCTGTTTAGGAACTAAGTAGTCAATCCACAGACACAAACAGTGAAGGTAAACATTGACAAAAATATCTAAACAGCACAAGAGGGTGGAAAACAAGATGAAAGTGGACCAAACACTGAAGCTCTACATAAACAAATGTATTATACCAGCATCAAAAAGCTGGAAGATTAAGACTCTACAGCAAAACAGGTAACATCATCATCTGCAAAAGCAAGGACAAAGATAATGAATAATGGGCTGCCCGGGGAGGTGGTGGAGTCACCATCATTGGAGGTGTTCAGGAGGAGACTTGATGGGGTGCTTGGTGCCATGGTTTAGTTGTTTAGGTGGGTTGGACACAATGATCTTGAAGGTCTCTTCCAACCTGGTTTATTATTATTATATGCTGCACAACTCACAGGAGTTGCTGTAGACTAGACACTCACAAACCATGCTACCCTTCATCATCCCAGTAAGTGTAACTAAAAAAGTAGCATCCTATGAGAGTAACTTACTACAGGAAGTCAGTAAAAACCTGTTCCTAACAATTAAATAGGAAAAACATATAAAGGACAGGGTAGTTTTCTGCTGCAAAATGATTGTCCTGTTCAATTTGATCCAAAACTGCAAAGAAAATACAATTCAGAATACATAGCTTTATTTTCAAATTGCTGGTATGAACTATTTAAATTCTCCAATTATTTAGCAGCAAGTATTGTTTAGCTACATCCAAGGTAAAAGACACCCAAGCCCTTAAGGAGAAACCATAAAAGGAAAAAGAGAAAAATTAAAATTCACAAAGAGCAAGCTGAAGGGGAGGTGTATCAGATGAAATTCAAGTACACAAACAGCCAAATCAGGCAAAATAAAGGTAGAACTGACCTAAAAATTTGGATCAAATAGGATGATATTTATATGAGAGGGAGACAGTTACCTAGCTTAAAATTCACCCAGACACTTAAGAGGGATTCTACATCACTTTTAAAAATAATTGAACAGATGTTCCTAGACCAGGTAGCATAGCTTATTCTGCAATCCATAATACACAATGCTGTGCAACATATAAAAGTTCAATTTGTTTAGGCTGCTGCTTCCTTCCTGAAGGCTTCCTGTTCAGAGTCGATTGATAAGTGAATGAATTTTCCAGATATGCTTTATTGCCTTTGTCCCTCCTTTCCTTCCTTATTTCTGAAAAGAAGCAGTAAGGGGGAAGAAATAGTCTGTAGATGAGGCACAAAAGCAGAGATTTATTGAATGATGAGAGCAGAGTCAAGCGGCCTCCAAGTACAAACAGTGTAATTAGCATAACATCATACAACTAAACAGCTCCTGCTCCACCACCACCATTTTTGCACCCATCCCAGAGCCGAGGGCAAGACCCTCGCCAGCCAAGATACCACACAGAGGAGCTCAGCTCCAGTAAGGAGGCCCAGTCAGTACCCATGGCCACCAGGCCCCCCAGCCTTTGTCACCACCACCATCACCCAGTGTGCACCATGAGGACTCACCAGTGATGAAAGGAGGATCCCTCAGCCCAGATAGGCTCAGCTTGGGGCTTCTGCCTTTCCTGGGGGGGATTAAAAAGGGGAGTGTGTGGGGAGGGCCACATGGCCACACCTGGGGTTGGAGGAGACTTGGGGGGAGAGGGGGAAAATGGGGCAGGTGAGGGACTTTCAGGCTGTCAGGTAATGATAGGACTAGGAGGAATGGAAAAAAAAAAAGAAATTAGTAGATTCAGATTGGATGTTGGGAAGAAGTTCTTCACCATGAGGGTGGTGAGACACTGGAACAGGTTGCCCAGGGAGGTGGTAGAAGCCCTGGAGATTTTTCAGGCGAGGCTGGATGTGGCTCTGGGCAACCTGATCTAGTGTGAGGCATCCCTGCCCATGGCAGGGTGGTTGGAACTGGATGATCCTTGAGGTCCCCTCCAACCCCAACAATTCTATGGTTCTAAAACAATTTTGAAGTTTAGGCTGGATGTTAGGAAGAAATTCTTCACAGAAAGAGTGATTGGCCATTGGAATGAGCTGCCCAGGGAGGCGGTGGAATCACCATCCCTGGAAGTGTTTAAAATAAGACTGGATGAGGCAATTAGTGCCGTGGTTTAGTTGACTAGACGGTGTTGGGTGATGGGTTGGACTTGAATATCTTGAAGGTCTCTTCCAACCTGGTTAATTCTGTGATTCTGTGACAATTTTTTCTTTTCTTTCCATGTTCCCATTTTGCACAGCAAAGAGAAAGGTCTGTGGGAATTAATTTCTCTCAGTTTTGTGTACTGTTTTAATACTTAAACACGTGTCTGCAGATTTACTGGCTTCCTGCATAGGGTGTTTCAGTGATCCCACTCACAAGAGCAGCAATCACCCAAGCTGCTGAGTCTTGGAAAATCATTCATCAGAGTTCTAAGTAATCTGGTGTAGTGGTTTGAGCCTTAACTGGGAGTTAAAAGCTCAAATGGGGAAAAGGCTGAGAATCTCTTCCCCACTCCCCCCCACCTCCTCCCTCCAAACAGGGAGAGGGAAAACAAAAAAAGGGTAAGGAGCAAATCCACTAAACAACAATCTGGAGTCAGCTTGGAAGTAGAGAGGCAAAGAATTTTTCTTTAAATTATATATATATGACAATAACAGAAAAAAAAAGTTCACAAGGGCAAGGAACAAGAATGGATGGGAGGGGGACAGAAAAGAATAATACAAAACCAGTCTTTCTCTGAGGAGGTGCGGAGGCAGCAGGGAAAAGGATCAGGTCTGGCCACATGGCTGAGGAGCAGGAGGGCAGCTGCAGTAGCTCTCATCCAGCAGAGGCAGGAGCCAAAAGGAGCCCCAACAGCTATGATGTCCTGCTTTTTATACCCTAGCTGGGCAGGGAGGGGGGAGTGGAACAGACTCAGCTTTCCCAGGGGAAACGCCCTGCAGGGAGGGTAAAGTACCCGCAAGCCCTCCACCCTGCTTTGTTTTTTTGTTTTCAGAAAAAGGCGTTAACCCACCACATCTGGCTGTTCATGCCATCAAACAGTTGCCGAAAATTACATAAACCAAATGAATTTAAGCATTATCTAAGTTTCAAATAAAGAAACCCTGCTGACTGGACTCAAAACTGACACAGGTACAAATCTTTCTCCTGGTATAACAAGTACATTTGTGGATTTATCAAGAAAAAGGATACAGAGAATTTAAATTTCTTGGTATATCTAATTGTTCCTCCCCATCACAACCGAGTATTTGTGAGCTTCTGCCTGCCCCCATGACCAAAGATCATTAAGGACACAGCCAGGCATGCTTAAACCATAACTCTATTATAGTTTCATAGTTTCATAGTTTCATTCAGGGTTGGAAGGGACCACAAGGATCATCTAGTTCCAACCCCCCTGCCATGGGCAGGGACACCCCACACTAGATCAGGCTGGACAGAGCCTCATCCAGCCTGCTCTTAAACACCCCCAGGGACGGGGCCTCGACCACCTCCCTGGACAACCCATTCCAGGGTTTCACCACTCTCATGGTGAAGAACCTCCTCCTCACATCTAGCCTGAATCTCCCCACCTCCAGCTTCATTCCATTCCCCCTAGTCCTATCACTACCTGATATCCTGAGAAGTCCTTCCCCAGCCTTCCTGTAGGCCCCCTTCAGATACTGGAAGGCCACAATTAGGTCTCCTCGGAGCCTTCTCTTCTGCAGACTGAACAGCCCCAACTCCCTCAGTCTGTCCTCATAGGAGAGGTGCTCCAGCCCTCTAATCATCCTCGTGGCCCTTCTCTGGACACGTTCCAGCACCTCCACATCCCTCTTGTAATAGGGGCTCCAGAACTGGACACAGTACTCCAGGTGGGGTCTCACCAGGGCTGAGTAGAGGGGGAGGATCACCTCCCTCGACCTGCTAGCCACACTTCTCCTGATGCAGCCCAGGATCTGATTGGCTTTGCGGGCTGCAAGTGCACACTGAGAGCTCATGTTGAGCTTTTTGTCCACCAGCACCCCCAAGTCTCTCTCCTCAGGGCTATCCTCCAGCCAGTCACTGCCCAGCCTGTATTTGTGCCTGGGATTGCCTCGACCCAGATGCAGGACCCTGCACTTGCTCTTATTGAACTTCATGAGGTTGGCCTGTGCCCACCTCTCCAGCCTGTCAAGGTCCCGCTGGATGGCCTCCCTTCCCTCCAGCGTGTCTGCTGCACCACACAGCTTGGTGTCATCAGCAAACTTGCTGAGGGTGCACTCAATGCCACTGTCCATGTCCCCCACAAAGATGTTGAATAAGACAGGTCCCAGGACTGATCCCTGAGGGACTCCGCTTGTCACTGGCCTCCACTGGGACATGGAGCCATTGACAGCCACTCTTTGGGTGCGGCCATCAAGCCAGTTCCTTATCCATCTAGTGGTCCACCAATCTATTGTAACAGGAACAAACCAAATGAAAGCATGTTCTGCATCTCATTTCACATCTCGTGCTCTGCACAAGTCTGTGGGCTCAGGCAGTATCCTAGACACACAGAGCACCATATACTGCATTCCTTTTTGTAAAGGGTTGGGGGCAGACCCTCTGCCCACTTAAACCATCCTCTGCTACCAAGAATGTGCTGGGTTGAGGTGGCCCCCTTCCCCACCCCTGGCAACAATAAACACTCAAACAGATTGCAAAAGTGATGGAAAGTTTAAATAGAAAGCAGTGAACTTTTACAGAAAGCCAAAAGCGCAGTGACAAAGAAAGATCCCAAAACAGACCCAGAGAGATCCCATCCCCACCTGAGGGTACACCCAAGACCCCCAGGGCTCCTTCTTCCCCCTCCCACTGCTAGGCTAGTCTCAGCTGGCCAGGTCTGAGACTGCCCATCCCCCCATGGCCTTGGGCCTAGCCAGGCCCAAAGTCAGGAGACATCTCCCCCAGTTACAGGCTGACGGAGGAGGAAGAAAAGAGAGCGTGCTAGACTCCGCACTGGATCTTATAGTGGTGCAAAGAATTGTGGTAGGAAATACAGAGGGCCCAATATGCAGACCAGACCCATTTCATAGAGCGGTCAGCTGCCTCCCTGGTGCCCAAGTAAAAGACGTTGTAGATAGAATTCCCAACCTCGTGAGTCCTTCGGACTACTACCCACTGCTGGTCTTTCAGGTGGGCAGTGACGATGTAACAATGAGAGGCTCGCAATCTATTAAGAAAGACTTCAGAACCTTAGGGCAAATGCTAAAGGGATCAGGGGCTCAAGTCGTGTTCTCTGCCATCCCTCTAACGTCAGCAATGGATGAGGACACACTGAGGAAGGGCCAACAGATCAATTCATGGCCCAGGGGCTGGTGCCATCGACAGGGCTTTGGGTTCCACAATCACGGACTGGTTTTCAAGGCACCTGAGCTGAAAACAACTCATGGGACACACTTGTCCCAGAGGGGGATAAGAATCCTGGGGCAGGAATTGGCAGGGCTCATTGATAGGGCTTTAAACTAGATTTGAAGGGGGAAGGGGTTAATAGTCTCCTGCTGGCTGGTGACAAACAGAGGGGCAGCTCACCAGCAGTAGAGAGAAGGAGAGCTGGTAAGGGCTCTCAACTTGCTACCCTGAGGCAAGCCACGAATGATCCACCAGGACATTCTGTGGAAACCAAGGGGATTTGGCACAAGAGGACAGGGCCAGCCCAGCTGAAGTGCTTCTATGCGAATGCGTGCAGCTTGGGCAATAAACAGGATGAGTTAAGGGCCACGGTGCTGCTGGGATGCCACGACATAGTGGCTGTTACTGAAACTTGGTGGGATGATGTGGTGAAGGCACATTATGCCCCGATACTGAATCTTGTCCCAGCATGTGGGCAAGTTCCCCCTCCCTCTAGGAGGGAGACAAAAGCCAAGGCATTAGCCAGGCTTGCACGCACCCAGCGCATGCAGTGCTTGTGCTTACACCAAGTATGGGCATAATTCTAGCTTCACGCTTTCTATAGGCTGAAGCCAGTTGCTTATGAGAGTGCCCATTGGTCAAGCCCAGCCTCGAGGAATCTATAAGTATCACCCCAGTTGGTGAACACGTTGCCCCCTCATTTACTTTGTCTCTGTGCTTGCTCGAGAGAGTAACTCTCGAGCTGCAGCCTTTGCCATTGAGCTTATTGTTGTTAGCTTCTGTTATACATGCACGCATACTGGAAGCCTCTGCATTGTTGAAGAAGCCCAGAGGGAGGACCTTCGCTGAGCCTGAGGAGCTCAGCATTGCTACAACCAGTCGTGCCGATCGGAAGAGCCCATCGTGCCACCGGAGGACTGGACCAACCCCCGCGGGTAAGATCTGCCCAGTTGCCGGGGAGAAGGGACTTGATCAATACCGAGTGCCGCTCTGAGGAGCCGCCGAGTGCCGCTCTGAGCCCTGTGAATTCCAGGGAAAACCAGAGCATTGTTCGTGCTTGTATTGCACCGGACCCGGGACCACTACGAGAGTCCTGTTGCTCCTTTAACCTCGGTAAAGAGAATCCGCCGCCTAGCGCAGCCGCATTCTCCCCCTGAGGCTGTTTGCATCAGCCCCGAGAACCGCCGTGGTTGGGCCGACCCCCGTAGCTTCGCCTGCTTCCGTCGTTCGAGCCCACCTACCGGCCACCGTCGTCCCGCCCTGCCGTGCGAGCCGACTTCTGAGGGCTGATCCCACGGACCGACCCCGACCAGGACCGATCCCTGTTGTCTGAAGGGGATTGAATATTGTCCACGTGCTTTCCACCCACTAGCACTCAGTTCAAAGTATCCGCGTCTAGCAGAGTAAGCGCTGACGCATAGAAAGATTATAATACTGCTGTGTATAGCCAGAAGCCGCCCGCGTCCCGCCGAGTCTCCATCTAGTGGCCAAGCGGCGGAACTGCACCCTTCGTTATATAAATATAGAAAGGGTTTATAGATAGTTCAATTACGTTATAATCATAACACTAAGCCAGTTGTGGAATGTATTTCACGAACGTGCACTAGAACATGTATATAAGTTGGTGATTCATCGGTTATTAATATTTTGATAATAAAATAATATTTTTCATAATTCATATTTCATATTCATAAATTTAATAACCTCTTCACCACAGATGAATCCCATGACTGGGATGTAGGGATAGATGGGTATAAACTCTTTAGGAAGGATAGGCAGGGAAGGAGAGGAGGAGGTGTTGCCCTCTATGTCAATAGCCAGTTGGAATCAGTGGAGCTCCAACTGGGGAGGGATGATGAGCTAGTTGAGAGTGTATGGGTCAAAATTAAAGGCAGGACAGGGGAAGAAGATATTACTGTGGGGGTCTCCTACAGGCCACCTGACCAGCAGATCCAAGCAGATGAGGCCCTCCATAGGCAAATAGAAGCAGCTTCCAGGTCACAAGCCCTGGTCCTCATGGGTGATTTCAACCACCCGGATATCTGCTGGAGGGACAACACAGCAAGGCACCAGCAATCCAGGATGTTCCTGGACTGCATAGAAGACAACTTCCTCCTCCAAATGGTGGAGGAACCAACAAGAAATGGTGCTATGCTGGACCTTGTTCTCACCAACAGGGAAGGGCTGGTAAGCAATGTGAGGCTCATAGACGGCCTTGGCTGCAGTGACCATGAAGCAGTTGAATTTAACATCCTCAGGGCAATCAGGAGGAAGTATGCCAAGCTCACGACCCTAGACTTTAGGCGTGCAGATTTTGATCGCTTCAGGGATCTGCTAGCCAAAGTGTCGTGGGACAAAGCCCTGGAGGGAAGAGGGACCCAGGACAGCTGGTCAGTATTCAAGGACCACCTCCTCTGTGTCCAGGAGCTCTGTGTACCAACAAAGAGAAAAGCAGGTAAGAATGCTAGGAGGCCTGCCTGGATGAGCAAGGAGCTACTGGACACACTATTACTTAAAAGGAAACTCTACAGGAAGTGGAGGGAAGGACAGGTAGAACAGGGGGAATATAAGGAAGCTGCCCGAGCAGCAAGAGTCCTGGTTAGGAAAGCCAAAGCAGAGTTTGAGTTGAATCTAGCCAGGGAGATTAAAGGGAATACTAAGAACTTTTACAGGTATATTAATGGGAAGAAGAAGACTAGGGAAGGTGTGGGCCCCCTCAGAAAGGAAAATGGTGACATGGTCACATGTGATGAGGAAAAGGCTGAGGTACTTAATAACTTCTTTACCTCAGTCTTCACTGCAAGGGCCTCTAGCCACACTCCTGATGTTATGGAAGTCAAAGCCAGGGACGGGGAGGAAGAACTGCCCATTGTAAGTGCAGATCAGGTTCGTGATCATCTGAAGAACCTGAAAGTGTTCAAGTCCATGGGACCCGACGGGTTACACCCACGGGTACTGAGAGAACTGGCAGATGAGGTTGCTAAACCCCTCTCTATTATATTTCAAAAGTCATGGCAATCTGGTGAAGTCCCCACAGACTGGAAAAGGGGAAACATTGCCCCCATCTTCAAAAAGGGTAAGAAGGAGGAACCAGGGAACTACAGGCCAGTCAGTCTCACCTCTGTGCCTGGAAAGATCATGGAGCAGATCCTCCTGGAGTCACTACTCGCTCAAAAGAATAGTGAAGAGGTGATTGGGAACAGTCAGCATGGCTTTGCCAAGGGCAAATCCTGCCTGACCAACCTGGTGGCCTTCTATGAGCAGGTGACAAAATTAATAGATGAGGGGCGAGCAACTGATGTCGTTTACCTGGACCTGAGCAAAGCCTTCGACACTGTCCCACACCACATCCTGGTCTCCAAACTGGTGACACATGGGTTTGATGGGTGGACCACTAGATGGATAAGGAACTGGCTTGATGGCCGCACCCAAAGAGTGGCTGTCAATGGCTCCATGTCCCAGTGGAGGCCAGTGACAAGCGGAGTCCCTCAGGGATCAGTCCTGGGATCTGTCTTATTCAACATCTTTGTGGGGGACATGGACAGTGGCATTGAGTGCACCCTCAGCAAGTTTGCTGATGACACCAAGCTGTGTGGTGCAGCAGACACGCTGGAGGGAAGGGAGGCCATCCAGAGGGACCTTGACAGGCTGGAGAGGTGGGCACAGGCCAACCTCATGAAGTTCAATAAGAGCAAGTGCAGGGTCCTGCATCTGGTTCGAGGCAATCCCAGGCACAAATACAGGCTGGGCAGTGACTGGCTGGAAAGTAGCCCTGAAGAGAGAGACTTGGGGGTGCTGGTGGACAAAAAGCTCAACATGAGCTCTCAGTGTGCACTTGCAGCCTGCAAAGCCAATCAGATCCTGGGCTGCATCAGGAGAAGTGTGGCTAGCAGGTCGAGGGAGGTGATCCTCCCCCTCTACTCAGCCCTGGTGAGACCCCACCTGGAGTACTGTGTCCAGTTCTGGAGCCCCTATTACAAGAGGGATGTGGAGGTGCTGCAACGTGTCCAGAGAAGGGCCACAAGGATGATCAGAGGGCTGGAGCACCTCTCCTATGAGGACAGACTGAAGGAGTTGGGGCTGTTCAGTCTGCAGAAGAGAAGGCTCCGAGGTGACCTAATTGTGGCCTTCCAGTATCTGAAAGGGGCCTACAGGAAGGCTGGGGAAGGACTTCTCAGGATATCAGGTAGTGATAGGACTAGGGGGAATGGAATGAAGCTGGAGGTGGGGAGATTCAGGCTAGATGTGAGGAGGAGGTTCTTCACCATGAGAGTGGTGAAACCCTGGAATGCGTTGTCCAGGGAGGTGGTCGAGGCCCCATCCCTGGGGGTGTTTAAGAGCAGGCTGGATGAGGCTCTGGCCAGCCTGATCTAGTGTGGGGTGTCCCTGCCCATGGCAGGGGGGTTGGAACTAGATGATCCTTGTGGTCCCTTCCAACCCTGAATGAAACTATGAAACTATGAAACTATGAAACATAATTTCCTGTGTCCACCCCTCTGGGCTGGACTTCTGGACACAGGAAGTAAACATTGCAGGGGGGCACCCAGCTCAAACTGCAACACTTTTTTTTCTCTATTATAATCATCCACTTAGCAAAATAAGTATCATTGTGCAATAAACTCACAAATTTTCACCAAGTCCACCTACCATTTTGGCATAATTTTATAGCTTTCAACTTATTAATCTGCCCTGAAGACACTTTGATCCATGAGAACTCCCTCATCGTCAGTGCTCAGTCTTTACCCACATATAATTCATATGAACACTTCTCCTGTATGTCCATGACCTCAGCTAAAGCTCTGAATAAACCTGTTCTTTACAGCTTATGATGTGCTCCAAACAATGGCTTTCAAACTTTTTGAGTCTTCCTTTGACACCAGTTTCTGCCAAGATCATACATCAGCTGTATTTTCCTGCTGATAAACCAAGTTTGGGTTTCACATCAGTGGTTCCTCTCTCTTGTTGACATCATGACATGATGTGGATGCTCAGGCAGAGGAATCACAGAATCATTTCAGTTGGAAAAGACTCTTAAGATCATCAAGTCCAACTGTTATCTAAGTCTACCAAATCTGGTGCTAAACCATGTCGTTTAGCACCACGTCTCTTGATCTTTTAACACCTCCATGGATGAGGATTCAACCACCTGCTTGATTCCAATGCTTGATAATCATTTCAGTCAAGAATTTTCTTCTAACATACAGCCTAAACCTCCCCGGTGCAGCCTGAGGCCACTTCCTCTTGTCCCATCAGTTGTTACTAGGGAGAAGAGAAAACCCCCACCTCACTACAACCTCCATAACAGTAGCTGCACCTGTGGCTATTCCTGACCACCAGCTTTGTACTAATACCAGGCAAGCTGTCTCTCTGCTGATTTGCAAAGCTGCTTCACTTTTCCACCACACCTCATATGTTGGGGAAAGCTCCACTTCTGCTTTGAGCAAGTTCCTCGCTTCTGAAAATGCTTGGAGAAGAATTTAATTTCAGGCAGATTGTGGCATGTAATCACAATTTCTGTTTCTGAGCTCCTTCTGCCCTATCATACAGGATGTAGTCCCAAACATGTTCATGGAACAGATCCTCCTGGAGTCACTACTCGCTCAAAAGAATAGTGAAGAGGTGATTGGGAACAGTCAGCATGGCTTTGCCAAGGGCAAATCCTGCCTGACCAACCTGGTGGCCTTCTATGAGCAGGTGACAAAATTAATAGATGAGGGGCGAGCAACTGATGTCGTTTACCTGGACCTGAGCAAAGCCTTCGACACTGTCCCACACCACATCCTGGTCTCCAAACTGGTGACACATGGGTTTGATGGGTGGACCACTAGATGGATAAGGAACTGGCTTGATGGCCGCACCCAAAGAGTGGCTGTCAATGGCTCCATGTCCCAGTGGAGGCCAGTGACAAGTGGAGTCCCTCAGGGATCAGTCCTGGGACCTGTCTTATTCAACATCTTTGTGGGGGACATGGACAGTGGCATTGAGTGCACCCTCAGCAAGTTTGCTGATGACAGGCCCCGTCCCTGGGGGTGTTTAAGAGCAGGCTGGATGAGGCTCTGTCCAGCCTGATCTAGTGTGGGGTGTCCCTGCCCATGGCAGGGGGGTTGGAACTAGATGATCCTTGTGGTCCCTTCCAACCCTGAATGAAACTATGAAACTATGAAACCACTTGCAATTTTAGCTCTTATCTGCCTTCAGTAAAGTGTGGTAAGCCACCAACAGACGAATACCTGATCTTATGCATATAAGGGCAGTGCCTGCACCCCATCCTGAATATCAACCAAAGCAGTTAGTGAAGGAAACACACCTAAAGCTGGATCAAAAGTCTACACCAGCCCTAATAATACTGGTAATTCAATTCTTGATCTATTGTGGTGAAGGCACATTATGCCCCAATACTGAATCTTGTCCCAGCATGTGGGCAAGTTCCCCCTCCCTCTAGGAGGGAGACAAAAGCCAAGGCATTAGCCAGGCTTGCACGCACCCAGCGCATGCAGTGCTTGTGCTTACACCAAGTATGGGCATAATTCTAGCTTCACGCTTTCTATAGGCTGAAGCCAGTTGCTTATGAGAGTGCCCATTGGTCAAGCCCAGCCTCGAGGAATCTATAAGTATCACCCCAGTTGGTGAACACGTTGCTCCCTCATTTACTTTGTCTCTGTGCTTGCTCGAGAGAGTAACTCTCGAGCTGCAGCCTTTGCCATTGAGCTTATTGTTGTTAGCTTCTGTTATACATGCACGCATACTGGAAGCCTCTGCATTGTTGAAGAAGCCCAGAGGGAGGACCTTCGCTGAGCCTGAGGAGCTCAGCATTGCTACAACCAGTCGTGCCGATCGGAAGAGCCCATCGTGCCACCGGAGGACTGGACCAACCCCCGCGGGTAAGATCTGCCCAGTTGCCGGGGAGAAGGGACTTGATCAATACCGAGTGCCGCTCTGAGGAGCCGCCGAGTGCCGCTCTGAGCCCTGTGAATTCCAGGGAAAACCAGAGCATTGTTCGTGCTTGTATTGCACCGGACCCGGGACCACTACGAGAGTCCTGTTGCTCCTTTAACCTCGGTAAAGAGAATCCGCCGCCTAGCGCAGCCGCATTCTCCCCCTGAGGCTGTTTGCATCAGCCCCGAGAACCGCCGTGGTTGGGCCGACCCCCGTAGCTTCGCCTGCTTCCGTCGTTCGAGCCCACCTACCGGCCACCGTCGTCCCGCCCTGCCGTGCGAGCCGACTTCTGAGGGCCGACCCCACGGATCGACCCTGTCCAGGACCGATCCCTGTTGTCTGAAGGGAATTGAATATTGTCCACGTGCTTTCCACCCACTAGCACTCAGTTCAAAGTATCCGCGTCTAGCAGAGTAAGCGCTGACGCATAGAAAGATTATAATATTGCTGTATATAGCCAGAAGCCGCCCGCGTCCCGCCGAGTCTCCATCTAGTGGCCAAGCGGCGGAACTGCACCCTTCGTTATATAAATATAGAAAGGGTTTATAGATAGTTCAATTACGTTATAATCATAACACTAAGCCAGTTGTGGAATGTATTTCACGAACGTGCACTGGAACATGTATATAAGTTGGTGATTCATCGGTTATTAATAGTTTGATAATAAAAATAATATTTTTCATAATTCATATTTCATATTCATAAATTTAATAACCTCTTCACCACATCTATATTTAAGTCAAACCATCTGCCTTGCTTGTACACTATGTGTCCTAGTGTTTGCCTTCTAGAAAGAAGATTATATATACTGCCTTCTGTCCTTACATTTTTACTTGATGTTCACAGCCTTCTTAGAGAGTGGTGACACATTTCAAGGTCCAGTATGGATGCTATTTAGCAGTCAATTGTCCTGGCAAAAACCCAGCATATAAATTTTTGCACAGTTTGTGAATAAGCATGTAAGCCTTTTTGTGACCTGCCCTTAGTACTGAGGTGGCTTCTGTAACATTAACAGCTTTTTCTGCGAAGATCTTAACACCTGACTCTGGAGATTATGACACCAGACTCCCTGTTGAGGGTTGGAGGAAAAGGCCGGGCCTTCTCCACCCCCTGTAAAGTGAAGGGAAGAAAATTGAAAAGGCAAAAAAAACCACAGCCGGATTAGCAAGGGGATTGTGTGCTGTATTTACAAAGCAGTTTAGGAAGATGCAGGGGAATATATACACAATTTACAGTATTTACAATATATACAGAAATATACAACAAAGTAACACAGAAATGAGATTTCCCTCCTCTGCCGAGGAGGGTTCCCCACCCCTGTACCCCCTTCTCTCCCCCTTTTCCCCAGAGAGGGTTATAAAAAGAGAGAAAAAAAAGAGCAGTTGTTAATTGGAAAGCAGTTAGTACACGCCTTGCAGTTTATCAGTTTCAAGGTCAGTCTGGCCGAAAGCCCAGAAAGCTGCAAGCTGCCGCAAGGAAGAAAAAGAAGTGCCGAACTGCCCAGAATACTCTGCTGTACTCTCAAGTTCAAAGGTGCTTTCTACCAATCTACCAATGAAATTAGTTTAGATCTGTCTTTCGTTTATAAACATTCAGCCACAATGTCCCCTTTCTTAAAGGGACAGCCTCAAACGGTCACACTCCCGGACAGCAAATCCCAAAGTAACATTTCGCTAGGCAGCGTCAGAAATATATCTTTCATCAGTGCTTTCCCAAGGGTTTAAAGGAAAGTGGTGTGACATAAAAACAAACAACAAGAAACAAACAAACAAAAAAAAATCAACCCACAACCAAGTGATTTATAAAACTGCTGCAATTGGATTGCAACATTACATTAAGCAGAGAAGTCATTTCTGGAGAAAATAAACCATCCTACTTCTGTTTAGTGTACTTCTGTTACAACAAATTATGTGGATAACACAGGCACAGTGCATCTTGCAAGGAGCCAGGACTCAAACAGTGCTTAGCTGCATCCCTCTGAATTGACTGAACTGCTTTATAGGACCAGGAAACCTAAATATTGGTGCATTGCAGACTGCCATTTTTAGGTGCTGCATTATCATGTCTTGTTTTGGTGCCTACTGCCAGATTACATCATCTCGTAGCAACTTTTTCAGTGGAGCAGCCAAAGCTGCTTCTCCTGAGGTATCATTGACTAGAAAGTCAACAATATCATATTTTAATTTTATTTTTATTAGTTTTAAAATCTTTACCAGTCTTCCTGCTACAAGTAAGACTGGAAGGATGGGAAGGAAGAGAAAATTTTAGCATGGTATCATCAAGGAAGATCACAGATGGCCCTGGGAAAGGCAATGATGCAGATACTGTTGTAGTACAGCCTAAAGGTGGATCATATCTACACTCAATAAACATATAGGCAATACCAATTCTTCTGAACTGCTGCATGCATGGATGCATACAATTCTATTTTATCACATTAGTTTCAGTTCTGTGTCAGGTTCTCTATATAGTAATCTGACAATGGCTAGAGGTGAAGTCTTAGCAATGAAAACAATCAACAGAAAGGCCTTGTTTGTCATGCTACAAACATGATTTCTGCTACAAATTCCTTGAAGGCTAAGATCATGACATCAGGCTGTCATGCAACATGACAGCAGGTCCAGGATGCATGTCAGAATATATTTGTCACGGCCTCTATTGTCGTGTTTGAATTTTAGAGATGGACTGTGCATGCTCAAATCAAATACCAGAATTCCTCCATGTGAGCTCCAAGATTTGTTTTGACTCTTGATATTGCCTAATAAAGAGGGAAGGCGAATTTAGACTACAGAATTTTTTCACTTTTTTTCAGATGCTTCAAACAGCCATACAAATTGCATGGTTTTTCACACACAACATGAAGTTGGCAGTGAGCATTTCTAGCCATGGCATAATGTATGTTCTTACTCTAAGGCAGACAGACTTCATTCCAGTGACTGAGAGAACATGTTATCTGAATCCTAATTTGATTAATAGTCCATAGAATCTTTTTAGGCTGGTGCCTGGATACGATCTTTAATTCTGTCTTTGTGGTGACAGTGCTACCAGACTAAGCGCACTGGGCCACATCTCAGTTTGCTTGCTCAATCTTTTAAACTCTCAGAATAGAACACAAATCAGTGTCACCTGTATTTTTAAGGTTACAAGAACTTCTAACCCTTGTTCTGATCTCATTCAGAGCAACTTCAACATCCTACTTGCTCTGCTGAAGTGTTATAGAATGCAAAGCAGGAGCACTACCTTTTTATCTGCTTCAGAAGCCTTCATGGAGATTAGGAAGTGTTGCCCTGATCTCTCCCAGTTCTGCACCACCTTGCTATCTGCACACAAAAGGTCAGATTTTAAACTGGGGTAAAACAGTTGAACCTTGAAAAGGTCAACAGAGCAACGCTAGTTTGTTGCAGATGGGAACAAATTCTCACTGAGCCATTCCAGAGGTAGGAAACTTGAGATGTAGGGGTTTTCCCACCCACGCACATCTCCCCCAGTCACTGTATTTTAAGGTAATTTTCTTTCCAGGAATCCAGAAAACTCTGATGTTCTAATCTTTTCACCTGCCACTTCTTCTAATGTGGATTTATTCTGTAGGACCCAGGACTAAGACACAGTGAGAGTATTTACTTACAACATCTTAACAGTAATAAAACAGCACACATGAATCAAAACTCTTTACTTCCTTTATCCTTACATCAAGAGCCTTCTGAGAGCTTAGGAGGGAGAAATGATAAAGCATCTCTCAGTAGCCTTGCTTATAGACTTTGAAAGGGTAAGAATTCAAGAGAGGTCTTCACAGTTTCATTTGTGTGAAGGAAAAAAACCCAACAGTATATGAGGCATTAAACTAGTTAGGTTTCAACACTTTTCACTGCAAAAGCAGCACATCTGATGTTAGATGTCATACAGTCAGCAACTTGTACAAAATTTCCCACCATATACATAAAGGCTAATGTGTTGGATAAGCACAGAATATAATTATCAAATTTCCTTAAGATAATAATTGTTTGGAGCTTGAGGTTTATATTCTGTTCATACAAATTCAAAGCAAACTGAGCCAGGTTTAGTTTGGCTGGGTTAGCTGGATTGGTGTGACTTAGATGAAAGTAGGCAAATCGAACCAGAGCTCCCTATTCAAGTTTGACCCTATATTAATAGAAATATTCATGACCCTAAGACACTCCTACATTAAACAGTCCGAGTCAGAGCAGACTCCTTGACTCATCCAAATTGCTCTTCTCATTCTAAGTTGGAAATAGCAGTGTCATAGATGTCGCAGGAGGGGTGGTAAGTGATATTTGTCTTAACACCTTCATTTTTGGAAATCTGCTGTGCCAGCTACAGACAACTAGAGGAAGAAAGGCAGGCAAAAAATAAATAAATCAAATTTTGGCTTGTATACAGAGACAGCCATCCTTCCCTCTGAGTGGGGAAAGTGCCAATGAACAAATTTGGATGGGGTGTACAAAAGGAATTAAAAACCCTGTATCCTACTGTTCACTTGCACATGATATGAAATGTGTGTGCCTTGGGGGAGTGACAACCTACCCCCAGGAAATTCTGGCCCATGATGAAGAGAGTCATAATTTACTACTAAAAAAAAAGAATTAGCAGAGGCAGTAAGAGGCTAAGATGACACATTTAACTTTCACTGGCCCAAAGCCAAATATGCAAGCAAAGGCTTAAAAGAACTTTTTTCTGATGCCTCTGTGCCAACAATAGATGTGGACAGAACAAATATTTACAGATGGAGGGAGACTGAATGTGAAGAGCCAGACTCTGCCTGAAGTGCTTATTATAATGATTAGCCCATGGCAACTTTAGAACTCTGAAGCGACTGCTCCCCACAGCCACAGACAAGATGGAATGACTCAATGTCAATGCTGCCAGCACAAGATGTCTTTTCACACATACTGTGCCATGTCATTTTCCCTTTCCCTGAGGGTGTATTAATAGCAGTAGAGTCATACTGTACATACTACAGTATAACCACCTCTCTCTGAAGAGAGCACAGGCAAGGCTATCAGTGGGCTAAAACACATTCAAAACAAACAAAATGATCCTGGAGACCTGGAAAAGGTGTGGACTCTTGTGCTTTCTCTCTGAGACCACTTCTCACTATAAGCATCTCTCCCCAACACCTCAAAATGGCCTTAACATTACAGAAAATGAAGTTATTAAATGGATGATTTTCCTATGAGATGTCTCCTACTTTATTAATTTCTGAAAACAGAAAGTAAATATAATAGTAAAATATATGTGTCTCTTCCTCCTCCATTCTTTATTGTTCACCTCCCTTAGCTGTCTGGGAATGAGTTTCTCTTAATCTGTTTTTTGCACAGTTAAGCACAATGGAGCCCTTGGATGATGCTATGATACAGACATAATCAAATTATCTTTTCTCTGTTCCTGGAAACAATGAAAATGCTAAAAAAAATATGGTTGGAACATCTGTAGGAGAGGGGCATTTCAGAGCAGAATTTGATCCTTTTGGATCTGCATCTGCACTGAAAGCAACCAGAGGATCATTAAAGTTTTTGTTTAGTTGTCCTAAGGATATTCTACCTCATTCTTTACTTTTCCAGAACTGAACTTGTTACTCCACCCTTAAAATTGCCATGGATCAATTTGATCTCAAGATCTCCCCAGCTTTGCCTTTCTGAATATTTATGTCTGAAGCCCCAGAGCTGCCACTGGTTGATCACTGTAGGACAGATCTTTAGCAAAAAGCACCTTGACATGAATAGCCACATCCTGTAATGTCTGATTACAGAGGTTTAATTGCATTATTTTCAACCACTTAAAAAACAATTATTCTCCTTTATCCTACACACCTATGTTTACTATAAGAACTGGTAACAGAGTCAGAGATGCATAGAAAAATGCAGATTTTTTTATGAAAAAACACTTACATACTAAAGAATTAAACATGTCTTTTCAGTGGAAGGTTAAATAATCAACTATCTTCTGTCTCTCAGTCACCTTGAGCTTTAATACAGAAGTCCTGCTCATAAATTATTTTTCCTCATGAGAAATCAGTAATGCAGCCCCCAAAAAATACTCAAACTGCAAGAACATACAGCCTTCAGTAGAGAAACATTCTTCCCATACAGTCCTAAGGAGACCTATAAAGCAAACACAATGCTCCAACCTTGCAGATGGCATGACTCTCACATGACACTGCAGAGTAGCAAGAGGGTGTTCCTCGTGACTACTCTACCATGCCCATTAAATTCCTTGCTTTCTCTCACACTGGCCTCTACATGCAAGAAATTAGAAATTCGAAGGCCATGGGGTGACCACCTGGGCTAGCTAAATCATGCATTGGATATTCCTTTCATCAGGCTCTTGGTCTGCTCAAAGTAAGAGTATGAGTAAATAAAAGAAGTGGTAAAATGACCAGTGAGACCAATAACAAGCTCTGTGGTTGGCTCCAGAGCCATGCTTAGATTTGCAAGTTGAGCAAACTTCAGGCTGCTCCATGAATATTTTAGGTGGTGCCATCAAGCAGCAGCTTCCAAACACTGCATGTGTGTGGCACTGCTACTGCCCAGACAGATATTAGAATAAAACCTTTATTAGAATAAACCAAACCAGGTTGGAAGAGGCCTTCAAGATCATCGTGTCCAACCCATCAACCAATCCAACCCACCCAAACAGCTAACCCATGGCACCAAGCACCCCGTCAAGTCTCCTTCTGAACACCTTCAATGACGGCGACTCCACCACCTCCCCGGGCAACCCATTCCATAGCGCAATCACTCTTTCTGTATAGAACTTCTTCCTAACATCCAACCTGAACCTCCCCTGGCGCAGCCTGAGACTGTGTCCTCTTGTTCTGGTACTGGGTGCCTGGGAGAAGAGACCATCATCAGCCTGTCTACAACCTCCCTTCAGGTAGTTGTAGAGAGTGATAAGGTCACCCCTGAGTCTCCTCTTCTCCAGGCTAAGCAGCCCCAGCTCCCTCAGCCTCTCCTCATAGGGCTTGTGTTCCAAACCCCTCACCAACTTTGTTGCTCTTCTCTGGACTCGTTCCAGCAAGTCAACATCCTTCCTAAACTGAGGGGCCCAGAACTGGACACAGTACTCGAGGTGTGGCCTAACCAGTGCAGTGTACAGGGGCAGAATGACCTCCCTGCTCCTGCTGGCCACAGTGTTCTTGATGCAGGCCAGGATGCCATTGGCCCTCTTGGCTGCCTGGGCACACTGCAGGCTCATGTTAAGCCTACCATCAACCAGCACCCCCAGGTCCCTCTCTGCCTGGCTGCTCTCTAGCCACTCTGACCCCAGCCTGTAGCACTGCATGGGGTTGTTGTGGCCAATGTGCAGAACCCGGCATTTGGATGTGTTAAATCTCATGCCGTTGGACTCTGCCCATCTGTCCAGCCTGTCAAGGTCTCTCTGCAGAGCCTCTCAACCCTCCAGCAGATCAACTCTTGCCCCCAGCTTGGTGTCGTCAGCAAATTTACTGATGATGGACTCAATGCCCTCATCCAGATCATCAATAAAGATGTTAAAGAGCACAGGGCCCAGCACTGATCCTTGGGGCACACCACTAGTGACTGGCTGCCAGCTGGATGTGGCACCATTCACCACCACTCTCTGGGCTCGGCCCTCCAGCCAGTTCCTAACCCATCGCAGTGTGCTCCCGTCCAAGCCATGGGCTGACAGCTTGGCCAGCAGTTTGCTATGGGGGACGGTGTCAAAGGCCTTGCTGAGGTCCAGGTAGACTACATCAACAGGCCTCCCCACATCCACCAGGCGGGTCACCTGATCATAGAAGGAGATCAGGTTGGTCAGGCAGGACCATCATATGATTGTTCTCTGCCTAATCCTAAAACTTTTCATTCTTTTCCTTCTGTTTCTGTTCTCCAGTCAGAAATCTTTAAGCAGTAGCTGACTTGTCTGATCCTATTAAGGGTCTGAGCCAACATGGATTACCATCAGTGCAGAGCTACAAAATCATGACTGGGTCATGCTGAAGTCATGGATGTTTCCTCAGGTGAAATTGCTTTTTATGTAGCCATATATCTTCAGCTTAACTTTCCAGCTTAGAGATCTGGCTATGCTCTGAGAAAACAGGTATTTCCAACACTGCATGCTGGGGTCACCCGAAGGCTGCTCTCTGGATCAGACTCACTCCATATTCAGACAGCAACCCCAGGTGCAGCCCAAGGGATGCTTTGCCTAAGCCTGTCTGGCAGCTCAATATTCTGCCAGGCACCTTAGCACAGAAGGGCAGTCTGTACTGTGCCTGCAGGGCACACCTGTGATCAGAAGTGGTGGCTCACACAACCCTCCTGCTCCCAGCCCTTGTCGGCTGTAAGGTAGACATGGCCTGGGGTGGTGTTCAAGAATGAGAATGTGTTCATCTCCAACACAGCAGAAGCTCTTGAGCTAGAGGCTGAACATGGCATGCCTCCTAAGCCTGTGAATCACACACATGTACATAACAAAAGGCAATCAAAATATTTATTAAGTAAATTAATAATACTTAAAATTGCAAGCCAAATGGGACCAATCTTCATTTAAAGTGGCCAGCAATGTCCTATACTCCCCTGTCTCTATGACTCATAACATGATAAGCTCAGTAAAAGCTACGAAACACTCACTGCCTGCTAGAGCAGCACACAATCTTCTAACTGCAAATGTATATATCATGTGGTATGTATTAATCAGATTTAAAATGTCACACCTACCAGGATAGAAGAATATATCTGCTATCACACACATTGCCATAGAAATGTTGATCATAGAGTCAGATTTTTCTCAGTACCTCTGCAATGCTCACATTGCAGATACATCGTGTTCACACCAGAAAACACAACAGTAGCACAGATGGCATTGTTTTTGCATGCAAAGGCAGCACAAAGGGCAGATATTTGAAGACAATTAGGTGGCTAAAGATGCAGTAGTCATACTGCGGGTATTTCAAAAGCATCTGGGCATCTAGGTCCTCAGATTTCAGTTACATTATTTTAAAACCTTTTCAACTCTAAATATACAAGAGGCTGAGGCCAACTGTATGAGATTCAACAAGGCCAAGTACCAGGTCAGGTCTCTACTTGGTGCATAGAACATTTAATACTGGGTAGTGGAAAGTATCAGTTAACATGTGTATTATCATGCTTACATTTTGATAGAGTATTCATAAATACTAATTCTGAGTCAGCTTTGACCTGGCAATTCCCATCGAACTGACCGAGGTGCTATTTCGCTGAACTTGCTCTCAAGGCATATCTGTCATTTTAAATCTAAATTTATTTCTGCCCCTGTCAACCTGCTACTTCATTATCTCACTATTCACTGACAAAAGAAATGATGAATCATGAACACTGGGGTACAATGAGCCAAACACACTCGATAAAATTAACCTCATTATGTCAGTTGTGTGTAGCATGATGAAGCCCTCTGGTGGGTCCTCTGGGGGTTGCTGTAACACATGTAAAGAATAGCTGCATTGTATTGAAAAAAGTGATGAATATACACTTCAAGAATAAAATTCATGTGTGACTGGTGCACAGCAACATCAGGGCTACAAGTAGATTTGCATTTGAGTTACTGCTGCGCAAAGATAATTTTGTCTTTCACAAAGGTTTTCTTGTGTATTTGGTTTGATTACTAGGCAATCTTCTCGAGCAATATGCAAAGCAGGTATAATTTTCTATTTAAAAAAGAATAAAGCTATTTAAAAATCAGGTGCAAAGTCTTATACCCAAACTGTCAGGGATTGTAAAATTGTGTAAAGTACACTAGGCTGCGTTCTGCCAAAAAGATAACATGAAAAATACTTGCATTACAGGAAAATTGGAACATTTGGTGCTAGGGAATCCATATGTTTATGTAGTGATGCAGGGCTCACATTTACTGTACCTTTCATTTTTGATGGAGGGGAAGTGCATGCTTATTATTCTTAATAGGGTGATCGACAGAGGCCAGAAAGGTCCCAAGGTCAAAAAAGTGGTACCCAGCATACAGCAGTTCTCAACACTTATTGACTTGCTTCTCTGTTTCCCCTTCCTACTCCCCCTTTGTAGACACCCTCTGCATCAGTTCCAGAGCTCCCTTCCCTTCTTCACCCTGAGGTAAGGATGATGGGGTAAGGCTGTATTCTACCAAAACACAGGCTGTGAGGCTACCCCCTGCATCTGTTATTTCATGTGATACCTATGATGCAGGCCTATGTCCGGGAAGACATTGAGATTCTTGGTAGTCTGCAGACCACACTACTTGCCACTGGCACTGCCCGAGGACATGCAGGCAATACCAGGCTCCCAGCATGTCCACACAACCCCTAGTCACACTGTGACTCCAATTACCTCTCCCTGCACCTTTCCATGTAGTCATACCACAGGTCCTCCAGTGGCTCCAGGATTTGCCCCCAAACCACCTCCAGCATTAGCAGCACTTTAAAATCAAGGTGAATTTCTGTGCTAGGCGCACATCATATTTTTAGATCATTTTATTTTACAGTCAGTTTTCAGGGAAGTTTTCCATGTGCTTTCTCATGTGGCTATTTCTATTTTTACCATACACAGATGTCCTTGAGGTATGCTCAAACCACAAGCTGTGAACACTATTTGCCAGCCCAGGTTTTCCCTGTAAGAGGACACAGCTCCAATGCATGTGTAACACAGAAGCACTCAACAGTGAGTGTGCCCTGTGAGCAGGAGCTTGCAGGAGAACAAGAGTCAAGAAGTCCTGCTGCAAAACAGGGCAGAGATGAAGGTGGAACAGGACTTCAAAGGACCAGTTTTAGCTCCTGGAAATAGCTGCTGTAAGAACTTGTTTTGCCTGTATGAAATTGATAATGCAGGGATTTCCAGAATGTTCACTCAAATAAAGTTTTTAGAGAAGAGTACAGTAGTGGGATGCCAGTTAAATGAGACATGGTGACTGCAAAGGGATTTATGCACACTGGCTTGTCAATCTTTCTGAGCTGCAAATATTTAGGTGCATTGCAGATCACAACAGAAAGCCTTCCTTCCTGTAGATGCTGCTGTCTTCTGCTAGGGAATTCTAACACTCACCTATTTTTAAAGAAAGGGCTATTACAACTCTCTGGTCAGATTCATGACACAGCTCAAAGGTTTCTGCCCAGTAACACCCACACCAAAGAAATAACTTCAAGTCAAATGCCCATCTTTTTTAATGCAAGTATTTTGGTTTTCATATACAATAAGTACTTTCTAATAAGAAAACAGAACACCATAATTGAGGCCTCTTGCTATGTATGGAAAATGAAACATGATGTTATATTCCATAATTGGCTCATCATTTTGTTAACCACCTTTTATTCATAGTTTCATAGTTTCATAGTTTCATTCAGGGTTGGAAGGGACCACAAGGATCATCTAGTTCCAACCCCCCTGCCATGGGCAGGGACACCCCACACTAGATCAGGCTGGACAGAGCCTCATCCAGCCTGCTCTTAAACACCCCCAGGGACGGGGCCTCGACCACCTCCCTGGACAACGCATTCCAGGGTTTCACCACTCTCATGGTGAAGAACCTCCTCCTCACATCTAGCCTGAATCTCCCCACCTCCAGCTTCATTCCATTCCCCCTAGTCCTATCACTACCTGATATCCTGAGAAGTCCTTCCCCAGCCTTCCTGTAGGCCCCTTTCAGATACTGGAAGGCCACAATTAGGTCACCTCGGAGCCTTCTCTCCTGCAGACTGAACAGCCCCAACTCCTTCAGTCTGTCCTCATAGGAGAGGTGCTCCAGCCCTCTGATCATCCTTGTGGCCCTTCTCTGGACACGTTGCAGCACCTCCACATCCCTCTTGTAATAGGGGCTCCAGAACTGGACACAGTACTCCAGGTGGGGTCTCACCAGGGCTGAGTAGAGGGGGAGGATCACCTCCCTCGACCTGCTAGCCACACTTCTCCTGATGCAGCCCAGGATCTGATTGGCTTTGCGGGCTGCAAGTGCACACTGAGAGCTCATGTTGAGCTTTTTGTCCACCAGCACCCCCAAGTCTCTCTCTTCAGGGCTACTTTCCAGCCAGTCACTGCCCAGCCTGTATTTGTGCCTGGGATTGCCTCGACCCAGATGCAGGACCCTGCACTTGCTCTTATTGAACTTCATGAGGTTGGCTTGTGCCCACCTCTCCAGCCTGTCAAGGTCCCTCTGGATGGCCTCCCTTCCCTCCAGCGTGTCTGCTGCACCACACAGCTTGGTGTCATCAGCAAACTTGCTGAGGGTGCACTCAATGCCACTGTCCATGTCCCCCACAAAGATGTTGAATAAGACAGATCCCAGGACTGATCCCTGAGGGACTCCGCTTGTCACTGGCCTCCACTGGGACATGGAGCCATTGACAGCCACTCTTTGGGTGCGGCCATCAAGCCAGTTCCTTATCCATCTAGTGGTCCACCCATCAAACCCATGTGTCACCAGTTTGGAGACCAGGATGTGGTGTGGGACAGTGTCGAAGGCTTTGCTCAGGTCCAGGTAAACGACATCAGTTGCTCGCCCCTCATCTATTAATTTTGTCACCTGCTCATAGAAGGCCACCAGGTTGGTCAGGCAGGATTTGCCCTTGGCAAAGCCATGCTGACTGTTCCCAATCACCTCTTCACTATTCTTTTGAGCGAGTAGTGACTCCAGGAGGATCTGCTCCATGATCTTTCCAGGCACAGAGGTGAGACTGACTGGCCTGTAGTTCCCTGGTTCCTCCTTCTTACCCTTTTTGAAGATGGGGGCAATGTTTCCCCTTTTCCAGTCTGTGGGGACTTCACCAGATTGCCATGACTTTTGAAATATAATAGAGAGGGGTTTAGCAACCTCATCTGCCAGTTCTCTCAGTACCCGTGGGTGTAACCCGTCGGGTCCCATGGACTTGAACACTTTCAGGTTCTTCAGATGATCACGAACCTGATCTGCACTTACAATGGGCAGTTCTTCCTCCCCGTCCCTGGCTTTGACTTCCATAACATCAGGAGTGTGGCTAGAGGCCCTTGCAGTGAAGACTGAGGTAAAGAAGTTATTAAGTACCTCAGCCTTTTCCTCATCACATGTGACCATGTCACCATTTTCCTTTCTGAGGGGGCCCACACCTTCCCTAGTCTTCTTCTTCCCATTAATATACCTGTAAAAGTTCTTAGTATTCCCTTTAATCTCCCTGGCTAGATTCAACTCAAACTCTGCTTTGGCTTTCCTAACCAGGACTCTTGCTGCTCGGGCAGCTTCCTTATATTCCCCCTGTTCTACCTGTCCTTCCCTCCACTTCCTGTAGAGTTTCCTTTTAAGTAATAGTGTGTCCAGTAGCTCCTTGCTCATCCAGGCAGGCCTCCTAGCATTCTTACCTGCTTTTCTCTTTGTTGGTACACAGAGCTCCTGGACACAGAGGAGGTGGTCCTTGAATACTGACCAGCTGTCCTGGGTCCCTCTTCCCTCCAGGGCTTTGTCCCACGACACTTTGGCTAGCAGATCCCTGAAGCGATCAAAATCTGCACGCCTAAAGTCTAGGGTCGTGAGCTTGGCATACTTCCTCCTGATTGCCCTGAGGATGTTAAATTCAACTGCTTCATGGTCACTGCAGCCAAGGCCGTCTATGAGCCTCACATTGCTTACCAGCCCTTCCCTGTTGGTGAGAACAAGGTCCAGCATAGCACCATTTCTTGTTGGTTCCTCCACCATTTGGAGGAGGAAGTTGTCTTCTATGCAGTCCAGGAACATCCTGGATTGCTGGTGCCTTGCTGTGTTGTCCCTCCAGCAGATATCCGGGTGGTTGAAATCACCCATGAGGACCAGGGCTTGTGACCTGGAAGCTGCTTCTATTTGCCTATGGAGGGCCTCATCTGCTTGGATCTTAATATGCTCTGGTTACTTTTTGGAGAAGTGACCGATTCTAAGGATGCCCAGTGCAAGGTGGAAATCAGAATGCAATTGGAAATGATCCCAGAGCTCCCTACCAGCTCATTTTTCATGATACAGAGCATCTCCTACAAAACTGGGGGATACTGATTGATGATAATCCCAACATGAGCCAGCAGTGTGTGCTTGCAGCCCAGAAAGGCTTGTGAATAAAAGCAGCTTGGCAAAATTGCTGAAAGAAGTGTGGCAGAAAAGGTCCTAGGGTCCTGGTGAAAACCAAATTGACCAGAAGCCACCAAGCTGCCCTTGCCTAAAGGCAGTGAGCTACATTGGGCAATGTCTTGCCAGCTGCTGGAGAGATGACCCTTCCCCTCCCTCTACTCAGCACTGGTGAGCCCATGCTTGCAGTGCTGTGCATAGGCCTCAGCTCCCAGTGCAAAAGAGACATATTGGGGAGAGCCCCTGGTGCCCCTTCACCACCACAGCCCCCCAGTGCAACCGTTGAGAGACCAGCGGCCACCTTGTGTTTTCCCAGTACAGGCTGGCAACCGCCTCAGTGCCTGCTGGGCCGATGCTAGGCCAGCACAGAGCGGTACTGGGAAGTGTGCAGCTCTCCACTATGCAGTCTGGCACCAGCACTCACTGGCAGCCCTGCTCAAGTCAGTTTGCCACTTTTTTCTGAGCCTCACCAGAGTGTCCTGCGTGACACTTGTGGACCTGTCGGGATGGGCCAGCTAAATTGCTGCTGTGGCTTCAGGTGAGCTCCCTCCATGAATCAGGGATGCCCTGGCACAGCTGGGCTCCACAGCAGCCACCCTTCTCATGCCCAGCCCCATCTGCTCTGCAGGGATGACCCTGAGCCCATGCAGTATTTTGCGCCTGTCCCAGCACTACTGGAGCCACAGCTATGTGAAGGGGTGTGGGTGATTGTAAGGAACCAGAAATATCTACGTGGCTCAACATCCTTGGGAAAATAATTTTCGATAATGGTTTGGTATAAGGGAGCTTGGCACTTGCCCACCTAGAGTCAAATGGGGGGCTTTGAACTGGGGAGACCTCCTGGTGGGACTTGGGGGGCCCACAGATTCAGCTTTCTGCACAGAAGGGTCAGGAGAAGGAGAGGCTGTTTGCTCCCTTCAGCCAGCAGCCTGGAAACCAACAGTTTGCTCTGTGCAGGTGAGAGAGCTGGTGGGATTTCTCATGAAGCACCATGTGGAACTTTTTGAGGAGGAGATGGCTGCTGCATTGACTGAGGAAGCACAGCAGCAGAAACTGCAGAGGTATGCAAAGGTGCACTAACAGCATGACAACAAAAGCCTCCCCCCTCAGAAGGTGGGACTGCAGCCACAGGGACAACCAAGGTCACCCACCAGCCTGCAGCTCTGCAGAAGCACAGAGTAAGGCTGCTGCAGGCTGACCATCACACTGTGTGCACTGATCCCACCAGAACTGCCTCAGCTGGGCTGAGCAAAGCCACGCAAGGGATCTGCCTTTCAGAGCTAAAATTGCAATTGGGCAGGTAGGTCCTTGCCACCTCTTAACTTCCTCATTTCCATTGCAGATGCCTCCACTCAATCTGGATGTCAAGCACATGGAGAGCTCCTCTATGGGAAGAAGGTAATACCAGCTTGCTTTGACTGAGAGAACTGATTAATGTTTACCATGGTTTCACCTGACTAACAATACCATTGGATAGAAAGCTTGCCAGGATCTTCTCTGGCCAAGGGAAAACAACCATAAGAGAAAGCTAAGTGAGAGTGGTGGCCAGCCAGACACCAAAGGTCAGGGGCTGGAAACAGTCATCTCAGAAGTGGGAAACTGAGAAAACTGATGCAGGATGACAAGAATACAGAGCCTGGGTGTGTTAAGAGACCCTGACGTCCATCCTTCAGATCTCAGTGCTCATCTATTCTATTCTATCCCAAATGCATTTTGTGGTGTTTAATAAGCAATTATTTATTTACTGTACCTTTGTAGTCTCACTCCAACAAGTCTGTTCCAGCACACTACAAATATTGAACACCACCAGTTCCTGAACAAGGAAATTGTAATATTATCACAGATTTCCAACTGGCCAAGGAGAAAAATGAAGAGCTTATGAAGTCAGCCCTGCTACAACCAACATGGGACAAGACAAGAGAACGTCAGCTCCGAAGAACTTGGCAAAAAGTTGCCTCTCTGCTATTAAGAACAGATGTGGGATGTCACAGCATCATCCAGCAAGAGGGCCAGGTATGGGACTCACCTTCCCTGAGTGGAGGCTTTACCCCATACTCTCTAGACAGAGCATTCACAACAAAGTTTTGTTCAGGGGCTTTTCTAGCCAAAAACTCACATTTGGTGACACCTTCCTAAATCTCTGAAAACTCTGCACTGCTCATTCCTGTTGCCAGAGTCAACAAATTTAAACCACAGGAAACAAAACTGCAGAAAATGCCTCAGTTATGCTGAAACATTCCAGGAGTAAGGACACTGACATTTGTGGACTTGTGTCACTATCTGCACTACAATGGCACCTGAAGACCCAATCACAGTATCACAGTATAACTAAGGTTGGAAGAGACCTCAAGGATCATCGAGTCCAACCTATAATCACAGACCCCATGACTAGACCATGGCACCAAGTGCCACGTCCAATCTCCTCTTGAACACCTCCAGGGACGGTGACTCCACCACCTCCCTGGGCAGCCCATTCCAATGACGAACAACTCGCTAGGTGAAGAACTTTCTCCTCACCTCGAGTCTAAACCTCCCCTGGCGCAGCTTGAGACTGTGTCCCCTTGTTCTGGTGCTGGTTGCCTGGGAGAAGAGACCAGTCCCCTCTCGGCTACAACCACCTTTCAGGTAGTTGTAGAGGGCAATGAGGTCACCCCTGAGCCTCCTCTTCTCCAGGCTAAACAATCCCAGCTCCCTCAGCCTCTCCTCATAGGGCTTGTGTCCAAGGCCTCTCACCAGCCTTGTTGTCCTTCTCTGGACATGTTCAAGTGTTTCGATGTCCTTCTTAAACTGAGGGGCCCAGAACTGGACACAGTACTCAAGGTGCGGCCTAACCAATGCAGAGTACAGGGGCAAAATGACTTCCCTGCTCCTGCTGGCCACACTATTCCTAATGCAGGCCAGGATGCCATTGGCCCTCTTGGCCGCCTGGGCACACTGCTGGCTCATATTCAGGTGGCTGTCGATCAGTACCCCCAGGTCCCACTCTGTTTAGGAGCTCTCCAGCCACTCCAACCCCAGCCTATAGCTCTGCATGGGATTGCTGTAGCCAAAGTGCAGCACTCGGCACTTGAACTTGTTAAATGCCATCCCATTGGATTCTGCCCATCTGTCCAGTCGGTCGAGGTCCCTCTGCAGAGCCTTTCTACCCTCTAACTAACTAACATCTGCTCCTAACTTGGTGTCATCTGCAAACTTGCTGATGACTGACTCGACCCCCTTATCCAGATCATCAATGAAGATGTTAAAGAGGATGGGGCCCAGCACTGATCCCTGGGGGACGCCACTGGTGACTGGCTGCCAGCTGGATGTGGCACCATTCACCACCACTCTCTGGGCTCGGCCCTCCAGCCAGTTCCTAACCCAGCAGAAAGTGTAGTGGTCCAAGCCACAAGCTGACAGCTTAGCCAGCAGTTTGCTGTGGGGGACGGTGTCAAAGGCCTTGCTGAAGTCCAGGCAGACTACATCCACAGGCCTCCCCACGTCCACCAGACGGGTCATCTGATCATAGAAGGAGATCAGGTTGGAGAGGCAGGACCTGCCCTTCCTAAATCCATGTTGGCTGGACCTGAGCCCTTGGCCATCCTTCAGGTACGCAGTTATTGCCGCCAGGATAATCTGCTCCATCATTTTCCCTGGCACTGAGATCAGGCTGACTGGCCTGTAGTTTCCAGGTTCCTCCTCAAGATGAGGATGCCATTAGGTTAGGCATGGAGGATCCAGTTCACATCCCAAACTGCTTGGAATCCATCTGCATAAGGCAAAGTACAATGAGATGGAAAGCAAAAGAAGTAAGCAGATTGCCAAAGGCTTTCAGAAGCTTGCTCAATGAAACCTCTGACAAAAGCATGACACAAACCTTTGCTGCTGGAAATGTGTTTTGCTGTTTTGGTGGGTTGAGAGAGAAGGCCCAGCTTTCTCTCCCCCACAAAGGGAAAAAAAAACAAAACCACAGCTACCTCAGCTGGAGAAGCGGAAGGAATGCTATATTTTACAAGCAATGTGGAAAATGCAAGATATGTACACAATATACAGTATTTACAATATATATACAGAAGTATACAGCAAAGTTAAAAGAACCAAGAATACAGGAACGAAATTCCCTCCTCCGGACAGAGGAGGGTTCCCCCCCGTACCCCCTTCTCTCCCCCTACCTCCCTTTTTTCCCAAAAAGGGTTAGAAAGAGAGAAAATGGCAGTTATTAAGAAAGCAGAATTCTAGTAGGCCTATTTGTAGGATTAGTTGCTTATCTGTTATCCAAGGTTGCTCTGGCAGGGAGCCCAGAAGCAGACAGGCTGGAAGGGAGAGGGAAAGGAACGAACTGAGAAAAAATTCCAGCTGCGCTAAAACTTAAAACTGCATTCTACCAATCTACCAATGAAATTCGTTTAGAATATCGATGTTTTCATTGTCTTCACCAAAACATTCAGCCAGAGTGTCCCAGCACTGTCCCTTTCTTAAAGGCACAGCCTCAAATGGTCACAGCTGTCAACCCACTATCTTAGCCACCCATCATGTATATAACCTTCTGAAGAAGATATTACTGATACCATAAAAAAAGGTGCTTGAGAATACAAATAGGTTTACCTCAGTAGTTACATTTACTGGAAAATGTTCCTACGTTGCTGCAGCTGTAAGCTAGAGAAGCAAGTACAAAACTGAAAGGCGGCAATAGTTTCCAGTGAGAACTCTCCCATAATGCTGAATGCCAGCGGAAAATATATCTGGGTGCAGCTCAGCAGCTCTCAGTCCCCACATCACCTAAGTTCTGCCTTCCTCAAGGAAAAGTCCATATCACATGGCAGCTCTTGATGTGAACTTCCCAGCTGGAGATTCAGACTGCAGAGGTCTTTGCATTCTTTTGACAATTTCCATAACTATAGACAAAATACAAAGTTCCAAAGTGATTTCAAGGACACGTTCCCTCTGCACAAAGGTGCAGCAGCAACAGTTCCATTAATGTTGGGGTTTGGTTTGAGCAAGAGGGGACATGGGTCCCAGGAACACCTGTGCAATTCAGGCCTTGAAGGATTTTCTGTTATTAATATAACGATGGAGTAGGAGCTGTGGGAAAGTGCTGATCGCTTGGTATGCTGAAGTCAAGCTGCCCCTGAGAAGGGAGGCAAGCAAGATAAGGAGGAGGCGAGATCTGGGAAAAAGAGCAATTAGACTGAGTAGAAAAATTCCACAGAGTAGTGAAAACAATGATGTAACCTTTTAGAGAGAAACCAATAGTATGTGTTAAATTAGAATAGAATTAACTATGCGTAAGATAAGACTATAAATAATAAAGTGTGGAACAATAAAGTTGGATGATTACTATCACTCATATTGAGTGCTGTCGTCCCTGTCTCCGTTCTCGTCAAGTGGCGCCTCGAACAGGGACCCGATTCTGTGGGTATTCTGAGCCATGTCGACGGGGACGACAGTGGAGACCACACCCAGGAATTACAGGTGAGCCGACTGCGGATGAAGGCTCAGGCAGGCAAGTCTTGGCAGGCCGATATTGGCATGCCTGTGGAAAGGTCGGCAGGCTAGACTTGGCGGGCCGACAGCAGCTTGGGCGGGCTAGTATTGGCGGGCCTGAGGGAAGGATCGGCGGGCTAGACTTGGTGGGCCGGTGGTAAGATCGGGCGGGCTGGTATCGGCGGGCCTGAGGAAAGGAGCAGCAGACACCGGCGGGTAACAGATTGCGGCAGTGAAGTTTGCAGACGTCGGTGAATATGGAAAAAGAGGTAGCGCTATCCTTATTTCAGTGTTTTCTTGAAAAACATAAGGCGGAGATATCGCCCAAAGTAATGCCTGGGCTTTTGGCCCACGGATCCACTTTAAGGTATTTCCCTAACGGAGATCGTTATTTTGATGAAACTTGTTGGAGAGAGTACGGGACCAAGTTGTGGGACTTGGTAATAGATGGTGATAAAACTGCTATAAAGCTACAAAAGCCATGGCGAGAATTCATAAACTGTATCAAAAAATATAAGCTTGAACAGTGAATGGCTGCTGCAGTTACTGCAAATTTGTCAGGACGAGATGCAGCCCCAGTCCTATCTGAGTTGCAGCCGAACTATGTGTTTGAAAAGTATCGACCGATTGACCGGGGCCACCCCCGATACATCTTGCGGGGACCACACCGCGTTTGCCAGGCACCACCACTGCCGTTTCGCCTCAAGCAGAGAAAAAGCCAAAAAAGGGCAGTGAAACCTGTGCCTCAGTGTGTTCGATCCCGTTCATCAACATCTTCCTCTGACATCGCCAGTGAGAGCTCGGATTCGGAAGACTCAAACAGCGCCGACTTTGCTTTACGGCCCCTCTTAGAAAAAAATTGAGTGCTTGGAGGCTCGTGGTTACAGCATTCTTATGACTGCACCCCTCCCGCGAACCCCGATGGCCCCCGTGGGCACAGACGGCTCCGGCCGAGGCGGCACCGACAGCTCCAACAACACCGGCAGCACCGACCGTAGTGGTGGCCCCGGTGGCTCGCACCAGCAGGCCCCCCCCGAGCAGTGGCTCGCACCAGCGGGCCCCCGCCCCCCAGCTCCAGCTGCGTTACACTCCCCCTCCCCCCGCCCCACAGTGGCTCGCATCAGCACCCCCCCCCCGCTATAATTTTACACACCTAGAGGGAAAATCAAAATTCATTATAACACAACATGCATTTTCATTTTAGGTTGAAAACAAAAACAAACAAACAAATAAAAAAAAAAAGGGGGGGGGGAAAGAAAGCATACCCCATAGTGGGGGGAAAAAAAAAAAAAGTTTTTTAATGGTACCAATAAGAGATCAGTATTACTAGGATGAGCAAAAACACATTATTATGTGTAATTTTATATTGGGCAAAGCAATGAAGGTCTTTTGCTCTTGCTGTTTGCCTGCAAGTTTTCTGTCTGTGAAGCTAAAACCTGGCCAGATCTACCTTTACAGATTAAAGAAATCTTGCTACCATTAAGCAATTTATGATTTTTGACCATCCTAGAGAAAATAAAGATGCAACATACCCCTAAATCAGATTGTAAAAGACAGTGCTAAGGATTGCATTTGTGTCTTAATCTCTGTGTGCAATGCGTTCAGGCATAATCAAGTCTTCTCTGTCAATAAGAAGAGTGAAATGTAAAGATTGGAACTATTAAGAGCTAAGTTCTTCTTTACAATGTCTGTTATCTTTGACCATGTATTATGCCAGCTCTGTTAGAACATTGTAACTAGTTCAACTTAAGCTTTGTGCCTTGTATGGGTAACATGGCCCAACATGACAGGCAATAACGAATTTTGTTTGAGCTTACAGACTGTGGGTGAACCTTTTCAGACGTGTTTAATAGGGATACCCAGATTTGATGTAAATATGTTTGTTAATTATAGTAGTAATAATTGTAGTAATGACAGTGAAGTGGCAAACTGTAGTGCATTATTGATTAAGGGACTGACTCAGCGGTTACCGTATGATCCTGAAGAACTGCGATTATTGGGCTCTTAGCAGGTTGGCAATGCATCAAGAAACTGGACTCGAACGTGTATTGTGTTTGGAGGTATGTTTAAAGGGCAGCAAGATTTTGAACAAATGTTAAAGAGTTGGGGAAAAGTGCCAGTTGAGATACAAAGCAGCTCACAAGGATGGACTGATGTTCATCCCAAAAGACCATATATCGTGTATGGTGACTATTGTGGATGGAATGACAAAGCCACAATAAAAGGTCTCATCGTGCCAAAACTGTGGGGTGCATATGGAGCTCAAGATCTCACTGCAGGAACTTTGACAATTAGGAACGGAAATATACCCCTTTTATGGAATAATCATATAGCAAAAGCATTGCCACCAGGTATATTTTTGATTTGTGGAGATCATGCCTGGCAAGGAATTCCAGCTAACCCAGTAGGGGGTCCCTGTTATTTAGGGTCTTTATCCATAATAGTACCATCTCAGACTCAGTGGTTAAAACTTTTAGAGCAAATACAACAGCTATGGAAGGAATGCACAATTGAGCAATTACCATCGGATTGTAATGACGAGGTGGAATTGTGGGGGTGTGTAATGAGAGCCTTTGTGAGTATGGTTGTGCCGGGTGCCACTGCGGGAAGGGCCTGGAGTGCAGTGGTAGGATTAGCATGTTGGTCAGTGGAAAGCGCAAGTGTTGCCACTCAGGTGTTGGAAGAGTTATTGTTAGATCAAAAATCATTGAAGCATGCATTACTGCAAAATCGTGCTGCAATTTTTTTTTTATTGTTAGCTCAAGGGCATGGATGTGAAGATTTTGATGGAATGTGGAATGTGTTGTTTTAACCTGTCAGATCATGGAGTGTCGATGCATGCTGAGATTAGGTGGCTAAAGAATTATACGCGTGCTGTTACAATTGTAAAAAGTCCCTTAGATGACTGGTTAAGATCAATGCTTGGGAATGTGTCACAGTGGGCTATACAATTGATAAAAGAAGCTTTAAGGTTTTTAGGTATTATTGTACTAATTTTGATTATTGTTAAACTTGTTTATAATTGTATTATGCAAAGTGTTCAAAGGATAACCTCCAAGGCCTTACTTGCACAAAAGAAAAATGGGGGAATTGTTGGGGTTTGGTTTGAGCAAGAGGGGACATGGGTCCCAGGAACACCTGTGCAATTCAGGCCTTGAAGAATTCTCTGTTATTAATATAGCGATGGAGTAGGAGCTGTGGGAAAGTGCTGATCGCTTGGTATGCTGAAGTCAAGCTGCCCCTGAGAAGGGAGGCAAACAAGATAAGGAGGAGGCGAGATCTGGGAAAAAGAGCAATTAGACTGAGTAGAAAAATTCCACAGAGTAGTGAAAACAATGATGTAACCTTTTAGAGAGAAACCAATAGTATGTGTTAAATTAGAATAGAATTAACTATGCATAAGATAAGACTATAAATAATGAAGTGTGGAACAATAAAGTTGGATGGTTACTATCACTCATATTGAGTGCTGTCGTCCCTGTCTCCGTTCTCGTCACATTAACAGACTTGTCAGTTAAGATTCATCCAAGTCCATAAAGCAAGTGTTAAATAGACTTTGCACTTATCGCTTCAGTCTGGAATGAATGTTACTGCCAGCACACTGACATGTGCTTTTAAGATATATACAATCATTACTGATCTGTGTTGAGATCAGAGGCTGGAAAAACATGAACCTAGCATTTTCATGCTTGATTTCATTAGCCAGCAAAGTGGCTTAAAGAATCAGGTCCACAGCTTCCTCTGTTAACCTCTCATCGCTGAATGCTACACTTGGCAAACCTACTAACATACACACCTAGATACTATGGCCTGAACTGCTCAGCTAGAAGCAAAGTGTTCAGGAAACCTATCAGAATATCATCAAGTGGATGAGTGGTAGGAGAAAGCAAAAAACACAAGACACACATTTGAAATGGCCAATTGCTCCTTAAGGCAAGGCAGTGGGTATGGAGAGAATATTCAGAACATGCCTTACCTGTGTAGTGCACCACACGTCTGACCCTTCTTTGGAAACGTCCGTCCTGTTAAAATTAGAAAAGGTGATTCTTTTCTTGTCTCTGACTGGCTAGGCAGGTTTATCTTGCAAGAGGAAAATGCCTGTCTGAGATCTGTAGTGACTATGCTTTATCAAATCACTAATAAGCAAGACAGGAATGGGTATGGTTTAGCATAAAAGGTTCCAGCTTGGCTCCTCATGCAATTTTCCCTTCATTGGTGGGCATTATGTATGCATTTACATAAAGCACTGTCAAAACTTCAAGGATTATAACCAGAAATCTTTCGGAATGTTTCTGTTGTAATTTTTCAAATGAAGCAGTGGAAGGCTCCATTTTCATTGACATTTCTAATGCCTTTCACTCAAGAGCTCTGACAGAGGCATCTTTAATTAGCCAGGAAGGGCTTTACAGAAACTTTCACCTGCAAAGGCACTGGGCTCTTGTAATTTCCATACTGAAAGGAAATGCAACTGGAAAACAAAATTACCATTTTCAAAATTACCATGTCACAGGTGCTGCCAAAGGCACTAAAAGCTAGGGGAAGACTTTCCAGACTGCATTAGGTGCCAGTGGTGTATTAAACTACCTAACCTTGATTTCTTCAAGTAATGTTGTCCAGGGGAAGGCCCTGGACCAGCTATTGAGGAACATCCTTGCCAGAAAACCAGAAACTGAGGCTCATCTCTTAGTTGACTTGCTGACTGCCTCAGCATGCATTAACATGACAGATCATGGAGTATGTCCAGCAGATCAAGGGATATTCTCCTCCCCCTCTACTCTGCCCTGGTGAGACCTCACCTGGAATACTGCATCCAGTTTTGGGCTCCCCAGTTCAGGAGGGACAGGGATCTACTCGAGATTGTCCAACAGATGGTTATGGGACTGATTAAGGGACTGGAGCACGTGCCTTATGAGGAAAGGCTGAGAGACCTGGGGCTTTTTAGTCTGGAGAAGACTGAGAGGGGATTTAATAAATGTTTATAAATATATGAGGGCTGTGAGAGTCTAATAAGTTTGTCTCTCTCTATGTGAGTCAACAAAGATAAAGTGATAGCAGAGCCACTGGAAAGAAGGTGGAAAGAATCCTGTCCACCAATCCCGGATGCAAATCAGCTTGTGATTGCATCGTGATAACACGGGACTACAACAATGGACCCAAGGACCCAGCCATCACGCTTTCTGGGCAGGGTGGTTTCCGCCCATCAAGTACCTTGGGCAGGGTGATACGATGGTTTCCACCACCTGTGTAAAGGAATGTGGGAGGACTTGTCTGGATGGAGATGGGGTAGACGGAGATTCCCCCCTCGCCTCCATCCAAAAATCTTGCCCACATACACAGCAATACACAGATTTCCTGCCACTGGAATTCCTGAGGGACAATATTTGACTACATACCTAAGGACTAAAAAACTGTATAAAAGACTTGAGCAACTACTGGTTTGAAGAGAGAAACAGAGGAGAGAAACAGAAGAGAGAAACAGAGGAGAGAAACAGAGGAGAAAAACGGGGAGAAAAACGGAGATGAAGGAAAACACAGGAGACGGGCCAGGCCGCTGAGAAGAGAAAGCCGGGACGATGCTGCTCCGGAGAAAAGAAGCTGCCCGGAGGACCACAGCTCCAGCCAAATCCTCAGCACCCCTTCTCTACAGACCCAGGCTGCCCAGAGGAGCCTCAGCACTGTTCCTGTATCAACCCAACATCTCCCCAGAGGACAACAGCTGTTCTCCAGCAAAAGCCTCACCACGGTTTCTCTACAAACCCAACATCTCCTGCAGCACCTTTCCTCCACAGACTTTAAGTGTCTGTCGTAGTTTGGGCTGGGTGCCCTTCTGCTACAGGGGTGCTTCCTGTGTCCAGAAGTCCAGCCCAGTGGGTGGACACAGGAAATTAGGTTATTTCCTACCATGATCCCTTGCACCACTATAAGTTTCACGGCGGGGTCTGGCACTTCCTCTTTTCTTCCTCCTCCATCAGCCGGTAACATGGGGGAGAGATCTCCTGGCTTTGGGCCTGGCTAGGCCCAAGGCCACGGGGGGATGGGCAGTCTCAGATCTGGCCAGCTGAGACTAGCCTAGCAATGGGAGGGGGAAGAAGGAGCCCTGGGGGTCTTGGGTGTACCCTCAGGTAGGGATGGGTTTCTCTGGGTCTGTTTTTTGGGTTTCTCTCTCTTGTCACTGTATTTTTAGTTTTTTTTTCCTGCACGCACTCACTGTTCTATTTAAACTTTCCATCACCTTTGCAATCCGTTTGTCTGAGTCGTTATTTCTGCGCGTGGTGGGGAGGGGGGGCTTGCCCCAACCCATTACATTTTGGCGCACCAACGTGGGGCTGGCTGTTCTGCCCACTCTGCAGATCGATTGCAAAGGATGGAGAGTTTAAATTCAGTTCTGGGCGTCGGTTTGGGTTTGGCAGTTGGGGGCTCAAGTGATGTTGCCGGGGCGACCGTGTAAGTTCTTGTGGATTGTGGGGGGATGACTGGTGTGCTGCCGGTGGCGCGGACCCTCTGCTATTTCAGGCAGGGGTGGTTTTCGACCATCGGCATCGGGGTACCGCTTGAGAACGCGGAACCTGCCCCTCCTCCGCGGCGGGCAGTGAAGTGGGGGAGGGGCAGCGGCGAGCAGATCAGAGTCAGGTCCGTTCTCGCTGCAGGGATAGAGCCAGCCGCTGCGAGCGGGCGAGCCAGCTCCCGAAGCCCCGGGGGGCCGACGGGGACTCCAGCTGGAAAGCCGTTTTCAAGGGCTCTGAGAACGCGCGTATGGCTTTCGCTGGAGAAGCCGTTTGAGTGTCCGAGGGGTGGAGGTGATTTTGATTCTGCGCCGCGGCGGCAGAGGTGGGCGGAGCCCTGCTGCGGGCGAGCGGCGCCGGCGGACCCGGCCGTACGCTCGGGCTGCGGCGGGCCCGGCCCTAGTCTCTTCCCCGACTTTTTCGGACGAGTTCCGAAACTGGCGCCGAGCACCTGGTTCCACCTCCCTCTTCTCAGTGAGCTGTGGTGCAGCCCCTCCCTTTCTGGTGGTGGGGGGGGGGTGTGTGCAGCCGGATGCTGCCTTGCCTTGGTACGGGTACGCCTAGTGGGGGGGCGGTGTACCTCGGACAAGCATCCGTGTGGTTGGACCGCAGTTGGAAGCGGTTGGTTGCGGCACCCTGGATGGATTGAAAAAGGCAGTCGTGGGTTGGATTGTTTCGACTGGCCTGCCCCAGGGGTGGAGAATATGCCGCCGAGTGAGCATGGGTGAAAAGTAGAGGCTTGGCTGAGAAGTCGTGAGGCTGTTCCAGGTGACCAGGATGCCCAACGGATCCATGGAGAACTTGCACCGCAGGAGAATGAGTTCTGCATCGCCGGGAGGTTCCATTGGATGAAGGAAGAAGAACTGGAATGGACAGACACTTGAGCATGACTGAGAGACTGAGTGGACGCCCAGATGAAGACACGGACTTCGCCGAACATGTCATCAGTTTTCTGATTTGATGATGTGTTTGGGTGCAGGCATCATGGTTTGAAATAAAGGGGTGGCTCCTGTCGTAGTTTGGGCTGGGTGCCCTTCTGCTACAGGGGTGCTTCCTGTGTCCAGAAGTCCAGCCCAGTGGGTGGACACAGGAAATTAGGTTATTTCCTACCATGATCCCTTGCACCACTATAAGTTTCACGGCGGGGTCTGGCACTTCCTCTTTCCTTCCTCCTCCATCAGCCGGTAACATGGGGGAGAGATCTCCTGGCTTTGGGCCTGGCTAGGCCCAAGGCCACGGGGGGATGGGCAGTCTCAGATCTGGCCAGCTGAGACTAGCCTAGCAATGGGAGGGGGAAGAAGGAGCCCTGGGGGTCTTGGGTGTACCCTCAGGTAGGGATGGGTTTCTCTGGGTCTGTTTTTTGGGTTTCTCTCTCTTGTCACTGTATTTTTAGTTTTTTTTTTCCTGCACGCACTCACTGTTCTATTTAAACTTTCCATCACCTTTGCAATCCGTTTGTCTGAGTCGTTATTTCTGCGCGTGGTGGGGAGGGGGGGCTTGCCCCAACCCATTACAGTGTCTTGGGGGGGGGATGAGGGGTGTGGTAATATAATTCCTTTCCTCTTCTATCTCTCGTTTCTCTTCCTCTCTCTCTTTATTTTCTCCCTCTTCCTTTCTTATGTCCACTTTATGTAATAAATAGTCTAGCTGTTGATACTTTGGCCTCGTTTGTGCCTTTAATTTCACAACACGGGAATATTTAAAAGAACTGTGTCTCCGGACCGAGACATCTAATGTCTCCGGACCGTGACATTTAATTGGCGTAGTCGGCAGGATTCCCGTGCAGTGAAAAGTATCACAGCAAAATTATTCCATTTCTGAGAACCCCGAAATGTGTGTGTGTGCCTGAGACGTACTTTTAGTACGAAGCGAGAGTGGAGTCCAGATTCGCGTTTCCACTCGCCCGAGAGGGAAGTGGCCGGAGAAGGACGAAGCGAAATTTTCAGAGAGACTGTGTGGGAGTTCTCAAAAGCTTTAAATGTGTGTGCTTTCTCGGGGAAGATTATCTGGGGTACGACTGTTGGTTTTATAGTGTGACCTCCTCGAGAATCCTCTGTACCCTGCTTTAAATGTGCGTGCTTTCCCGGGGAAGATTATCTGGGGTACAACTGTTGACTTTATAGTGTGACCTCCCCGAGAATTCTCAGTACCCTCTTTTAGGAAACCCAGCGTTGGTGATATTTGTAAAGTGTGGCTTTCCCGAGAAGCCCAGTATTGAAGCAAAAGTTGAGAAACTTCTGCTGGTGTGTGTTCTCTCAGGGAAACAGAGTGACTCTTCCCTAAGAATCACAGGGTTGTTATCCTAGTGTAACAAAAAATGTTGAGGTACAAAAGCTGAGAAGCTTTTGCAAGTGTGGGTTCTCTCGGGGAAATAGTGTGACTTCCTTGAGAAGCCCAGGTTGCTGTTGTTTTTTCTTGTGTGTGACCTCTCCTGAGAAATCTATTGTGCATTTTTCCTGGAGAAGATTATTTTGTAGTAAGCCTTTTAAAAGTGTACGTTTTTCCAGGGAAGATTTTGCTGGTACAAACAGTGTTTTGATCTGACTTCCCCGTGAAACTTAGTGCCCTATTAAGAAGTGCTTTGTGAAACAAAAGAGATGGCCCGGTGTGAGAGGCTTTTTAACCTTTTAGAAGTTCACGGTGCCCGCCCATCTGTACAGGTACTTGACTGGGCCCGTGAAAATTGGCATAATTTCCAGAGTGTGGCTGATAGAATTGTGGCCCTGCAGAAAGATGCACGAGCAAAAGCCGGGAAAGGCAAAGGTTTTATTTGTGCGGTTTTAGGTGCCTGTTTAGCCGCCTCAGTGAAGGAGAAAGAGGAGTGGCATGAACAGGAGAATAAAACTATTTCCTCTTTGCAGGACTTAGTTTCGTCACTACAAAGCCATGTTGCCACTTTGAAAGACGTAGTGTCAGATCTTAAAATTCAATTGGAAAAGGAGAGGAGGCAAAATTCGTATTTGGACTCAAAAGAGGGTGTGAATTACTTGGAGTCTGCCCCTATGTGCTCTCGGGCAGAACTGACAGCGGCTAAGGAAGCTGCTGCGCATATCAGACCTCTCATTAAAACTGAAGTTTTATATGAGGATGGGGAGGTTACCCCCACTATCACAACCAAAGAAACGCCTTTCTCCTCAACTGAATTGGCCAAAATTCGTGCAGAATTTGCACGCTCTGCTGAGGAATCTGAGGTGGAATATGTCTGGCGAGTTTCAAAAACTGGAGGTGATCAGATTCTGTTAACAGAAGCTGAAGCCATGGGCTATTGGGGTGATAATGTTTTTCTAACTACAAAAAACAGAAGTGGACCCCTAAGCCTTACTCAGAGGGCTGCCTATTGGGCAGGGGGGTTTGATCCAAAGGAGAGGGGTGAACCCCTAATTCTGTGGGGAGGGATGAATCAGATAATGGAGAATGTGCAAAAGGCTGCATGCCTGCAGATGATATATGAAAGGGAACTAAAACATCATTTTGAATCCCCTCTTTCTCTCCTGGTGGATGCAAACAGAATGACTCCTTTGATCAGGGGTCTCTCTGACTTGCTTAAAATAAGAGGTATCCAGCTTCAAAAAGAAATAGCTAATACCCCACTTTCTTCCAGGACATGGCAAGACGTGGGGAGGGAGTTATTAGATTATGCTAGGCAGTATAGTGTACCTGAGGAAATTAAAAAACCTCAAAACAGAGGTTTGAGACATGTGAAAATGACTCACCCACCAAGCCCCCAGGGCCAGATACGCCGTATTCCTAGTAGGCACCTGGCTAGGGGCAGGGAACACTTGAATACCCGGCAATTTTGGTGGGGGGTGGGTCAGAAGAAACGTATTCCAAAAGAAGTGGTTGATGGGGTAGCCACGAGGCAATTAGAAATCATTGTGAAATGCTGCCCCGAGCCTAAAACGAGGGCTGAGTTCACTGCTCCCCTCTTGGTGGGACCATTTGGTGATTTGAGGGGTATGCACCCCAGGGCAACCAAGGGCTTCACTTCCCAGTGGTGAATTGGGGGGTGAAGCATGAATCAGGAGATCACCAAAAAATTGTACTTGGTTTGGAAAAAGACTTTTGTTTGTGTTTAGCTTGGCTTTGAGAGAACCTGAAGCAATCAACGATACTTACAGGCCCATTCAAAGTAATTATCACCTGAGAGGGTGGCTCTGAATGGTAACCTGGAAACACCAGTTTTGTATGTTTCAAGGTTGTGTTTCTTATTTGTGTTTCTTATTTAAGTTCTAATGCTAAATTTAAGTTCTAATGCTGAAGACTACCTGATGTATTGTCAGAAGGACTTGTCTTGCTACAATATGGAAGACTTCTCAAGTTTTGCATCACAGAAGACATCTCTTCAAGGACTGTACTTTCCATAACCCTGCAGACATTCAGATCTGGACTGAAGCTCTCACTTCAATTCCAAACTGAAGGACTGACGGGGTGGGGGGGGCTATGGGTTTGTTTGTTCTCCTGGCTTCCAGGAGGAACAAGGATGCTTTCACCTTGTGTAATTACCTGGTTTAATTTTGTTATATTTTCTTAGTATTGTCAATCTTGTATAAATCCCTGTTGCATACAGTGATTCAACATGTAGTGTCCAATATGCAGTTTGTGTCTAATGATGGTGTACAACAGATTTGTGCTGTTAGCCAATCAAAACTTACGTCTATTGCAAAAATTGTTTAAAACTTCTTTCCTTTCCTTTCTTTTCTTTCTTTCTTCCTTTTATCTTTGATTGACGGGGTGGTGTGAGAGTCTAATAAGTTTGTCTCTCTCTATGTGAGTCAACAAAGATAAAGTGATAGCAGAGCCACTGGAAAGAAGGTGGAAAGAATCCTGTCCACCAATCCCGGATGCAAATCAGCTTGTGATTGCATCGTGATAACACGGGACTACAACAATGGACCCAAGGACCCAGCCATCACGCTTTCTGGGCAGGGTGGTTTCCGCCCATCAAGTACCTTGGGCAGGGTGATACGATGGTTTCCACCACCTGTGTAAAGGAATGTGGGAGGACTTGTCTGGATGGAGATGGGGTAGACGGAGATTCCCCCCTCGCCTCCATCCAAAAATCTTGCCCACATACACAGCAATACACAGATTTCCTGCCACTGGAATTCCTGAGGGACAATATTTGACTACATACCTAAGGACTAAAAAACTGTATAAAAGACTTGAGCAACTACTGGTTTGAAGAGAGAAACAGAGGAGAGAAACAGAAGAGAGAAACAGAGGAGAGAAACAGAGGAGAGAAACAGAGGAGAAAAACGGGGAGAAAAACGGAGATGAAGGAAAACACAGGAGACGGGCCAGGCCGCTGAGAAGAGAAAGCCAGGACGATGCTGCTCCGGAGAAAAGAAGCTGCCCGGAGGACCACAGCTCCAGCCAAATCCTCAGCACCCCTTCTCTACAGACCCAGGCTGCCCAGAGGAGCCTCAGCACTGTTCCTGTATCAACCCAACATCTCCCCAGAGGACAACAGCTGTTCTCCAGCAAAAGCCTCACCACGGTTTCTCTACAAACCCAACATCTCCTGCAGCACCTTTCCTCCACAGACTTTAAGTGTCTTGGGGGGGGGATGAGGGGTGTGGTAATATAATTCCTTTCCTCTTCTATCTCTCGTTCCTCTTCCTCTCTCTCTTTATTTTCTCCCTCTTCCTTTCTTATGTCCACTTTATGTAATAAATAGTCTAGCTGTTGATACTTTAGCCTCGTTTGTGCCTTTAATTTCACAACACGGGAATATTTAAAAGAACTGTGTCTCCGGACCGAGACATCTAATGTCTCCGGACCGTGACAAGGGCTAGGTGTGGAGAAGGAAGGGACAGCCTCTTCTCACTTGTGCCCTATTATAGGACAAGGGGCAATGGATGTAAACTACAGCACAGGAAGCTCCACCTCAACATGAGGAAGAACTTCTTTACTGTAAGGGTCACGGAACACTGGAATAGGCTCCCTAGAGAAGTTGTGGAGTCTCCTTCTCTGGAGACTTTCAAGACCTGTCCAAATGCATTCCTGTGCAACCTGTAACTAGATCCTATGGTCCTGCTCTGGCAGGGGGGTTGGACTCAATGATCTCCAATGGTCCCTTCCAACCTCTAACATCCTGTGTGATCACTCATGCATTATAGTGTGCATTGAAGGGTATAAAACATCCAGTAACATACACTATGTATTTGGGGCTTATATGCCAAAACCACTGTGAGCAGTAAATGGCAGAAAAGGAGGCTAATAGGGTGACTCAAGACTTATTACATGAAATTGAGATTATGATGGTTCCAAGCATTATCTGAACAGCCTTGTTCTTCATCAGCTTATATTTGGCTGCTGTGAGTTGCACAAAGCACAATACAATAGATAGCAGTCAGGACACTACTGTAACCCTGTTACAGTTTGAGATGGGTGCCCCCCTGCAATGTTTACTTCCTGTGTCCAGAAGTCCAGCCCAGAGGGGTGGACACAGGAAATTATGTAGTATTTCATACCACAATCCTTTGCACCACTATAAGATCCAGTGCGGAGTCTAGCACTATCTCTTTTCTTCCTCCTCCGTCAGCCGGTAACTGGGGAGATGTCTCCTGGCTTTGGGCCTGGCTAGGCCCAAGGCCACGGGGGGATGGGCAGTCTCAGATCTGGCCAGCTGAGACTAGCCTAGCAATGGGAGGGGGAAGAAGGAGCCCTGGGGGTCTCGGGTGTACCCTCAGGTGGGGATGGGGTCTCTCTGGGTCTGCTTTGGGATTTTTCTTTGTCACTCTGCTTTTGCTTTTCTGTAAAAGTTCACTGCTTTCTATTTAAACTTTCCATCACTTTTGCAATCCGTTTGTCTGAGTGTTTATTGTTTGCCAGGGGTGGGGAAGGGGGCTGCCTCAACCCAGCACATTCTTGGTAGCAGAGGATGGTTAAGGTGGGCAGAGGGTTTGCCCCCAACCCCTTTACACTCTTGGCGAGCCAGCCAGGAGTAGGAGTTGGTTATTGTGGCTACTCTGCAGATCGGATTGCAAAAGATAAGAGAGTTTAAATTGAGTTCTGGGCGTCGTTTTGGTTTTTTGGCAGTTGGGGGCTCGTGTTGTTGTTGGGGCGATTGTGTTAAGTTCTTGTGGATTGCAGGGGGACTCCTGGTGCGTGACCGGTGGCAGAGAGTCTCTCTTGCTATTTCAAGCAGGGGTGGTTCTTAACCATCGGAATGGGGGCACCGCTTGAGAATGCGGGACCTGCCCCTCCCCCACCTTTATTCTTTGCGGAGCGGTAAAAGCGGCAGGGAGTGAAGTGGGGGAGGAGCAGTGGCGAGCAGATCAAAGTCAGGTCCGTTCTCACTGCGGGGTAGGGCCAGCCGCGGCGAGCGGGCGAGCTCGACTCCCTATGGGCGAACGGGGATTCCAGCTGAAAGCTGTTCTCAAGGGCCCTGAGGACGTGCTCATGGCTTTTGCTGGATGAGGCGTTTGAATGCCCGAGGGGTGGAGGCGATTTTGATTCTGTACCGCGGCGGCAGAGGTGGGCGGAGCCCTGCTGTGCGCTCGGAGCGGCGGCGGTGGTCCCCGGCCGTCCGCTTGAGCTGCGGTGGCGGCGGGACCGGCCGTGCGCTCGGGCTGCGGCGGCGGTGAGCACAGCCGTGCGCTCGGAGCGGCGGTGAGCACGGCCATGTGCTCAGGCTGCGGCGGGGCCGGCCCTAGTCTCTTCCCCGACTTTTTCGGACGAGTTCCGAAAATGGCGCCGAGCACCTGGCTCCACCTCCCTTCTTCTCACTAGGTTGTGGTGCAGCCCCTCCCTCCGCCAGGGGAGGGTTGTGTTTTGGATGCTGTCACGTCTCGGTACGCGAAGGCCAGATACCCACCAAGCCACTCTATCACTCCCCCTCTTAAGTGAACAGGGGAAGAAGGGAAAGAAAATATAACAGAAGCCGGGGATAAGATAGGAGCAATTTAATAACACTAATAAGCAAACAGCAAATAGACCGCGCGGAAGCATAGAAAGAAGAGAGAGAGATGTTAATCTCTACTTCCCATCAGCAGGATGGTGGTCGGTCTCGGGAAGCAGGGCTCTCTAAGCTTGGTGGTTCCTTGGGAGGATAAACGCCATGGACGAATCCCCAACACTTCCTTCTTTCACGTCCTTCTTATACCTGAGCTGACGTCAGATGGTATGGAATACCTCTTTGGCCAGTCTGAGTCAGCTGGCTCAGTTGTGTCCCCTCCCAAGATCCTGCCCACCCCTCCATGTACTCCTGGGGCAGGGAAATGTTGAAAGGACACAGCTCGGATACTGAATTCAGCCGTAGCCAAAACACTGCTGTGTTATCAACTGCTGCTGCAAAAAAACCACAGCACTAAAATGATGCTGTGAGGAGAATTAACTCCACCTCAGTTCAACCCAATACAATCTCCACCCCTTATTCCATACCATTTGCATCAAGCTCAGGTTTTACACATTTCAATACATTTAACCATCTCATTTGATTCTTACACCAAAATAACAAAAGAACACAAAAATGACTTCTTGCTTACATTCACAACCTGATCTACATACTTAAACTATCTCAATATTTCAACATATAGAGACTTATATCAATGTCTCAGTCCTCTCTTAAAGTTTTCTTTCTGCTCCTGTAGATGTCATTTGGGAATATTCAAGACAGAAGCAGGATATTCTGTTCTTGGGCACCAACTCCAGATGGTCTCAACCACTGTGTCATTCTTGATCCTTGGAAAACTTCATCAGTCCGTGTTCTTCTTGCTTCATTATTTTCTGCAACATGCAACTCACATTATTCACATTCTAAATTACCTTTCCCCCAGTGTTAGGTCCCTTTGTGGCACACACTGAGTCTCCCCATTTCTTTTCATTACCCACCATGTACATCCAGGCCCCTGAGCAAAGACAATCCCACGAATGGGTTTGCCTTTCCCCATGGGAGGAGCAACCCACACTGCCTTTCCTAGCCACTTTCCCATGTGTACTACAGGGACTTTATCTCCTCCCACAGTGTGCAAGGGTTCTGTTTGGGCAGGACCAGGACGGTTAGCAGATCCTCGAGAATTAACCAGCCAAGTGGCTTCTGCTAAATTTACATCCCAGTGCCTCCATGCTCCATTACCCAATGCTTTCAGCATAGTCTTTAACAGTCCATTATATCTTTCAACCTTCCCAGAGGCTTGTGGGTGATAGGGAATGTGATACACCCATTCGATGCCATGTTTCTTGGCCCAGGAGCTGATGGCATTGTTCCTGAAGTGAGTCCCGTTGTCAGACTCGATCCATTCAGGGGTACCGTGCCGCCACAGGATTTGCCTTTCAAGGCCTAAGATGGTGTTCCGGGCAGTAGCATGATTTACAGGGTATGTTTCTAACCAGCCTGTAGTTGCTTCCACCATGGTGAGGATGTAGCGCTTGCCTTGGCGTGTTCGTGGCAGTGGTCCAATATAGTCAATCTGCCAGGCCTCGCCATAGCGAAAACCCAGCCACCGCCCTCTGTTCCAGGGAGACTTGGCTCTGGTGGCCCTCTTGATGGCAGCACAGGTTTCACAGTCATGTGTGACCTGTGTGATGGCTTCCATAGTCAAGTCCACCCCTCGGTCACGAGCCCACCTGTACGTAGCATCTCTCCCTAGATGTCCTGATGTTTCATGGGCCCATCGAGCTACAAACAGTTCACCTTTTCACTCCCAGTCTAGATCCACTTGAGCTATATCAATCCTGGCAGCCTTGTCTGCATGCTCATTGTTTTGATGTTCTTCATTAGCATAACTCTTAGGTACATGAGCATCAACATGACGTACCCTCAGGGGCACGTTCTCCACCCGAGCAGCAATGTCCTGCCACAGCGAGGCAGCCCAAATAGGCTTGCCCCTGCGTTGCCAATTGGTCTTCTTCCACTGCTGTAGCCATCCCCACAAGGCATTAGCCACCATCCAAGAATCTGTGTAAAGATAAAGTACTGGCCACTTTTCTCTTTCAGCAATTTCTAGAGCAAGTTGGATGGCTTTCACCTCTGCATATTGACTTGATTCACCTTCTCCTTCAGTAGTCTCAACAACTTGTCGTGTAGGACTCCATACAGCAGCTTTCCACTTCCGATGGCTTCCTACTACACGACATGATCCATCAGTAAATAGAGCATAAGGCCTTTCATCTTCATGTAACTCGTTGTATGGTGGTGCCTCTTGGGCACGAACCACTTCCTCAGGCGATGCTCCAAAATCCCTACCTTCTGGCCAGTCCATAATCTCTTCCAGAATTCCTGGGTGGTTTGGTTTTCCCAGTCGAGCTCGCTGTGTAATCAGTGCTACCCACTTACTCCATGTAGCACTGGTGGCATGATGAGTAGAAGGGATGTTTCTTCTGAACATCCAATGCATCACAGGCAGCCTTGGTGCTAAGAGGAGAGTTGCTTCTGTACCCACTACTTCTGATGCAGCTCGAACTCCCTCATAGGCTGCTAAGATCTCCTTCTCAGTTGGTGTATAGTGGGCTTCTGATCCTCGATATCCTCTACTCCAAAATCCTAACGGCCGACCTCGGGTTTCACCTGGTGTCTTCTGCCAGAGGCTCCAAGTAAGACCATGCTCCCCAGCTGCGGTGTAAAGGATATTCTGCACCAATGGTCCTGTGCGAATGGGCCCAAGTGCCACTGCACGAGCTATCTCTTGTTTGATCTGTTCGAAAGCTTGTTGCTGCTCACTACCCCATTCAAATTGATTCTTCTTTCGAGTTACTCGATAGAGAGGGCTGACAAGCTGACTGTAGCCTGGAACATGCATCTTCCAGAACCCTACAAGGCCTATAAAGGATTGTGTCTCTTTCTTGTTGGACGGTGGAGACATGGCTGTTATCTTGTTGACCACATCCATAGGTACATGACGGCGTCCATCCTGCCACTTTATTCCCAAGAACTGAATTTCTTGCGCAGGTCCTTTGACTTTGCTTTTCTTTATAGCAAACCCAGCCTTTAAGAGTATTTGAATGATTTTTTCTCCCTTCTCGAACACTTCCTTTGCTTTATCGCCCCACACAATGATGTCATCAATGTACTGGAGATGTTCAGGGGCCTCACCCTTTTCCAGTTCACTCTGAATTAGTCCATGACAAATGGTGGAGCTATGCTTCCACCCCTGGGGCAATCGATTCCACGTGTATTGAACACCCCTCCAGGTGAAAGCAAATTGTGGCCTGCACTCTGCTGCCAATGGGATTGAGAAGAATGTATTGGCGATGTCAATAGTAGCGTACCATTTAGCTGCCTTTGACTCCAGCTCATACTGGAGCTCTAGCATGTCTGGTACAGCAGCACTCAGTGGTGGTGTCACTTCATTCAGGCCACGATAGTCCACAGTTAATCTCCATCCTCCATCAGATTTTGGCACTGGCCATATGGGGCTGTTAAAAGGTGAGTGTGTTTTGCTGATCACTCCTTGGATCTCCAGCTGGTGAATCAGTTCATGAATGGGACCCAGGGAGTCTCGGTTTGTACGATACTGCCGTCGATGCACTGTTCTAGTAGCAATTGGCACCTGTTGTTCTTCAACCTGTAGCAATCCCACAATGAAAGGACTTTCTGAAAGGCCAGGCAGGGTAGACAGCTGTCTGATCTTCTCTGTATTCACCGTGGCCACACCAAAAACCCATCTATAACCCTTTGAATCCTTGAAGTACCCCCTCTTGAGATAATCAATACCAAGAATGCAAGGGGCTTCTGGTCCAGTCACAATGGGATGTCTTTCCCACTTGTCCCCTGTTAGGCTCACATCAGCTTCTAATACAGACAGCTCTTGGCAGCCTCCTGTCACTCCAGAAATCCAAAGAGATTCAGCACCTCTATGCCCTGATGGCATCAATGTACACTGCGCCCCTGTGTCTGCCAGCGCCTTGTATTTCTGTGGCTTTGATGTGCCAGGCCATCGAATCCACACAGTCCAATATACTCTGTCATCCCTCTCCTCCTCCTGGCCGAAGGCAGGGACCCTCTACTCCTGGTCCTCATCAGAGCATTCACTGTCTGATCTGGGTAGTACCTGGCCAGAGGTCCCCTCATCGGGATCAAGGGGTGTAACCTCAATTCTTCTCCTGAGAGATCGTTGATTACTTTCCTGGCTCTTTACAGCAGATACCTTTGCTGTTTTCTTAAATGATCCCTTTTTAGTTGTTGTTTTTCCTTTCAGTTCACGTACCCGAGCTTCCAGTTTATAAGTGGGTTCACCATCCCACTTCCTCATGTCCTCCCCCTGGTCACGAAGAAAAAACCAGAGTATTCCACGTGGTGTGCGTCTAGGGCTCCCTCTCTCTCCGATTGAGGCAGGAGGGGACAGATTTCTTGGAGTAGACCTGGTCAATGAGGCACTGGCGCGTGGAGATGAGTTAGTACAGAGGTTATCTTCAAAATTCTGGAGCCAGGCTGACACAATCTCCACAGACCGTGCGTCCTCATCCAAATAGTACATCATTGCTAGGCTGTTAGAATACGATGCTGGAGCGCCTTGGATCACTTTCCTCCACATGGCCCGTGTGCATGGGACATCTTCTGGATCTGTGGAGACACTTTGATCATCTAAATCACTATAGATAACTTCCAACACTGCTAATTCTCTTAAGTATTGGATTCCTTCATCTGCTGTATTCCACTTCCCTGGAGAACTCATAAGGTCCTCCTTGCATGGGTACCTGGCCCTCACACTTAGCAGGAGTCGTCTCCAGAGGCTGCATATGCCTGTCTCCTTTGCAATGCCTTTCTCAATACCTCTGTTTCTAGCAATGGGTCCCAATTGTTGGGCCTCTTTGCCTTCCAGCAGTTGGCTGTCAGCCCCATTATCCCAGCACCGGAGCAGCCAAGCAGCAATTCGCTCTCCTGGCTGGCGACTATAATCCTTGCGTATGTCTCTCAGTTCTGCTGAGGTCAAGGACCGAGTAGTCTCTGCCTCTTGTCTAATCTCACTCACATCCTCTGATCTCCCACTTGATGGACCAGCCTCTTGATCATAATCCTCCTCATCCCTTATCAATCGATGAGAGGGACCTGTTGACCTTCTTGTCCACTGCTTCTTTTTTACAACTGGGGCAATCTCTCTGGTTGCTGTCTGGGTCCCCATCTCCACCACGGTGTCCTCAGGTAGTGTTTGGGTGCCTGCCTCAGCCATAGTCCTCATAGAGTATTGAACTGTGGCTCGGTAAGCACAGGCCAGGCCCCAGTAAAGTGCAAGAAGTTGTTTGTTCTCATTGGGATAAGCGAGGCACCCTTCTATCAGATGGCGAGTTAGTTTAGTAGGATCGCTCGCCTCTTCTGGGGTAAAGTCCCAGGCTATGGGAGGTGATAACCGTCCTAGGAATCTGCCCAAATCCTTCCACACACCCTGCCACCCAGGGACTGAGCGCTTCAAGTCACACTTCAATATATCCCCACCCGAAGACTGTCTCTTCTCATGCCATGATGGAATCAAACTCCACAAAACCCGTAACATGCCAGTAATGTTGATTAACAGTACTAGGGAGCTCACATATGGATGGATCAAAATTTTGGGGGCCTGCATAATAAAATTCTCTACACTCATTTCAGGTGGGGAGACAGAAATGATGATCTCTCTAGCATAGCTCCCACAGAACAGCAGCCCTACAAACAGGAGAAAGAGACACATAGACGTTATTTGCTTCGGCATGTTCCTAAACAAATGAAGTATTTCCAAAACAAAGCAGAAATTATCAGCAAGCCACGTGACCAGCACAGGAGCCTGTATCATAAGCAAGCTTATATAAAAAAAAAAAACTGCAGAAACTACAGCTATGTTATATGTTCGTTTCCCGGCCAATGCACCAAAAAGGACTGTGGTGGTTTGGCTCTGGCCTGGAGGCCAGATACCCACCAAGCCGCTCTATCACTCCCCCTCTTAAGTGAACAGGGGAAGAAGGGAAAGAAAATATAACAGAAGCCGGGGATAAGATAGGAGCAATTTAATAACACTAATAAGCAAACAGCAAATAGACCGCGCGGAAGCAAAGAAAGAAGAGAGAGAGATGTTAATCTCTACTTCCCATCAGCAGGACGGTGGTCGGTCTCGGGAAGCAGGGCTCTCTAAGCTTGGTGGTTCCTTGGGAGGATAAACGCCATGGACGAATCCCCAACACTTCCTTCTTTCACGTCCTTCTTATACCTGAGCTGACGTCAGATGGTATGGAATACCTCTTTGGCCAGTCTGAGTCAGCTGGCTCAGTTGTGTCCCCTCCCAAGATCCTGCCCACCCCTCCATGTACTCCTGGGGCAGGGAAATGTTGAAAGGACACAGCTCGGATACTGAATTCAGCCGTAGCCAAAACACTGCTGTGTTATCAACTGCTGCTGCAAAAAAACCACAGCACTAAAATGATGCTGTGAGGAGAATTAACTCCACCTCAGTTCAACCCAATACAAACCCTAAAGTATGATTCATCTCTATCATCTTCTATGATCTCATTTAACTTCAGCCATCTAAAACACTGGCAGCTATAATATGCCAGTTTCCTGGAATTCTTCTATTTGCAGTGGAGAATTAGCAGCACTTTGAGAAAAATCCAGCCTATCCAGAGAAAGGGAAGATGAATTCTTCTCTAGAGGTTACTATGGAAAAAACCTACAAGGCTAGACTCGCCATCTAAGCTGAGAAAAAGTTTTGTGATATGAATCTTACCCTTGGCAAAAGAGGTGTTGTTCAAATGATGCACTATTATACAGAGACCCGAGAAAAGGAGTACCAGACCTTACGGACACATATTCTGCTGTATGAGCAACACCAGCAAAGTCAGTGAAGTTACATAAATTCAAATCAAAGTTGAATTAAAAGCAAAGCTTCTCAGGACCACTGACTAGCTGTGGTTTTAAGACCGTGTTTAAAGTCAGCTGATATTTATTAAGACTTGCATCCAAGAGTACTAATCCATATAACTTTATGTGGAATAAGATATTGCTTACAAAGACAGGGCTGATATATTTAATAGCTAGAGAGTACAATTACAAGGTTAAGTTCACCCCTTCTTTCTGCGCTCAACCCAGCAACATTACTTACACCCACACATAAGTATTCTGCTTTTAAATCTGTGCAACCAAGAGAAGAATGAGATCCCCCAAGCTAAACAGGACAGAGGGAGAAGTCCATTTAAAAGGACACAAAAAGAAAAGATACTAGACCAAGGAAGTTCAGCTGAGATGGACTTGAAAAAATTATTTATGGTTGTGAACCAGCCGAGGATGAATCTGACTTATTCTATCCATAACTATGGATGGATGTTCTCCTTAAAAAAACAACAAACCCCAAATCCTGTGAAATGATATTTTAACACCGCTGAAGAGCAGAACGACATGAACTGGCTCTGGAAGGGAGATCCTGCGCCAAGCAGAGGTTATTGCCACTCGGGCTGCAGGCGGCGCGGCCACGCGGGAGGGATGCTCACACAAATGGCCGGTGGACTCCGGCGAGGATGGGCGAGGAACCGGGGAAAGTTTGCGGCAGGGCGCGCTCCCTGGAGAGCGCCGCGACGCTCCCGGCCCCACCGCTGCGACCCGTGCCCGGCCGGCTGCACCGCGCAAGGGTTTGTGCACCTGTCAAGCGGATGTCAGAGACAAATCCCCAGCCCCCTCGCCGGCCCTGCTGCTGCTTCCCCCGCCCGGGGAGCCGACAGCTTCCCCCCGCCGCTGGGACCTCGAGCAGCCGCCTGGCCCTGCTTCCCTTTTCCCGCACCAGGGAGACGTGCCCGCGGAAATGAGGGGCAGCG